>NC_139029.1:103556745-104254245 GCF_964662115.1 Mustela nivalis | reverse complement strand
TCCTCTCCAACACATGTTGTTTCCTGTCTTGCTAATTTTGGCCATTCTAACTGGTATAAGGTGGTATCTCAATGTGGTTTTAATTTGAATCTCCCTGAGGGCTAGTGATGATGAACAGTTTTTCATGTGTCTGTTGGTCATTTGTATGTCTTCATTGGAAAAGTGTCTGTTCATATCTTTTGCCCATTTTTTGATATGATTGTCTGTTTTGCGTGTGTTGGGTTTGAGGAATTCTTTATAGATCCTGGATATCAACCTTTTGTCTGTACTGTCATTTGCAAATATCTTCTCCCATTCCGTGGGTTGCCTCTTTGTTTTCTTGACTGTTTCCTTTGCTGTGCAGAAGCTTTTGATCTTGATGAAGTCCCAAAAGTTCATTTTTGCTTTTGTTTCCTTTGCCTTTGGAGACATATCTTGAAAGAAGTTGCTGTGGCTGATGTCAAAGAGGTTACTGCCTATGTTCTCCTCTAGGATTCTGATGGATTCCTGTCTCACATTGAGGTCTTTTATCCATTTTGAGTTTATCTTTGTGTACGGTGTAAGAGAATGGTCCAGTTTCATTCTACATGTAGCTGCCCAGTTTTCCCAGCACCATTTATTGAAGAGACTGTCTTTTTTCCAGTGTATATTTTTTCCTGTTTTGTTGAAGATTATTTGACCATAGAGTTGAGGGTCCATATCTGTCTACTCTGTTTCACTGGTCTATGTGTCTGTTTCTATGCCAGTTCCATGCTGTCTTGGTGATCACAGCTTTGTAGTAAAGCTTGAAATCAGGTAACGTGATGCCCCCCATTTTATTTTTGTTTGTCAGCATTTCCTTAGTGATTCGGGGTCTCTTCTGATTCCATACAAATGTTTGGATTATTTGATCCAGCTCTTTGAAGAATACTGGTGGAATTTTGATTGGAATAGCATTAAAAGTATAGATTGCTCTAGGCAGTATAGACATTTTAACAGTTTATTCTTCTCATCCAAGAGCATAGAATGGTCTTCCATCTTTTTGTGTCTTTTAATTTTAAATAATTTTAAAAATTTAAAAAATAGGGGCGCCTGGGTGGCTCAGTGGGCTAAGCCTCTGCCTTCAGCTCAGGTCATGATTTCAGGGTCCTGGGATCAAGCCCTGCATTGGGATCTCTGCTCAGTGGGGAGCCTGCTTCCTCTCTCTCTCTGCCTGCCTTTCTGCCTACTTGTGATCTGTCTCTCTGTCAAATAAATAAATAAAATCTTTTAAAAAGTAGTTTTCAATCAACAGTAATTTAGAATTACCCACTTATATATACATTCTTTCTGTTTATTCTTTAATTTCTAATAAAAGAATATTTCATTTATTTTATTATTTAAATTTTGTTAGTGAACATTGTTGGGCTGGCAGAAAGAAAGGGCTACTCAAGGGGCGCCTGGGTGGCTCAGTGGTTAAGCTGCTGCCTTCGGCTCAGGTCATGATCTCAGGGTCCTGGGATCGAGTCCCGCATCGGCCTCTCTGATCAGCAGGGAGCCTGCTTCCTCCTCTCTCTCTCTCTGCCTGCCTCTCTGCCTACTTGTGATTTCTCTCTGTCAAATAAATAAATAAAATCTTTAAAAAAAAAAAAAAAAAAAAAAAGAAAGGGCTACTCAAGATGGTGAAAGTCCCGGCCACAAAACCTGAGCTCGGACAGGAGAACAAAGACCCAAGAAGGAATCTGAAAACCCTCCTGCCCTGGGCCCCCGTGGACCAATGGAACCCTGACAAGCAGGAATCTGAGACCCTCCTGCCCTGGGCTCCTGTGGACCAATGGGACCCTGACACGCGGGAATCTGAGACCCTCGCCCCAGGCTCCAGTGGACCAATGGGACCCTGAGGAGCAGGCGAAATATCCAAATAAGGGAAACTTGCCAAAAGACCCCTGAACTCCCCTTGAGGCTCCTTAAAAGCCCCCTTCTCCCTGCCTTGGGCACGACTTCTGCCACTCTGCTTTCCAGAGTTGCAGAACCTCGCCTGAGGGTGCCCACCTTCTCCCGGCGTAACTTTCCTGGCTCCCCTTCTCCTGAGCCCTGAAACTTTGCTGGAGAGCATTTTTAATAAATCTTGCCTTGAACCCACTTTGCCTGGTGTTGTGTTTATCTCGCCGGAAAAAACTTTACAGCAACATCTACCCCAGGTCTGGAAGTTTGCTGGACCTATTTGGGTCATGCCAGTCTCTCTGACGGCGGTGGGGGGGGGAGCGGGTTCCAGGACCAGGCTAGCCGCGAACGCATTAAAACAGTGGTCACGGACCTGACTAAACGACTCCAAACCCCCAGCGACCCGGTCTATAAGGGCATCAATCTTGGTAGCACCCAAAAATTCCCTACCACCAAACAACTGACAGTGGCCCTCCTGCACTCTAGTTACAACCTATGGTGAAATGTGTTGAAGAATGGTGAGAGTGACTGCTGGATCTGTTTCCCTTTTTCAACAGTTCCAACATTGTAGGGATACCTCTCCCTATTGACTGGCCACTCCACAACTCCATGGCCACAAATAATACAGTCCATATCGGCCCCATCGGGGGAAACATACCTATTATTAATGTGTCCTTCCCCCTTACCAGCACAGCTGCCCACGTCACTAACTCCTCCCTCCCGTACTGTACTCCCTCGGGAATATTTCTCTCGTGCCCTCAGGGAACCTATCACTGCCTGACCACTAATGACTCCCTAGGCTGTATATTCATTCTACTATCTCCTTCTACCACTATCTACTCTGAATCCCAACTGCAATCCATCCTATTCCCCTAACACCGTGGAGGAAGGGCTGCCTTCCTCCCATTCATAATAGGGGCAGGAATAGCCACAGGGGTGGTAACCAGAACAGAGGGGTTAGGAACTTACATAGACTTTTATTACAAACTCTCCCAAGCCCTGAATGATGACATGGAACGGATTGCTGACTCCCTCACAGCCCTATAGACGCAAGTTACCAGCCTGGCGACCTTAGCCTTGCAGAACCGATGGGCCTTACACTTTCTGACCACCGAAAAAGGGGGGACCTGCCTATTCTTAAATGAAGAATGGTGTTACTTTGTTAACCAATCATGTATAGTTACCTCCAGGATTAAAGAACTCAGGGATCGGATTCAAGCACGGTGGCGAGACATGTCTTCCTGGGGCCTGGACCCCTACACCTGGGTAACCTGGCTGCTCCCTTTGGCAGGACGTGTATGCATAATCCTCCTTCTAGTCTCAGTTGCTCCCTGTCTTTTCTGATGCCTGCAGGGTTGCTTACAAGAACTTGCCCGAGTGTCCATCAGTCAACTCCTCCTTCACCCCTACTCTCGCCTGCCCACTTCTGACTACCCCTATGATGACGCCCCCCAACCCCCTGTCAGCCGGAAGTAGCCAGAACTGAGTCAACGCCCCTGGCACCACTATATAAAGCAAAAGGTTGGAATGTTGGGATGGCAGAAAGAAAGGGCTACTTAAGATGGCAAAAGTCCCTGCCACAAAACCTGAGCTTGGACAGGAGAACAAAGACCCAAGCAGGAATCTGAAAACCCTCCCGCCCTGAGCTCCAGTGGACCAATGGGACCCCAACGAGCAGGCGAAATATCCAAATAAGGGAAACTTGCCAAAAGACCCCTGAGCTTTCCCCTCGAGACCCCTTAAAAGCCCCCTCCTCCCTGTCTTCTGCGCGACTTCCGCCACTCTGCTTTCCAGAGTCGTGGAATCTCGCCCGAGGGTGCCCACCTCCTGCCGGCGCAACTTTCCTGGCTCCCCTTCTCCTGAGCCCTGAAACTTCACTGGAGAGTGTTTTTAATAAATCTTGCCTTGCACCCACTTTGCCTGGTGTTGTGTTGATCTCGCTGGAAAAACTTTACAAACATACTTTGGGGGAAAAGCATAGAATGTCATCATTTGTCATCATGTCATCATTTTATAATTTTGACAGTTTCACTTGAGGCTTATGTTGGCAATTGTTTTCTTTTTCTTTTAGTTCTTTGAATACATTCTTCCACTGCATTCTGATTTCCATCACTTCTGTTAGGAGGTCACTTGTAAATGTTTCATTCTCCCTTGAAATACAACTTTTCTTTTCTTTGGTGCTTTGAAGATTTCTCCTTGTCATTAATTTTTATTAGTTTTGCTATAATGTACCTATGTATGTTTGCTTTTAACTTACCTTTGTAAATTTATAGTGCTTTATTTTTAATTTGTAGGTTGATTTTTCTTCAGTCTTCTAATATTCTTTTGCCAGTGTCTCTTAAAGTACTGTTCATCCCTGTTCTCTCTCCACCATCTTCTTCAATCAGTATTTTCTCACTCTAACCAACATATCTCCTATGGTCCTTTTATTAATATCCACCTATTTGCTTCTTATAGTGACATCACTGTAATATTTTCTTCTGACCAATCTTCCAGTTTGCTTATTCTCTTTTCCTCTACATCTAATCTGTTAAGTGAATATTATTTCCAGTTATTACAAGTTTTAATCTAATAAATCCATTTGATCCTTTTGTATGGGTTTAAAGTCCATACCTGTTAACTCCATTATTTGGATTCTTGGTGGTCTAAAATATTTTCTTAAAAAATATTTTCTTGGCTCTTGGATTTCCCCCATCTTCCACCCATATACTCATTTGTTTGTCAGATATATTACTGTGAGATTTAATCTGAAAAACTGTAGATATAATTTGAGACTCTGGATAATGTGACCTTTCTCCAGACAGGGTTTGCTCATGCTTCTATTAGGAAGATAGACTAAACAAACTAGAAATCCCACACCAGGATGACTTATTCAAAGATTAATATGAGGGACGCCTGGGTGGATCAGTGGGTTAAGCCTCTGTCTTTGGCTCAGGTCATGATCTCAGGGTCCCGGGATCGAGCCCCACATTGGGCTCTCTGTTCAGCAGGGAGCCTGCTTCCTCCTCTCTCTTTCCTGCCTCTCTGCCTGCTTGTGATATCTCTCTCTCTCTCTCTTTCAAATAAATAAATAAACCCTTCAAAAAAACCCAACGCAGAATAATATGATCTAAAGATTGGCTTTAAACTATATAAGAGAAATTCTACATGTACGTCAGCCTCACTCCTTTCAGAGTCCCAACTAAATGTGTGGTCTCATTTCCCAAGGTCTTACCTCCTAATAAGGGTCAAATACTGCAATATTTGTCAATATACTACTTTTGGCTACACAGAAAGTGATGCTTGGTTTTGTACCCTCTCAGTATCTCCTTTCAGAATTGGCCATTACTATGATTTGAGGAAAAAGCAGCACCAATGTCAGAATTGCTTCTTTGAACATTTCTTCTTTTTAAAGTTTGGCTCCTAAATTTGGCAATATCTATGCAAATTTTGATGCCTTTCAACATATTTATGCATTTTAGTATAAAATTTATTGACGTGTAACTCACATAAAATAAATGATTTCATTATAAGTATAGAGTTAAATGAGCTTTGAAAACTATATACAGCAAAGTAAACACTACTAGAATTAGGAAGTAAAAGTATTCCATTGTTTCCCCCAAATTCCCTATGCAACCAATCCCCTAACACCCAAATCCAGGCAAAGATGGATTTGTCTTATATAATTACAAATTACAATTTGTTGTCTTTTCTAAAATTTCATATGAGTGGAATTATATTAACATACTCTTTTGTGTCTAGCCAAACACTGTTTTAAAATTTCATCTATATCTTTGAATATATCAGCAGTTTTTTATTAGCATTCCATTGTGCAGATATTCCATGATGTGTTCATCCCTTTACTTGTTGACAGACATTTGCCTTATTACCAGTTTATAGTCATTATTAACACGGCTTTTATGAAATTCCAATACAAGTGTTTTTGTGGACTTAAGTTTTCATTTATTTTGGGTAAATATCCGGCTGACTTGTATGGTAATTGTAAATTTGAATTTATAAAAAACATTGAGGATGATATTCACTGTAGGTTTTTCATAGATAGATTTTATGAAGTTAAGGAAAGTTCTCTCTATCCCTATACTTTGAAGCATTTTAATTGGGAACAGATGCTTTATTTTGTCAAAGGCTTTTTTCTGCATCAGTTGAGAGGACCATGTGTTATTTCTCTCTTCTCTTATTGATTTGTTCTATCACATTGATTGATTTGCAAATGTTGAACCACCCTTGCAACCCAGGGGTAAATCCCACCTGGTCATGGTGGATGATCTTTTTAATGTACTGTTGGATCCTATTAGCTAGGATCTTGTTGAGAGTCTTGACATCCATATTCATCAGGAATATTGGTCTGAAATTCTGCTTTTTGGTGAGGTCTTTGCCTGGTTTGGGGATCAGGATAATATCATCCTCAATGGGGAAAATCTGACAGCCTTCCCTTTGAGATCAGGAACATGACAAGGATGCCCACTCTCACCATTCTTGTTCAACATAGTTTTAGAAGTCCTAGTAATAGCAATCAGAAAACAAAGAGAAATAAAAGGAATTCAAATCGGCAATGAAAAAATCAAACTCTCTTTGAAGATGAAATGATACTTTATATGGAAAACCCAAAAGACTCCATCCCCAAACTACTAGAACACATACAGTATTTTAGTAATGTGGCAGGATACGAAATCAATGTACAGAAATCAGTTGCTTTCTTATACACTAACAATGAAATACAAAAAGGGAAATTAGAGAATCAACTCCATTTACTATAGCACCAAGAACCATAAGATACATAGGAATAAATTTAACCAAAGAGGTAAAGGGTCTGTATTCAAGGAACTACAGAACACTCATGAAAGAAACTGAAGAAGACACAAAAAGATGGAAGACCATTCCATGCTCATGGATCGGAAGGATAAGCATTGTTAAAATGTCTAGACTGCCAAAAGCAATTTATACTTTCAATGTCATTCTGATCAAAATTGCACCAGCATTTTTCAAAGAGCTGGAGCAAGCAATCCTAAAATTTTTATGGAATCAGAAGAGACCCCAAATTGCCAAGGAAATATTGAAAAACAAAACAAAACAGGGGGCTTCATGTTGCCTGATTTCAAGCTTTACTACAAAGCTGTGATCACCAAGACAGCATGGTACTGGCACAAAAACAGACACATGGACCAGTGAAACAGAGTAGAGAGCCCAGATATGGACCCTCAACTTTATGGTCAACTAATCTTCAACAAAGCAGGAAAAAATATACACTGGAAAAAAGACAGTCTCTTCAATAAATGGTGCTAGGAAAATTGGACAGCTATGTGTCGAAGAATGAAACTCAACCATTTGCTTACACCATGCAGAAAGATAAACTCAAAATGGATAGAAGACCATAATGTGAGGAAGGAATCCGTCAGAATCCTAGAGGAGAACATAGGCAGTAACCTCTTTGACATCAGCCAGAAACTTCTTTCAAAATGTGTCTCCAAAGGCAAAGGAAACAAAAGCGAAAATGAACTTTTGGGACTTCATCAAGATGAAAAGCTTTTGCACAGCAAAGGAAACAGTCAACAAAACAAAGAGGCAACCAAAGGGGTGGGATAAGATATTCACAAGTGACAGTACAAACAAAGGGCTGATATCCAAGATCGGTAAAGAACTCCTCAAGCCCAACGCAAAAAACAGATAATCATGTCAAAAAATGGGCAGAAGACATGAACAGACACTTCTCCAAGGAAGACATACAAATGACTAACAGACACATGAAAAAATGTTCATCATCACTAGCCATCAGGGAGATTCAGATCAAAACCACACCGAGATACCACCTTACACCAGTTAGAATGGCCAAAACTAACATGACAGTAAACAAGTGTTGGAGAGGTTGTGAAGAAGGGGGAACCCTCTTACACTGTTGGCAAGAATGCAAGTTGGTGCAGTCACTTTGGAAAACAGGGTGGAGATTTCTCAAGAAATTAAAGATAGAGCTTCCCTATGACCCTGCAATTGCACTCCTGGGTATTTACCCCAAAGATACAGATGTAGTGAAATGAAGGGCCATCTGTACCCCAACTTTCATAGCAGCAATGGCCACAGTCACCAAATATGGAAAGAACCAAGATGCCCTTCAATGGACGAATGAATAAGGAAGATGTGGTCCATATACACTGTGGAGTATTATGCCTCCATCAGAAGGGATGAATACCCACCTTTTGTATCAACGTGGATGGGACTGGAAGAGATTATGCCGAGTGAAATAAGTCAAGCAGAGAGAGTCAATTATCATTTGGTTTCACTTATTTGTGGAACATAAGGAATAACACGGAGGACATGGGGAGATGGAGAGAAGGGAGTTGGGGGAAATTGGAGGGGGAGATAAACCATTAGAAACTGTGGACTCTGAGGAACTAACTGAGTGTTTTGGAGAGGAAGGGGTGGGAGGTTGGGTGAGCCTGGTGATGCGTATTATGGAGGGCATGTATTGCATGGAGCACTGGGTGTGGTGCATAAACAATGAATTCTGAAACACTGAAAAGAAATTAAAAAAAAAAAAACAAATAAAAATTTTTTAAAAAGGATGAATACCCAACTTTTCTATCAACATGGATGGGACTGGAGGAGATTATGCTAAGTGAATTATGTCAAGCAGAGAGAGTCAATTATCATATGGTTTCACTTACTTGTGAAATAACACTGAGGACATTAGGAGAAGGAAAGGAAAAGTGAATTGGGGAAATCAGATGGGGAGATGAACCTTGAGAGTGTGGACTCTGAGAAACAAACTGCGAGTTTTGGAGGGAGTTTGGGTAGAGGGTTAGGTGAGCCTGGTGGTGGGTGTTAAGGAGGGTATGTATTGCATGGAGCACTGGGTGGTGCATAAACAATGAATCTTGGAACAATGAAAAAATAAAATTAAATTAAAAACAAAGAAATATTTGAAAACAAAAACAAAATCAAACCAAAACAAAACAAAAGTTAATCATATCTAAAACAGTATCTTCACACCAACGTCTGGATTAGTGTTTGGTAAAAAAAAAACTGGGTACCATAGCTTAGCCAAACTGGACACATGAAATTAATCATCACAGAGTGTCTGAACCAGAAAATTTTCATTATGATGAGTCTAATTTATCAATTTTAATGGCTGAAGTCTTTTACATTTTAATGTATATAAAACTTTGCCTACCCAAGACTGCTGAAATTACTCATATATAAATTTTATCAGTTTTATAGTATTAGAAATCTTAAATAGATGTCTATGTAAAATATGTATTTTGTGCAAGGTATTAAGTGCCAGTTTTGTTTCTATTTGTCTATTCGGTGTTCCAGTGCTATTTGATTAAAAAACTATAGTTTTTTTTTTCACTGAATTTCTTTGGAATCCATGTTAAAAATATCTGGGCCAGATATACGTGATGTATTCTTTTCATAGTTTTTTATAAGCAAGACTTGTTTTCTTACCCCCTACTTCCAAAACTAAATTCTTGAAAAAGATGTATTTGAAATGGTTCACCTGACTATGGGGCTAGTAAGAATCTTGTGTTGACAGAGTATTTTCACTTAACACTCTCAAACTCTAAATATTTTACTTAAAAGTGTCTTAGAGAACACTTCTGGAATGGTTAAGTAAGGAATTCTTTTTTTAATTTTTAATTAAATTGATTTATTTATTTTCAGAAAAACAGTACTCATTATTTTTTCACCACACCCAGTGCTCCATGCAATCCATGCCCTCTATAATAACCACCACCTGGTACCCCGACCTCCCACCCCCCACCATTTCAAACCCCTCAGATTGTTTTTCAGAGTCCATAGTCTCTCATGATTCACCTCCCCTTCCAATTTCCCCCAACTCCCTTCTCCTCTCTAACTCCCCATGTCCTCCATGTTATTTGTTATGCTCCACAAATAAGTGAAACCATATGACAATTGACTCTCTCTGCTTGACTTATTTCACTCAGCATAATCTTTTCCAGTCCCGTCCATGTTGCTACAAAAGTTGAGTATTCATCCTTTCTGATGGAGGCCTAATACTCCATAGTGTATATGGACCACATCTTCCTCATCCATTCGTCCATTGAAGGGCATCTTGGTTCTTTCCATAGTTTGGTGACCGTGGCCATTGCTGCTATAAACATTGGGATACAGATGGCCCTTCTTTTCACTACATCTGTATCTTTGGGGTAAATATCCAGGAGTGCAATTGCAGGGTCATAGGGAAGTTCTATTTTTAATTTTCAAGTAAGGACTTCTCATATGCACTCCTTTATAAGAGAGAAAGAGAGAGACAGAAAGACAGACTTAGAGGGAACACTGGCAAAGTGGCCAACATCAGCTTTTTCAAAACTTTGGAAATTACCCAAAGGTGCAACAAACTGGAGAGCATTTCTTCAGGAACAACAATTAAATCTCTGTGAGAATAGTGAGCTTTGAGGATTCTCTGTTCCTATTCACTTCCACAGGTAAGTGGTAGTCTTAAAAATGAGAGGCCTGAGAGCAAGAGTAGCTTAAAATGAAACAAAACAAAACAAAACAAAACCTCGGCAGCATAGTAGCTACTGAAGGGACAATGGGTTGGGAAGTTTCCAAAAAAGCCCACTGCCAGAGAATTCTCACTATTTGACCTGACTGGAAGCTCCTGGAAATGCCCATTCACAGGGCTTTGAACTGACTCAGAGTTCACACAGTGAGGAAACATCTGGTTGTTACTCAAAACCAAATAATAGCAATTGTATAAAATTGCAGCTGCCTCAGGCAGAAAAACTAGTTAGGGCAAAGAAAGATAGCCAAGAAAATTACATGGGAAAATCAAGGGAATAAATGTTCACAAATGGCTTTAAAAGGTTACACCCTATTCCTAGAGATCTAGATGGTAGAAATCATGGGCAAGGATAGATGGGCACTCAAGAATATCATTTAAAAGACCTTAATCTTTTCCCTATGGAGACTGAGTTACTGCACAAGCAGGAAATGAAAGCTAAGAAAGAACTATAAACTATTAGAATACTGAAGGCATACTGCAACATATATACACAGAGCTTCTTTGCAAATGGTGGAAGATTTTTTTGCTTTAAGGCATTTAAGAAAATTTCTACCAGTCACTTGGTGACTATGATGCTTACCAAAGATTTTGTTGACTCCATACAACAAAAAATATGGAATGTGCAGAACTGATCCAAATAAGTAATCTAAATGCAAAACAAGAGGATTTTGGAAATGGGGGTGAAAGGTGAGTAGGACTGATTTCTAGAGTTCCTATATACTACCTTTTCCCTGGCCCTCTGCTTCCACATCCAGTGGACATGGCCCTCCCACTGGCTTCAGGGCCTTGGGTGCTTCCCACATGTGCATCATGAAGCTGCTGTGGCCTGCATGGTGGGACCAGATGGCACTGGGCTTGGGTGGCTGGTAGTGGCATGGCAAGGCAGCTGGGATGATGTGTAGGCATGCTTCATGGTGGGCACAGGCAGCCTGGGCACTGGGGAACTATATGCCCTAAGGCATGAGCAGGAACAGCATGGTGACCTGCTGCTGCTGCCCACAATGCACAATGCATACAAGAACCTCACAGTGAATGTACTGGCAAGCTGGCCAAGCACATGGCCTTCAAGCCTGTGCTCACTGTGGACTTGCTCCTGCAGCTGGACCGGCAGCTGGCCAAGCTGCACATGTGTGACCCTGTGCATTGCAGCCACCTCTACCAAAGCTGCTTTTCAGGCCAAATCCATGTCAAGTCTAGGGGTGCTAGTGTGAGGCCACCTGGCTGCTCTGCAACTACTCACTACCATACGTGCTGGGGGGTGGCTATGTATTCTCAAGCAACCTGATGCATTACCTGCATCTCAGCCACACTTGTGCATGTGACACAGTATCTAGGTGTTCCCAGGTGCCTGGCTGGTGTCTGTGAACAGTCTGGAAACCCAGACTACTACAGCAAATACAAGTATTGTGGCTGTAACAACCAGTACCTGGTGACACAAAAGCAAAGCCTAGAGAACATGCTGGAGAAGCATGACACACTGACACAAGAGGCCTACCTGTACAAGCAGGAGGTGCAGCTGTGGCTCTCTGACATCTATGACTGGTCCCCACCTCCCTCACAATGCTGTCAGAGGAAAGAGGGAATCCCCTGAGCTTAGCTGCAGCCATTGACCTGCTGTGTGTTACAATGGCACTGGAAGGAGGCCAGAAAATATGTCTTGGGAGGTGGCCACCACAACTAGAGTCATTTGAGGGCCTGTGGAGCAGCTGCTGAGGTGACTTCTTACTGACCTTGCATGGGCAAAGTGATAGGTTCTGGCTAGTTGCCAGAATTAGTCCAGCCCTTAAGAGGACCTCATTTATCCAGTGACCAGTGAGGTTTTCAGGCAGATGCCAAGCATTAGTGGATAGTGCCTAGGTCCCAGCTCCAGTGGCCACAAAGAGCATCTTGTTCTCGGTCTAGGACACCCATGGTGCTTACCAGGGCAAAATATTATGTCCAGACAGAAATATCCTTCCATGGATTTCAGCCAGAATTGACCTAAACTGGGAAGATACTCAGCTTTTGGTGTGATGGCAGACAGCAGGGGGCTTACAGCCCCAACCTAGCCTGCCCCTTGCTCTGTTCTCCCAAGGTAGAGGTAAGCACCCAGAGGCTGGAGCTGACAGGTACTTGCAGGCTGTTAACCCAAAGAAGGAAGCTAGACTTGTTCAGGGGTAAGGATATCCTGCATCCTGTGTAGACCATCCTCTTAGGAAATCACTGCATCAAGACCTGAGGCATCAGGGAACTGACCCTTGCATGTTCCCCCTTAGCTGTGAATTGTACTCCAGGGGCTTTTATCAAAACTGCTGTAGATTTATTGGGTTAGGTTACCTTCTCTGATGTCTCATGCTGGTATTGTTTGTCACCTGTAAGTCTAAAACTTAACTTTGTATTATATTAATTAGCTTCAATGATATTTTGGTCTTTGTTGCTCTAGAGTGAATTCATGTTAAAAGCAATTCAACATTAGCTTGTGACTTATTTATAAATATTATAAATTTGCTTAGGTAGGAATTTAAGTTGGGAGTATGTAGGTCTCAGTATTTTTAAATTTAAGGGAAATTTTTTCTATCAAAACTTGGAATTTTTGAATTAATGAGCTTTTACGGCTTGAGTTTTAAACCCATTGCTGCATGTGTGTTTAAATGGGTAAAAATTTAAAAAACTAAAATAAATAAATAAATAAGAAAAATAAAGTAACTAGTTTTAAACAAAAATTATGAATCATGCAAAGAAACTGGAAAGTATGGCCAATACAAAACAGTCAATTGGTACTGTCTGCAAGGAGTTCAAATTTTGGAATTACAAAATAAAAATTTTATTTCCTAATTTTTAAACAGATTTTATATTTATTTGTCAGAGAGAGAGAGAGAGAGAGCACAGCAAGGGGAGTGGCAGGCAGAGGGAAAAGTAGGCTCCCTGCTGAGCAAGGAGCCTGATGCAGGACTTGATCCCAGGACCCTCGGATCATAACCTGAGCTGAAGGCAGATACTTAACTGACTGAGCCATCCAGGCATCCCCAAGATAAAAACTTAAAAAATCTATTATAAATATGCTTAATGAACTGAAGAAAACTGTGTTTAAAGGATTAAAGAAAAATGAGAATATCCCGTCATATAAAAATTTTCAATAAAGTGATATCATGGGGGAAAAAGACCAAATAAAAGTTCTGGAGAGAAACTTTCAATAACTGAAATTAAATAGCCACTAAAAAGGATCAACAACTAATTTGAACTGGCGGGGAAGAAAATCAGTGAACTTGAGCATGGGTCAAACTGAGATTATATAATCTGAGGGACTAAAAAAAAAAATTAAGAGAAATAAACAAAATCTAAGAGTCCACTGAAACACCAAGTGCACCAGCATGTACATTAAAGGAATTCCAGAATGAAAGAAGGAGCAGAAAGAACAATAAATACCAAATGGTTCCCAAATTTACAGAAAAACAGTAATATACTTATCCAAGAAGCAATGAATTTTAACTACAGTAAACTAAAAAAGATTCACGCAGTCACATCAAAGTCAAACTGTCAAATGCAAGACTTTTCAAAAGAATATTGAAAGCAGTAGAACACCCCCAAAATCCAAATAATCCATTTAAAAAAATGGGTAGAAGAAATGAACAGATATTTCTCCAAAAAAGACATCTAGATAGCCAACAGACACATGAAAACATCTCTTAACATCGGGAAAATGCAAATCAAAACTACAATGATACATCACCTCACACCTGTCATAACAGCTAAAATCAACAATGCAAGAAACAACAAGTGTTGGGGCGCCTGGGTGGCTCAGTGGGTTGAAGCCTCTGCCTTCGGCTCGGGTCGTGGTCCCGGGGTCCTGGGATCGAGCCCCGCATCGGGCTCTCTGCTCCGCAGGGAGCCTGCTTTCTCCCCTCTCTCTGCCTGCCTCTCTGCCTACTTGTGATTTCTCTCTCTCTGTCAAATAAGTAAAATCTTTACAAAAAAAAAAGAAAAAAAAAAGAAACAACAAGTGTTGGTGAGGATGTGGAGAAAAAGGAACTCTCTTGCACTGTTGGTGGGAATGCAAACTGGTGCAGCCACTGTGGAAAGCTGAATACACAATCCTCAAAAAGTTAAGAACAGCTATCCTGTGATCCAAATACCATATTGGTATTTGATCCATATTATGATCTCACTATTGGATATTTACTCCTAAATATAAAAACTCGAATTCAAAGGGATACATGAACCCCTATGTTTACAGTAGCATTATTTACCATAGCTAAATTATGGAAGCACCTTGTGTTTATTGACTGATGAATAGATAAAGAAAATGTGGTATATATACACAATGGACAATTATTCAACCATAAAAAAGAATGAAACCAAACTAAAAAAAAATTATTAAAAAAAAAAAAAAAAGAATGAAACCCTGCCATTTGCAATGGCATGGATGGATCTAGAGGTATAAAGCTAAGCAAAACAAATCAGTTAGAGAAAGACAAATACCATATGATTTCACTCAAATGTGGAATTTAAGAAACAGGCAATCATAAAGGAGCAAAAGGGAAAAAAAAGAAAGAGAGAAACAAACTAAGAAACAGACTCTTAGCTATAGATAACAAATTGATGTCTACCAGAGCGATGGATAAAACAGGTGTTGGGGATTAAGAAGTGCAGTTACCATGCTGAACCCTGGGTGACATAGAGAATTGTTTAATTATTATATTGTACACCTGAAATTAATGTAAGATTGTATACTAACTATACTGGAATTAAAATAAAACAAGACAAAATAAAATAATAAAATAAAATAAAAAGAAAGCAGGAGAACAAAATTACTCATGAGGGAATCCTCGTTTAGATTAACTACTGACTTCTCATCAAACACCATGAAAGCCAGCCAGCAATGGAATGACATATTGAAAGCCTTGAAAGGAAAATGCTGTCAACCAATAATTCTAAGTCCATAAAAACCATCTTTCAAAAGTTAAGGTGAAATTAAGATCATCCCAGACAAACAAAAACTGATAAGCTGTCACTAGCAGGCCAGGCATATAATAAATACTAAGAGAAAACCATGAGGCCAAAATGAAAGGAAACTATAGAGAATATGTCAAATCCACACAAAGAAGTAAAAAGCACTACTAAAGATCACTACATGAAAAAATATGTAGTGTAAATATATTTGACTTATAAATCTTTTCCTCTCCAATTTTATTCAAAATATAACTCCATAGAGCAATAATTACAAAATTTTTTTGAGGGGCTTAAAATTGATGGCCTTATAAAGATGTAATATATATGAAAACGTTAGCACAAATGCATGGGGAGATAATATAGCCATACTAGGGCAATGTATTGTATACAACTGAAATTAAGTTGGTACTAAGGTGAACTAAAATGATTTGAGTTAAAATATAATTATAATCCAAAAGTGATCACTAAGGAAATAATTTAAAAGTGACACAAAAATATATAGGAGCTAAGCTGGTAGAATTGACAACACCTATTTAATAAAAAAGAAACCAGTAACACAGAAATAGAGAAAAAATAAAGATACAGAAATGTAGAAAACAAAGAGTCATAGAATGGTAAATGGTGCAGTAAGAAGCTCTAGGAATCCATCCCTCCAGCAAAACAATTACCGAAATGATAAAAACTATCAAAATCAAGGACTTTGGAAATCTGCTCTAGTTGAAAACTTGAAGTCATCAGTGGGATCACTGTTGAAAAAAGAGGCTGTCAAATATTTGTAAATTTTTATGCTTAGCATTGTGTTTATCATCCCCCCAGTCCCAGCCCTGCAGTTGCCAGCCATCAAGATAGTAATTCATATCCAGCTGTGGCTTCTTAGTTCCAGAAAAGCTTTGTCCTCTGAAACTCTAGGTTTATATTTTGATCTGACTGGCTGCTCAAATAAGAAAGAGCACAGTGGGTGATCATTTCAAATACAGACAGAAATGATTCCCACTGTCTAAAGAATTAAAGAAAGAGATCACTTGTATTTTCCTTCTGGGTACAAGTATTTAAGGAAACCTCTGTAAAGCCCCTGGCTAAACATCTAGATAACAGAGCAGAAACATCATGATTACACATGACAAAGAATACAACACTTGCAAATGGTTTGCAAAGTCACCTTTTAAAGAAACAATTTTGCTTATCATCAATGAACTAAACTCCCTGGACAAGGAGAGAATCTGATTTCCAGGGTCAGCACATTATGCTAGTCAATATGTCCAGTTAACAACAAGAACAACAAATAATAAAACATTCAAAGAAAGAAAAGCATGGTTTATTCAAAGGAAAGAGAAAAAGTGATAGAAACGATCTCAGAGGAAGGTTGGACATTGAACTTGATGACACAAATACTCTGTCTTAAATATTCTCAAAGATCTGAAGGAGATAATGAACAAATAAAGGATATCAGTGTATGGGTGAGTAGTGAATATCAATGAAGAGAAACTATATATATATATCTCCAGATAGAAATGCTGCATCTGAAAAATAAAATAGTTAAAAAAAAATTCTCTAGAGCAGCTCCGTACCAGATTCTGATAGGAAGAAAGAATCCGAGAACTTGAAGACAGAGTAATTAAAATTAGCCATTCAGAGGAGAAATAAAACAGATTAAGGGGGGTGTACAGAGACCAAGGCATGTGTGGGACACCCATAAGGTTAACAATATACATATTATGGGAGTCTGAGAAGAGAGAAGAAAAGAAAACAGAAAAATTTGAAGACCCAAACTCCCAATTATGATGGATGTAAGTCTACACATCCAAGAAGCTCAACAAATTACAAACAGGATAAACAGATTCACATTAAGACACTCTATTTCAAACTACTGAAAGACAAAACCAAAGACAGAATCTTAAAAGCAGAAGGGAAGCAACAACTAATTGGGGTACATGGGTTGCTCAAGGAAGCATCCAATTCTCGGTTTTGGCTCAGGTCATGATCTCAGGGTCAGGAGATTAAATTCCATGCTGGGCTCCATGCTGAGCACAGAGTATGTGTGATATTCTCTCTCATTTTTTGGCCCTCCCCCTTTCTCTAAATAAGAAATAAAGCTTTTAAAAAAGAAGCAACTCATCATGGTACAAGGAATCCTCAAGAAGAACAGCCAATTTCTCATCAGAGACTATGGAGGCAAGAAAGTAGTAGAATGAGGGTGCCTGGGTGGCTCAGTTGGTTAAGTGTCTGCCTTCAGTTCAGATTCTGATCCCAGGATCGTGGGATCAAGCCCCATATTGGACTCTCTGCTTAATAGGGATCCTGCTTCTCCCTCTCCTGTTCCCCCTGCTTGTGCTCTCTCTCTCTCTTTTAAAGTAATAAATAAAATCTTTAAAAAAGAAAATAGTTGGGCGATATATTTAAAACAAGCTGAAAATTTTTTTAAAAATCTGTCAACCAAGGGGCGCCTGGGTGGCTCAGTGGGTTAAAGCCTCTGCCTTCGGCTCAGGTCATGATCTCAGGGTCCTGGGATCAAGCCCCACATCGGGCTCTCTGCTCAGTGGGGAGCTTGCTTCCTCCTCTCTCTCTCTGGCTGCCTCTCTGCCTACTTGTGATCTCTCTCTGTCAAATAAATAAATAAAATCCTAAAAAAATTTTTGGAAAAAAAAATCTGTCAACCAAGAAATCTATATCTGTTAAAACTACTCTTCAAAGATAAAGGAAAAAATAAGACAGTCTCACAATAACAAAAGCTAAGAGGGGCTGTCATTATCAGAGTCACCCTACCAAAAAAAAAAAAAAAATGATAAAAGGACACTAGAGGGTAGCCCAAAGTCATTCAAAGAAATAATGATCACTGGTGAAGGTAATTACACTGGTAAACATAAAAGCAAGTGTTATTGTTTTCTAGTTTCAAAGCCCTCTTTTTATACCCTATAAGATGGAAAAGGCAAACACATAAAAGATTAAATATAAATTTATATAAAGAGATGTAATTTGTGACAATAACAACACAAAAGAGGGATCAAACTAAATTGGAGAAGCTTTCATGTATATTTTGAAGCTAAGTTGGTATCAGCTCAAACTAGATTATTGTAAAGTTAGCATTTTATCTTTGCCCACAGTAACCACTAGGAAAATAATGAAGAAACATGTATAGACACCAAAAAGTAAATAAAAAGAGAATCAAAATTCTAAATCACATGCACACACATACACAACTCAAACACAAACACAGGCATTATTAGAAAGAAGTGAGGAACTGTATGATGACTAACATAACATAATAAAAAAATAGAAAAAAAGAGAAGTGAGAAAGAAAAAAGGTTGGTGCAGCCTCTTTGGAGAACAGTGTGGAGATTCCTCAAGAAATTAAAAATAAAACTTCCCTATGATCCTGCCATTGCACTACTGGGTATTTACCCCAAAGATGCAGATGCAGTGAAAAGAAGGGCCATCTATTCTCCAATGTTTATAGCAGCAGTGGCCATGGTCACCAAACTGTGGAAAGAACCAAGATGCCCTTCAACGGTCGAATGGATAAGGAAGATGTGGTCCATATACACTATGGAGTATTATGCCTCCATCAGAAAGGATGACGGAGCAACATGGACGGGACTGGAAGAGATTATGCTGAGTGAAATAAGTCAAGCAGAGAGAGTCAATTATCATATGCTTTCACTTATTTGTGGAGCATAACAAATAGCATGGAGGACATGGGGAGTTAGAGAGGAGATGGGAGTTGGGGGAAATTGGAAGGGGAGGTGAAACATGAGAGACTATGGACTCTGAAAAACAATCTGAGGGGTTTGAAGTGGTGGGGGTTGGGAGGTTGGGGTACCAGTTGGTGGGTATTATAGAGGGCAAGGATTGCATGGAGCACTGGGTGTGGTGCAAAAATAATGAATACTGTTTTCTGAAAATAAATAAACAAATTTTAAAAAATAGAAATAAATAGTAAAATTGTAGAAGTCCATTGTCAATAATCACTTTAAACTTAAATGTACTGAAGTCAAAATTAAAAGACAGATTTGTCATAGCATATCAATAGGAAATTATCCAAGTATATGCTGCATGGACAAGACTCATTTTAAATACATAGACACAAATATGTTAAAAATGCAAAGATGGAAAAAAGATATCCCATGCAAATTACAGCCAAGAGACCTGGAGTTTATACTAATAGCAGACAAAATGGACTTTAAATAAAAAGCTGTTACAAGAGACTGATGGACATTATATATTAATAAAGAGATAATTCATCAAAAATTATAAACATACATGCACCAAACAATAGAGCTCCAAAACATATGAAACAAATATAGACAAAATTGAAGGGAGAAATAGTTCTTATTTCAATACACCTCTTCCAATAATGGATTGAACATCTAGATAGATCAGTGAGGAAAAGGAGGACTTGAAGAACACTGTAATAAACTAAACTTAACAGATATACATAGTAGACTCCATCCAACTTCAGCATACACATTCTTCTCAGGTATACATAGAACCTTCTTCAGGTTAGACCATGCAAGTATATAAAATAATTCTCAATAAAATTCTAAAGATTAGGGGCGCCTGAGTGGCTCAGTGGGTTAAGCCGCTGCCTTCGGCTCAGGTCATGATCTCAGGGTCCTGGGATCGAGTCCCGCTTGGGCTTTCTCCTCAGCGGGGAGCCTGCTTCTCTCTCTCTCTGCCTGCCTCTCTGACTACTTGTGATTTCTCTCTGTCAAATAAATAAATAAAATTTTTAAAAAAAATTCTAAAGATTAAATCTATAAAATATCTTAAAACACAACAGAAATGCTACATATCAATCATAGAAGGAAAACTGTAGAATTCAGAACTATCAGGAAAGTAAATACACTCTTTTTTTAAAATAAAATATTTTTTATTAACATATAATGTATTATTAGCCCCAGGGGTACAGGTCTGTGAATCGCCAGGTTTACACACTTCACAGCACTCACCATGGCACATACCTTCCAAGTAAATACACTCTTAAACAACAAATAAGTCAAAGAAAAAATTACTGTGGGGATTAGAAAATAGTTTGAGATGAATTAAAATGAATAAAAATTTCAAAACTTAAATATGAAGCCAAAGTGGGGCCAGAGGGAAATTTATGTCTAAAAATTCTTATATTAAAAATAAATTTAAATAAATAAATAGATATCTCAAATCAACAACTTAAGCCAACACCTCAAGTGATCAGAAAAGTAAGAAACAAACTAAACCTAAAGCCAATAGAAAGAATAAAGTAATAAAAATCAGACAAAGATAAATGAAATAGAAAATAGAAAAAGAAAATGACTTAAACCAAAAGTTGGTTCTTTGAAAATAACAATAAAATCAACAAATCTTTACCTATGCTAACAAAAATGAAGGAAGATGTGAATAACTAAAGTTAGAAATGAAAGTGGAGACATTACTACCAACTTTAAAGAAATTAAAAGGATTTTGAAAGAATCCTATAAATAATAATACAAAACACTTAGATAATCTAGATAAAATGGACAAATTCCTAGAATACACAAATCACCAAAACTGACTCAGAAGAAACAGAAAATCTCAATAGACTTATTATAAGACATTGAACCAGTATCAAAAATCTTCTAAAAAAGAAAAGTCCAGGAGTAGATAGGTTTACTACTGAATTGTACCAATCATTTAAAGGAGAAAAAAGAAAGAAAGAAAGAAAGAAAGAAAGAAAGAAAGAAAGAAAGAAAGAAAGAAAACACAGAAAATTAGCACCAATCCTATTCAAACTCCTACTAAAACTTAATGAGAAAAACAGAAGATTAAAATTATTAAAATTAAAAATAATCAGAGGTACTTCTCTAATGACCAGACAGAAATAAGAGGCTACCAAAGGGAATTACAAAACTACAAATGAGATACCACCTCACACCTGTCAGAATGGATACAATTAACAATAGAGGAAACAACTGGTGTTGGCAAGGATGCAGAAAAAGAGGAACCTCTTATTCTGTTGGTGGGAATCCTAGCTGGTACACCCACTCTGGGAAACAGTAGGGAATTTCCCCAAAAAGTTAAAAATAGAACTACCCTATGACCTACCAACTGCACTACTAGGTACTTGCCTAAAGGATACAAAAGTACTGATTTAAAGGGACACATGCACCCAGATGTTTATAGCAGCATCATCAACAATAGCCAAATTATTGCAAAAGCCCAAATGCCCATCGACTGGTAAATGGATAGGTGTGGCATATATATAAAATACACTCCAAATCCACCAGGATGACTTAAAAAACAAACAAGAGAAAAGTCAGATAAGCAAATGTTGGGTAGCATGTGGATAAATTAGAAGATTTATACATTGATGGTGGGATTATGAAATGCTACAGCCTCTTAGAAAAAAAGTTTGGAAACCCTTAAATTTACTAAAAGTGCTTACCATATGACCCAACTTATCTTAAGTATATACCTCAGTAATAAAAACATACATCCACACACACACACACACAAAAATGTACTCAAATGTTCATAACCACAATATTCATAATAGTCCCAAAGTAGGAACACATATTTCCACCAATTGATAAACAGATAAGTAAAATGTGGTATATTTATACTATGCAATGATTTTTGGCAAAGGAATAAAAAGCAATAATAAGTCTTGTTTTGGCTTTTTTAATAGTGGGTTTTTTTAAATAGTAGCCATCCTGATGCAAGTGAGGTGGTATTTCATTTTGCTCTTGATTTGTACTTCCTTAATGATGTGATTTTGAGGATTTTTTCATATTTACATATCTTCTTTGGATAAATGTCTATTTAAGTCCTACACTCAACTTTGAATTGATTTATTTGGCTTTATGCTGTCGAGTTTTAGGAGTTCTCTATATATTCTGGATATTAAGCTCTTAGAGAGATGACTTGCAAATGTATTTATAACTTTTAAGTGTGTTGTCTTTGTACTCTGTTGATAGTATCTTTTGATATATCAACTTTTTTAATTTTCAGAAAGTCTAATGTGTCTATTTCTTATTTGATATCCATGTCTTTAGTGTGTTATATCTCAGGAATCATTGCCAAATCAAATGCTATGAAGCTTTTGATCTACATTTGTAGGTGTTATATTTAGATTCCTTACCTATTTTAAATTTGTAAGTGGTGTTAATTAGGGTCCAATATTTTCTTTTGTATGTAGATATCCAGTTTTCCTGGAATCATTTGTTGAACAGACTGAGTTTTCCCTCATTGAGTGATCTTGATATTCTTTTCAAAAATCACTTGGCCATACAACACGAAGACATATTGTAATTGAATCTGCAAAATACAGTGATAAAGAAAAAATCCTGGGGCACCTGGCTGGCTCAACATTAAGTGCCTGCCTTTGGCTCTAGTCATGATCCCAGGGTCCTGAGATTGAGCCTCCCATCATGCTCCTTGCTCAGCACAAACCCTGCTTCTTCCTCTCCCACTCCCCCAGGTTGTATTCCCTCTCTCATCGTCTATCAAATAAATAAAGAAAATCTTTAAAAAAAAAAAAAGAAAGAAAGAAAGAAAAGAAAAGAAAAAATCCTAGGGGTGGTGACAAAATAAGGCCCTAATTTACAAGGGAAGAACCACAAGGTTAGCTGCAGATATCTTAAGAGAAACTTGTCAAGCCAGAAGTGAGTGGCATGATATATTCAATGTGCTGAATGGGAAAAATCTGCAGCCAAGAATAATCTATCCAGCAAAGCTACCATTCAGAATACAAGGAGAGATAGAGTTCCATGGAGGAGCAAAAACTAAAGGAGTTTATGACCACTAAACCAGCCCTACAAGAAATATTAAAGGAGATTGTCATCACTCACTGAAATAAAGTTTTCAAACACCAATCTGAGGAGCCATGGAGTGCCTCTGCAAAAGAGAGCAGCAGCAGTTGAATCCTGCAATAGCTTTTTATTTATTTATTTATTTACTTACTTACTTATTTACTTATCAGCAAAGGTGCCTCCAAGTGTGACAAAGGAGTACAAAGGGATGGCAAATATCTTGAAGCAGTCTTGTATCTTTCCCTACGTGTAGGCATGCAGGGAGTCAGTCACAGGATAAAGGAGAAGCGGCATGTTTGGGCTACCAATCACCAGGTGCAGAAAGGGGGGACTGAGGGTCACATTCTTTCATAGCTCCGAACCTATGCCTTGCCCCTGGGGATCATAGGATCCTGCTCCTACCAGGTCATTATGTTCAACAGCCCAAGAATAGGAATGGTGCTGATGTTTCACCTGCTTCCACAGTCGCTCATTAGGGTTTACAATATATTCTCTTAACCTATGCCTTGTGCCAGGAGATCATGGGATCCTGTTCCTAGCAGGCCATTGTGTTCAACAGCCCAAGAACAGGAACACTGCTGACATTTCAGCTGCTTCCACAATCACTCCTTAGGGTTTACA
The DNA here is from genome assembly GCF_964662115.1 of Mustela nivalis. Lineage (NCBI taxonomy): Eukaryota > Metazoa > Chordata > Mammalia > Carnivora > Mustelidae > Mustela > Mustela nivalis. The sequence goes on along the minus strand of NC_139029.1, from coordinate 104,230,530 downwards.
ATATATTTTCTAGGAATAACTCTACAGGAGAATTTTAAGTAGAAAGGAAAAACCAAAAGTGACAAAGACTAGAAAAGAACAGAGAAAATCTCCAGAAACAACAACAAAACAAGTAATAAAATGGCACAAAATATATCTATTAATAATTACTCTGAAAGTAAAAGTAGTAAGTGCTCCAATCAAATGACACAGGATATCAGAATGGATTTAAAAAAAAAAAAGACCCATCTACATGCTGTCTCTAAGAGATTCATTTTAGACCTAAAGACGCTTGCAGATTGAAAGCGAGAGAATGGAGGGATGCATGGGTTGCTTTGCCTTCAGCTCAGGTTATGATCCCGGTGTCCTGGGATCAAGTCCCACATTGGGTGTCCTGCCCAATGGGGAGCACACATCTTTCTTTGCCTGCTGTTACTCCTGTTTGTGCTCTCTCTCTCTCTCTGACAAATAAATACAATCTCAAAAAAAAAAAAAGTGATGGAATGGAGAAATATGTATTCATGCAAATGGACATTCACCTGGAGTAGCAATACTTATATCAGACAAACTGGGTTTTAAAGCAAAGACTGACAAGAGATGAAGAAGGATATTACATCATAATAAAGGGGACTATCCAACAAGATCTAATAATTGTAAATAATTATGCCCCCAACTTGGGAGCACCTGAATATATAAATCAATTAATAACAAACTTAAAGAAATTCATTAATAATAATAATACAATAATGGTAGGGGATTTTAAGACCCCACTTAAAGCAATGGACAGATTAAGCAGAAAGTCAATAAGAAACAATGGCTTTAAATGACACACTGGACCAGATGGACTTAATAGGTATATTCAGAACACCTCATTCTAAAGCAGCAAAATATACTTTATTTTCAAGTGCACATGGGAGATTCTCCAGAATAGACTGCATACTAGTTCACAAATGAGGCCTCAACAAATATAAAAAGATTGAGATCATATCATGAATATTTTCTGACTAGCATGCTATGAAATTTGAAGTCAACCACAAGAAAAAATTTGGAAAGACCACGAATACATGGAGGTTAAATAACACGCTACTAAGCGATGAATGGGTCAACCAGGACGTCAAAGAAGAAATAAAAAATTACAGGGAAACAAATGAAAATGAAAACAAATGATATAGAAACAAAAACACCAGTAGAAAAGATCAATGAAATTAGGAGCTGGTTCTTTGAAAGAATTAATAAAATTAGTAATCTCCTAGCCAAACTTATCAAAAAGAGAAAGGGCCCAAATAAATCAAATCACCAATTAGAGAGAAGAAACTACAACCATGAACACTACATCAATAACTAATGATGTACCATATGGTGGCTAATTGAATTTAAATTAACAACAACAACAAACTATATAGAAATATAAACAATTTTAAGATAATTTTATGAGAAACCATATGCCAACAAGTTGGACAAACTGAAAGAGATGGATAAATTCCTAGAACATATAAATTATCAAAAGGGAAATAGAAAGAAATAGAAACTTTGGCAGACTGATAAGAAGCAAAAAAGATCGAATCAGTAATCAAAAATCTCCAAACAAAAGCCCAGAGCCAGATGGCTTCAAAGGATATTTCTACCAAACATTTAAAGAAGACTTAATACCTGTTCTTCTCAAACTATTTCAAAAATAGAAATGGAAGGAAAATCCAAATTCATTCTATGAGGACAGAATTACCCTGATTCCAAAACCAAAGACGTCACTAATATACAGAACTACAGGCCAATATCCCTGATGAACATGGATGCAAAAATTCTCAATAAAATGCTAGTAAATCTAATCCAACAGTAAATTAAAATAACTACACACCACAGTGAAGTGGGATTTATTTCTGGGCTGCAAGTGTGGTTCAACAGTCATAAAGCATGATACACCACATAAATCAATGAAAGGATAAAAGCCATATGATCATTTCAATAGATGCAGAAAAAAACATGTGACAAAGTAGGGTTAGAGGGAACATACCACAACATAATAAAGGCCAGATACAAAAAAGCCCAGAGTTAATATCATCCTCAATGGGGAAACACTGAAAGCTTTTCCCCTAAGTTCAGGAACATAACAAGGATGTCCACTCTCACCACTGTTATTTAACATAGTACTGGAAGTCCTAGCCTCAGTAATCAGACAAGAAGAAGAAATAAAAGGCAAGGAAGAAGTCAAAATTTCACTACTTACAGATGAAACGATACTCTATATAGAAAATCTGAAAGACTCTACAAAAAAAAAAAAATGCTAGAAGTGATACAGGAATTCAGCAAAGTCACAGGATATAACATGAATGTACATAAATTTCTTTCTTTTCTATACACTAATAATGAAGAAGCAGAAAGAGAAATCAAGGAATGATCCAATTTATAATTGCACTAAAAACCATAAGATACCTAGGAATAAACCTAACCAAATATGTAAATGATCTGTATTCTGAAAACTATAGAACACTTAGAAAAGAAATTGGGGAAGAAACAGAGAAATGCGAAAACATTCCATGCTCATGGATTGGAAGAAGAAATATTGTTAAAATGTCTTTAGTACCTAAAGCAATCTACACATTCAATGCAATCACTAACAAAACACCAGTACTTTGTACAGAGCTGGAACAAACAATTTTAAAATTTGCATGGAACCAGAAAAGACCCCAAATAGCCAAAGTAATGTTATAAAAGCAAAGCAAAGCTGAAGAGATCACAATTCTGGACTTTAAGCTGTATTACAAAGCTATAATCAACAAGACAGCATGGTACTGATACAAAAACAGACATATAAATCAATGTACACAGAGAACCCTGAAAGGGACCCTCAACTCATCTTCAACAAAGAAGGCAAGAATATCCAATGGAAAAAAGACAGTCTCTTCAATAAATTGTGTTGGGAAAATTGGATGGCCACAGGCAGAAGAATGAAACTGGACCACTTTCTTATACCATACACAAAACTAAATTCAAAATAGATGAAAGACCTAAATGTGAGAGAGGAATCCATCAAAATCTGAGAGAACACATGAAGCAATCTCTTTGACCTAGACCACAGAAACTTCTTACTAGACACGTCTTCAGAAGCAAGGAAAGGAAAGCAAAAAACTACTGGGACTTCATCAAGACAAAAAGCTTCACACAACAAAAGAAACAATCAACAAAGCTAAAGGATAACCTACGAAATGGGAGAAGATATTTGTAAATGACATGCCAGATAAAGGGCTAGTATCCAAAGACTATAAAGAATTTACCAAATTCGGGGGAGACAAGATGGCAGGGAAGTAGGAGAAGGCGCCTTTTCAACCTGTACCCTAAAGTGAGCTGATTACCTACCAAAGAATTCCGATCACCCATGAAAACAGCTTGAGATCAGAATTATACATGTCTGGATCTCTATAGGGGCAGAAGACGCCAGTGGGCAGGTAAAGCAGAGTGGGAACTTCGGACTGATATCGGAAGATAAACAAAAGGGGGAGGGAGCCACCAGAGACAAGTGATTGGAAAGTAATACCCCAACCTGAGAGTGCCCTGCCTCTGGGGACCAGCATTAACTTGGAGTCTGGTTGAAAGCACTCAAAGAGAGCAAAGGACCAAAGGGGGAAATTGCAGGAATCGGGGCAGCTAGGGACAGGGGCTTAAGTCCCCAGACCCAGGACAGCCTCCCCAGGCGCTGAGCCAGAGAGAGTGCTGCGGAGAAACCAGGTCTTGGTCCTGAGCTGCCAGCGCGCCGTGAACACGTGGGGTCCGGCTCCTGTGAGGGGCTGGGAGCCTTGCCAGAAGGCAGAGGCTCCAGAGCCAGAGGGCAGGTGCTACAGAGCCTGAGATGTGCACTCCCCTCCCCACCCACCCCGTGCTCTTAGACCTGCGCCATTCCACCAGAGCCTGAGACACTCGTGCGTGCCCCACACACTCCCCTGAGAGTGGTGCTCAAAGGCCCAGCCTGGTGCTCTCAGACTCCCGCCATTCCACCAGAGCCTGAGAGGTGCGCGCGCACCCCACACACTCCCCTGAGAGAGGTGCATGCAAGCCTGGCACTCTTAGACCCATAAAAACCAGGCACTCCCAGCCTGGGCCACCCGGGAAAATCTCAGCATGCGATCGCTGCTTGGAACCTCTTTGGCAGTCTGGAGCTGGCCAGACAGCCACAGTCGCCATGGTTTTGGGTACAAACAGAAGATCCTGCATCCCCAGGGACCTCGACTCGGGGACCTGGTCTGCCAGCAGCCGAGAGGGAATTTATTGGGGCTCTGCAGCCAGACTGAGGCTTCTCTCTCAGAGGGAGGTCAGGGTGCAGTTTGCTTTCCTCTAAACTTACAAAAACCATCAAAAGCGGTCAAGGCAAGGAGAAGAAAAAAAGTGAAATAACATAAAAACCTCCAGAGAACAAGTCTGAAAAAACCGGTTTCCTCAGAGCCCACCCCCTTGAGGGGGAAGGGAGGACTTAACTCAGGGAACATCACTGACTGAAAACCCACGTGGCAGGCCCCTCCCCCAGAAAACCAACAAGAAAAAAAGAAAAAAGAAAGAAAAGAGAACAAACACCTCTACTTCATAGGACAACTTTTATTTTTAACTCGTTCCCACTATTCTGGTTCAGATAGATAGATAGATATAGATAGATGGATGATAGATAGATAGATAATTTTTTAATCTATTTACCATCACAGTGAGATGTCCAGTACATCAAATTCCATAATAACCTTCTAACCTGAACTTTTTTAATTCATACACCTGTGTTTTTCTTTTGCATTTCTATTCTTTAAATTTTTTTAAATTTTAGTCTAGTTTAATCGAGTTTATTCCTTTTTTATTTTTATTTTCTAATATTCATATAGAGTTAAACTTCAAGGTAATTCCCTTTCCCCAATCAATGCTACCCCTATAGGTAAACCAGTTTTTAATCCCCCTTTATCTTAGGAAAGTTGAGTCCTTTAACAAAGAAATCAAGATACATCCAGGAAGAATCAAAACCACCTTCCTCTCCCACACTGAGAATTTATAACCACTCTCCCATCTTTTTCTTCCACCAGTGTTTCTGTGTTTGTCCTGATAGTATATAAATCTTATACTTGGTGTTCTTTTTGATGAGGTTCTTCCTTTATTTGCTTATATATATATTTTTTTTTTTCCTGTCATATACTTTTTTTTTTTGACAGGGGGGAAAAAAAGTTTTTTAATTACGTACTCAATCCATTTGGTGTATTTCAAAAGGTGCAATACTTTTCTTCATTTATCAGTGAAAGAAGTTAGAAATTAACTTCAAAAAAAAAAAAATCAGCACATGGCAAACAAATTTCCTTGAAAGTCACAGTCACATATATAGTGCATCCTAGAAAAGAGGAGGGGCAAGAGAGGTTCCACCCACTTTCATGAGTTTCATCAAATACTGGACCTACTCAAGGGTGGAGAGAAAAGGCAACTTTCAAAAAGGAGTATGTTATTAAATGAGGCATTTACTGTACTCCTTCCTAAGAGCACCAGGTGGGGAACAAGTTTTCTAAACTAGATCTAGGAAGTGGAATGTGGAATCAATCAGTCCTCCTCCCTTTAAGGGCTATCCGATGGTTAATGAATTTAAAAAACATAACTAAATAAAAACAAACCCGACACACACTCCCCGCCCCCCACCCCACCCCCGCAAAAACAAAAACAAAAACAAAAAACCCTAAATGTCCCAGATCATTCTCCAGAGTGGATGGAGCCCGGGAGCAGCTTCAACAACCCAAATTAGTCTGTTACAGAGTCATCACAAGCATGCCTTGCTTTTAAACAAAACAAAAAAAAAAAAATTTTTTTTGAAACAACAAAACAAAAACTAGTAGTAATCACTTTTCTGACAATACACAATTACTCAAATTAACTAGTACTGAGAGGGGGAAGGGGACCATACCTACGGGCCTTGTCTCACAGGAGTGCATGTGGGTAGGTGCAGGGCCATTATTGTCATTATTGCAAAAATGAATTTTAATCTTTAATCTTTAGTTTGATTTAACATTGCTTTTAGTATGATGCTGACACCAGCTGTGCGGAAAGGGCTCTGGAGACACGTTCATAGAAGCACACACCTGCGGCTCTTCTTCGGTTCGGGAGGCTCCAGGGCAGCCAATATTGCTTCGTCAAATACATTCTTTAGGCCTCTCTGTGTGAGTGCAGAACACTCCACATACTTGACCGCCTTCAGGTCACGGGCCAGCTTTTCAGCAGTCTCTGGAGTGATAGGCTTCTGTTTGTTCTTGGCAAGTTTCTCAATTGTAGAGGGGTCATCTCGGAGATCAATTTGGGTCCCAACAAGCAAGAAAGGAGTCTTTGGACAATAGTGAGTTATTTCAGGAACCCACTTTTCCTTCACATTTTCAAATGAGGATGGAGAGACGACTGAAAAACAGACTAGAAATACATCTGTTTGTGGATAACTCAGCGGTCGTAATCTGTCATAATCCTCTTGCCCTGCAGTATCAAAAAGTCCAAGAGTATATGGCTCTCCACCAATCATAACAGGGACTGCATAGTTGTCAAAAACAGTCGGTACATACTCAGATGGAAATTTGTTTGTTGTGTAGGATATCAGGAGACATGTTTTACCAACGGCACCATCGCCCACAACAATACACTTAATTGTCTGCATTGCTGAAACAGTTTTGTATCCACTTAAAATACTTCAAAATTCAGTGATGACCTCAGCTTCTCCCCCAGGGCGTTGGCAGCACTGCCTCTAGTCATATACTTTTATCAGTCTTTTTGTTTGTCTGTTTTTGTTTGTATACTTCCTAAATCTCACCTTGGGGCCCATTGGGGTTGAATCTTCTCTTTTATCTTCCCTTTTTTTTCCCTGTCTCTTTCTCTCTTTTTCTTTTTTTCTTTTTCTTTTCTTTTTTCTCTTGTTTGGGTGGGGAATCCTGATTACTCAGAAGTGTTCCAGGGTCCACCTTGACTGCATCACGGTCGATATATCCAGCTACATCCATTCAGTCATCTCTCACCAAAATGACTAGGAAGAGGAATGCCCAACAGAAGAAAAATACAGAGGATGGGCCTTCTGCAACAGAGCTAACGGCTATCAACATAGACAATATGTCGAATAGAGAATTCAAGCTAACAATTATCCAGGCAATAGCTAGGTTGGAGAAAGCCATGGATGACCAAACAGAATTGATTAGGGCTGAGCGGAGAGCGACCAGGGAACATGTTCACAATGTTAGGGCTGAGCTGAAAGCTACCAGGGATGAGGTTCACAAAGCTCTCAATGAGTTCCAATCTAATCTAAATTCTCTCAAAGCTAGAGTAACTGAGACAGAAGATAGAATTAGTGATCTGGAGGACAAACAGAGAGAAAGGATCAGGAGAAAGCCTAAAACAAACAGCTTAAAAGCCACGAAAACAGAATCAGGGAAATAAATGATGACATGAAACATTCCAACGTCAGAATTATTGGAATCCCTGAATGGGAGGAGAAAGAAAGAAGTCTAGAAGAGATAGTGGAACAAGTTCTTCATGAAAATTTTCCCAATCTCGGGAATGGAAACAGCGTTCATGTACTAGAGGCCTAATGGTCTCCACCCAAGATTATAGATTCCAGAAAAACAACAAGGCTCCTGATAGTCAAATTGAGGAATCATAATTGTAGATATACTCTCTTGAAAGCCGCTAGGACAAAGAGGCTCCTTACTTACAGAGGAAAGCCCATCAGAATAACGTCAGACCTGTCCACAGAGACCTGGAAAGCCAGAAAGGGCTGGCAAGATATATTCAGGGCACTAAATGAGAAGAACATGCAGCCAAGAATACTTTATCCAGCAAGACTGACATTCAAAATGGATGGAGAGATAAAGAGTTTCCAAGACCAGCAAGGCTTAAAAGACTACGCAACCACCAAGCCAACACTGCAGGAAATATTAAGGGGGGTACTATAAAAGAGGAAAAATCTTAAGAATAGCATTGAACAGAAATATAGAGACAATCTACAGAAAGACTTCAAAGGTAACACGATGTCAATAAAAATGTATCTATCAATAATCACTCTCAATGTGAATGGCCTAAATGCACCCACAAAATGACACAGGGTTACAGATTGCATAAAACGACAGGAGCCATCCATATGTTGTCTACAAGAGACCAATTTTGAACCTAAAGATACACCCAGACTGAAAGTGAAGGGATGGAGAAGCATCTTTCATGCCAATGGGCCTCAAAAGAAGGCTGGGGTAGCAACTCTCATATCAGACAAATTAGATTTTAAACTAAAGACTGTAGTCAGAGATACAGAAGGACAATACATCATTCTTAAAGGGTCTATCCACCAAGATGGATAGCAATTGTAAATATCTATGCCCCCAATATGGGAACAGCCAATCACATAAGAAAACTGTTAATCAAAATAAAGAGTCATATTGATATGAATACATTAATAGTAGGAGATCTTAACATGCCTCTCTCAGAAATAGATCACTGAAGCAGAAATTCAATAAAGAAACAAGAGCATTGAATGACACACTGGACCAGATGGACCTCATAGATATATACGGAACATTCCACCCTAAAACAACATAATACTCATTCTTCTCAAGTGCACCTGGAACCTTCTCCAGAACAGTCCATGTACTGGGTCATAAATCAGGACTCAACTGATACCAAAAGACCGAGATTATTCCCTGCATATTCTCAGATCACAATGCTTTGAAACTGGAGCTCAATCACAAGGAAAAGTTTCAAAGGAACTCCAACACCTGGAAGCTAAAGGCCACCTTGCTTAAGAATGCTTGGATCAACCAGGAGATCAAAGAAGAACTGAAACAATTCATGGAAACCAATGAGAATGAAGACACTTTGGTCCAAAACCTATGGGATACAGCAAAGGTGGTCCTAAGGGGGAAATACATAGCCATCCAAGCCTCCCTCAAAAAAATTGAAAATTCCAGAATACACCAGCTGTCTCTACACCTTAAAGAACTGGAGAATCAACAACAAATCAAACCAACTCCACACATAAGAAAGGAAATCATCAAGATTAGAGCAGAGATCAATGGGGTAGAAATCAGAGATACAGTAGAATGTATCAATGAAACTAGAAGCTGGTTTTTTGAAAGAATCAATAAGATCAATAAACCATTAGCCACACTAATCCAAAAGAAAAGATAGAAAGCCCAAATTAATAAAATTATGAATGAAAAGGGAGAGATCACAATGAACACCAAGGAAGTAGAAACAATCATGAGAAGTTACTATCAACAGTTATATGCCAGTAAGCTAAGCAACCTAGATGAAATGGATGCATTCCTGGAAAACTATAAACTCCCAAAATTGAACCAGGAAGAAATTGACAACCTGAATAGACTGATATTTAGTAATGAGATTGAAGCAGTGATCAAAAACCTCCCAAAAAACAAGAGCCCAGGACCTGATGGATTCCCTGGGGAATTCTACCAAACTTTCAAAGAAGAAATAACACCTATTCTCCTGAAGCTGTTTGAAAAAATTGAAGCAGAAGGAAAACTTCCAGACTCTTTCTAGGAAGCCAGCATTACCCTGATCCCCTGATCCCCAAACCAGGGATAGAGGGAACATTCCTGAACTTCATAAAATCTATCTATGAAGGACCCACAGCAAATATCATCCTCAATGGGAAAAAGCCTGAAGCCTTCCCACTGAGATCAGGAACACGATAAGGATGCCCACTCTCACCACTCTTGTTCAACATAGTATTAGAAGTCCTAGCAACAGCAATCAGACTACAAAGAGAAATAAAAGGTATCCAAATTGGCAATGAAGAAGTCAAACTCTCTCTCTTCGCTGATGACATGATTATTTACACGGAAAACCCAAAAGATTCCACCCCCAAAGTACTAGAACTCATACAGCAATTCAGTAACGTGGCAGGATACAAAGTCAATGTACAGAAATCAGTGGCTTTCTTATACACTAACAATGAAAATACAGAAAGGGAAATTAGAGAATCAATACCTTTTACTATAACACCAAGAACAATAAGATACCTGGGAATAAACCTAACCAAAGAGGTAAAGGAACTGTACTTGAGGAACTATAGAACACTCATAAAAGCAATTGAAAAAGATGGAAGGCCATTCCATGCTCTTGGATCAGAAGAATAAACATTGTTAAAATGTCTATACTGCCTTGAGCAATCTATACTTTTAATGTCATTCCGATCAAAATTCCACCAGTATTTTTCAAAGAGCTGGAGCAAATAATCCTAAAGTTTGTATGGAATCAGAAGAGACACTGAATCCCTAAGGAAATGTTGAAAAACAAAAAGAAAACTGGGGGCATCACGTTACCTGATTTCAAGCTTTACTACAAAGCCGTGATCACCAAGACAGCATGGTACTGGCATAAAAACAGACACATAGATCAGTGAAACAGAGTAGAGAGTCCAGATATAGACCCTCAACTCGACGGTCAATTAATCTTCGACAAAACAGGAAAAAATATGCAGTGGAAAAAGTCTCTTCAATAAATGGTGCTGGAATAACTGGACAGCTATATATAGAAGAATGAAACTCGACCATTCTCTTACACTGTACACAAAGATAAACTCAAAATGGATAAAAGATCTCAACGTGAGACAGGAATCCATCAGAATCCTAGAGGAGAACATAGGCAGTAACTTCTTCGATATCAGCCACAGCAACTTCTTTCAAGATATGTCTCCAAAGGCAAAGGAAACAAAAGCGAAAATGAACTTTTGGGACTTCATGAATATCTAAAGCTTCTGCACAGCAAAGGAAACGGTCAAAAAAAAAAAAAAAAGAGGCAACCCATGGAACGGGAGAAGATATTTGCAAATCACAGTACAGACAAAAGGTTGATATCCAGGATCTATAAAGAACTCTTCAAACTCAGCACACACAAAATAGACAATCATATCAAAAAATGTCTCCAATGAAGACATATAAATGACTATCAGACACATGAAAAAATGTTCAACATCACTAGCCATCAGGGAGATTCAAATTAAAACCACATTGAGATACCACCTTACACCAGTTAGAATGGCCAAAATTAGCGAGACCGGAAACAACATGTTTTGGAGAGGATGTGGAGAAAGGGGAACCCTCTTACACTGTTGGTGGGAATGCAAGTTGGTGCAGCCTCTTTGGAGAACAGTGTGGAGATTCCTCAAGAAATTAAAAATAAAACTTCCCTATGATCCTGCCATTGCACTACTGGGTATTTACCCCAAAGATACAAATGTAGTGAAAAGAAGGGCCATCTGTACCCCAATGTTTATAGCAGCAATGGTTACGGTCGCCAAACTGTGGAAAGAACCAAGATGCCCTTCAATGGACAAATGGATAAGGAAGATGTGGTCCATATACACTATGGAGTATTATGCCTCCATCAGAAAGGATGAATACCCAACTTTTGTAGCAACATGGACGGGACTGGAAGAGATTATGCTGAGTGAAATCAGTCAAGCAGAGAGAGTCAATTATCATATGGTTTCACTTATTTGTGGAGCATAACAAATAGCATGGAGGACAAGGGGAGTTAGAGAGGAGAAGGGAGTTGAGGGAAATTGGAAGGAGAGGTGAACCATGAGAGACTGTGGACTCTGAAAAATAATCGGAGGGTTTTGAAGGGGTGGGGGGTGGGAGGTTGGGGGAACCAGGTGCTGGGTATTGGAGAGGGCATGGATTGCATGGAGCACTGGGTGTGGTGCAAAAATAATGAATACTGCTATGCTGAAAAAATAAAAAATTAATTAAAAAAAAAGAATTTACCAAATTTAACACCACACACACACACACACACGCACAAATCCATTCAAGAAATGCAGAAAACATGAATAAAATGACCATATAGACAAAGGGCTGATATCCAGGATCTATAAAGATCTCCTTAATCTCAACACACACAAAACAGATAAACATGTCAAAAATGGGCAAAAGACATGAACAGACACTTCTCCAAAGAAGACATACAAATGGCTAACAGACATATGAAAAAAATGTTCATCATCACTAGCCGTCAGGGAGATTCAGATCAAAACTACATTGAGATACCACCTTACACCAGTTAGAATGGCCAAAACTAACATGACAGTAAACAACAAGTGTTGGAGAGGATGTGGAGAAAGGGGAACCCTCTTACACTGTTGGTGGGAATGCAAGTTGGTGCAGCCACTTTGAAAAACAGGGTAGAGATTCCTTTAGAAATTAAAAATAGAGCTACTCTATGACCTTGCAATTACACTACTGGGTATTTACCCCAAAGATACAGATGTAGTGAAAAGAAGGGCCATCTGTACCCCAGTGATCATAGCAGCAATGGCCACAGTCACCAAACCGTGGAAAGAACCAAGATGACCTTCAACAGACAAATGGATAAAGAAGTTGTGGTTCATATATACTATGGAGTATTATGCCTTCATCAGAAAGGATGAATACCCAACTTTTGTATCAACATAGACGGGACTGGAAGAGATTAAGCTGAGTGAAATAAGTCAAGCAGAAAGAGTCAATTATCATATGGTTTTGCTTATTTGTGGAGCATAAGAAATAACACGCAGGACATGGGGGGATGGAGAGGAGATGGGAGTTGGGGGAAATTGGAGGGGGAGATGAACCATGAGAGACTGTGGACTCTGAGGAACTAACTGAAGGTTTTGGAGGGGAGAGGGGTGGGAGTTTGGGTGAGCCTTGTGGTGGGTATTATGGAGGGCACATATCGCATGGAGCACTGGGTGTGGTGCATAAACAATGAATTCTGGAACACTGAAAATAATTTTTTTTAAAAAATTGGAAAAAAAAAAGAAATACAGAAGACATAAGTGGACATTTCTCCAAACAAGACATACAAATGGCTAACAGACAAATGAAAAAATGCTCAACATCACTCTTCATCAGAGAAATACAAATGAAAACCACAATGGGATGCCACCTCACACTGATCAGAATCTCTAAAATTAACAGCTCAGGAAACAAGAGGTGTTAATAAGGTTGCAAAGAAAGGATAACCCTCTCACCCTGTTAGTAAGAATGCAAACTGGTGCAGACACCATGGAAAACAGTATGGACGTTCCTCAAAAACTTAAAATAGAGCTACCCAAAGACCCAGAAATTGCACTAGTAGGTATTTACCCAAAGTGAACAAAAAATAGTGATTCAAAGGGGCACATGCACCCTGATGCTTACATCAGCATTATCAACAATAGTGAAATTATGGAAAGAGGCCAGATGTCCATCAATGGATGGATAAAGAAGATGTGTTGTGTATACACACACACACACACAGAGACAGAGAGAGAGAGAGAGAGAGAGAGAGAGAGAGAGAATGGAATATTACTCAGCCATAAAAGGAATGAAATCTTGCTATTTGTGAGAACATGGATAGAGCAGGAGAATATTATGCCAAGTGAAATAAGTCAGTCAGAGAAAGACAAATACTGTATGATTTCACTCATATGCATAATTTAAGAAACAAAACAGATGAACATTGGTGGGGTGGGTGGGGAGAGAGAGGCATACCAGCAAAGACTCTTGACTATAGAGAACAAACTGAGGGTTGCTGGAGGGGAGGTTGGAGGGGAGATAGGTTAAGTAGGTGATGTGTAATATGGAGGGCAGTTGTCATGATGAGCACCCAGTATTGTATGTGACTGATAAGTCACTAAATTGTACACCTGAAACTAGTATTGCACTGTATTTAACCTAGCTGGAATTTAAATAAAACATTGGGAAAAAAATCCTTTGGCCATGTCTATCTTTATATAATAAAGATTTATTTCTGGATTCTCCATCTATTTATAGATCTATGATTCTGCATTTATGCCAACCCACACTATTTTGGTTCCTGTAACTCCATAATAAATTTTATAATCAGGAAGTATGATTCCTCCAGCTTTTTTATTTTTCAGAATTCTTTTGATTATACAGGGTCAAGAGATTCCACATGAATTATAGGATACATTTTTCTGTTTCTGAAAAAAAAGTCATCGCAGATTTGTTAAGGATCACATTAAATCTGTAGATAACGTTGTGTAGTACTCACATTTTTACAATATGAAATCTTCCAATCCAGGAACATAGTATGTGTTTCCATTTATTCGTCTCCTTTCAGCAGTGTTTTGTAGTTTTCATTATACAAGTTGTCTACCACCTTGATTAAGTTAATTCCCAATTTTTAAAATTTTTTCATGCCATTTTAAATAAAATTGATTTAATTTCCTTTTCAGATTGTTTACTTTTAGCATATTTTTTAAAGGGGTGGGAAGGATGGAGGGTGAGGGTGAGAGAGAGAGAGGGAGAGAGAGAGAGAGACAGATAGAGAATCCCAGGCAGACTCCCACTGAGCATGCAGCCCGACCCCGGGCTTGATTTCACAACCCTGAGATCATGACCTGAGCTGAAATCAAGGTCAGGCACTTAACTGACTAAGCCACCCAGGTGCCCTGACATTGATCAATTTTTGTATGTTGAACCATCTTTGCATTCCAAGAATAAATTTTAATACTCAGGTTGTGTAATCATTCAAATATGCTGCCAAATTCTGCTTCTTTGTATTTTGTTGAGAATTTTTGCATTGGTGTTCATAATGGATAGTGGTTTATAGTTTTCTTGTAGTTTCTTTGGTGTTAAGGGTAATGCTGCCCTTTAGAATAAGTTAGGAAATGTACCCTTCACTTTTTGGAAAGGTTGGTATTAGATTTTCTTTAAGTGCTTGGCAGAATTCACCATGAATCCATCAGGTCCAGGGGTATTCTTTTTTGAAAATGTTTTTATTACTGATACACTCTCCTTAGGAGTTTTGGTCTATTCCGATTTTCTATTTCTTCATTATTTAGTTTGGGTGCATTTTGAATTTCTAGGAACTTGTTCATTTTATATAGGTTATTTAGTTTGTTGGCATTGAATTATTCATAGTACTCACAATCCTGTTTATTTCTTCCATCCAACTACTAGCTAGGCCTGAACCTGCTTAGCTTCGAGATTGAGTGCATTCAGGGTTGTATGGCTGTAGACTCAATCCTATTTTCTGTAGAATCAATTGGAATGTTCCCACTTCCATTTTTGATTTTAGTAATTTGAATCTTCTCCCCTTTTTCTTTGTCCATCCAGGTAATGGCTTATTAATTTGCAGACTTTTTTGAAACACCAACTTTCTTTTTTAATTGATTTTCTCTATTAGCTTCCTATTTTGCTAATCTCTAATCTCTATTATATCCTTTTTGCTACTTTATTTTCTTTTTCTAGTTCATTAAATTATAAATTAGGTTGTTGAAGTACTTTGTAATAATGTACTTTATTACATTTTATAATGTAAGCATTTATGACTATAAATTTCTCCTTTAGCACTTCTTTTCCTGTGTCCCTCAAGTTTTGGTGGTTTTTTTCTTTGTTTTCCTTCATCCCTACATTTTTCAAATTGTCCTTGTGATTTCTTTTGACCCATTTTTTACAAAAATTATGCTGTTAAATTTCCAGAAATTTGTAAATTTTCTAGTTTTCCTTCTGTTATTAATTCCTAATGCCATCCCATTGTGGTCAAAGAAGGTATTCTGCGTGATGTCAGTCTGTGGAATTCTGTTAAGAAAGCCCTAACAAAATTATACAGGTTGTAATCCTAAAAAGTGGCAAGTTGCTATAACAAATATCTAAAGAAGTGACTTTGGAACTAATTAATGACTAGAGACTGGAAGACCTCTGAAGTGCATGTTAGAAAAAGCCTACACTGTTTTGAAGACACAACTGGCAGTTATATGGATCTTAAAGGTGCTTCTAAGGAGGCCTTCAGTGGAAATGAGAAATGTGTTGTGTACTGGAGGAAAGGTGATCCTTGTTAAAAAGTGACAAAGAACTTGTCTAGATTGTTTTCTAGTGTTTTGTGGAAGGTAGGATTTGTAGGTGATGAAATAGAATATCTAACTAAGGGATCTCTCTATCTCTCTCTCTTTTAAGTAGGCTGCATGCCCAGGGTGGAGCCCAATGTAGAGCTCAAACTCACAACCCTGAGATCAAGACCTGAGCTGAGATCAAGAGTTGGATGTTTAACTAAGCCATCTACGCACCCCTAAGTGAGATTTTTAAAAAATATTTTATTTATTTATTTGACAGACAGAGATCACAAGTAGGCAGAGAAGCAGGCAGAGAGAGGAGGAAGCAGGCTCCCTGCTGAGCAGAAAGCCTGATGTGGGGCTCAATCCCAGGACCCCGAGATCATGACCTGAGCTGAAGGCAGAGGCTTAACCCACTGAGCCCACCCAGGTGCCCCCACTAAGTCAGATTTCTAAGCAAAGTGCTGCTAAAGTGGCCTGCTCTTACTTACTACTTATGGTAAAATACCAGAGAAAGATAATGGACGATGGAGTGGTCATATGTAGAATTTAAAGAAAACAAAAAGAAAAAAAATGCAGAGGAGCATAGAGGGAGGGAGGGAAAAATAAGATGAAATCAGAGGGAGACAAACCATGAGACTCTTAACATTTGGAAACAAACAGGGTTGCCAGAGGGGAGGGAGGTGGGCTGATGGGGTAGGTAACTAGGTGACAGGCGTTAATAAGTAAGGCACATGATGTAATGAGCACTGGGTACTATATACAACTGATGAATCACTGAACTCTACCTCTGAAACTAATAATACATTATATGTTAATTCATTGAATTTATAAAATAAAATAGAGTAAAATAAAATAATAAAATAAACAAGAGGGGAAAAAAGATGAAGCTGTCAGGCACCTGGGGGCTCAGTAAGTGAAGCTTCTGACTTGATTTCAGCTCGGATCATGATCTCAGTGTTTGTGACATCAAGCCCCATACAGGCTCTGTGCTGAGCGTGGAGCCAGCTTGAAATTCTCTCTCCATTTCCTGCTCCTCCCCTAAACTTGATAATTTGGATTATTTCCAGCCCAGTCATTTTACAAAAATCAAGAAACCATGTTTTGAGATAACACTAAGGGTATGGCTAAGTACTCATCTGATAAAGAGTGTTTGTATCCCTCAAAATTCAAATGTTGAACCTATTCCCCAATATGGTATTTAGAGGTAGGGCCTTTGAAAGGTGATTAGTTCATGAGGATAGAGCCCTCATAATGGGAGTACTGCCCTTCTAAAAATGAGACCCAAGAGAGCTCCCTTTCTCCTTCTTCCATGTAAGAATACAGGGGGGAAAAAAAAACATTAACCAGGAAGAGGGCCCTCACCAGACACCAAAAACTGCTGGCACTTTGATTGACTGGAGCTGTCTGTAGAGCTGTGAGATATAATGTGTTATTTATAAACCAAATTTAGTATTGTTACAGCAGCCTGAAGGACTAAGACAGGATGTTACTCATAGATCCAATCAGCTGTCTCAACAGTAGCTAGGAATAGAGGGATGGGGCTTATACTAGTAGAATATTGCTAGTTTGGACTGAAGGGGACAGAGATGGGTAAGATACAGAGGCAGGCTATCAGACTTCTGGGATACTACAGAACTAGATCTCAGAACTATCCATCTGTGAACATATTTTATACTTCAAGAAAAGGGAACAATGACCCTGAAGGTATTCAGAGATTGGTAAGTCTGTTAGCTACTATGGGATCATAAGGCACAGGTCCACAGGTCAAGGCTTTGTTTCCTCTTGGAGCCTTTGTTTCCTTTGATTCCAGAGGTCAGAGCCATCTCCTGGTTTTCAGTAGGCCAGATTGCTGCCCAGGGCTGTAAAGACTGCCCCAGGGACTCAGGGAGAACACACTATTACCCTAGCAGGCTAAGAAGGTGGGATTACTCCTCAATGGGCCTGGAAGACACAGCACTGAGCTAAAGAGGATTAGTCTCCAATCTTAAAATCTAGTCAAATGTTCCCTCCTAGGTTTTGAACTTACATGGGACCATGACTCCTTTCTTCATTCTAATTTTTCCCTTTTGAAATGGAAATGTCTAACCTATGTCTCTTCCATCATTGTATTTTGGAAGTAGATAACTTATATAGCTTTCATAGTTTCACAACTGGAGAATTTTGCCTGAGGATGAATCATACATACTTCAAGTCATTTGATTTAGATCATACTTAGTTGAGATTTAAGATTTAGAGTTGATGATGAAATTAGCAGGATGAAATTAGATGATGATGGGGTGTTTTGATGATGAATGTATTTTGCATATAAGTACATGAATTTTGGTGGTCCAGAGGGTGGACTGTTAGGTATTGGGTTGTGTATTCCCAAAATTCGTATGATGAGGTTTTAATCCCTAGTTCCTCAGAATAAAACTGTCTCAGGAGACAGGGCTTTGAAGAGGTAATTGAGTTACAATGAAGCCATTAGGGTGGCCTCTAATTTAATCTGATTAGTATCCTTATAAGGAAATTTGGGCACATTAAGAGACACATGTGAATGCACACGAGGACATGTGTGAAGACACAGCAAGAAGGCAATTATTTGGAAGCCAAATGGATGCCTCAGAGGAAACCAAACACGCTGACATTTTGATCATGGACCTGTAGCCTCCAGAACTGTAATAAAAAATAAATTTGTTGTGTAAGTCACCAGTGGGGATGACCTGATTCTGGCCCTTATTTCTATTACTCCATGTTGTGTGTCTTTTCATGTGCAGTTTGTCCATTCATATATCTTTTGTGAAGTATCTGTTTAAGTACTTTGCACATATGAAAAAATCTGGATGGTTCATTTTATTTTTTATTTGTTCATGTTTATATATTCTGCAAAAACATTCTCTGTAAAATGTACATACTGTGAATATGTTCACCCAGTGTGTGGTCTGCCTGTTTAGATTCTTAGGTATCTTTTGAAGAACAGAAATGTTAAATTTTGAAAAAGTCCTCTGTATCATTTTCTTTTTTATTTCTAGGGAAATTTTGCCTTTCCCAGTGTTGCAAATATATCCTCAAAGGTTTTCATCTAGAACCTTAATGGTTTGGGCTTTTTCTCTAAGTCCATGAAATACCTCAAAATGTCTATTTAGAACTAGGTAAAGGTTGAGGTCACTGTTTTCCATTTGGATGGTGTAGTTTGTAAAATCACAAATCACTTGTTGAAGACTTTCCTTTCCTTTTTTTAAGATTTTATTTATTTGATAGAGATCACAAGTAGGCAGAGAGGCAGGTGGGGGGGGCGTGTAGCAGGTAAGCAGGCTCCCTGTTGAGCAGAGAGCCCCACGTGGGGCTCGGTCCAAGGACCCTGGGATCATGACCTGAGCCGAAGGCAGAGGCTTTAATCCACTGAACCACCCAAGCGCTCTGAAAACTTTCCTTTTCTTGTTTAATTTTCTTGACTCTGGTTGAAAACCAATTGACTATGTAATGTGTGGTCTAACTTAGGACTCCATTATGTTCCAAGGTATACTTAGCTATCCATATGCCAATACTATATTGCCTTATTTTAATTAGAATACAATTTGAAGTTGGATAGTGTAATGTTAGTCCTCCAATTTTTTTTAAGATTGGTTTTGCTCATGAGAGACTATGGACTCTGAAAAAACAATCTGAGGGATTTGAAGTGGCAGGGGGATGGGAGGTTGGGGTACCAGGTGGTGGGTATTATAGAGGGCACGGATTGCATGGAGCACTGGGTGTGGTGAAAAAATAATGAATACTGTTATGCTGAAAGTAAATTAATTAATTAAAAAGAAAAAGATTGGTTTTGCTATTCTAGATGTTATAAATTTCCAAATTGTATAATCAGCTTGTCAATTTCCTCAAACTATCCTGCTGGGGTTTTTTAGGGGTTACACTGAATCCATAGACCAAGTAGAGATTAGCATCTTAACAATACTGAGTCTTCCAACATAGGAATGCAACATAACTTTCCATTTATTTAGGCATTTTTAAATTATTCACAGCAACTTTTTTACCTTTCAGTATAAAGTTCTCATACATATGTAATTAGATTTCTTCCTAGATATGACTATTTTATGCTTAGATCATATTATTTCAGTTTTCAAGTCTTCATTATTAATATAGAAATGCAGTTTATCATTAATGAACTTGTACCCTGTAACTTTTCTAAATTCACTTATTCATGTAAAATTAGTAATTTTGAAAATTTCATAAAACTTTGTAAATACACAAATACTTTCGTTTTGTTTCTCTTAATCTTTTTTATTTCTTTTTCTTACCTAGAAGGTAGGGTTTCTATTGCAATGTTGAATACAAGGGGCAAGGACAGATATTTTTTGCCTCCTTTCCATTCCAGGGGAAAAGGATTTAATATGAAATCACTAAACATGATATTAGCTGTTAGATTTGCATTGATGTCCTTATCGAATGGTAAAAATTCTCTTCTATTTTTGGTTTGCTGGGAGTTTTTGAACTTCAGTGTTTAATTTTGTCAAACTATTCTCATTACTGTCATTTCCCCTTTATGTTAAGTTGGTTAATTATATTGCGGGGATAAACCCACCTTGGTCATGCAATATCATTTTTTTTTCACTGTTAACTTCTGTTTCCTACTATTTTAAATATTTTTGCATCTGTATTCATGAGGGATATTAATCTTTTCTCTTTTCTCATATTTGTCAAGTTTTGTTACTAGAATTATGCTGGCCTCATAAAACAAGGTGAAAGTCCTCTTTATTTCTTTAAAGAGTTTATGTAGAATTCAGTGTTTGCTTTTTTAAAATCCAGTGTCATTTTTAACTAATATATTTAACAAAATTCACCAATGAATTAATCAGGGTTTGGAAGTTTTCTTATTGGAATAATATGTAATTGCAAATTCAATATTTTAATAAATATGGAAATATTTTTAGATTTATTTTCTTCTTGTATTTTTCACAAGCTATGGGTCAAAAGGCAATTTGTCCATTTCATCTGAGTAGTTGAACTTAATGGCATAAAGTTTTCCATAATATGCTATTATCTTTAATGTCCAACAAGCTATGTAGTGATACCTTCCTTTTCGTTCTTTATATTAGTATTTGTATTTTCTCTTTTTCACTTGATCAGGTTTTTGTTTGTTTTGTTTCCTATGTTGTCATAACAAATTACCATAAACTGAGTGGCTCGAAACCAGAGATTTCTCTCGGATTTCTGGAGGACTGAAATAGAAAATCAAGGCTCCTTTTAAAGGCTCTAGGAGAGGATTATTCCTTACCTCTTAATAGTTTCTGGTTGCTGGCATTCTTTGGTTTGAGGATGCATTACTGCAATCTCTGCCTTTGTTTTCACTTGGCCTACTGTTTCTCTGTCTCTATGGTCTTCTTATAAGGATACCAAATCACTGGATTTAATATGACCTCAGAACTAATTATTTCTGCAAATATCCTATTTCCAAATAAGGTCACATTCTGAAGTTTTAGATGGACATGACCTTTTGGAAAATATTACTCAAGCCAGTATATGAATCTTGATAGGTGTTTATCAATTTTTGTAATTTTCAAAATCTCACTTTTGTTTTTCTGTGTTAATTTCCAACAACTGTGTATAAGTTCTCAGTCAATATCATGTCTTCAAACATTTCTTCTGTATCATTCTTTATCTTCACCTTCAGAAACTCAGTTATGAGATTCAAGGCCATTTGATTTTGCCTACAAAACTCAAATACTCTATACATTTTATTTTCACTCCCTTTTTCTTTTTATTTTCAATTGTCCTGTCTTCCAAGTTTAAAAAATCATTTCTTCTATGTGTAATCCTATCATATTCAATTCTAGAATTCTTTTTTTATTTCCTACAATTTACATGTCTCTGCTAAAATTCCCCGTCTCTTCATGTTTACCACCCTTTTTACTACTTCCTTCAGCATTTTTATCATAGTTAATCTACCTCTGATAACTGTAACATCTGGGGAATCTGAGTTTGCTTCTGTTGACTGTCTGCTCTCTGGATCAAACTTTTTGCTTCTCTCCGGGTCTTAAAATTTCTTGCTGTGTGCTGGTATTTTCCATAAAAGAACAATAAAAAATAAAATGAAAATAAATAATAGTTACTGCCACAAAAGGGCATGGCTGTTCCTTTGTCAGGCTCTTAGAGTGGGAAACTGAGTTAATCTCACCCGCAGTTGAGGTAGAGATGAGCTCTGCAGCTGATTTAGTTTAACTTTAGCACTTGCTTCAAATATTTTAAATGAGAAGAGTTGCCTTTCAGTGGAGATTTGGATCTGAGCACTGATGAGATCCTAGTGGAATCTTTGTGCTTTTTAGCTAAACTGCCTGATATCCAAACATGGGGACTTGTTCTCTGCACTACATTTCAATAGCATATTTTAGATTTCCTGAAGTATTCTCTTTGTATTCTACTCGGGCTTCCTCAGTAGGTGACTTCTCTCAAATTACCACACCTTTTGGAGGACCCAGTTGCTTACACTTACAATGTCTCAGAAATATTTTATTCTTTATTTTAGTTCTATGTTCTTATCGTCCTAGTAAATGAATAGTTTACTAAAAGTAGCAATCTGGCTGGTTGAAAAGAAGTAAGACATACATCATGGATTTACAAAGTTATTAATAAGCCAATGTCTACTGAACTTCATTTCACAGTGAGTCTATACAGGACATTGAAGAGATAAGAAAAGTTCTCTTTCTCTTTCACAAATCCAGTGAACACTTACAATATATGGCACTATTCTGGCAACATACAATATAATTTAAGTAACTGGGATATGGATAAAAATGGAGCTCCTAAATTATAAAAGATCTCGTTTGATTTCTAAAATCTAAAATTAGAAGTGGACTACTTCAGGTTCATTTTATCATGTGATTTTTGCCATCTCCTAAAATCTTGTCATCAATATCCTTTTAGTGTAAGGAGAAAAAACTGGATAAGAACATTACCATTTCTCAGAATCTTAATAAAATAATGAACATCCATTTAATTTACATTTCACTGCCTAAAATTCAGTCTCATGCTCATACTTAATTGAAAGGGAAGTTGGGAAATATAGTCTTGCTGTATATTCAGGTCAAAAAAGGAATAGATACACTCAGTTCATAGAACTTACTAATTTTGTCAGCTTAAGACCTTCTTTTTTTAAGGATAAACATTCAATAAAAAAGTGTTGATTGAATTGAAAAGGAATATCTTATCTGTTTATCCAAGCTACTGTACTGGTGGTGGAGGCAAGGCATATTTTGAGGGAGGGGGTCATTACCTTCCTGTTACTTCAGCCATAAGTGAAGGATAAACACACATTCAAAAATCTCTGCTTATAATCCCCCTTTGAACTTTGTATTTTCAGCCTCTTTCAGCCTCTAAGGGTTAAAGTTAAAGGATGGAATTAAAATACTATCAAAGTAACATTTTTGTTTTAAAATAATTTCTTTAATGTGTTAGTGCATATTTTTAGGCCTAATATTCTAGTATGGACCTGTAAATCCAAGTTTCTCCCTATGCCATCCTCCCCATATATAATTTGTAAACTTTGATTCTATCAATCCCTCTCTCACTACACTGTTGTCCTTCACAACTTGAATTTCAACTTCCTGATGTACAGGAGTCAGCACTGAATGCTGTTTCTCAGGTGAGGCTACACCATAATTTTCAGAGGCATGACAGAAATTTTTCATGGTTTGTATCCACGTTTTCTTCTAGTGATGCCAGATTTCAATGAATCAGTATTTAGTGAAATATCTCCCATGTTCACTGCTGCATGATGTATGTAAACAGTATTTTATTCCATTTTGTCTTATGGGCTCATAAGTCTTCAGAAATATTATTTACACAGTCTTATATCTAGCAACTTATTCCTAATTAAGATCTGGTTCCACCATATATCCATTGTTCCTTTAAAAGTGCTCCTTCTTTGTGCTTTAAACTTGTTCTCACCATTTTTTATTTTGGCTACAGAACCTTTTCTTCTAAAATGATAAACCTCGTTAATCTTCAAAGATCCTTTGAGAACCAGTCACTGAGCACCTCCTGGATGAATAATTTGAATATGAATTTTATCTGGGATTTGTAAACCATCCTTTATCTGCCCAGATAGGGATCCAAGTAGAAGCTATATGATCATTTGCATGACAGAGAGAGAGGAAAAAGACAGCTTTGATGGATACAGGTATCAAAATTATTTTGTGCCTTGTTTTTTTGAGGACTGATTTTGTCCTTTAGAATCTGGGTTCTACAGAGATCACACCCTGCTCAAAAGACTTAATATCTGCCCACTCAAGACTACTTTTATAAATAATTATAATTTGCTATAAATGAAAATCTAAGAAGCTCCTGACTACAGTTTGTGGTTACTTATATTAATCATATCTACTGTTATTCACTAATTGCTCAGCCTTACGTATGAACACTAACCTTTGTTTTATGTAAAACACAATTGAAGTAAATCTGCCTACAGCTACTTCTCTCATACAATAGTAATTAAAATCTCATTTCAGAGACTAAGCTTCATGAAACTGTGACAGACCACTTGGCATAGTATTTGGCTTTGTGGCAGGAATCAAGTCCATACCTACAGAAGCACTTGTGTAAAACTTAAGCAATGAAAGCACTTGAATTCAGTTCTGCTCCCATTAGTAAGTGGATTCCAAAAAAAAAAAAAAATTTATAAAGACTGTAAGAAATGTATTGAAATGGTTAAACTATTACTTCAAATCCAATTCTAAAGGAGCTGTTGAGTAATAATGATTATCCGGGGTCCTTGGAAAATGTCTCTTAGAAGAGTGTTCCAAGCAAAACATGGTTTACAGCGATTTAGAAAATATGAAAGGCTGGATTTTGTAGATTGCTTGGTGCACATCTTGTTTCTCTCAAATAAATTAGAAAAAAAACTACAGTGTTGTTGTAGTCCTTTGGTTTTATTTTCTGGGATTAAAAAGAATGTATAGACATAAATGTTTTTACAGGGTCTTCTTGAAGATATCCTTGAAAATAACTTATCAAATGGCTTTATTCATGTCTCTTGATTATCAGTATTCATCAATATCACTGTCAGCCTTGATTAACTGGTTAAAAATTTCAAAGCAGAATAAGGAACTTTCATGAACATTTCCCCCAAATCCCTGAGAATCGTAATCATCACAGATGTATTTTATCCCTTCATCATAAATCTCTGGAAAGTAGTCGTGTTCGCTCATTGTTAACAGGGCAAGGAGCAGTGTCATAGAGGGTTAATCCATGTAAATTGGCTTCCACTCGTAAAGAAATTTTCTGTAACAGAAAAGAAAATTATACATAGGCGTTTGTTCCTTAAAGACATCTTCAACGTCTTCAACTTTCCATCTTCAAAATGTTCTGAAGAATATTTTTGGGATTGGAGATGTAAATCTATTCCAATGAGTAAAAAGACTGAACAGATGTTGTACTGCCAAAGGTATCATCTGTAGTACCAACAGAGTTAGGAAAACCAAGCTTTTCTACTCAGAAGCTCTTCATTTTTCTTTGGTTTTTAAAAGGAATTGGTGAAACGAAATGTTGAGGTTGGCCTACATAAACGTAGGCAGAGTTGATGAAATTGACCTGTTTTACAATCTGATTTTCAAGGATGAACCCTTTACTAACAACACACTGTTTTCCCAAACACAGAAATGACTTACCTGAGCATCTCTTCTTATGGCATCGCTGCTTATGAAGTTAATTTTCAAAAATGTTGGAGACTTGACTATAGCATCTTCTTTTATTCCACCTGAGGGAAGTTTACATAAATATAATGTTGTGTTTTCTTACCTGAAAATCACGGATATAAGTCAGGAAAAAACCAAAGAAGGAGAAAGACATAGACCATTCTGCTGCAGTGGTAATCATGTGAAGCACGTAACCCTTGAGTGACAATGGAAAAAAAGAATAATTTTTTGAAATTTCACTTGAGTGATCTAGAATTTCTCTCAAATAAAAGAACCATAAAATCTGCAAACCAATCTGTCTTCTGAAATTCAAAGGACATGAGATAAACACTAAGGACATATTAATATACTATGGCCTTTTGTCAAAAACTATATACATGTGAGTTTATTAATTGTAACCAACATGCCATACTAAAGATATTAATAAAAAGTGTGTGTACAGAATATACTGATAACAAAGAACCCTCTGCACTATTTTCACAATATTTCTGTAAATATAAAACTGTCTAAAATAACATTTGTTTAAAAACTTAATTCTATTTATCTTTTATAAATAATTCCATATCCAAACTTTCTGGAGAAAAAAACAAAAAACAAAACAAAACAATCCTAATTTATTGAACATATCTCAATGTGGTTTTGATTTGAATTTCCCTGATGGCTAATGATGATGAACATATCTCAAGAATTGAAGAAAGGCATTAGGAAAGTCTTCCTAAATGATCTAGCTGTCGTAACTTCATCTAGAGGGAATAAAATTTCCATCTGAAGAACTAAGAACAGGAGAACCTCTACTCTCTACTTGGGAAGTCACC
Organism: Mustela nivalis; assembly: GCF_964662115.1. Taxonomy (NCBI): domain Eukaryota; kingdom Metazoa; phylum Chordata; class Mammalia; order Carnivora; family Mustelidae; genus Mustela; species Mustela nivalis. Next base: position 104,204,254 of record NC_139029.1, on the reverse strand, counting down.
GCTTTTCCCACAGCCATAAGATTCATTAAATGTCACTAAAAATGTTTCAGTAAAAAATACTCATAATAAATTTAGTGTTATTTTTACACTAAAAATAAAGCATTAAATAATATATAGATTATAACTGAGGGAAACTAGCAAATTATTTCACTCTTTTATTCTTACAAACATGTCCTATCCAGGGCTAATTCTTTAAAAATAATTCAAAATGAAATGCCACTGAGAGGTTTGTGAAAACAGATGAACTTAATTTTGTCATCTAGTTAGTATATGTCCCTCCTCTTTTTTCCCTCAGGGTCAAAGATGTTATCTCCATTCAGATATGCATTATACTGGAACCTAAATAAAGAGTACGTAATAAACTTCTAGATGGTAATTCAGGAAACAAGTATTCCAATAATAAAAGAGCTCAGTTGGGTATGTTGTACACTACATCCATATTTGGAGGAGTCAATTTCTGAGAAAACTCTTCGCCATCACAATTCTCCTTGTGTCTTGAAAATGTTCATTGTTGAATTGAGACAGAAAATACTGTCTCAATTACTGTCTCAACTGTTTGTGTAGTGCTACACAAACTCTATCAGACACAGAAAATAATCCTAATTTAACAAAATGATTACTCTAGAAAAGTAGTATTTTTAGTGATGACATGAAAAATACATCAAAATCAACCAAAATAGTCATCTTTAATATAAAAGTATGTTTTATAGATTCCAAGATCTTACCCTGTCCTCAGGGTTCCAATGGAGTTTCTGTACAATATCTGTGCCAAAATTCCCACTGTACAAAAGTGATGAGCAAGTCAGCACTATACAAAAAGTAAGTCAAGGAGAATCTCAGAGAAAACCTGTACGTTTAAATTAGATTCAAAATAAAAATCACTTTAAAGTTCCACAAGGATTATTCATTCATTTCCAAGGTCCAAACCCATTTTCTTAAAGACTCGATATTATATAGTAGTAGTGAAGATTAAAATGTACCCAGAGGATTACTATGAAATGGTTTGCATAGTCAATCCCTCTTTGCTCAGTAAATCAGCAGTACTAGCCTAAGATTCTGCTAAATAATTGTTCTCGGGAGGGCATTAACTCATCCTTCACATCTCTGAAGTGAGTATGATCGGGCTGAATTTTATCTTTGTTCCCAGCTCAATTACTGAGATCCTATGTCAAATTTGAATCTCGTCCTTTAATTTAGGATTAGTAACCCAAGAATCTCCCCCCCACAAAATGCCTGCTCACAATATGCCAACAGTGTTCACTTATATTCTGTTATTTAATTCCTTTCCAAGTACAGCTACGTTTTACAGCAAAGGATACTGCTAAATGCACTTACTCCACACCAGATAACCACCAGTAGTCTGATCCAGAAGACTTGTTTGCCATGAATTTTGGGCTGCATTTGGTAGGAAAGGATGGTCTGAACGAACATGTATAACGAGCCCATGCCAAAGGTGAGCACAGCTCCACATACGTGTACAATAAAAAAGGCTGTTTTCTGAGAGGTAGAAAGAAGAAATAAATAAGAGAAGCTCAAAACATATGGCCAACACAATATTTAAAAGCACAGGTTAGTGATCTCAAAAAAACAGTCGCTGAATGGAAAAACACTATGAATTCCAGAGATTACTTCCTGAAGCAATTCTCTCCCAGAGTACTCCACAAAAGCCAGAAGATTCCAGTTAAATCAGTAGTCACGACTGAAAACATGGCAAGGATTATTCATTTACTCATGAATATGTTTATTTGGGTACCTCTTCTATGTCAAGCACTGTTCTAAGTACTCAGATACATTAGTGGACAAAACAGACAAAAATCTGGCCCTCAGAATTTACATTCAAGTGAAGAAGCAAAAACAGTAAGTGGCAAACTTTAGAAATAAGCGAAGTCCATCGTTTGTTAGATGGTAATAAGGGTTATAAAAAAAGGATAGTGCATGGCAAAGGAAGATCAGGATGGTTGGGAAGCTGCAGGGAGGGTTTCAACTTAAATCTAATTTAAATCTGCGTGCAATTTAAAGGCTCAGAAAATTAAAGCATTCTCTCTTGGTACTCATTGATTGGTTTTGGATAAATTATACATGAGATTACCGTAAATTCCAATATTTTCCTCCTTTTTATCAGTATCCATTTACATTTTACTTTTTACTACATGTACCCTCTGCTTAAAAGTGACAACGGTAGCTCTCCAAAAATTCTACAAATGTTTTTGGTTGAACTGCTCTAGTTTTCGAAGCTGATGCAGCCTGTATTTCGCTTGGTTGAGAAGGCACTGCAGAGCACCTGGCAGAGTGTAGGATGGGGTAACAAGAGGGGAAAGGTTAGGACTTGGGTCCCTTCTTTCACAACTGACTGCTAATTCACAAACATAGCACCCAGTTTTCTTAGTTGAAGCTATAGTAAGTAAAAGGTAATCATGTTTTTGCCAAAGCCATTGGTTTTCTTTTGGAGAAGAAGGGCTATTTTGATTTGGTTTATGGTGTTCTAACTGGCAATAAGTTATGAGTGCTGGAAAGAGAAAAGAATGCATTGCTATTACCACTTTGGGTAACAATAAAAAAAAAAAACTTCAGTACCCATAAAACATAATACAAAATGGTACTATCTTCTTCTGAGAATTTATCTATACATATGATTAAAGGCTAGAAAAATATAGGCAAAAACAAAATTAACAATTTTAGGGCCACAAGCAGGAATATGGATAAATTTTCCCCCTAAAAATATTCTCATATAGGGCACCTGGATGGTTCAGTAAGTTAAGCCTCTGCCTTCTGCTCAGGTCATAATCTCAGGGTCCTAGGATCAAGCCCCACATCGGGCTCTCTGCTCAGCAGGGAGACTGCTTCCCCCTCTCTCTTTGCCTGCCTCTCTGCTTACTTGAGATCTCTCTCTCTATGTCAAATAAATAAATAAAATCTTTAAAAAAAATTATCATATAAATTGATGAAGCTAAATACTGATATAGCCTGATTGATGCCCACTGTGATCAGTACATAGTTCCAACAACAAAATCCTGTGAATTAAAAAGTAAAAACAGGGGTGCCTGGGTGGCTCAGTGGGTTAAGCCTCTGTCTTCAGCTCAGGTCATGATCTCAGGGTCCTGGGATCGAGCCCCACATCAGGCTCTCTGCTCAGCAGGGAGCCTGCTTCCTCCTCTCTCTCTGCCTACCTCTCAGCCTACTTGTGATCTCTGTCAAATAAATAAATAAAATCTTTTAAAATTAAAAAAAAAAAGTAAAAGCAAAGAATGGAGGGCACTTATTACCGTATTTTTATGATTAAAAATAAAGGCATTTAAAACTGGTTTTAACTGGCAGTACTTCTGCTTGGACATTCAGTTTTGTTACTTTAGAGACCAGGGAAACAGCAAAAGATCTTGAAATAGGCCAGAGAGTACTCCAGTGGAATGTTAAAGCCTCTGGCACTGGTTCTACATGAATGTCAGTTTTACTCGGCTCTGAAAACTTCCTTAATGATAGAAGTTATGTGTAGAGACAGAAGTTAATTTGTAGAAAACTGATAGAAATGCAAATAACCCATAACTATACAAATGCAATTGTGTCTTTTTGAATGTTATTAATTATCACTGTGAATAATGACCAGTTTTACATCATAAATTTGTTTTAGCATTCCTTATTTGACTACAAACCTGTGGTACCTTGACTTCTCTTTTCAGCTGATTTGTACTACCTACTATTTCCCTCATTAATTACTAAGTTAAATAACATGTACAAAAGTCATTATTTTATTCTCTTTAAAAATATATCTTTTCACAAAGCAAAGACAAAAACTTATCCTTTGACAAAGACAAGAAAAATTACAGCGATATGTGTGGTCAGGAGCAAATGTCTGATAAAGAACTTAAAAAGTATACAATGAATGGTCTGTAATCTTTACCTATAAGCAGTTAATGAAACTTAGGAACTAATCTTCTGCTTTCTTAGCCTTATCCTCTCTCTGAAATCTCCCTGAAGATAAAATTTATAGGAAGAAAGAATGGCATGTGACAACAGAGGCACACATTATGGAGTTTTGTTGCCATAAGCCACGCAATACCAAGGATGGCTGGTAACTACTGGAAACTAGAGAAGAGGCATGTGTCCCCAAAAGGGAACTATCCCTTCTAACACCTTAGTTTCAGACTTCTGGCCTCCTGAACTTTAAAGAATAAATTTCTGTTACTATAAGTCACTCAATTTATGGTATTTTGTTATGGCAGCCCTACGAAATTAATACAGATTTCTGCTTACTTATTCTTTCCAACTTTCCTCAAAGATAAATGTCCTTCGAAGGGAAAAATACCTCTAAGTAGGCACTGAGGATGCTTATCATGTGTTTGTGTTTACTGAATATTATTGTTGTTTTCAAAGAAATTAAATCTGCATTTTTTAAGTCAGAGTTTTCCAAATCACATGAGGTCTCTTTAAGCACCGACAACCACAGCAGTAGCAAAAGAATTTTTATTCATCCTGCTTAGTCCCTTTAGCCTCTTTAATAAGTCACTAAACAATGAGAACATCTTTGTTTGAAGTACTACGTTAGGTGATGAATATACAGCGATGAACACAACCATTGTGCTTATAATTAATGGAGAAACACATCAACTAAAAAATTTTTAAAACCACGGATAAAAAAATTAGACTATAGTAAGTGCTGTGAAGAATTTGTTTCCAGAGGCTAAGAGAACACAAAGAATACAAATAAAGTAAACTCTACATGGGAACAAGTCTAGTCAGAGAGAAGATCTCTCTGAGGAAGAGGTCTGCACGGAAAACCTGAAGACACCTAGATCTATTTAGGGATGGGGTAGTGAAATGTCCAACAAAAGAAACGTGAAATGGAGTGAAATAAACTTGTCTTATTTAAGGAATAAAGAAAGTCCAGTGTTATGTACAAGGGAGGATATTAAGAAGGGGAATGACGAAGAACGAGGCTGGAGAAGTAGATCATGCAAGACCTTTGAATGAATTAAGAAGCTTGGCGGTTCATCAAATTCCTTTTTCTCTCTTGATTACATCTCTTTTCATGGAAGCTTGGAGCTGTACAACTTTAAACAGGGTACAGGGAAACAGAGTGAGATGTACATATAATTACAAAAGATTACACTGGCTGCAATATTAAGATGAAAAGGAGGTAAGAGTGAAGGCAGAGGAAGCATTTAGACGGCTATGGTACTAGACCAGGGTATGAAAGATAATGAAATCTGAACTGGTTGAAGAGATGGTAGGGAGAGCAAGCAGAGATGGAAATGCAGAGAAGCAGATGTTTTCAAGAAATGTTTAAGGGGTAAAACCAACAAGTCCCTACTTTAAAACAGTGCTAGAGTCTCTTCCAAGTCAAACTCTGCAACACAGAAGTGGGGAGAGACAGGGGCAATGTGCTCACCACTTAAGCACTAAAAGTTTATACAAGGAAGGATATTGTGGTATTGTTACAGAATCTGCTTATAAATAGGGCCCAGCAATGAAGCCATCAGTGAAGGATGTGAAGAAATTCAACAGGTGCAAAGCTACATGAAAAGGGATGTGATCAAGAGAGAAAAAAGGAATTTGATTCAAAATTAAAAAGCCCAGGGACCCCTGTGGTGAAGTTGAATTAGAATTAAAGCTAAAAGGAACATAGCAATAAAAGTATATAAACCATTTTTATATGTAAATGAGAAAAAGGCAGAAAGGCAGAGTGCACAGGCCACAACTAGGAACTCCCATTGGAATTTACTGGATTGCATAAACAAGTATTAATTATTAACACAGGTAGCATCTTATGTGTGGAGGTCACTTCGGGATCCATTCTTACCACACAGGGATGAGAGATACTGTTAAATTGCTAAAGGGACAACTGGAACAAAGAATCACTATCCATTTACTAAAATTTCTCCAAAACATATTTTTAACACTGAGCTTCAGAAAGTGATTAGTGAAGACAGAATCCTATTTGTGGCAAAGACCGCTAGCTAGCTAGCCACCAAAAGTCCTGTGTCCCTTCCACAGTATGGAGTTGTCTCAGGAACTGATGCTCAGCATGACTTCACTTCCCAGTCCCTCTTGTTGTGTCTAGCAAATGTTAGTAGGATGATGTGAGTCGCTGTCAGGTCAAGGTTGTTAAGAAGCAGGTGTGATTTCTGCATATTCTCTTTGACTGTTCCAGTTGGCTGGATGCAGAAGACAGTAAGGACTTAGGGAATGCGAGAGCTCAAAGATGTCTGTGCCTTAAATCACTGTGGGAGGAAAGCTATCTATCAGGCAAAAATACCTGCAGTGGATGCATGAATATGCCTCTATATGTGTATTTGTATGAGGGTGTATAAATAGTTATTAGATGTCTAAATTGAAACTCTGAAGACTGCAGAGCCATTAAGCAAAAAACACCCATATGCCCAGGACATAGCTGGTATTACCAAAGACTCATCGGAAAGAAGGTCAGTTGAAAGGAATGTGAAGAGTTTGCAAATTTTGTGAAAGTTAACCTGCTATTTCAAGAATTCCCTGAGAAAAAGGTGAAAAGCTCCATATACTTCCTTTACTTCCTCATATGAGGGGCTGAGCACCTCTAGAAATAGAGGTGATCAATGGGAACATCTAAACAAGAATATAAAATAGGTAAATGAGTGTAGTTTGTTAGCATATTTTTTTTCCCCAAAGAGCTTTACTTTTAAGTAATCTCTACACCGAACATGGGACTCGAACTCACAACCCCGAGATCAAGAGTTGCACGCTCTACCAGATGAGCCAACCAGGTGCCCCTAGCCATATATATTTTTTCAAAGTTCAAATCTATAATTGTGTCACTTACAATTTATATCAATTCTCTCTGGTCTTGGAGTAATCTCCAACTAAGTAGTAATGAAGAGTCTAATAGAGCCCTGTGAATGATTAAAAGGTCAGAATAATTTATAGGTTTTCAGGAGTTTACTGAGAATGAATTTTTCTAATTGTGAAAGTAGTGAACCCTAAGAAGGTCAAATGATCTAAAGGCAGGGGATTCTACTTTGTTAAGGCAAAGAAACAATAACAGTGTGTAACTGAATGTTTCAGGTTTCCTTTTGAACATGTATTAATTTATGTACCTCAGGAAAATACTTATGCTGGGCTAAAATACAAACCTGGAAGTTTGCCACAACAGAAAGTCCAAAACAACTCAGTAATCCAAGTACAAGGCCAGCCTTGTTTAATTTGATGATACGACTCTCTTCAGGATTCAGGGCATGAACTTGCTTGTAACGAACATAAATGGTTGCAATGCCTGGGAAGAGATAACCCAAAAGACAGCAAAGTAATAAGTAACCAGGGAATAAAGTTGCCAACAAAGAGTTAACAAAGGTCACCTAACATAAATCTTCCTTTCAAAGTTAATTTGAGAGAAAAGAAAAACCAAAAAACAGAAATAGCTGTTGATTTTAAAGAACCTTTAGGGTTGCATTATGGAACTAGTAATATCTCTGTGTGACTGAAGGGCACTCTCATGGGCCTCACATTTACAAATATTTAGGACAAAATTTAAGAGATAAGTTTGATGTTTTCTGAAAATCTCTAATGATAAGTGTTATATAAAACAAAATTTTCTAGATGATTAGCATTAACATTTATAGTAATTATTGCTAAAATATGGATAAAACGGGTACTGGCAAAAAAAACAAAACAAAACAAAAATCAACCAACCAAGAAAAAAAAAGAAAAAAAGAAACAACAAAAGGTGATTTGCCTCACTCCCATTTCATTTTATTTCAAATTATTATAACTTGGTTCAATCAGATGTAGCAGTCAATTACACAGAACAAAAACACCAATTTTACGATAGTTGTTATCAGCAAAGGGTCAAATCAAGTCAAATTTCCCATTGCAAAAGTATTGCCAAATAATTTGAAAGTATAGAAAATGAAACAGAGATATGCTTTTGTTGACATGTTTTTGAAAACTTTAGTCATAAGATCAACTTCTACGCACTGAATCATTTATTTCCTTGACTTCAATTTTTGAACCAAGGAGATAGTAAATACCATATGGAAAAGTGCAAATATTTAAAATAATCACAATTGATGAAAAAAATATTTTAGTTAATCATTCATACAAGTTTGATTCAAAAAATAAATAATGAACAGGAATGTAAATTACAGTAGAATTCCAGTCGTTTGTCGTTAGAACATCGTTCAAAAATCAAAACGCAGTTCTACCACTACTCTTAAACTTATAAATTGTTTATCCTAAATGAATTTAGTTGGTCTTAGTTGTAGTCAGTGTGTTTATAAGCTTTCTGTCCTCTACTGGTCACTTAAGAAATCCACTTAAGGTCTCAAAAACTATTTGGTCATACTTTACAACTTCTATTTGGATGAGTAGTCAAATAGCCTTATAGATATTTTTTAAGGTTTATTTCTATAATTTAGTATTTTTAGAAACTGCCTTTCTTTGAAAAGGAACATATCTGGGATCAATAATTTAGTGATAACATTCTCTCAGGTATAATCAGAAAGTAAAACAAGTAACAGAAGTGTTTAAAGAAGGAAAGGGCAATTTTGCTATTAATTTTGATTTTTAAAACAATTTCCATTACTTACACAAAACTGCAGCAATATTTAACATTGCCCCAAACAAGCATTTTTCTGGAGCTACTGTACCAGTATCACTGAAAGAAAAAAAAGAAGGTATGTGGATTTCTCACACTAAATATACATGTGTATTTTTTTCTAAGGAGTAAGAAATAATGGATTACTTCAAATCCTGTATCTTTTTACACATTCCTAAATTCAACTCATATAATTTTATTAGAACATGACAGTTTGAACTCACAGTATTTATCTAGTTCACTTTTCTTTTTTTAAAAGATTTTATTTATTTGACAGAGAGCACAAGCAGGGGGAATGGCAGAGGGAGAAGGAGAAGCATGTTCCCTGCTGAGCAGGAAGCCTGATGTGGGTCTCCATTCCAGGACCCTGAGATCATGACCTGAGCCAAAGGCAGACGCTTAGCCAACTGAGCCACCCAGTAGCCCTAATTCACTTCTTTCTCCTACCACTTGAAATTACTTTTTTTTTTTAAAGATTTTATTTATTTATTTGGCAGAAAGAGAGAGAGAGATCACGAGTAGGCAGAACGGCAGGCAGAGAGAGTGGGGGTAGCAGGCTCTCCACTGTGCAGGGAGCCAGATTCGGGGCTTGATCTCAAGACCCTGCAATCATGACCTGAGCCAAAGGCAGCCAGTTAACTGACTGAACCACCAAGGCACCCCAAGATTACTTCTTTTTCAGATAACAGAAATCAACAGAACTTAATTAAAAACAAACAAACCTGGGCACCCGGTGGTTCAGGCAGTTAGGCAGCTGCCTTTGGCTCAGGTCATGATTGTAGGGTCCAGGGATTGAGGCCCATATCAGGCTCCATGCTCAGTAGGGAGCCTGCTTCTCTCTCCCTCTGCCCCACTTGCCTGCTCATTCTCTCTCTCTCAAATAAATTAATAAAAATCTTTTAAAAAAAATAACAAAAAATACCTACCCTGGGTACATTAGGGCTGTGTTACTGATTTCCATCAATTGGTCAGGTGTGTTCCTCTGTCTCACCTGGATGTTCTCGAAACACTACAGATCCTTTTACAACTCTGCTTTTGTCATCTGTTGTTGACCCTGTCTATAACTCAATTAATACCTAATCATGTCCTGTTAATTTCAAAAACATTTACCAAGCACCTATTATGTGCCCGACAGTATTTTAGGAACAGGAGTACAGTGGTTAGTAAAAGAGACAAAGCCCTTCCCATCTTGTAGCTTCCACATGAGACCACTTTTTCCCTGCCCTCCAGAGCCTTGGCCAACTCCTCCAGCAGAATGAGAAATCACAGAGCACCTGTCCAGACTTCTGTTAAAATTGCTGATCACAATGTATTACAATGTATCAGCTTACATGCTTGTGCTTCAGGGCAAACACAGATCCAGATCAACACCTACCATTTACTGTGCAAATTTGGGTATGCTCTCTTATCTTTCTATGACTGTTCCTTGTCTGCAAAATGGGGCTATTAATTTCCTCCAGCCTCATCTGCAACATGAGGAAATGAAAGTGACAATACATGTGAAAATCTAGCACAGCAGCAGACACAGGAGAGACACCCATTAAATGTTCCTTTCCCTTCCCTCAAACTACAGTAAAGATGAAAAAGACAAAGTCTTTGGCCACAAACTGAAGTACTAAAGGAAAGAGATAATAAGGATCTCAGCTAACCCAATCTAATTGGAATCAAAAAGAGAGGGAAAGTCACATCTGGTAAGGAATCAATAGTGTTTGGTGAAATTTGGGTTAGTTTAGGGAAAGTGAAGTAACACATATAAGGATTGCTCCTTCCAACTCTAAGATGTATCTTTAGAAACAAAAGATTCTGTTACTTTGATCATCTTCAGGTAGTGAGAATTATGGTTTAGCTGCTTGTTTCTTCTACCTTCCAATTTTTAAAAAATAATGTATATACATTCCTATAATCAAAAAATTTCTGATTTCCTAAAATTTTAATAGTTGTATTTCAAGAGATGCTACAGTTTAGAAACACCCTGTAAGGAAACAAAAGCATGCATTTCCAAGATGGCTGGCTAAGTGTGCTCCTGCCTCAGCTCTGGAACAGTCTGATACAAACTGGACTACAAGTAAAATCAGCCATGTCCATCACCTCATCATACAGCACTCCAACCCAGTGATCATCAAACTATTTTGATCACACACCATCAAAAAGAAAAAAAAATTAAAAAGTCTGATTGTGTAACTTCAAAATATATGTATTTATTAGTTAAGCTCAAATAACAAGATTTTAAAATATACATAGATATTCTAATTTGTTCTCTTCCCCCAGTACTCATCTCCTGCATTCTACGCAGGCATCCACTACCTGAACAAACTAAGAGAACACCTGAAACATACTTGCTGTGAAATTGTCTTTAGTGTAGAAATTTACATTTGGTTATGTCTTTTGGGACTGTTAACAATTAAACCTTTTAGATGGGGTCCGTGAACTGAGAGGAACTTTGCAGAGCATCTAGACTAACTTAATCATTCTTCAGATGAAGGAAATGAGCCCGAGAAGTAAAATTAAGTACTGAGTTTAAATGTATTAGAACATCGGAGAAAGGTCCCAGGGTAATAATACTTAGGTCAGTAGCAGAAAAATAAAAGGGTAGAACAGGGACAGAAAAGGAAGTGTCTAGGGTACTGTCAGAAAATCACATGCAGTACCATCAGAGAACTGAAACTCTGAAAAAGAACCCAAAGGCCTCTTAAATGATTAAAAGCCTTTTAAAGTGAAAGCAGACAAGTTCTTAAAGGGGAAATAAAAATGCTGAAAGGCACTCAGAAATTACTGATGTATGTTCTCTAAAAAGTTACTAAAGAATGAATTGTCTCCTTAAGCTACATGTTTCTGTAGCAGCGTGCTATGATCAGTAGTGATTATTCAACAAATTATTCCTAGAATCGGAACCTTCAATTCTAAAATATCTTTGGTTTTTGTACATCTTCCCAAAGTGTACTCAATTTGTTGCTATCTTTTGCTCCATACCATACCACTGTGGAAACAAACGTAGATAGTAAGATTCTGATCTCTTCTTGATACTTTTTTTTAAAAGATTTTATTTATTTATTTGACAGAGATCACAAGTAGGCAGAGAGGCAGGCAGAGAGAGGGGAAAGCAGGATGCCTGCTGAGCAGAGAGCCCCATGCGGGGCTTGATCCCAGGACCCTGAGATCATGACCCGAGCCGAAGGTGAGGCCCAACCCACTGAACCACCCAGGCGCCCCTCTTCTTGATACGTTTAAAAAGATAAATTTAGGGACCCCTGGGTGGCTCAGTTGGTTAAGCAGCTGCCTTCGGCTCAGGTCATGATCCCAGCGTCCTGGGATCGATTCCCACATCAGGCTCCTTGCTCGGCAGGGAGCCTGCTTCTCCCTCTGCCTCTGCCTGCCATTCTGTCTGCCTGTGCTCGCTCTCTCCCCCTCTCTCTCTGACAAATAAATAAAATCTTAAAAAAAAATTTAAAAAAAAGATAAATTTAGCCTTCTGGTTCTTCACCCTTTAAAAATTCACTATTTTCTACATTGGAGAGGTCATTTTTTTCAGAATATAAACAAATAAATAAATGAAACAACTATAACAACAAAACAAACTATGGAAGGAAACCAATCAAACCATTAATTACCTCTGGACAGGCAGGAGCAGGAGAGGGGCTGAAACAGACTTTCACTTTTTACTTTTATAATCAGTCTAGTATTATTTAAAATTTGTTAGGATAAGTATATATTGTCTTTATAACTGGGAAAAGAGAGCTACAAACATAGCACAAGCAACTGAGTACCCATACTTATATCATTATTAGTCTTGAAATTTCAAAAATATTACTGATAAATTTTGATACTTAATGTGTCAGAAAGACCTAGACAATATGTCATAAAGATTAAAAGCAGGGTCTCTAGAGTTAAACTGCCCAAACCGCATTTTGGTTCCACCTCTTACTGAGTCATGAATCCTTGAATAAATAACTTATTTCCTTCTATCTTAAATGGGGGTAACAATTTTTACTTCATAGGGTAGTTACATTGTAAGGATTCAATTATTTATCATCTGAAGAATGCTTAAAACATAACCCTGTACATAGCAAGTAGATCAATAAATAGTTGTCATTACCATTATCTTTTAATACTACTACTGTTGTTTGCAGCATTTTTGAATTTTAAAGGGAGAGTAATTCTACTTCTATCTTCTGAGACAACCTCAAATATTTATTTGGGAGACAAGACACTTAAAGTGTCTTAATTCACTAATTCACTAAGTGAATCATATCCCTGTCTCCACCTTTCTCTATCACATGGAAAGAACCAAATACAACTTCCTTTTTAGACTCTTTGTGTTATTATAATGTCGAACATAAAACCTGAATTTTAAAATGTTAACATGGAATGTTGGCTTCACTATTAAAATGTGAATGATATATAAACAATCTCCTATAAAAAAATACATTTCACTGACCTGATATAAGGCAGAGCAGGGTCAACATGGTGAAGTGTTATGGCTGTAATGTATGAAAATATGAAAGCAGCAGCTGTCCAAATTACTAAGGCAGAAGGGAGGAAACTGAGACCTTGTTGAAACCACCACATCTCAAACAGGTCTTCTGAGGTAGAAAAAGCAAATTAGAGAAAATTATTCACAAGTATTTTATCTCTTCTACTTTAGCCATCCACTCCCACTATCTTATACTTATCACCATGAGCTTTCCACTTCTGATATCATCCCCCACACCATCTACTAACACCTGCTTGCTTTCAGTTTCTCTGTAAATGGAACCAAACTTCACCCACTTGCCATATCCAGAAACATTCTTCCTCCCTCGGGTTTCCACACATAATCAAGTAGTAAGCACTGTTTATTCAACCTTCTAAGTTTCCTTCAAATCTACCCTTTCTTTCCATCTTCACTGCCACTACTCTACCGAAAATACCATCATTTCTTGGCCCAATTATTATTATAATCTCTCAAATGGTTCTTCTGTAGTATGGACCATGATCAATCTAGACTCCACCCTAAAGCCAGAGTGATCATTCTAAAATTCTGAAATATCAATCTACCTGTTCTCCTATAAAGAATATTTCAGGGCCTCCCTGTGCCCTTATAAATTGTCTTTCCTCCTTAACTCAATCTACAGGGTCTTTGCATTGTCTGATCTCTACTTAACTTTTGGTAATTCATCTCTGGCTACTTCTTTGTTCCCAATTCCTTGCTCTAGCTTTCATCATCATTACAAATGCAAACACAGTGTCTACTCTGTGTCAGCACATTACTAATCACCTTAAATAAATGATCTCATTTACTTCTCACAACAGAATTACAGAGGTAAAGAACATTGTCCAAGGTCACAGGGCTGGGACTCAGAATTTGAACTAAAGCATTTCTGTTCCAGCACCAATCACTGTGCTATATGGCTATAGGAAACTTCTTTCCGATGTTCAAATCTGTTATGCTCTCTTGTACACTCGCAGACCTTCATGTACACTGTTCTGACTGGGTAACAGACCACCATGCTATCACCCTTCAGCCTCACTACCACCTGCTAACTCCTACATATTTTCTTTTTTTTCTAATTTATTTTATTTTATTTGTCAGAGAGAGAGAGAGAAAGAGACAGCACAAGCAGAGGGAGCAGCAGATAGAGAGAAGCAGACTCCCTGCTGAGCAGGGAGCCTGATGTGGGACCATGACTCCAGCCGAAGGCAGATGCCCAACTGACTGAGCCATCCAGACATCCCTACTCCTATATATTTTCAAGTACTAACTCTTACAGCTTCAGCTGAATGTCCCTGCTTTGTTTCCAAGAACACCCTTGACTTCCCCGACCAAGACATTCATCTCACTTAACTATTGCTTGTTTGCTTGGTTTTATCTTCCTCACTAAACCTTAACTTCTGACAGAGCAGGAACCAACCATTTTGTTCACCATTATATTTCCAGCTCCTGCATGAGGGGGAAAAGAAAAAGAGTACCTAAATACACACATATCACACATCACCACTTTCTCTCTTAAATTCCAGACTGAGGATGTTGTTTCCGAATTCACTAATGATTACTTGATACTAACATATCTGAAGGTACTTAATTTTTAAAAATAAATACAGAAATACCCTCAAGTTATAAGAAATTATTGCTATGCATATGAAAATATCATGTTTAGAGGAGTATCTTCTCATAGTTTGATGGACAGAAATTAAATATTTCCCATGAACTTTGTAAGAATAACTTTTTTTTTTTAAGAGCTTATTTATTTATTTGACAGAGATCACAAGTAGGCAGAGAGGCAGGCAGAGAGAGAAGAGGAAGCAGGCTCCCTGCTGAGCAGAGAACCTGATGTGGGGCTGGATCCTAGGACCCTGGGATCATGCATGACCTGAGCCAAAGGCAGAGGCTTAACCCACAAAGCCACCCAGGCGCCCCTGTAAGAACAACTCTTACCTGCATAATCCTCCAATGTGCTCAGCTTCTTCCAAATAATGAAATCTCAGCCACTTTTGACTTGTACTCATCATTTACTCTGATCATCTGACTTGTTGCTAAATATATACATTTAAGTCTTGCTAAGTTAAGTTTCTTTTCCTTTTTCCCTAAAGTCACCATTATAGACTCGATATGAGTAATTTCCTCCTTGAATTATCAAAATCTCCTCCTTTCTGGTTTTTTTTTCCTTTTTAGTCTTTAACATTCTAACAATTTTCTTCATCAGTCTAGTTAAACGTGATAATTCCTTGCCACATTCCTATAGTGTTTTCCCCAGCATAAGTTTCTGGGATAATAATTCTCAATTTCTACAAATTTTAAATTATTTCTAAAATCTTTATTTCTTCTCCTTTATTCTCTTTGAAAGAGAATGGGTCCCCTTCAAAGAGGGTGGGTCTATATCTATTTTTGCCAGACAGTCTGGCGCATTACCAACCTGGGCCAACTTTTTTCCAGGTTTTTTAGACCATGTAGATAAGTAAATTTGAACCTTGAATCTGAGTGTTGGCAAACCCTGTAGTTTCAAGTTGTCAAGAAGTAGCTTTACTCACCCACCTGGACCTGGGTGAAAATGAACAAATTTCTTTGTGATCCCCCTTGCCAGGAAGGAGATATTTTTCCTAGCCTACCTTTCACTGAGTAGTTTTTTGAGAATCCTGGCTGAATCTGGGGAAAGGTGGTTCTCCAAGGCCATGGGTTGTACAATTTCAAGTAGAAATATTTACATTTTAACTTTTATGAACAAAATCATCCCCTGAAACACATTTATACAAACTATCATGTGAATGGTGCCTCTTGGAATTGTATACCTGAAAGGTCAAAGGGCTTTGAATTCTCTCTACCTTGGGTGGGGAGCAAGAGGAGCCTATTACTAGTCCTTAACTGTGCTTTATTTCTGCTATCAGCCAAACCAAAAGACACACTGCTAGTTTACTACTCTGGTTTCTATTCTCTCTTTGACCTTTTAGCCCTGGGGATTTCCCTTTCTGTTCTACAGGCCTACAGTGTATTTAAAAGGCTAATATAATTTATTCAGCATTTAGGTGTTCTGGCAAAAGGGATTTCCAAAAGATTGTGTCCATCCCTTTGCTAGAAGCATAACCCCCCTTTCTTTAACCATTTTTGTATGCACATGTCCTTATTCTTTAAAATCAAGCTCAAATATGACCTTCCACAGCAAACCTCCCTAATCTCTCTGCATCCAGAAATAAGCACTCCTTCTTCTAAGAATACTCGATTTGCACATCTCTTGTGGCTATTGTCTTCTACACTATGACAAATAAGTAAAGGGTCTTAAGTGGATAAAATCCTGGAGGAGAGACTCCACTTCCCTAACCATAGCAGAGGGCCTTCCCCATGTTAATCACAAAATATTTTCTGAATGAACAAACAGCCAAAACCAAATTGATTCTTAAACCCCAAAAAGATTCATGACTTTTCTATTTCAGTCAAGAGTATTGTCATTTTTCCAGGTTATCCAGATTCTGAGATCTCACGAGTAACCCAAGGTTCCAAGACAGTATCCTCTTGCTACATGTGGCTATTTAAATTAAAATGTCAGGGGTGCCTGGGTGGCTCAGTGGGTTAAGCCTCTTCCTTTGGCTTGGGTCATGAACCCAGGGTCCTGGGATCAAGCCCCGCATCAGGCTCTCTGCTCAGCAGGGAGCCTGCTTCCTCCTCTCTCTGCCTGTCTCTCCACCTACTTGTTATCTCTGTCAAATAGATAAAATCTTTTTTAAAAAAATTAAAATTTCAATGGACTAAAATAAAACTTAAAAATTCAGTCTTTCAGTCATACTAGGCACATGTCAAGTGCTCAAAAGCCCCATGTGTCTAGTGGCTACCCCAAAGGATAGTGAACATAGAGCACATTTCCATTATCATGGGAAAGTTCTACTGGACAATGCTGAGTAGCTCTTACAGGGACTGCACTGACAAAGCACAAGTAAAGAAACACACTACTGATACATAATAAGTGGTAGCTTTTAGTACTAACTGTTAAATGGTCTAAAATAATACCCGCTTCACAGAGGTTCATGCAAGAACTAAATGAGTTAATATATGTAAAACATTGTCACAGATGATCAATAAATGGCTGTTTCTCTTTTAGACTGTAAAAGATAAATTACCTGTTTTACAAGCTCATAAGATACTGGTCTTCAAATCTGCACAAACCTGCACCTTTGTAAATCCTGAAATCTACATACAAAGAAAATAAGAAAATGTTTCAAACCACATTCTTTTAAACATGTACAATTTCAATTCAATGCGCCAATATTTGTCCATGGGTAGGACACTATGTTATAGAATTATTAATAAGTTATTTTTCTTTAAAGAGTCAATACATGTGTTTAATTTTTATATTTTAAATTTAGTTTGGTGAACATACAAGGTTATATTAGTTTCAGGTGTGTAAACAGTGATTCAAAACTTCCATACAGTACCTGGTGCTGATCGGGTTAAGTGTACTAGTGTGTTTTATAATGATATTGTACCATCAGAAATTAAATAATATTTCAAATCTAGGATATCAATTTTCCTATCCTTTCTCACATTAGACACCTTTCACTGACATCAAAAAGATAAAATAAAAGGAAAAACACTGAATTTCCTCCTATGGAAGGAAAGACAAAAATGAGGAAAGGATAGTTTATTATTAAGCAAAATAAAACATTAACTAGTCCGTGTGATGCAAAGGGAAGAATACAGTTGTGAGATGGGCTTTATCCAAGTGCAAATCCTAGCTTTATCAAGTCCCAGCTGTATGATTTTTGGAAAGTTACTAAGCTTCTCTTAGTTACAGTATTCTGATTTGTAAAGTAGCTATCTCAAAGGGTTGTTCCTTCGAATAGAACAGAGAAAGCATACCATATAACAATGATAGCTGATTTGTCAATTCTAGCCACAAGGATGGGAACAACACTTAATTCTTTACTAGAGTGAATCATGGGTTTCATATCTCCTCAGGCTTTGAGGGTTCTTGGTTAAACTAACAGTTTAGAAGACAAGCAAGGCTTGAAATGATTTACCAGTCTCCTAAGGACAACTGAAAAACGTAAGCGCCCTGACTTAGTGAGGAAGACTACTTTTGCCCATGCATTTTCACAGTGGAAAGCTAGAAGTGTGGCTGGTTAACTGCCAAGCAAGCAAAGTTAAAATTTTAACGGTTAATGATTTAAGATGCCTTTGAAAATATGAAAGAATAACCTCCATCTAGAAGTAAGAGTGCTTAATGAATGATCCCAGCTCTCTCACCTACCTTCTCTGCTTTCTTTGAAGATCCATGAATCAGAACTGCAGTCACAATTCTTAAATTTCTCAAATATTTGAAAGCCACTGGTAATAAGATTAATTCCTTTTACTGTCTCCTCTAAGCGGTGACTGCTAAGAAACAATAAGAAAGTAAATTCTGGATATTCCAAGTAAAGAGAGATAGTCTTAAGCTCTTTTTTAAAAGTCCACAAAACCACCAGGCCCAAAGCAAAGCGTAAGAGAAAACAGTTATTTTTCTAAACTCTAAGCTGGCCTCTGACAAATGTGATATTCTCGTAACTGTTAAATCCCAAAGAGTCTAGAAAATTAAGTAACTTTTTTTAAATAAGTTTGATCAAAAATTACAAGGGGAGAAAAGGGGGTGGGAAGAGAATCCGATGATGCCACAATAATTACAAAACTGCATTTGGGTACTGATTTATAAATTAAAATTTGGGAGAACTGGAAAAAGTATTTCCCCGGTGTGTTTACTGGTTTTCAAATGTATCCTAATGTAAAGAACGAACAGTGTGAGGCTACAAGGGACCAGCCATCTACCTTTCTGTATTGGGCCCACACACCCCTCACGTGCGCCCAGTAGACCAGAATTCCGCGTGGTAGACGAGCTTCAGATAAACACAAGGTCACACCACAGATCTCAATTTCAAACCTACCCCCCCCCCCCCGCCACCAAGGAATCTGAGCCTAGGAGTGAAAACTGGAACGGTACCCAACCGCAGTTTTTGTGGGACTGGGATGAGGGTTCTCCTTAGCCGCTTAAAAGAAAACCAAGGCATTATTTACACGGCTGCCTTCTTCCAGTGGCGCAAAGCCCGGGGACTCTGATCTCGGCCGGGTTGTGCCTGCGGCCAGGAAAAGATGCGGGAGGCGGAGCCTGACTCGGCCCGCGCGGGGGTAGGAGGGGAGAGGAACCCGGAGACACCGAGGATGGAGAGGCAAAGGTGAAGCAAGGGCACCTGAGCCCAGCCCGCCCCCGCCCCTGTCCCTCAGGTCCCCAGGAGCCCGCCTGCGCTCCGGGCACCAGCGGGTCCCTCTCCCGCGTTTCGCAGTGTGGTCCCGGGAGGCAGAGCCAGCCCGCAAGCGACTCGCGAGCGGGCCACTGGGGTGAAGCTCCGGGCGGCTTCCACTTGCCAAACCCGCCCGATCCCATTCTCTGACCCACACCCCTACGGGGGCTGGGGCCCGCCTTCATGCCCTTTTTGGCCTACCTTGTGTGGATGACCCCGCCAGGGACAGCCGCAGCGTTCGAAGCCGGCAGGCGGGACCGAGACAGGGCGGGACCCTAGGGCGCGCTCCCGAGCAGCCGGGCCAGGCCTGGGGCGCGCTTACCGCCCCGAGGAGCGCGCCCGCGCCGCCGCTCGTTCCGACCCTGTATCCCTTTACGGCAACGCGAAAGTGTCGCGAACGGGCTGCCGCCGATCGGAGTCACTCAGTCGTCTGGAGGCGGAGGGCTTATTTCTAGCGGTGTGCTCTCGGGGGTCGGGGTAAGGCTGCGGGGCTCGGCCTTGGGAAGATGGCCGGTGTGACGGACGTGTTGGGGGGCATGACTCTCGAGAGGCGTGGAGAGAGCGCTGCATGCTCTGGGGTGGGGCATTGGAATATAGGTGTGTATGGACTCGGCGAGGCGAACGCAGCGCTTCCTCGCGCCGGCTGGCCTCGCGCGCGGGGTTGTGGGGAGGGCGAGGGGCGCTTGCCCCTCTGGCCCCAGGTGGAGAGACTGAGGTGACGAAGTGCTAGCGCGAGAGTCCGGGGACTGCTGAGTGTAGGAGTTGGGAGTCGTGGCGCGGAGAACCTCGGCCGGCCCGGGCAGGGCGGGCGGGGACGCTGCTCGCGTGGAACCGACCGTGCCATGTCGGGTCCACACCCTCCTGCTCAGGTGCTTCCAGGTCCCCAAACAGTGTTGCATTCGGTGACGGGGTGGCCTGCCTTTTGGAATGCGGTGCTCGTGTGGCTGGGCCACGCTTCTTGTTCAGCAACTTTTCTAGAAATACTAGCGTATATTTACTTATAAATAGCTGGGGTTTGTTTCAGCAGTATTCTTGGAAGGAGAAAGGACAGGAGGGTTGCTAGTGTTTGCAGGTGTTCCCAGGAACACTGGATGGATGGGGTCTTTACAATTAGCTGTGTTTAACTTGTCTTCTCCAATTTGGTGCTTGGCGTTATATCACTTAGCTGTTTTGGATCATTGGTATCGAATATATAGTTTTGTTTGAGGTCTTTTAGTTTATTAATGAATCCATATTATGATAGGCAAATTCATAGTTATCTTTCAGCAAATATTAATGTCTTATCTTGTATGTGGGCAGAGAATAAAGATTCAGTTTCTGCACTCGAACTAGTAGGATAGAATTGTGTTCATTGTGTGTATTTAATTGACTAACACCACAAGTTAGACTGTGGTAAGGATATTTAGCTTTACTACTTTGGAACATTGGCAGTCACATAAAGTTCCAGCGATTGAAGTCCTAAAAGCATTTATTTTGCTGCTTATCTGTTCTGTGGTGAAAAAAACTATTCAGAGTCCCTTGTACAACTTGTCTGCGCAATGCTTCCATTAGAGAAATAAGTGTGACAAATCTGCCTCTTGTATTAACCTGTTCCACTAGAGGCGTATTTATTTCTTGTCCAATTAAAAGACTGTTCTGAATATTTACAACTATGATTTCATAAATTTATTCTCCTTCCTTTCCCACACCCAATCTCTTCAAATTTACATTATAAACACTTAAATGTTTGATATCTGTAACTCTAAACTTTGCCATAAGCCAAATTACATTTTATTGCATAGTCAGTTTGTTTTCTAGGCAGCAGTAGAGTTGTTCTTTAAGTTGGCTAAAAGTGCAGGTGATGTTCTTTTGAGGGTCATGCTGTGCTGTCTTTTTTAGGGGAATACGAAAATAATCTATAAAATACCAGGCTTTTGCTTTTCTTCTTCTTTTTTTTTCTGGGGGAAGTTATTTCCTTTTTTTTTTTTTTTTTTTAAGGAATGCAAGATTTCTCTTCAAAACAGTAGATCTAAATTGTATTACACAGTACTGTTTTTGCTTCCGAGACTGCTGAAAAGGCTTTTGTTTTTGCTAACTTGTTCTATGTACCACTTGTTAAATAATGCTGAATGTAATCCTGTGATCCTATTAGTTTTCCTTTCTTAAAAAAACATTTTGTAATTTGTTCTGCCTTCCAAATAGTGTTGGCCATTAGTAATTTTCTTTATTAGTGCCATAAAGGTTGGAAAGAACTGTGTAATCACCAATTCCCGTGAAAGGACTGTAAACACACTGCTGAATCGGTGGAGTTTAAAACTTGGCACCCTTAGACGTGGGGGATGGGAATTCTGGAATTTCATACTACAGGTTGGATATTGTGTAAGTTTACCTTATGCTCTGCTGAGCAGTTGGAGATGCCTTTTTTAGTGGGATACTTGTCAGATGTTCCCCACAGCTAAACACAGGAATAATGTAGGCAGCATGCCATTTTCCTCAGCTGCTATAAGCACAGATGTTCTATGTCATAGATTTAGCTTCACAATTTGTGTGTAATTTTAGTAAGGTATTCACTAAATAGCTCTGATTATATTTTTGTACCTTTGTTGGGCTTTTCACATAAATATTCATGCCTGCACAAAGAAAATTTTTTTGTTATACCATATGTACCCCCCTTCTCTGGACTCCCACAACAGTTTGTTCACAGCACACTATAACTTAGCTGTTTATAAGACTCTCCTCCCCACCCCCTTTAAGTTTCTTGGGATCGTGGATGGCCATACTTCAGTCTCTTTCTTCAGGGTCTAGAAGAACTAGGTGCTCATTAAATAATAATGAGCCATTTTTGTTCCTTGTTCCACAAATAAGTCCTGATTACCTACTTAATGTTAGGTATGGTATGAGAGTGTGGGAAAAGAATGTTAGACAGGCATGGCCTATGCATTCCTGGAGCTTATAGACCAATGTGGGGAGAAGACCAGAAACAATACAACAAACAGAAAAACCCAATGTATTAATTGCTATAAAATGAGTATTGCAGTATAGCCAGGTTATAACAGAGAAGGGGAATTTGCTGATAATAAGTGGAAAGGTTACAATAGCTATAGACCTGTGAACAGTATTATACTAAAATAAATTCCAGGTGATGGGAAGTTTTTCAGCTAAAATACTCACTTTTACTATTACGATTTCTGAAAACACATCCTCAGTTAATAAGTAGGTTGTGCTACCAAAATTATAGAAATTTTTATAAGCTCATTGATGACTTTTCAAAACATCAAAAGAAAATCTCAGTTCTTTATCATGGTCTATAAAATGCATTGTCTGGCTTTTCAAACTTTATTTATGTCACTCTTCCATCTGATTTGTTGCTGTCCAGCCTTAGTAATCTCAAAGGCACCTGATCAAGACAAGCTCTTTCTTGCTTCAGGGCCTGTTACCTTTACTTGGACTAGGTTCTTTTCATTCTCTGAATCTGATATAAATGTTACTTCTTCATATATTCCTACCACCTTATCTAAAATGTGCACCCCTAACTATTTTCTGGCTCCACACTTTATTTTCCTCATAGCACCCATTACAGTGTGTAATGCTATTTGCTTGTTTACCTGTTTTTAGTTATTTTCCAGCTGGACATGGGAACCAGGAGGATGTCTATCTTGCTTACCGCACTCAATGTTGGCTGAATGCATTTGGAACTTAGAATTCATTTTCTCATAAAAACTTGTGACTGGTGGTTTCTAGGCTAGCCAGCAATAAATTTTAATTCCTTACATTAATTGTTTTAGTTCCTTGTAGTATGGCAACAAAAGGACATTTTCTCTTCACGCTTTTCGGCATAAGCCTGTCTAGGTAAAAAAATCTCAAGTGGCTAGAATAATTTTTATACTATTTGCTCCTCCACTGCATATTCCCATCCCACATCACGTTTCCCTTTTTCTACATAAAGTTCACTCTTCCTATAATAGTCACCTACCCTGTTGCACTCCCTTGAGATATGCTTGCTTTTCCTTTGCTGAAATTCAGAAGCTCCTGTTTTTTCCTGAGATGGTTTGAATTGCAGTAGCCTCTGGGTCTCAGATGTAATCAGATGAAGAAGAGTGGAGATGGACCTATAGCAGTGATAACACCCTCTGTGTCTATGTCTATAGGCATGTATTGAAGGCGATTTAAAATCTGATTTAAAACCCCAAGTGGATATCTGTAGGTTGGGCTACATGTACCTGAATTTATATTTGCAATCTTGTTGCTAGTAGCTTCACAGAAACAATGTTGCCAAATTGAAATAGTTAAAAACTCACTGGCTTTTTTTCATGTATGAAATAAGTAATGGCTGGATCTATTAAGGTTTGTCAAACTGTAGACTTTTCTAAGAGAGAATTAAAAGGTAAAAAAAAAAAAAAATCTAGGTCAGAGGGGGAAAACACTCAGAAGGAAGGTATCAGTTTATCATATAATCCTGCCAAATGCTCAAACTTAAAACCATTAGGATCAGTTGCTTGTAGTTGTTTAGTGCCAAAAGGAAGCCAACACCCTCAATATGTCACTTCATTTTTACAGTAGGATAAGTGAATACTACAATAGTAAAGTACAAATTGAGATGAATAAACTTTTTATTCCCACGTTTAAGTTGAATTCTGTAAAAGCTGATTTATTATAGCTCACCAAATGTGAAGCTGTGTCCTTTAATTTAACTACAGAAAATTTGACTACTACAAAATTAAGTTTTGGGTGGTTATGTCTGTCACTTTCTCTAAAATGATTTTGTAACCAGTTGTTTGACATTAATCAGTTGTTTTGTGATATAGTTGAGTGAGTGGTAGAATTCTTTGAAATAATTTGCTTTGGTTTGAAAATTATTTCAGTATTTTTATCTCACACTTTAGGTAAATCGTGGCACTGGTGATTCTTTTAAGATTTTTGAAAATTTATTTAAGGCAGTTGATAATTAAAAAACTATTTTCTGAACCAATTATTGAGACACATGATCAAGATTTTGGTTGTCACTCTAGATCCTTGGTGACACTGAAATTTTAGAACTTGATGTATATGGGAAAAGAGAGAAGTAGTCTTAGGCATGTTTGATACCGGGTCCATTGTTGAAATGTCCTACTTCTTGTATCACATTCTGTATTCTCATAGTGGAACATTTCTGGGAATTTCATATTGCGTGCTGGATAGCTTTCTACCAGAATATCAAAGTACACCTCTCTTGGTTTGATGCCACTACCCTTTCAGTTCTATTGAGATGATTCCTCCCCCCCCCCCCCTTAATCCTCTTATGGCTTCCCTTTCTTCTGCTCTATAACCAAGTTTCCCACAAGTTCTTATTATTTTCCTTTTTTCTTTCTACTTAATCCCTTTAAGAACTTTTCTTTCAAAAACAAACAAACAAACAAACACTAGACTTTAGCATCCAGAGTTGATAACTTGAAATTTTCATCTCTTGCTTAAACTCCAGGTGTTTGATCTTATCTAAAACATACCTACTTAAAAGCTACTTTTATATTTTTCTAACCTCTATCCCCAGATCCCCTTCCATCACCTTCCAAGCCAAAATAACTGTTTTTTCCCCCTAACTTCTCTTTTTTAGTCTCTTGATTTGTGTTTTCTTCTCCTTCACCTTTCATATCTAATTCCTAAGTGCTTTCCTTTGATTCTCATTCTACATAAAAATTACTTAGAGATTTGACTTTCACATTTCCATTTTTACCACCCTCTTCTAGGCACTACCCACTTCAAACATTTGAAGTCACCATACTAATTTTTGAGTATTAATACTACATTTTGCATGCAGTCTGATGAATATATATAACTACCCTTTAATCTTGAAAATATACTTGTCATTTTCTTATGTTGCTTAGTAACTTATAATGATGTTATTGGGTGCCTGGGTGTCTCAGTCGTTAAGTAGCTGCCTTTCACTCGGGTCATGATCCCAGGGTCCTGGGATCAAGGCCCACATCGGGCTCCCTGCTAGGTGGGAAGCCAGCTTATCCCTCTCCTGCACCCTTGGCTTGTGTTCCCTCTCTCTGTGTGTCTCTCTTTGTCAAATAAATAAATAAAATCTTTTTTAAAAAATGTGAAATGCTTGAAGCATTAGTGTGTAGTAGGTGCCTAGTGTTAGCTATTAACATTAAATTAAAATCTGATTTAAAACCCATATTATTCAAGTCATTCCTCTGATATTAATACTAATTTGCTAGCTGTCTTTGGGGATATCTGTGGATCTCAGTGTCCATATATGTGAAATGACTAAGTCATTTCTAAGATTTGTCCCTTTATATTAAATCAGTGTGAGATAGGAAAAAAAAGGCAAGAGCTTTGAAGTCACACAAGCTATAAGGTATCAGGAAGCATATTACTGTTAAAATCCCTTAATATTTTTCGCCTGAGGGTGAAGTTATAGGACTTGTTTTGGCTTATACCATTAATAAGAACAAAAACTAAAAGCAGATCCCTGGTGTTCTGATCTGTTTGATACATATTACTGTTACCAGTTTTTTTTTTTCTTTTTAATTTACTACTGATATTGATATAAATGGTGGCTGACAGATGTGTCTTTTCTCTTTTTTCAGGTAAAGACCAGCTGCAAAAAAGTTGTGAAACAAGATAAATTATTCTCTTCACATAAGACAGCCAAGATCCATGAGTGGGCATCGATCAACGAGGAAACGATGTGGAGATTCTCACCCGGAGTCCCCTGTGGGCTTCGGGCATATGAGTACTCCAGGTTGTGTATTAAATAAATTGTTTCAGTTACCTACACCACCATTATCAAGACACCAACTAAAGCGGCTAGAAGAACACAGATATCAGAGTGCTGGACGGTCCCTGCTGGAGCCCTTAATGCAGGGGTATTGGGAATGGCTAGTTGGAAGAGTTCCCTCCTGGATTGCCCCAAATCTCATCACCATCATTGGATTGTCAATAAACATCTGTACAACCGTTTTGTTAGTCTTCTACTGTCCCACAGCGACAGAGCAGGTAAGATGGATTTCTTAACAGTTAGGAGCATTTGTTATATACAAAAAACTCTGTACTTGGGATTTTTAGGTCATTTTAGCTAAAGATAAGATGATTCGACAATTGTTTATCAACTGTTTTAAAATTTTTTTATTATTGTATTGTATCACACATACTATTAATAAAGTTATAACTACAGTCTGCTTTATACCCTCTGTTTATGAAAACCAGAAGCAAAAGGTACAGTCTGATTCTAGTAGGTAAATTAATGTTATCAGGGATTAACATGTTAAGACAGTCCTTTTAAAATCAGTAAATCTCAATACAAAAGTTTTTAAAAATGACTGAATTTTTAAAGTATTTTTTAATAGCTGAATGAAATCTTAGAAAAGTTTAAGATGACCAGAGAGAAAAAGTAGTGAGATGGCACGCCTGTAAATCAGTTTTATCAAAAGTGGTTTCCTCTCCATTCCTGTTAAGAATTACTTGAATATCCCTTTTCTCTTCCTATAAATATTTGTGACTGATAGATCTCAGGCATATTTCTGTTATACTAACAAAGCAAAAGACATACAAGAAAAAGTCAATAGAATGCATTTCCTGTTCTGTATTATGCAACAGCTGCTGTTAAGAAGGGGAGTAGTTATTGCTGACAAAGACTTTCTCCCTGGGCCGCCTTAAGTAAAAGTCTACTGCTGGTCCCTCTTTTCCTTCTGTACCTGTTACTTAAAACCAAAACTGAAACTAGAACTGTTCATCAGAATAAGTAAATTAATGTTTATCTCTTTGGTTTTAAAATTTCCTTGATAAGAAGGGAGCTAAACAGTAAGGTAAATGGAAGAGAATCAGAAACATTTATTGTGCCTTTATTAATCCAAGTGATCAGTCCCAGGTAACCAAGAAGATAGAGGTGATCCTCAACTAAAGGGGTCAGAGGTGACTCTGAATCATAAGAAATCGTAATGGTCACAATAGTCCTTATCTTGTTTTAAGCTGTAAGTAATCATTTAAATAGTCTTTTCAGATGATTTGTTCTTTGTGATAAAATTATCGCCCTCCAACTCTCTATTCCTTTTGGTTATCATCAATTAATTTGTTTCCTCATAGCACTCTTAAAGTAAATAGCTATTGAACATCACAGTTACCTCTAAAACACGTTGACTTTTTTGTTGTTTTCTTCCAGATGTTCATTTCTTCCTCACCCTTGAATACTTTTATTTTAATTCCTCTTTTACTATACAAATCCTGTCCATACAGATTGTATGAATATATTTCTAATTTTTATCATTTTCTTAACTATCTTCCTTTATATCAATCAGGAAACTTAAATGCCAGTGTGATTGTTTAAATGTGTCCTGGGATTCTTTATCATAACATGTCCTTTGGACTATTGTATCTGTGGCTTACTTGAGGACCTGATAGTCACTTCAGATGAACTTGGTCCATATCACACACATCCTTAGAGATACAGCAGAACAACAGGAAGGTGTGTTGATTCCAAAGGAAGTTTTTCCCACAATCCTAAGCTATTTTCATGATGGGGATCAGGGACTGAGAGCAAGTTCAAAGATAGCTCAGCCACTAATAGTTATTTATTGAATACCCCAGATTGTACCAGGTACCATGTTCCCTATAATACTTTTCTTTAGCCTCTGTGCTTAAGTGATTTGGAATTTTTACAGTAATCCTCGAATTACTTTAAATCTTTGAAGAAACTTCCAGAATGGAAACTATTCTAATCACAGAGAACTTTTTAGAATTGCTGCTAGGAGGAATCAAGGTAGAACATGACTGAGCCACTGTTTCGTGCTCTGCTAGGGAAGGTAGTGTCCCACAAAGGCTATGCCTGGATGCTTTATAGCTGCACAGTAGAAATCCTAGTTAGGCTTTAGATCACAGTGCATTAAAATAGGTCATAGCTATCTTCCATGGTATGTTCTTATTATCTCTGTGATCTTCAGTAAATTATGTTAATTTTTTTTATGATTTTATTTATTTATTTGACAGAGATCACAGGTAGGCAGAGAGAGAGGAGGAAGCAGGCTCCCTGCAGAGCACAGAGCCTGATGTAGGGCTCGATCCCGGGACCCTGGGATCAGGGCCTGAGCGAAAGGCAGAGGCTTTAACCCACCGAGCAACCCTGGTGCCCTATTATGTGAATTTTCTAAGACACAGTTTATTTATCCTTTGAAATTTTGTTTTGTAGTATTAAGAGAAATAAAATTATCCATTTAGAGTACCTAACATACAAAGTTCAATAAATGGTTAATATTTCATTGGTCAAGAACATTAAGTATGTAACCTGTTCTTTCCTACAACCTTCCTCTTATTCCTGATTTCCTCTAAAAATACATATATATGGAATCACAAATTATATAAGTCCTTATTGATTTCTTTTTTTTTTTTTTAAATAACTGTTTTGGAGTCAAAAGAGTTCCATTACCCAGGGACATTCTCATTCATTTTAGGTCTAATTCCTTTGGGCCTTGTCCCAGTGGGTGAATATTAAATTTCATGTCTCCAGGTATTGTGAGGTTTCCATATATTTTTTATGTTACTGATATTTTCTTAATAGTTTCAGATACCAGTCTTTCTCCTAGAAAAGAATGTCATCGTAATGGTTTCAGTGGAGTTTGCCATTCTTCTTAGAAAATAACTTTACAGTAGATAAGAAAGGAAAATCAGCCCTTATTTTTCATATTTCTAAGATAGAAATGTAGACTTAGCCCTTTTTTTATGGATACCAAAATATCCTCGTGATCTAATTCTGAGACTAAGTATTTAAATCTCATCAGCTAGTAACTTTGATTTTAGTTTCATAAGTTAATTTAGAATTTATCTTGCAGCTTGTTAATTTTACATATGTTTGACATATCTTTGCCACATAAGATAGATGAAAGAAATTAGTGTTAGCTATCTTATAAACAGGAAAACCAGAATTGAGCTATGTGCTGTTACTAATAGGAGCTCCCATCAAGTTTAAATAAAACTTTTTGGAATATGATGAGACGGAGTTTTTTGTATTAACATTCATTTGTTACTGTTTTATATTGCTATATTTAATGTTTTTTATCTAACTTGCTAAGAAATTTCTTAGATTTTTTTCCTTTTCATATACAAGATTGGAAAGAAAATTAAAGTGGCACATTGTGCATAATCTTATTGCCCAGTTAACTCCTACTGACATTGAAAAAGAAAGGGGAAACATTACATATTGGAAAAATTCAAACAGAATGGTATAAAAACAGTAAAATCTTTTTTACCTGACTTTTCTTTACACTCTTACCTCTAATTCCTCTTTTTTGTACATAATGTAAACAAGTTTTTGATATGTCCTCCCAGGAAAAAGAAAAGAAACATTCTTGCTCAGTATATGTACACATTTGTATGTATGTAAACCCCACAGTTCTGTTTCAAAAGCTCCCTAAAACCATGTTTCTTAGAATTTTTTCACCTGAGTTGACTCATATGAGAACATCTCTGCAAGATTTTGCAAGTCAGTTTATTGCCTGATTGTGATAAGATTATTTTCCTATGCTAATTGTTCTCTTCCTGCCTATCAGGGTGTGATGGTTTTCTGAATGATAAATGTGTCCTTTATTGATGCAGTGTATCTCTCAGGCTCTTAAACCAGCTGAAACCATTGCTTATTCCTGAGTGAGAAAGCTGCCTCCTCCTCCTTCTTCTTCTTTTTCTTTTAAGATTTTGCTTATTTATTTGAAAGAGAGACAGGGAGTGCCCATGCACAAGTAGGCAGAGAGCAGTATGCAGAGGGAGAGGGAGAAGTAGACTCCCACTGAGCAGAGGAGCCCAATGCGGGACTGGATCCCAGAACCGTGGGATCATGACCTAAGTCAAAGGCAGACACTTGACCGACTGAGCCACCCAGGCTCCGCGAGAAAGCTTGCTTCCTAAAACAAATCTGAGTTGTAAACAATGGGAACAATGAAGAAATATATAAATATTAGTTTTAGTATTCTGCAGATTCACAGGAGGAAAGAACGATCGGAAGACACAAGACTTTGCTTTCTTATATATATGTAATTACTTTTTTACCATTTCCTAGGATTGTGTGTATACTGATGGTTGAAGTTGTCTCTGTTTCAGACTTATACTTTGCCCCCATTAAAATCCAGAGTTTAGACCCCCAAAAGTCCCTAGCTTTCTAGTCCTATTAAGCAGTACTGTCCAATAGAAATTTCGGTGATGCTAGTTATGTTCTGTCTGTGTCTTTGTGGTCTGGTGTGGTACGCAGAGCCACATCTGGCTGTTGAGCACTTGAAATGTGCCTAGTGTAGCTGAGGAGCGGAGTCTTTAGTTTTATTTAATTTTAGTGAATCTACACTAAAATAACTAATCCAAATATATCTAATAATCTAAACTGAAAATAAAGTAATAAAAAATATATCTAATAATCTAAACTAATATGACTAATGGCTACTGTGTAGGACAGAGCAGCTCTAGAGAGTTACTAGATTCCTTTAGGAGCAAGAAGTAGTAGCCTCAAAGTCTAGAAGGTGGGGTTCTTAGTCAGTTGAGATTTATCAGTACAGTGAGCTTGCACATAAAGTATGATTACACAATCACAGTGATTGCTTTCAGGGTTTGTAACTCAGGTTTATGCTATGGTCCTTTTGACAGCTTCAGTGTTCTAAAACATGCGACTTTAAGAAAATGTTTAAGAGAAGATCCTTACCTTTAATACTGAGAACTAAATAAGATTTTGAGAGAAACTTCTTTGCAATGCAGAATATAAATATTATTTGCAGCTCTGAGTAGTTTTAATATGCTGCTGTGACATTTAACACTCAGCTTAACTTGATAACCGATACTGAGAAAATACTTTGTGATTATAGAAATTTTTTCCTGGCTTGGGCATCGGAAAATAGTGAAAAGTGATATAAAACACTCTTATACATTCTTAAAAAGATGTCAAATAGAAGTTCTCCTTTTTTAACACATTTAAATCCAGTATTACTGGTTCAGTTTCTGTCTGGGAAAAGAGAAATTGGTTCCTTGAAAATGTGTCCAAAAATGTTTGAAAAATAATGTTCTAAACATTCTGTGTACTAGATCATCATTTTCCTAGTGTTATTCTAGGAAGAGGTTGAAGAGGTGTGTTGAAAAATACGTTACATGCTCAAATAAATTTGGAAAATGGCAGCATATTGTGTCCCCCTTCTTGAATATTCACAGTATGTATTAACAAAATTAAGGGCTGGAACCATCTTGAAATATACGGTTTAGAAACAACTACACTAGATGAGTTTTTTAGATGACTCTTAGAGTCTAAATGTTAGGAAGAGTGTTATGGAGGTCACCTAGTGTGATCTCTTATATAACCTACATGGTAGTAGTTATCCAGCATCTGCTTGAGCACCCCTACAAAGCAAAGAATTTGATTCTCTTATAGTTCCGATTGTCCCAAAAAGTTTTCCATTACATAGCCTTGGGATTCTTTCCTATAGCTTCCAACCAGCAGTTCTTCTCTGGAAAGTAAAGATAAAATACCTGTGAGTAAAAATAGATCAGCGAAACATAGTAACAAATGTCTTTATAACTCTTGTGTTTCTAACTTTTTGTTTCATAGGCTCCTCTGTGGGCATATATTGCTTGTGCATGTGGCCTTTTCATTTACCAGTCTTTGGACGCTATAGATGGGAAACAGGCAAGAAGAACCAATAGCAGTTCTCCTTTGGGAGAACTTTTTGATCATGGTTGTGATTCACTATCAACAGGTATTGTTGATTTTTTTAAATGTTAATTAATAGTGATAAAATTAATGTGAAAAAAAATTGGAATGAGTAAGAAGTTTATGATGTTTTGATAGTTATCAGAATAAGTGATTTATATCTACTTTTAATGTTTTCGAAAGACTATAAATACAGTTAATATTTGTTCATTATTGGCTATAAGGGGAAATTTAGAAATTATGTTAATTTCTACTGAAGTCATTTTTATTTTATTTATTTTTTTTTTTAAAGATTTTATTTATTTATTTGACAGAGAGAGAGAGAAAGACCACAAGTAGGCAGAGAGGCAGGCAGAGAGAGAGTGGGGGAAGCAGGCTCCCTGCTGAGCAGAGAGCCCAATGCAGGACTCAATCCCAGGACCCTGAGATCATGACCTGAGCTGAAGGCAGAGGCTTAACCCACTGAGCCACCCAGGCACCTCCTGAAGTCATTTTTAAACCTAAGTAGTATTCTTTTGGTACCTCTTGTTTTTAAAATCTTAGGGCATAATTGTCATCATCAAAAGTCTCATAAATTATAGATGAGTACAATAGTGGGAGACTAGGAAATTCATGGTATTTATATTTAAATGGATATTCTGTGGACGTTTAAGATTATGTTGCAGACTTGGAATAGCTATGAATCTAAAAAAAGTCAGTCCTGGGGCACCCGAGTGGCTCAGTGGGTTAAAGTCTCTGCCTTCGGCTCAGGTCATGATTTCAGGGTCCTGGGATCTAGCCCCACATTGGGCTCTCTGCTTAGCGGAGAGCCTGCTTCTACTTCTCTCTGCCTGCCTCTCTATCTACTTGTGATCTTTCTCTCTGTCAAATAAACAAATAAAATCTTTTTTAAAAAGTCCTTTTGTGAATTATGTAGGCCTTAAGGTTTTTTTGGGTTTTTTGTTTTCAACAGTTATGTAGTGTTTACTCTGTTTCAGGCACTATTTGAAATCCCTTATAATACTGATACATTTTATCTGGTTATTATCATCATGTTACAAATGAGGAAACTAAGGCACAGGGGGTGGTTTTCTTTTTGTTTTTGTTTTTGTTTTTAACTCTGGTCTGTAAATTTTTACTGTTCATTAATATCACTATTACTGAGTTGGGAGAATACTTCAAAAATGCTCAAGTATTTTAGTTACTTTTGGTTACCTTTTTTTAGTTACCTTTGGTTCCAGTATGTGGTGTAGTGAAAGAAGAAATTGAAATTATGGGGTAAAAGATTACATCCTGCTTTTCTGGTACCTTGAATAACTGAGAGAAAATTGTACATTCATAGCATGTCTTCTTTTTGCCTCATCTAACAACATTCCCGGCTCAGTTAATGTTGATTTTTCAGATTATTCAGTTTTTATTGTGATCTTTCTCTTGCAGTTTTCGTGGTTCTTGGAACTTGTATTGCAGTGCAGCTGGGGACAAATCCTGACTGGATGTTTTTTTGTTGTTTTGCTGGGACATTCATGTTCTATTGTGCACACTGGCAGACATATGTTTCTGGAACATTGCGATTTGGAATGTAAGTAACAATGGTAATTTTTTGTTTGTTTCCTCTTTCAGATATGGTGAATGTTGCTTTTAGGTATTTCAATATTAGGAATGATCAAAGCACAATTTTAGCTTAACAAATAAAAGAAATTTAAAATTCATTATTATAGCTGCCTAATGGTCTGTTGTTCTATCATACTGCCTAAAAGGAACTATTAGAACCTCCCAACCAATTGTTTTTTTCAATAATATGAAAAGCAGGAGTCCCTCCTCACTAATACCCACTTATTTTTCCCTCAGGTAAATTCACTGTATTTTTCCTATTATTCACCGTAACTCTGTGTTTTATTTTGACACATGAAAATGTGTTTTCAGGAAAAATAAGATAGTTTATGAGAGCACAGAGCAACTTTCATCTCTAAATATCATAGTTTAATTAAATTTTATTCTTTCTATATTCTTTATGACTATAAAAATCTAAGCTCTTGATAATTCAGCTGACATGACATACCATGTAGATTACTACCACCAACAAGATGCCCAAGAATTTAAAAAATGAAATAGCAAACTGCTTTCAAACTCCAAAATGAATGGTTCCTACCTGGTGATCAATACTTTTCTATAAATATTAATGAGTAAACTAGTCTTGGAATGAGGTGAAGGATGGAATTCATCAACCAGTGTTTAATTATCACAGATCCTGTTTACACTGCTCAAGTTAGTCTTATTTTTTTCTTGGTGTAGGATTAAAAGACAAAGAACTTGAGAAAAGACTAAATACTTCATGAAATATCCAAATAAAAATCTCTGATTGCAAATGATGGAACATCTTAACCTAGTCTCTTTAAGATGAATCATTAATGGATATTTCAATTTTAGATCCCACATAAACTTAGTTTTCTAGGTTTTGTAAGAGCTGGGATGCACAGAAATTCGGCTGTTCTTACAAGTTTAGTTCAAATGATTTTTGTTAAACTTATTTAAATAGAACTTAAGATATTCTTAACTTACAGCAGTAATAATACTTATTAATATTTTGAATATTAATTAAAAGGTATGTCCTGGAGGCTTAGAAAACATTTTTAAGGCCCATCTTAAGGTAATACCCTTTGTGCAATAGCAGATATGTGTGTCCAGTTGAAAATTATATGCCTCTGTGTTCTTTAGCAGTATATAAAATGATCAGTGCTCAGAAAATACTATGGATTTCTGATAGAAAAAAAAGCAGTAATTGAAAATATTATGTACAGATGTTTTTTTCTCAATGTTTTTATAGCCTTTATCTCAGTAATGTTTTCATAGTATTTCTCTGCATTGGTGAAACTACAAAATATTAGACTTCTAAGAACATGTGGTTCACCCTTTAGTTTTTAGTGATGTTACTGTTTTCAAAAATAGCAGAATTTATAGTACCTAGATTTTATATAGTTTGTTTCATTGGTTATTATCTCATAGTTAACTTCAAGCCCTTATTTTGAAAGCTTATTGATCACCAGCTTAGAAATTCTGATTAATTATCAGAAATATAACGATCTTTCCCTTTCAAGTAAAGCAGCGCCAACCTTGTGGTACGGGAACTGAAGGAAGGAGGACGAAGGAACCATGGAAGTAGGGGGAGAATAGTGTTTTTTAGGAGCAATTTGATATCACGCCTATTTGCCAGTCCTGGAAGGTCCCTTGTGGTGTATTCCTTTAATTAAATATGTATTGGGAGAACTATGAGTAGTTCTGTCTTAACAGCAGTTAAATCATAAGATGCTTATAGGGCAGTGGCAGGAGACAAAGCTGGAGAAGATCCAAAGAATCAAGGACTTCGGTGTCCTGCCGAGAAATATGGGCTTTTGTTCTGAATCTGTGGGGAGCCTTAGTAGGACCTAACCCAGGGAAATGACAAAACAACAGTTTGGAAAGAGCAGGCTGGCAGTAATCGGAGGATGAATTAGAGTGAGCTGTGACAGAGGTAAGGAGACCCTTAGGAGTCATTAGCATCATTATTGTGAGGAATGCTGATGCCTGAGCTAGTGCGATGACAGCACAATCAGAGAGAAAGTCACAGGTTGGAGAGAGGCTTAAGAGGTAGAAACTGTAGGACCTCATCTCTATCTGCATATGGGGAATGAATGAGGGAGCAGAGACTGAAGTAACTCCAGTTCCCCTCCAGGGGTGGTTGGATGGAAGGCGGAGAAAGGCCCTATCGGCAGAAGAACCAATTTGAAAGGGAGAGTTCCACCTAGAATGTGTATCTGAGGGATTTTAGACATCCAAATAGAATGAAAATAGCTTAAAAAACTTAGAAAGCAAGCCTAGAAAGAAGCCTATGAAAATTATTGAACAGTCAGAGGAGGAGGCATACCAGAATAAAAAGCCAGAGATTTCAAAAGAGAACAATGCAAAATGTTGCCAAGACTCAGAACGAGGACAGAAAATTGTACACTGAATTTGGCAGTGTGAGGCCATCCAGAGGCGTTTCTCTGTAGCAGATAGGGTAAAAGCCAGATTGTAGGGGATGACAAGTGAAGAGAATAAATAAGCACACATTAATACAGGTGACTTATAAAATGTGTGGCTGTGATGATGGGAAGGAGCAAGGCATCTGTTAGAAGATAAAACTTAGGCTCAAAGGAAGGAGGGTTTTGTATTTATGCAGAAGAAATTGACTAGAGAAGAGATTGAAGATATTTGGGGAAAAAAGAGAGATGGATACATGGAGCTAGATTGTTGAACATGCAGGACCAGAGTTTAGGGTAACAGGCAGAGGGGCTCGATGGAGGACACTCTCCCCCTGAGACTCTCGTGCTTCCTTGTGATGAAAATATATATAGAAATATTGGGGACAGTTTGAATTTAATATCTCAATTAAATTACATATTATTATTATGAGGAATTGATTTTCATTTGGAAAATTTGAATACAATTTTCTGAAATCCTATATTCATATTTAAGCTGCACTATTTCTTTTTTAAAGTAAAAGCAGTTCTCAACAGTCATAGTAATGTGCTGTGAGTGCTTATTTAAGGAGATAGTTATCAAAATAGCAGTGTAATGGCATATGGAATAATAGCAATATTCCTGAAGAATTTTTTTTAAATGCCACTTTAGATTTCATGTTCTTTTCAAGAACAAAGAGAATAGGCAGATGTATAATAGGCTAAATATTGAAGTGAAGTTTATATGTGTGGAGAAAGTCCAAACTTTATTTTGTTTAATTAGAAAATAATAAGGTAAACTCTGAAATGGAATTTGACTAAAAAAGTTTTTTTTTAATTACTTGCTTTTTTTTTACTTCTTTTTTGGAAGAAAGTGAAAGCAGCTTTAGGTACCTTAGGAGCTTTATTTTAAAGTATTTTTATTTTAATTGTTTTATTTTGATGCTTACACATAAGTGAAAAAGATCATAAGATTTTCTTTTTTATATATAACCAATATAGGTTGTTGTGTGTTTAATAACCACATACTGTATTTGCCAAATAAGAGATTTTTGTTTTTCTTAGTCTTTTAATATCACAATTTTTAGTTACTATTAAGTTTGCTTATAATATCTTGACTAGAAATAGGCTCCATAGTTTAATTCCTCTATAAGTAATTTCCTTTCAAAGTCAGATATTATGAGAAAGCCAATGTGATTTGGATACATTATCCCTGAAATTATGAGCTAAATCTTTCAACACTTTGCTCTGATCACAGCTGGAAACTGCCTTTTACAGAGAATATTATTACCTTTCACATCTAGACAGACCCCTGTCCTCACAGTCCTGGACTGAGCTGGTACAGATCTGACTTAGATGAGAATTGCTCATTGGGACCTTTCTAGGTCCAGCTGGGCTCATTAGGATATTTACTAGCCGGAATTTGAAAGACTGGGGAGGAACTAGAACTTCACAGAAGGAACAAGTGGGTGGAAAAAAATTAAGAGTTGAAGCTCATTTGTAAATATTTGTAAAATATTTCTTAAAATGTTTATGGATTATATTAAATGGAAGAGAACATGTTTCCTCTCTTAAGGCTTAAACCCTGTGTATCTAGATATTTTAAAATCCATAATTTCTACATATATATATGGAATCATTTTTATAAATTAAATTTTTAGAAACTCTAAATAATCTCCGATAAAACTATTTATGCAAAGTACTGGACTTAAAAAAATCCTCCACCCTGAAAAGTAGAATTCTTACTTAAATTATCATTGTGTGGGGAGCTTGGGGGAATGGGGAGGATACTCTTTTCACAAGACAAAAAAATTATAATGAATTGAACTAGATCAGTATATCTTGCCTCAAATGTTATCTCCAAATTATAATACTGTATATAAGCTTGGGCAAGGCCTATAACTTTAATTTCCTAATTTGTAAATCAGAGTTTTGTGTTTGATGGTATCTAAGGTTCCTTCTGTGAGTCTATTAATTTCACAGATGTTGTTTCCAGTGTAGTTACTACTTACAACAGGCAGAGTATTTATTACATTTTTCAGTTCATGCTTCTAATGTTTCACATTTACATTAGCTAATAACTCTGCTACCACATTTATTTCTATATAAGTTGATAACTTCTGAATTTTTCTTTTCTAGTTGAATAAGAAAAGTCAATAGGCTATGCTCTATTGGTAATCTGACAAATCCAGTTCATTTCTTTCCCAAGAAACCTCTAAAGAATAAATACTTGCAGATATCCTATTAATTAAAAACTGTTCATGTTATAATCCAAACTGTCTGTTATTGTATGATCCACTCTTTATGGATTAAGAATTAGGAAACTTCCTATTGAATGCCTGTATAGGGTATTTTTATCTTTAAAAGTTAAAGACTTATCACATAAACTGAGAAATATCAGAGATTTTCCTTGCAGATTTTAGTTTCCCTGTGTATTTTTTTTGTTGCTGTTGGTAATGAGTCAGTCATTAGGACTGTGCTCATTTTAATTTTATTAAGTTGTTAAAAAACATATCTTAAAACACCTACTTACATTAACCTAAAGCCTAGATTGCAGTTTGGACTCTTGGATCATCAGGTAAAATCATAGACCAGTTTCTGTCTTTTTTAGCATTCCTCAGCTCTTAATTTTGATGATACGATTTTGATTTGAAGCCTGTTCCGTACCACTAGTCTTTTTCTGTCACCATCTATGTTCCAAAACTTCATTCATGATTGAATTGGATGTTTTACTTATTTTTACCACTAATAAGCTAATCCAGTATAGTAGAGAGTTATAATGCTGGTTGGAATTAAGGGAAGAGAAAGAGTGAAAAGGGTAAAATTCTGGACTAGAGATTATTAGGAAACAGGACAAGGAGTTGACCAGTTTGATTGGGTTCTAATTGTATCTGAAGTAGTCACAGTTTCTCCTTACCTTTTCCATATACATGGGCTAATTCTACTGAGATTAGCACAAGTAGGAGTATGATGAGATGTGGGGCAGTGGAGAGGATAGATTAGTGTTTCTTCAAATACATAGATGACTGTGCACTGGAGCTTCTGGAAAACATTCCTTTCCAGAGAAGTCTGGGTAGGTTCTGCCACGGACGGGACCTACGTTAAAGATAGTGTGATTATTTGGCAAGTAGTATTCACTACTTAGGTAATTAAGAGTTGACTCTGTTTTTAGTTCTGGTGTTACCAGCTCCCTTTTAACAAGTCATTTATTCAGTTTGTTACAGTTAGAATTTTTAAACTTTTCTACTATTTTGGTGTGGGTAAGAAATATACATGTTTGCATAAGGATAGTAAGAGTACTGTATAAATTGTATCATTGAATCTTTATATGTTGTTATATGGGTAATGCTACCTTCTAAATCTGTTTTTGCTACCTGTAAGGCTCTTTGGCAAAAGCTCTGAGTAAAGTTATTTTGAAATGTTTGTTTCCTTATGCATAGATTCGATGTTACAGAGTCCCAGATCATAATTATAATATGCCAGCTTCTCACAGGAACCCTGGGACCTTGGTTCTGGAACTTCACGGTAACTGCTAGAATATTCATGCTGTCCAATGAACAGTGGCGTGAACTCAATAAAGACAGCACCTTTGTCATGCACAGAGTAATTGAAATGTAAAAAATAAAAAGCCTTCTGGTGGTATTTCACAGACAAACAGGTTAATAGAAAATAATTTTAATATATATAGGGCAATAAAAATCCACCCTATTAAAATTTTTTGAAAATAATATTTCTGGTCATTTGATGCTAAAAAAATTCTCTCTCACCTACTATACCTAATACAATTTTTGCTCTATGTAGTATTTTTTTTAAAACAGATACCTTTCCACCATTAAATAGATTTTTTTTTTATATTTATATTTTGAAAACAGAATAAAGTAAGCAGAGTTTCCCTTTAGATTAGTAAGTTGAGGGGACTCTTAACAGTAGTAGGAGAGATTCTGTGTATTCTCTTAAATCTTTTAGAATATGTTCTTTAAGCAATCTAGTACCATTTCTGCTTCTGTTTTCAATGATCTTCATTTTTTAGAAAATTAATGCTTGAAGCTATTCTCATTTCTATTTGTATCGTTTATTGTTTTCTTCTCTTAGTTGTGCTTTTAAAACTAGTGTCCTTCGCTTTTCATGTTACTTTAGCCATCTTTTGAATACCCTCCTTTTTCAGGTTTGGTTTGTTTCTAATAAACACATATTTCCTTAGTTAATGCTGAGTGAATAACCTCTCCTTTTCCTCTCATATTAGAATTATAATTTTGACCTTAAGAATTCTAAAAGTTCAGAAAGATTTATTAGAAAATGGTTTTCCAGTAGAATAGCCAAGAATTCTTCACACTTCAGTATGAAAGGTTTATTCACAAGAAAAAGAGAGCTTAAATTCCATTTATTTTGCATTCACGGAACATTGGGGAACTGTTCATGTGGACACCTACAGATCGTTCTAGCAATACAAGGCTGCATTAGGTTTCCTATATTGAATCCCCGTGCCCAAAAATGTTTCAGTAATGTGGTAGAAATAGTTAAAGTCTAGTAGCAGAGTTCTTTTCTGAAAAGTATCTTGTAGCATTGTAAATCCATTTAATCAGTAGTGGTAGTGACGTCTTTGGGGACAGATTAATAATGATAGTCTAAATCTTCCTCCCCCACACACAAAATAAGCTTAGAATTTGGAAAATACTGAGAAGTACGCTAGGCATGATTTAGAAGCAAAACAAAAAGCCATTTTTATTTGAGTTCACAATGTATTTGCACAATTATTTGTGAGAGTCCTTCCTAGGGTGGAATAATGTGCATAGTTCAGAATGTGTCACTGTTAGCACCCCTCTACCCATAACCTGTCTTCTGGTACTTTCTTCAAAGACCTGAAACTTACACTTACTGCAGTTGTCTAGATTTATCATTTTTGTTGGCTCATTTATGATTATTATTAGTTACACTCACCAAAGGTCTTTTTCCCCAGTGTTCTTAATGAAAATACTCAGTGTATTGACCATATTACTTTAATCTTGTTTGTTTCTGATAACAAAGTACCTGTATATATAAAGCCTTCCTATTAAAATGTTTCTAGAAACTAATGCATTTTAATTTTAACATCCTAAAAAATCTTTTGGAAATACACTCTTTTATCAGTTGCTAACTTGCACAGATTTGCTTTTAATATTTGTTGCTTTGATTTGATCATTGAGATGAGACTGTCATAGTTTCTTTGTGGGTATTTCTTTTCTTTTCTTTTCTTTCTTTCTTTCTTTTTTTTTTTTTTTACAAAGTTCGGGGGAAATAAGCTTAAGAAAGAGTTAGTTCTTCATTATATTTTGTTTCCAGTTAATTTATTAGCATTTAAACTTCTTATTCTGTTGCTTTTGTTTTCTACCAATTTAAGGAAAGTTGTTTTAGTATGTAAGAAGCATCATCCTATGTGGGCTGCTTAGTGATAAAAGGTTAAAGACTTAGGACAGATTTTACCCCAATTGATCAGCATACTAAAGAGTTTTAGCACTATTGTAGGTACAACACTTCCAATTTCTTGGAAAAGTCAGTTAACCTGTGTAACTGAATTTCCTCATCTGTAAAATGGTGGCAGAAGTTCTACCTCCTGGGATAGTTGTGAAGATTAAGAGTCAAAATGTAATGTGTTATCTAAAGTGCCTGGTGCATAGTGTTTGTTACCACTATTATTATATTAATTTTAAGACCTGTGTTAGTAATTCCCTACAGTTTCCAGATTTCTTCCAGAATTCATTGTGCTAGGAAGAGTAGGTCCATGATCCCTTCCTTTAACTCCATCAACATTATTACTAAAGAGGTGAGAGGACTCTCCTAATTCTTCCATTTCCAAGGATGTAAGGGTCTGCTGTCCCCTTAAATGTGAGACCTAAATTTTAGTTCCTCTGAGAGGACTGACTATGTTTTAGCCTTTGGGTGTTTTTGTCTTCCTATTCAAAAACCACTGGATGAGTTACTGTTGTTTGTGGTTTTTATTCTTCTCAAATAATCGAAAGATCCATGTAATAATTCAAGTGGTAGATAATTCGGTTTTAAATAATTCAGCTTATCTCAAAAATAGATGCTTAGACTTTTTCTGTATGTACCACTTGATTTTAAAATATAGCTATCATTCACTTGTCTGGTTAATGTTACTTAACATTTAGCTTGCCTTACCCAGTTTGTCCATTATCAAGGGTAGGAAGCAACGTATTGGAAGGGAGTATGATCAACTTCTAGACCACTCTTCATGGCAGTCTACCAAGATTTCACTCCACCCATGCTGTTTCTGGTATAATAAGTATTCTGGTTATGTAAAAGCTCCCTAGAACTTCAGATCCATTTATAGATATTTGGAAATCTGTGGTTAGTAACAATCTAATTCTTGAATTGGATTCCAGACACCCTCGGTGAATGTCTTTTCAAACAAAATTCTTCTTTTTAAATAATCAATAGCTCACAAGTCAAGTCGTACAAATCTGGGGTTGTTTGATGTTATGAATTTAACCCTAGTGCAAATTCTGTTTTAACCAAGGTAATAGCCAACCCAAATTATAACACAATTATATTTACTTACCATGTGTGGTTTAACAAACAAATTATGTTTGCAAATTAGCTGCAAATATATCTTTGAATGCGTATGTTACCTGTACAAGAAAAATAAACTTGTCTTATTTCTGATATTAGAGTGGAAATACATAAAACATTCTGGGAAAAGATGGTTAACATGCTTACCGAATTTCACAGAATGTCAGTTAAATCCCTTTACATACCTCAGTTATTCCTGAGTCTTGTTGGGATTCAAACCAAATGCATTTGTTAGGTATCTCACTAAACACTGAGAAATAAAAAACTCAAAATAGGAATTTTCTTCATAATTAGTTAACATAGGTAGTTTGGGGTTGTTACACCCCTGAGTCACATTTTAAACCTGTAATTCTGATGTAATAACTGATCTAGGCTGCCTTTCTGTTGGGATGAAGGCCCCATGAGTTCTGTCCAACTAGAGAGTTTCTGTTCACTGGTTAGAAGTTAAAATTACTCATATTCATTTAAGATACCTTGATCTCTTTACCTCTTCATTCAATAGACCATTGAGATGTTGTTCGAAGTGTAGGGCCCAGGGGATTTATTATGAATATTCAAAGTTATTTTGAGTGCCATATTAGAGTCTCCCCACCAGAAGAATGAGGGAGCTTAGTCTCCACAACTGACTTGCTTCTTTCCCTTTGTCTTCTGTGGCAGCTATCAGTAATCAGAATGTTGCTTATTGCTGGCTTGTGGTAGCAATTTAGTTGGATTTTACACAGCAATTGGGGAAGTTCCTTTTGTACTTTGATAACCTGTGCTACAATGAAGTGGAAATAAGAAATTATTTAAAGCAGTACCATTCAGGATATTCAAATACCTTCATGGTTATAGAAAATTAAGTAGATTATCATCAGATTACCCCCCTCAGAAACTTTTAGGTTGTGGCAATCTAATGCTGTAGAGACCTGTTTTCCCATAGGTCTTGTAAAAGAAATCACTCTGGTGTTTTGGATGCTGTTGTACCATATATTCTTTGTATCTCGAAGGGCTTATTTTTGGTATAGTTATAGAGGATGATTTTGTTTGTTTTTTGAGTAGTCCCAACATTTGGGAATTTTATCACCTATGTTATTATTTTGAAAATAATAATAAGGAAGTGACTACAGAAATGCCAGATTCCTGGCTTTCCTTAACAATCTTCCTTCAGGATAACTGTCTTTCTTCCCCAGCCGAGAGGAGAGAAATGAGCCCTGTCCAAATATATGTTACAATAAGTTCAGCCCACACTAAGAAACTGATTAGTAGAAAGGTGGGAAGGTGAACTGCCACATAACCAGCTCTTTCCTTAATAGAATCATTGACTTTTTTGTTCATTGTTAATAGCTTCTGCCTCCTGTCCTCTAATAAGCTTATTCAGTTCCTGCCTCTGGGGATGGCCTCTTACTGCACCTTTTAGATTGACAGTCAAGATTAGAGCCACACCTCCAGGAGTGGTGATAGGCAGTTCTGATTCAGAGCAGGAGGGGCTTATCCAGGAGTACTGAGTATTCCTCTAAATCAGATAAGCAAACAGGAAAAAATATTCCTAACTACCTACAACTGGTAAGTAAGCTTTCCTGCACTCTCCCTGCTAACATTAAGGCATTGTTGATCTAAATACAATGACAGTATCTGGATGGGTTTGAAAATTCTATCTTCCAAAATTTTCGAACAAGCTAATCCATAAAATTTTACCTAAGAATCCCATTTGGGGCTTTGTAAAGATCTTTCATGTTTCCTATTCTCTTTTACATTCATCCGAGGTACAAAGATTAATTGCATGAGGTTCCCTCCATTTTTATTTTGTAATTCTATACTTCTGGCCCTTCCCCTCCCAAAAGGCTACTTCATATATCCAGCAAAATGTTGTAAGATGTCTGCCCTCCTCCACCCAAGACAGAGTCGATCATCTTTGACACCTGCTTAGTCTCCTGAATCTGCTACTGAGTGTAATTCCCCTTATTGGCAACACCATTCATCAGGTCAGCTCTACAGATTCTTTTTA
Source organism: Mustela nivalis (assembly GCF_964662115.1). Classification (NCBI taxonomy): domain Eukaryota; kingdom Metazoa; phylum Chordata; class Mammalia; order Carnivora; family Mustelidae; genus Mustela; species Mustela nivalis. Next base: position 104,159,819 of record NC_139029.1, on the reverse strand, counting down.
GCCTAATTCAGTCCATTTTTCCCCCAATAAATGTGTATTTAAAGAGAACTACATCACAGTTTGTTTGCAACTTAATAAGCTTCTGTTAAAAAGACATTCTTAAGCAAAGAAAGCTCAATTTTTTTAGTTGTGAGAGACTGGTTTCAGGTTAGTATTTATTATGGGCATGAAAGCTTACATATCTAGCTCATGTTACATGTTTTAAGTGTCAATTTTAGAAATGGGGGTTTCATTCTATTCTGGGAATTGAATCCCCTTACTGTTGATACCTATTTTTCTTAGACTAATTTTTTAAAAATTTACCTTAATAGATTATTCACTTCATTTAAAACTAACATAAAAAAGGTATGCAGTGTATGGTCTCCTTCCCATCCTCATCTCCCAGCTGTCCATTCCCACACTGTTCTCTTGAATAGGTAACCACTGTTCTTAGTTTGTAATGTTTCCTTCCAGAAATTTGTTATGTAATTGCTGGCAAAAAAAGAAAGAAAGAAAATATTATTTTCCTTTTTTACACAAAAAAGATACTATTTGTACACTCTGCAGCATTCCTTTTCACCTAATATACCTTTGATATTTTTCAATATCACTATGTAGGGAGCTGCCCACTCCTTTTTTAAGAACTACCAAATATTCCATTGTATGGAAGTACCAGAGTTTCTGTAACTAATTCCTCACTGAGGGCTATTTTAAAAATTTTCCTATTATAAATAATGCTGTAATAAATAACCTTGTGTAAACATTTTGTGCAATCATTTCTCTAAGATAAGTTCTGAGAATTTTAGTTTGGATCCAATAATCTGAGAATGATGATTTCAAGATTATACAAAGTGCTAGTCTATAGGAAGAAAGGAATACCAGTTTGTGCTTTGCTCCTCAGTCTTTTTGTCCATATTCTTTTTTTTTTCAGACTTTCAGACTTCTAATTTCTACTGCCCTGTTTTTGTACCAGGTTTGTCTTTTCTTGACTCTAAGATCATTTTCAGCAACCTCAAAACTAATTCTTGGCTGCTTTCAGTTCTTCTTTCCAGAAATCTTAAGAGTAGTTGACCTAAGGATAAGAATTTGATTGAGAATTGAGTGAAAAAAAGTTTTTTTCAAACCCCCTACCATGGAAGGCATTAACTGAATATAACTAAAGGGCAGTAAATTTTGTAAGATATCAGTGATAATGTTATTTTTGTAAAAACTCACCATTTCCTTCACTTGGTATTACAAAGCACTTGTTTCAAGATTTCATATTATATAGCAGTACAATGCAGTCCTCTCTGCTTGAGACTCGAAATTTAATACACACATATCCTGCCCAACCCCTTTTTTCTTGTTTCTTGGTGTTTTTTTGTTTTGTTTTGTTTTTGTCTGTTTGTTTTTATATTTTTGGTGGGAAAGGTGAAGCTATAGTTTCAGCCCAACTTCAATGAGTCAGAAATTTCCTATGGAAAGGAGGGGTTTTTATTGCTCTGTGAAATTCATCAAATTAAATTAAAAGCCTCTGGATTTTATTTGATTTTGCTCATAACAAATTTTTGACACCTCCTTTTCCCCTCTCCTCAATATTTGAGATTTTTTTCTATTGTGCATGATAGAGGAATGCTGCTAAGCTTGCAAGTAATTAACTTGAAATTGTTTTGAGTAATTCTGCTTTTTTGGCTTTTTGTACCTAATCAGAATTGATGTGACTGAAGTGCAAATCTTCATAATAATCATGCATTTGCTGGCAGTGATTGGAGGACCACCTTTTTGGCAATCTATGGTAACTTTGTTCACATTGTGTATCCCATGTAATGCATGTTGTCTTTCGCTTGTGTTTTCCAGTATAGGATAATCCAGTTAAAGGGTGATATATAAAATTATTTTACTCTTTATGAAAATGAAAAACCACAGCAATGGTAGGACACAAACTTCTCTTTAGGGCATGGTGAATTTTATTACTTGGAGTTAGGTCGTACATTAGGTCCATTCCTTGGCTATTTTTTTTTTTTAAAGATTTTATTTATTTATTTGACAGAGAGAAATCACAAGTAGATGGAGAGGCAGGCAGAGAGAGAGAGAGGGAAGCAGGCTCTCTGCTGAGACTCAGGACTCTGAGATCATGACCTGAGCCGAAGGCAGCGGCTTAACCCACTGAGCCACCCAGGCGCCCTTGGCTATAGTTTTTGAAGGGTATTTCAATTATTATTTGTTGACCCATTTTACATCTGAGGAAACAGCAGGTGGTATAACAACTTAACCAAAGACAGGGTAAGACTTTTTTCTCTCTTTCTGAGCTATATGAGTCTACTAGTTTTTCTGTCATATGCTTAAAGCTGAATAACAAATTTGGGGTTGTAGATAAACTAGCCCCAAAACAGAACAAATGCTTACTGAAATTGTGCCATAGAATTTTTTCAACAAGCCAGGACTTTGATTTTCAACCTGACCCATATACACAGTGTTTTTTTTTTTTTCCACAAATTTCTGAAAGAGGGAACATAATATATATAATATGTGGGCCAAGACTTAGGAACCAGACTGCCTGAGTTCAATCAGGCTCTGCTGCCTGTTATGTGAACACCATCTATTATTCAACTCTCTGTGGCTGAGTTTCCTCCTCTGTAAAATGAGGACAATCACAGTACTTTTTTCATTGTTATTCTTTTTTGTTAAATGAGTAATGCATGTAAAGCCTTTAGAACAGTGTGTATCTAGTATCAGTGAAAGCCGTTCTTACGGTTGCAACTTTTCCTTCCAGATTTGAGTCACAGTCGTTTGTAAGCCCTAGTCCAGGTAATTGCTGATCAGTACCAACACTGCTTCAGAATTTACAGTTCATTTGGTGACATCTCACCAAAAGATGTACTACTCCAAACAAACAATTCTTTAAAAAATATATATATATCAGATTGATTTTAGGGTATAAGAGAATTGACTGAACAAGATCTTTCCCACACTTGATTCACTTTATGATGGTAAATTAGCTACTTGAGGAGGTGTAGTTGACATACTTCCCTGTATACTCATCACCAGAAATTGTTTAATGCCTTTTGTTGGGAGGATAGGGTTGTGAAGAGGGAGGAGATAAAGGAATAAAAATAATCCATAGTCAACCAGGAAAATTCTGAAACTATCCAGTTATGTATATAATATCATTCAAATTCACATCTTTCCTACACATTAATCTCAAAAGCCAGTAGGGTCTTTAGTGAAATCTAAGATATATTCTAGTGAAATCTGAGCTCTGTGGATAGAATATGGACATAGATAGAATATGGACATACATACATAGAGATAAATAGATACAGAGAATTTTATTACTTTTACTCTCTACAGTTGACCCTGAACAACACAGGTTTGAACTATGAGGGTCCATTTATAAAAAAAAAAAAATTTTTTTTAAGGTTTTATTTATTTGTCAGAGAGAGAGAGAGAACTAGCAAAGGCAGGCAGAGTGGCAGGCAGAGGTAGAGGGAGAAGCAGGCTCCCTGTTAAGCAAAGAGCCAATTGTGGGACTTCATCCCAGGACACTGGGATCATGACTGGAGCCAAAGGCAGCCACTTAATCAACTGAGCCACCCAAGCGTCCCACAAAAAAAAAAAAAAAAAAAAAATGTTTTATACAGTACAGTAAATGTATTTTCCTTATGATTTTCTTAATACCATTTTCTTTTCTCTAACATCCTTTACTGTAAGAATACAGTATATAATACATATACAAAATACATGTTAATTTATTATGTTATCAGTAAGGCTTCTGGTCAGTAGTATGTTATTAGTAGTTCAGTTTTGAGGGGAGTCAAAAGTTATATGCGGATTTTCAACTGCATGGAGCTGGAATGGGGTTTGAGTACTCCTAACCCTCATGTTATTTGAGGGTCAGTTGTATGTTGACTTAAATTTTTTGTATCTCTTGACCATATTGATTATTATGTTCATAGGCTTTGTGCTTTATACCAAAATCTCCCCTCTTCCAAAAATTTTTTAAGTATCTTATCTTAAACATGTATAAATTACCTGTAGAGTTTTGTCATACCAATAGCCAAAAAACTGATTTCTTGCTTGATCATTGGAAAACAAGTCAGTGTTGGTTATATACACCTGATTATCCTTATCAGTATAGGAATGCATAAAGCATTGCAAATAAAGTTATAGGCTATACACACATCCTTTTTTTTTTTTTTTTAAGAGAGAAAAGGTGTAAGATGGGGGTGTGGGGCAGAGGGAGAGAGGATCTTTTTTTTTTTTTTACAGTGTGTGAGGAGAAAGAGAGAAAGTGCACTGTTGTTGTGGGCGGACAGATGGACAGAGAGAATCCCAAGCAGGCACTATGCCCAGCAATCAGCTCAACTCAGGGCTTGATCTCACGACCCTGATATTATGACCTGAGCCAAAATTAAGAATCAGCCACTTAACTGACTGAGCCCCTATATATCCCTATTTCTTTAGGTGGTGTCTGGCAATGAATTTGCTTCAAGTGCACTTGTTACCTTATTTTACTAGGATTTATATCAAAGTACTTAACAGAATGATTTTTTTTTCAAAAGGATCAAATATCTTGTCCTATCTTTATTGATAATTAAATAATATAATCATCCTTTTTTATTATATATTTTAAAAAGTAACCTTAGTTACTGTCAGATCCAAGATTGAAAATCCCCAGGCCCAGCAATCTAGTTCCAGTAGTAGTGAGATTAGGTTGCAGTAGGGAGACAGATTGCCTTTGTCTTAGTGTTACTGACCCTACTTTACCATCATTATCTGAAAGGGAAGGGCCTGATTTCTCTGGTGCTTTTTGGAGGCTCAGAAAAATATTGTGTACTTTGAGCTATTACCAGTACAGATTCCCATAATTGGCCTCAGACCACTGTATTTTTTTCTTTTTACATAGCCCATAATTCATCATTGAATGTGGTGTTTCAAATGTCATTATGTTAATTTAGGAAGGATTACATGTAATACTCTGACTTATTTGTGTTCCAGAATGGAGGACAGATACCAGTTTCGGGCCCAAATGTGAAATCTTTGTCTCTTTTAAAGTTGAAGGCATAAAATGGAAATTGGTTTCCAAATCATCATTAAAAGTCTTCTACTGATAGGAAGCAGATTTTTGGTAACAAACAAAAACAGTACAAATGTTTTCATATAGCTGATTCCAAAAGATCAGCTGTTTTGCAAAGATAAGTGATTTATATCTGCTGTTTATGAATTACCCATTTTTTGCTGCTGCTTTTTTTTTTTTTTTTTTCTTCAGAGAAGGTGGGTTTTTACCAAAGTCTGTAATTAGTTCTGTTGGTTTTGGTTGGTTATTTTTTGTGTTTTTTTTTTTCTTTTTTCGAAGGAAAGAAATTATTTTCATGCACAAAAGTCAGTGCAAGGTTAACACATTGCAAGACACAAAACAACAGCCCATATGTGGATTTTTTGTATTGCTTTCCTGAAAGAGTATATATTCTTTTGGAATGTCTTGAAACTATTTTTTTATCACATCACTCTTTTTTTTTTTAAAAGGAGAATCTCATCACTTTGAAAGGGACCCACATGTAATCCCCTCATGGTTACTTTCACTGATGTTTGATTCTTTTAAATGTAGTAGTTTATTAAATGTTTACTAAACCGTGAGATACCTTCTGGAATCCAGTTAAGGCAAGTCGTGAAAGACTTCAGGTGAAGTTTCAGAATTCTTTAGGTAGAACTAAAGACTTACTATGTAGTATAATTTATTTGTGTCTCATTCTTAAACTAAAAGACTGACAAAGTGCCCTTACAATTAAATAATTCAGACATGGTGATTTCTCGTAAAACACTTGGTAGACACTGTAATCATTGTTATATTGAATTTTGATGGAAATCACTTATATTAAAAGTATTTACAGTCATTGCCACATTGTTTTGAAGACAGCTAATAGTATCTAATCTCAAAGTGATACATTATATTTCTGCTGAAATTTGCAAAGCTTATAAGAACATTTTATTATGTCCCTAAGAAAACTTGTCTTAACAAATTAATAATTGATATTCTGTATTAATCCAAACTGTTGAACCAAAACACGTCCATTGTAATCTGGTAAATCGGAGAATTTAAAACTGCTTTTCCATCTCTAACCCTGTTTAAGATCAGTTAGATTGGATGATACTATTTAAACACATAATGTGGCAGCATGAATCCAGAGGCTTTTCCCCTGGCTATAGAGCAGACACCATGACTCAAGGTCTAAAAGACCCAGAGCTCTGATAAAGGTGTTTTCAATGTAGCTTTCTTGCTATTTCTGTAGAGTGGATGCCCGTGGGTTGCTTTAGATGAGTTCCAAGAGGAGGAAGATAGAAAAGGAAAGATTGAGAAAGATAGAATGTGCCCACCCTCCTCGATCTTGGGTGGGAGGTGAAAATGGCAACAATTTTAGAGCTTTTTATAAATGGTTCAGTTGGTGCTAAGTTTTAAGGGATTGCCTGGTGAGCCTTGGGATTCCTCTCATTCTAGCTTTCCCTTCACTTTGCCTTAGATTTTCTTGTAGCTAACATCCTTTTCCTTCTTAATATGAGGGTAAGATCGGTCTTCATATTCTCCCATAACAGTAAGACTGCATAGAGAATTAAGAGAAAGGGAGATCTTAATCTTCATTCAACAAGTGTATATTGAGCACTTATAATAAGCATGGCTGTAGAGAGAATATAAAAATCAGTGCAAACAAAATCCTACATTCAGGAGCTTATGGTTTGGTGTATATAGCTATCCTCTATGAAGGAAATGGAGAGCGTCCTAAGAATGCTTATGATACCTTCCTCCTAAGTCTATAACTCGCTAATGTTGTGGCTCAGGCCATTTACTAATTTGCCTGGCTTCTTTAATACTTCTATGTATTCTTTCTTCTTTCAACAGGCAAGAGTTTCCATTTACCTGAAAGCATTTTCACCAAATTTTAATTATAGTTGTAGTAGTATTATGGCACAGATTACTGCTACACCAGGGTTGGCACTCATGTGATATCCTGGCCCTAACACAGGCATACCTCTGTAATGGATTAATGCTTTGCTTTTTTTGAAATCTGAGGGAGTATAGTATTTCCCCCTTTGCCATACAGGTCCTTTGTCTCTGGAGGGAAAAGGAAACTAGCCAGGGTATTAAATTTAAGCCAGGTGCATCAGATTAAGATTGCAGTATCCCTAGTTTTCTGAACTAGAGCAGAAAAATCTCTTGGAGCTCAAAGGATCCCTGGTGTTGATTTTCTCCTTTACTGTAAACAAGTTTTGTTTTGGGCTGTTGGGTTTAGAAATGAATTAGGGAAGGAAGAAGACCATTTAGGATACTCCTTAATGTTCTGGGCTTAATTTTTAATTTGACCTACTTCATTTTAGAAAACTAAGCACTGCCATACTACAGCTTGAAATTTGAACAGCTGATTACAGTTTTTTTTTTAGAGCTGCAGTTTTGCAAGAGGTCATAGAGCTGTGTAAACAAACTGAGTTCTTCAGAGTTTTGAAGAAATGGAGTATCTAAAGATAAAGATTTATGTCTACCAATATTACTTGGGTTTTATATGTACCAAAAAAAAGTAGGAAATGTGACATTTCCTATTTGGTTTTGAAATGGTATCCCTAAAAAGTATAAATAGCCCTAATTAAAATGTTTTCATTATAAGAACCCATTGTTTATTAAATCCTGTGGGCTTTTGGAATTTTGTAGCTGTGGTCATTTGTTTCTGTTAATAGAATATATCACTTTATGTTGCTTTATTTTCAACCCATATTGGACAAAATGTGAACCTTCTTAAAAGTGGAATGAGAAGTGCAAAAAGGAAGAAAATCTTAAATGATTTTCAAAAATTAGTACAAATGTATTTCATTTGAAATGGTGGATATTGTGTTTGCAAGATTGAATACATTATCCCAATGCCCCCAGCACCCCTCCCCTTACTTTAGGTAAATCAATCCGTGTTTGCAGTAAACTACAAAGATACATTATTTGCTTATTGCTTATATAAGGAAACTTAACATGTTAAAATTTTGGATACACAGTTGTATCTGCTTTGATGTGCTTGAAGTCTTTTTTGCCCTGTATATGAATGTCTCTTGGCTGCCCTCTGCATTTTCAAGCTGCTTGTATCCTAACAGTTGGGAGTTGGGAACTCTTCTGAGTACAATCGTACAAACTTCATCTTCCATTCCCTAGTTTGCAGATTTTTTATGGGACTGAGCGCTACCTACTGTGTCAACGAGGCACCTAAGTTTGCAGATTTTTTAAAAATCTAGTTGCAACTATTACTAGTCTTTTATGCTCCACACTTTCTCTCCCATAACAATTCATAACAAACTTCAGATTTGAATTCAGAATTCCAAAAATGTACAGAGAAAAAGGCAAAGTACACTTCATTTATACAGAGTCCAGAAGACAGCCTGTTCCACTGTTGCCAGACTTCTGGGATTTAGTTGAACTCTGCTTAGCTTGTGGCACAAATTAATGAAGTTGAATCAGTAATTTTTAAAAGTTGGTGTCAGAAGTGAGATTAATTTCTATATAGCCTCTTCTCTTGGTTATATCGTTTATAATGGAAAGAGGGAAATGTTCATTAATTTAAGTATTTGCTAAACTGGAGGGAATGGAGGATATTTGGCATTATGAATCAAACATCTGTTGTATTTTTCTTATTTTAACTTGTAAAGATTTTAATTGTTCTCTCTCTCTACCCATTAAAGATTCCAGTGCTGAATATTCAAATGAAAATTTTTCCTGCACTTTGTACTGTAGCAGGGACAATATTTTCCTGTACAAATTACTTCCGTGTAATCTTCACAGGTGGTGTTGGAAAAAATGGATCAACAATAGCAGTGAGTACATCTTAAGATTTCCAGCAATTGTTTTTACCAGGACTTAGTTTTGTAATTGCGTTTTCATTTGAATTGTATAAAATACTAGTTAATTTAGAGTTTCTGCTTAGTCTTAAATAAAAGTGATATCCAAAACTTCTCAGTTTTATCTATACATGCATATGTTTATACACCTACATGCATTTCTTTGTGTATGCACACACAGACACACGCGCATTTATACACATACATATGTTTAAAAGTATGGTTGGGGGCACCTGGGTGGCTCAGTCAATTGAGCCCCTGGCTCTTAGTTTCAGCTCAGGTCATGATCTGGGGGTCCTGGGGTCGAGTCCTACATCAGGTTCCACACTCGGCATGGAGTCGGCTTGATATTTCTCTCTCTGGCTCCCTCTGCCGCTTCCCCACTTGTGCTCTCTCAAAATAAATTTAAAAGTAAAGAGAACTATGATCTGCTTTGTAAAATAAACCTGGCAGTGTAAGTAAAATCCTCAGTTTGTGCCTAACCCTGCTGCTGCTTTCTTCATTAGCTGGTCTGGTATTCAGTTACAGATACTGCTGGCTGGCAGGCACCATGAGGTTCTTAAAAATTTGAGCTGATCTGCCTTAAGCAGATCCAAGTAGTATCTGACAGTATTGAGTGTTGTTAATCCCTCCCCTCTCTTTACTCTGCACAGGGAACAAGCGTCCTCTCTCCTTTTCTCCATATTGGATCAGTGATTACCCTTGCTGCAATGATCTATAAGAAATCAGCAGTTCAGCTTTTTGAAAAGCATCCCTGTCTTTATATACTGACATTCGGTTTTGTATCTGCTAAAATCACTAATAAGCTTGTGGTAAGCACTAGAGTTTTTATTTGTTTTGTTTTTAATATTCATCTTGGTTTGGTTTTATGGCCCTAGTTTTTATTCCATTCTGTTCTGAAGTTTGCTCTCCTCCATCAACATGGGAGCCATTTTTCTCCTTGAAGCTACAGCTTGACATTACCAGAAGCTCCGTGGACCTCCGCCTGGACCTCTGCATGGACCTCCGCAGCACTTCTTTCTACTGCAGCTTAATTTGGTGCTTTAGTTTATGTGCCTTCTCCAATCTTAGTCTGTACACTCAAGGCTCTTTATGAAACACATCTTTTGGGGGGCTTCGCTGCTTGGGCTGTCCCTTTGGTGTATAGCTCTTACCCATACTTCTTGTCAGTTTTATAGTTTTGGAAATGCAACTTTCTATTAAGTATTGCTAAATAATTCTTGAAACTTGTGATTTGAGCACAAACCTGATTTACTGTGTAGCACACAGTTGCTCTAGCATGAAAGCACCTGCATCATGGTTTCTCTTTCATTTGCAGGTGGCTCACATGACTAAAAGTGAAATGCATTTGCTCGACACAGCTTTCATAGGCCCAGCACTTTTGTTTCTGGACCAGTATTTCAACAGCTTTATTGATGAATATATTGTACTTTGGATTGCCCTGGTAAGTATTATACTGTGTCCTATTTCATGATTTGGAAGCCACTTGTTTTCTTGTTTCTGTCAGCCAGTCCTGAAAGATAGATCATATAATTATCATGATTTGGTATGCCAGAAAAACCACAATTAGGGGACTTGGCAAGAGTGCCTTGTGGCTTCGTCTTTGAGCCATTTTTTTTTTCATTATTCTTATTAGTCCTGCCTTCCTCAGTGCTCAGAAACTTCAGATTTCTGACTCAAGCAGGAACTGACAAATTACATCTTGTGGGCCAGTGACCTGTTTCTGTAAATAAAGTTTTATTGGAACACAGCCATGGCCATTCATTTCTGTATTGTCTGTGGCTGCTTTCGAGCTAGCATGGCAAAGTTGAGCAGTTGAAATGAAGACAAAGCCTTAAATATTTACTGTCTCTCTGAGAAAGAGTTTAATGATCCTTAGTGTAAAGGAAAAACCCTTGAGAAAATGAAATTATTAAATCATATGGAGTTGAAGTCTAATCTGAAAAGAAGGGAAGAAAGTCAGAGAAGCCCATCCTTTTTACTTTCAGGAAGCTTAGGGAAGGCCTAAGAAGGTCCTGAGAATCTAACAGTGTCTCTTCTTTCCAGGTCTTCTCTTTCTTTGATTTGATCCGCTACTGTGTCAGTGTTTGCAATCAGATTGCGTCTCACCTGCACATACATGTCTTCAGAATCAAGGTCTCTGCAGCTCATTCTAATCATCATTAATGATGTTAACTCGGTGTTATATAGGAACCTTGTGTTTTCTGCAGGAAAGAATCCAAACATATTGAGGAGAATGGGGTGGATAAGAACAAATATAATTTATAATAATCAATGATGTATAACTTTTCGTTATCAGTAACACTCCTTAACTATCCTGTGTGAGAATGGGAATTTCAAGTCCTGTCCTGTAATTGTACATGTTGTCATACAGGGTTTGGCCCAAGGAAGCATGCAGGAAAATTTGCCATGTGTTTGTAATTATCCTGGATTCAGAATAAAATTGTCCTGGGAAGCAGATCCCCAGTGGTGGAGATTTCTAATGTAGAATATTTGCAGGCCAAAAGATGGTTGCTTTATAATTTTAACAAATCATCATCTTTTAGTGACGTCCTTGTTTAGTGTCTTCTCAGGCTTTCTTTAACTAAGGAGCTCAGCTTATGGCACATATCCCACGAGCTTGTGAGATGAAATTAGTGATAAAGACCTTGAATTTGGATTGAAAGGTTTCCTATCTTTACATTGTTGAGGAAGTCATTATTTTATTGCTCAAGAAATGGTATCTCTCATGGGCTTGGGAAATCCTGTTAGCATGCAGAATAATGTGGTAACTTTGTTGATCCATTTTATTTTTTTAAATAAATATATGACCTGAAAGCCAGCCTTTTTCTCAATTTTATTCAGTGGAAAGATAACTAAGTTTTGATGTCATTTTTTAAAATTCAAGCAAAATTTATTTCTCTTCTTTAATAAATAAGGAAATTCGGTCAGCTGCTTTGTCATTATGTGTCTTGTGATCTTTCTATTTTGTTGAAGTTGTTTAACTCAAAACCTAGGAGAACTAAAAAACAGAAAACAAAAAAATGAAACATAGGAGAACTGTGTTCATTTTCCCTCTTGACAAGTTTTTTTTTTGTTGTTGTTGTTGTACTTGTCATCCTTTAGATTATGGCTTTTTTTTTTAAAGGCTGTATCATTTATTTTTATGTATTTATTTTTAAAGATTTATTTATTGTTTGTTTATTTGTTTGTTTAGAAGAGAGAGCACAAGCAAGGGGGAACAGAAGAGGGAGAGGCAGAAGCAGGCTTCCTACTGAGCAGGGAGCCCGACTCGGGGCTTGATCCCAGGACCCAAGGATCATGACTTGAGCTGAAGGCAGATGCTTAACCAACTGAGCCACCTAGGCACCCTAAGATTATGTCTTTTAGGAATCTCAGGCCTTTCTCCCAAATTTTCGAGAGGCTTAGGCCTCTCTGGGCAGTTATTGAAAAGTTGTACTCCTGTTCTGGCTCCTCAGTATACTATAGTTTGAAATGAGAACCAGATATCTTCATTAATTATAATCCAGATCTGTTTCCATGGTATGTAGATAGTAAAGTTGCTTGAATGGAGGGGGACAGCAGAAAAGAAAATATTGGCTAAAACGAGATATCTTCTTACTGCTGTTTGTGTATACTGTTGCCATGATCCTGGGTGAACAGTAGCTGTACTGCCTCAGCTGATAGGCAGAACTCTGCTTTCTCGCACTTTTTATGTCTCCATTAATCCCATGTAATCTTGAGTAGCAGTAACAGTGAAACCTTCAATTTCTTGGCTATAGTGTTGAAGTAAAGAGAAACCTCTCTCTATTTTTGCTTGCTAGCAACTTCTCCAGCATCTGGGATAGAGAAGTGCATGCAGGAAAATGCCAGGGCACATCACACATTAAAAAGTTGAAAGTTCTGGGGCACCTGGGTGGCTCAGTGAGTTAAAGCCTCTGCTTTTGGCTCAGGTCATGATCCCAGGGTCCTGAAATCGAGCCCCGCATCAGGCTCTCTACTGAACGGGGAGCCTGCTTCCTCCTCTCTCTCTGCCTGGTTCTCTGCCCACTTGTGATTTCCATCTGTCAAATAAATAAATAAATAAATAATTTTTTTTTTAATTTAAAAAAAAAAAAAGATGAAAGTTCTGAAAGACAAGAGGTTTCTAAAAGTTTCCCATCCCTCACGGTATTGAAACAGAAGCTGTCATTAGAAGTATAGAGGGAAGGGCACCTGGGTGGCTTAGTCAGTTAAGCCATGGTGACTCTTGATTTCAGCTCATGTCATGATCTTCAGAGTCATGGGATTGAGCCCCACATCAGGCTCTGTGCTCAGTGCCAAATCTGCTTGTCCCACACCCTGCCACGCTCGCTTGCTCTCTCAAATAGAATCTTTAAAAAAAAAAGAAAAAGTATGGAGGGAAGATGGTTGAGGTGACCACTAAACTCCTTTGGACTCTTAAGATTATAATACTCTTCTCTGGAAGGAGAAAAATGGCAGAGAAACAATCCCCCTACCTTCAGCTGAGGAGTTGAACCAGGCTTCTCAAAATAACCAGGTAGGAAGCTGGATGTCTACAACTGAAGGCTCCAAACTGGAAGTGATGGGCAGACAGACCTATCTATGGAGGCAATGTAGAGCTCTTCCCTGGCTTCTGAAAGCTGAAATGTCTTACCCTTAAGTTGCCCTAGACCACAGATGCTTCCCTGGCCAGCAGGCTTTCCTCCCAGGTTCTGGAAGGCACACCTGACTGGAACGAAGAACTGTTGCCCTGTCCCAGTGCTGTAGCTATTTCTGTAGCTATTTCTACCAGTGTCCCCCACCTTCCTATTAGAAGCTCAGCTGCTGACCCCCTAGTTCTCCCACTCCGCACACAGCCCCAGAGTTCTGGGTCACTATGCCTAGGTCCCCCACTCCCAGTCCAGTTGACTCTCACATCTGCAGCCTCATACTCCTGGTTCTCCACAGCCCCCAGAGGGAAAGCCAAAGATAACACGTAAACAACAAGGAGATATTCATCTTTATTCTTAGCTTCACATGCCCACAGACTTCTTTTTTATGTGGAGAGACTGAGCCTTTGGGCCACAACTGCTCTCCGTGTTGAGGATTTAGTAATAGTGGTTCCTGGAAGAGGACCGTCACAGCAACTTCGGAGGCTCGCCAACCCTGTGCTACTACCGTCTGCTGCTCCGCATCTCCCATGCAGGCCATGCCCCTTGGAGCCCAGCCCTGTGAGCACAGAGCTTGGAGCCTTCCAGAGTCCAGAGAAACTGATTCCAGGGATCCCAAACCCAAGATGCCAGCTCAAAGCAAGACCTGGTTACCAGGACTCAGAAGAAGGCTGTGGATTCTGGAGGTGGCGTGCTTCGCCAGTCCCACCGTGCTGGCAGGCGCCAAAAGTCCAAAACTGGCCTGTGAGTCCAGTCCCTCCTGTTGACCACAGCTCTTATTTCACAGTCTTTTCCCTTGATTTCTTGTGTTTCTTCTGTTCCTCATATTCAAGTATCTTCCGTTGGAAGTAGCCTGCAGGTTCAGATACAGGTGTTAGAGGTATGTCGTCTGGCCACGTGGACGATGATAAACTCAGGGGTAAGAATCAGAAATAACCTCCCTGCTCCCCGTGCTCCCCTGCCGCATCTACATTCCTGTCAGGATCCCCATGTCCTCATGGGCCCCTGGAGAGCGGGGTATTCAGTTTGGCCCAAAACTGGGGCTACAAATAGGATTTTTTTTTTTTCAAATAGAATAATTAATAGCAGTTGGCTCCAGATTAAAACAAAGAGCAACTTGCACAAAATGGCATCCCAGAGGCATTTTCTGAGGCTTTAGGTTATTTCAGTCCAACCCCACCGATAAGACTCTTCTGTAGGCCTCCAGAGCCAGGGCCACACCTGACCTGGACCCTCCCTGGGCTTTGAATGATAGGGACCTGTCACCGTATACCTGCAGAAGGAGTCTGGCTCTTCTCCGCTTCCTGGATGAAAAGGGAGAAGAGCTGTGTCTTCACAAACTTCTTCACAAATCGGCGGATGGCCTTGGAGTTCAGAGCCTTATAGAAGGCCCGTTCTTGGAAGTGGCCTTGCCCATTTGCCTCCCGCTTGATGTAGGAAGCATAGTGTCCCACCGTCTTGACAAAGAACTGCACAAACGGGCCCGAAACATGCTCATTGAGCTGTTCTGAAGCTGCAGGACACACAGAGGCCGTCTCAGAAGAACCACCCACTCCTGCCTCCAGGTGGCTTCCAAGGCAGGCGGAAAGCTCCCAGAGAGGCAGCTGGGTTCCGGCTCATGATTACTGATTAAAATGGGAGACGGGGTACAGGTTCTCCGCCATTGCTTGGGAAGAATAAAATCTCACACTCATACTTGCCCTAGAATCTAGGCCCCTGGGACCAGTCCAGGACTGCTGAGTGAGTCCATTTTTGTTCTGGCTGGGATGGTTGGGAATCCGCCCTCAGGTTCTGTGGAGAAACCCAAAATAGGGGGGACCCAGGACTTACTCCATGGCTCATGGGTCGTCTGACCAAGGGAGTCCAAAATGTCATCCTGAAGCTTAGGCGGAAGGATCTCTTTTTCGTCCCCAACCTAGGAGAGAAGAGCTCAGACTCTTCTGAAGTCAAGCAGACTGGGAGGAGGTGCAGTGTTTGTACAAGCCTGAGGGGGGCATGGAACTTACACCCCAACTCCACCCCAAGTTGGCCACGTGGGTGAGAAGCAACAGAAGCTGCTACTTGGCTTTCCATCGGACTGTAAACATCAGCAAGTTTCCCCTGCATCCCTGTGGCACACGATTTACATCCCTGACCTAGAAGCACCCAAACCGATAGCCTGGTAGTAGAGCCGTCTTTGCCAAGGACTCCTCCAGAGAGGTCTTGTTAGCACGGGTTCTCACCCAGGAAAAGCACTTTAAGTTTGTGCGAGTAAGTGGAGCATGGGAGGGACTGGAGCGATGGAGTTGGGGGTGGGCCTGCAGGGTGCGGGAGCCCAGACACTTACCGACATTAAGAAGGTTCCTTCACAAAGATTCACCAACAGGACCTGAAATAAACACAGAATGAATGGCTTTCCCTCTTCCCATCAGAGACCCCAGGAGCACTTAGCATCTGCATTTTTGCCTGTGGCTGCACCTGTCAGCCCAGGTGGCAACAAGATCAGCAATTCTCCCTTCCTGCCTGATACCCTCCTTTCTCACCATCCTTGGAAACCCCCAGTCGCCTTCCTGGGAAAAGGTAGGAGGGTGTAGGAACGGGGAGGAGGAGTGCTACGGTAGGAGGGAATACAACTGGGGAAACCACAGCCAGTCACTCCCTTAATGAAACACTGATCCTAGGAATGGCTTCTATATATGGCACGGTTAGCATATGGCACACATGATAGGCTTTGCATATTTTCTCTCGTTCAATCCTTCCCACAGGAAGGATTTTCTCTCGTTCAATCCTTCCCACTATCCCCATCTTGCAGATGAGGCAAAGAAGTCGCCCAAGTTCCTACAAATAGTAGAACTGGTTTCCAAGCGTAGATGGAGCTGTTCTAGATACCGCATCCCTGTCCTCCCCACGCCTTCAGCTCCCTGCCATCTTGGTCAGATTTCGGCCAGCACCGGACACTTTTTGATTGTTTTTTTTTAAAGATTTTGTTTTTATTTATTTGACAGACAGTGATCACAAGTAGGCAGAGAGGCAAGCACAGAGAGTGGCGGGGGGGAGGGGGAGCAGGCTCCCTGCTGAGCAGAGAGCCCGATGTGGGGCTCAATCCCAGGACTCTGGGATCATGATCTGAGCTGAAGGCAGAGGCTTTAACCCACTGAGCCACCAGGTGCCCCATGATTTTTGGTTTTTTTTAATGCTTGCAACAACTTGATGTACTTGCCTGGGAATCCTACTTTAAAAACTCCCTGGGATCTTTGGGCCTTCCCGCAGGAAATAGGAAGAGAAGGAAATGTGCCAAGGGCAACAGGAACAGGGAAGGAAAGGCAGTGAGGAGACTGTGTGTCTGCGGGCTGTGCGAAAGGCGAACACAGGGCTGGCCTTTGAGTTCATCACTGCCGAGGGGCCCTCCGTCTAGACCTGACACTATAAATTGGCATCCTGCTGGTTAGATTCCAACCTGCTGATCTGTTTCTCGAAACCTCAGAGTGCTTTTAAATAATTGGAGTTGGTTTCCAATATTTAAATTGGAAAATTTCACATCAAGTTTGCTTTAGGTGCTTCTGAAAAGTCAGTGGCTCTAACACTGGTTGGTTGACGACGTTTCTAAAGGACCGCGTTCAGATGGAACGGAGGGCAGCTGCCTCCCTTAGGAAGGTCTGTGCTCCACAGTTTACCAGGATCCCCCAAAGCCTGGGTTGGCCATTTAAATGCCTGCAGAGCCTGTCTTTTCCTTTAGACTCTGGTCTTGTCAGTACGGTGAATGCTCCTTCTATGCTCCCTTCTTCCAAATAAAGGAAAAGAGCAACTGGAAAGTGTGCCAAAAGAGAGCGCAGGCAGTGTAATCATTCATCATCAGGGGAGAAAAGCTGAACTAGTTCAGGCCTGAGACCACTTTGAATACACAGGCTGGGATGCCTTTCTTTAATCAGGGAAGGCTCTTCATTTCAGGGAGCTAAGAATGTGCATGAAGAATTTTTTTGTGAAGTTCCCCCAAATCTTTCTAGTATTTGCCGTTATTACTGTCTGTCGAGCTTTGGTGGGCAGAGAATCCCCCCACAGCCACAGTGGGCCCTGGCCCTCCCCCGTTCCTCATCCCCTGCCCATTTCACAGAGCGGCTGCTGAGGACTAAAATGGGCCAAGGCTCTTGGATAGCAGGAGCTGCAGTCTGGCTGGCCTTGGGGTGTCTTCCTGCCTGGCTGTCAGGGGAGGAGCTAGAACTGCATCGTCAGCAAGTTTCATAATTCCTAGGGTTGGGACATTTTAAGTCATTGCCAAACATGGGGCTGATACTCTGACCCAGTTAGTCACATGGCAAAGACTCCCTCAAAGGGCTCGTCTACTCAGCACTTCTGAGGAGGGCTGGGAAGGCCAAGGAAGCAGGAAGGGAAACAGCCTGCTTCTTTACTTCCCAGCAATATTTTGTATAAGAAGGGCTTTGGTTCTCCCTGGGGTGCTAGGTTCCCTCATTGCCTGTGGGGCCTAGAATATGTCAACTGAGTTCTCTGGACCTCCCTTATTTCTTATGGAAGTAGAAGGAGTCCTCCCACCAGGGCTGGTTCCTGCCTCTTCAGTAGCTTACGACGAGATCCCACCTCTTCCTTTGGTCAGCCCTTTGCGCAGGGTAACAATGCAGATAGACCTAAGGAATCCTTCGGAAAGTGGCTACTGACAACTGAAACTAGAGTGCACATTTTTTTTTTGTTTTTTTTTTGTTTTTTTATTTAAAGATTTTTATTTATTTATTTGACAGAGAGAGGTTACAAGTAGGCAGAGAGGCAGGCAGAGAGAGAGAGGAGGAAGCAGGCTCCCTGCTGAGCAGAGAGCCCGATGTGGGGCTCGATCCCAGGACCCTGAGATCATGACCTGAGCTGAAGGCAGCGGCTTAACCCACTGAGCCACCCAGGCGCCCCTAGAGTGCACGTTTTGAGTTGTCTTTCCAACACTGGAGATAGCTTTATGCTACCAATGCCCATTTTCACAACTGACACTTCTGGTGTGTCCAGGGCATTGCAAAGAAATAAGATGACAAAATCAAGTGGGATCTGGACCTATATTCTCATTGGCTGAGTGAACACTGAGGTAGTCAGAAAAATAACCTGGGTTACGTGGGTGGCGCAGCCTGTTAAGCATCTGACTTGATTTCAGTTCAGATCATGCTCAGGTTTGTGAGATCAAGCCCCACATCGGGCTACACATTCTGCTTAAGATTCTCTCCCTCTCCCTCTGTGCATCCCCTGCCCCACCACCACTTGCGTGCACACACACCCCTTCTAAAATAAATTAAAATTTAAATTTAAAAAAAGGTAACTCTTGCTACATAAATCTGCATTTTTCAAGACTCATAGTTTGTAGGAGGGCTACATTAGCTCACTTGCAAGGAATGCGAATGAATTCTAATGGGCTGTGTGTTGTATAGACCAGCTGTGCCTGTCCATTCAGATGAGAGACGGGACAGCCCAGACCCTGCCCTTTGGTAACTGACCTAGGACAGCTGGATGACCCCTGCATGAGCTGCCTCTTACACCCAAAAGGAAACCGCTCAGCAGGAGGAAGCAGCCGCTTACTGAGCATCAATTATGTTAGGCTCCAGGCTATGAGCTTTCTGTATGTTATGTCCCCTCTAATCCCTAGCTAGCACTTGAAAACCACTGTCCCCATTTCTCAGATAAGCAGCTCAGGCTTAAGGAGGTGAAGCAACTTGCTCCGAGTAACGCCGCCCTTAACCACAGAGAGCCCAGGTCCAACGCCAGTGGTCCTGGAGTCACACCCCCTCCTTCCCACACCGTACCTCTTCCATGGGGCTCTCCATGACCTGCTGCTGGAAGCGCATTTGGACTCCGACCATGAAGGGGGTGGGGCAGCAGACAGTGTCCAGGAGTCTCTCAGGGACAACGGGGATGTAGGTGTGTGCCCAGCTGAAGGGGTACAGTAGTGCGGCAGCAGCATGGATGCACTGAGACAGGGTGCTAGGGACAGGGCACAGAGAACATGAGTCACGGAGGCCTGCCCGCGCCTCCACCGCTGTGCAGCGCCCACAGCCCCTTCCCCACAGACCGTAGAAGCGAGTCTGGGAGCTGTGCAGGTTGTTGAGTAGCAGGGAGGGGAGGGACAGAAGCCAGAAGAGGCTGAGGCCCCTCTCATCAAAGACAGGGATTCTCTCTCTCTGATCTTTCTTTTCCCCATTAGTCTTCTCTCTCACCCCCGCACAAAACTAGTGGCCCCAAAGAGGAGGAAAGAGGAAATGCCTTCACTCGGGCAGATCACTGGGTGAGCCCATCTATACATCTATAGGCTCGCCCCGGCGCTAAGGATGTGGATACCAGGAAGTCCAAGGCACTGACCCGGCTTGACAAACTCACAGCGTAGTTAAGGAGACAAACATGTAAACAGTGGAGCAGAGCAGAGAGGCCAAGCCCCATTTCCTCTTGGAGGCTCTCCACCCTCACCCCCAGCCTTTAAGTCTCACAGCTCCCTCTGGCCCCTCGAGGTTATTTCAAGTGAACAGGTCGGTGCCTGAGCTAGTCTGGGAAATTCCTAGATTCCAGGAACCTTTGCCTGGCGACTGCCCGCCGGAAAGTCCCAGAGAGGTGAGCCCTCCACCCTTCCAGTAAAGCATTCCCTGTGTGATTACGGCCTCGGTCGTGGCTCAGGCGGACTCCTCACCCCGCCCTCCAGCACACACACCCAGCCCCGCTCTCTGTCCTCTCCACAGCCTCTTCATGGATGGCTCTTCGTTCCTCCAAACAAGCCTCAAACCAAGGCCAATAAAAACACGGATGCCGAAACCTGTTTCAGTTCTTGGTATGGAGCTCGTACTTCCTGAGTTAGAAAGATTGGGTTTCTGAGGGTCCAGCCAAGGCTGAGGCTGCCCGGAAGTCCCCTCCCTGCCTGGGCTTCGGGGCCCTGACAAACGCAGTGTGGGAAGGAACTGGGGAGTCTCGGGATCTCCCTGGAGAAAGTGAGCACCTGAGAGACAAATCCTGCCGGCCTGGGCCTGGATCCAGATTAGCTGGCACCTGGAATCACCTTCACTTCTTGAACACTCATCTCAGGGGAAAGGCAGGAACCCCAGCCCTAGCCGCAACAGAACCTTCTCATTTTTCTACAGGGTTGAAAGTGGAAGCACTGTTTCCAGAGCAAAAGATTACACCACTTCCCTTAAGGATTTGGCTCACAACTAGTGCCTTTTTGGTTATCACTGATTTTGCAAAAGGTTCAACCCACAGCCCTTACTCCCTGCCCAGACTTCCTTTCCTCTAAAACCCATGATATCCACCTGACCCTCTGGCCTAACTTTTGAGTCCCTAACATCCTTTTCTTCTTCTTCCCTAAAAGACAGAACCAGGGATGTCAGCCCAATCTCACTGGCTTTCTCCTTCCCACACAGCCACAGAAGGTCAGCCTCCCACTCTTTCCATGTTATTTTTCTCCACCATTCTGTCACATGTCTCCCCAAGGATTCTCACATTTGAAGCCCCGAAGAGGCAGAGACCAAGACATGACAGTATCCTTCTTTGACTATGCCCAGAAATATAGTCAACAGAGAACTTAATATTAAGGATAGCAGCTAGCTTTTGCACAGCAAAGAAAACCATAAATAAAATGAAAGAGCAGCCTACTGAATGGGAGAACATGTGTAGATGATCTAATCTGATAAAGGGTTCATATCCACAATATATGAACTTCTACCACTCAGCACCAAGAATCATCACCATCAGGTGATTAAGAAATGGGCAGAGTACAGTGTGGAAATTCCTTAAGAAATTAAAAATAGAGCTATCCTATGACTCTGCAATTGCACTACTGGGTATTTACCCCAAAGATACAGATGTAGTGAAAAGAAGGGCCTTATGCACCCCAATGTTCATAGCAGCAATGGACACAGTTGCCAAACTGTGGAAAGAACCAAGATGCCCTTCAACAGACAATTGGATAAAGAAGATATGGTCCATATATACAATGGAATATTACGCCTCCATCAGAAAAGATGAATACCCAACTTTTGTATCAACATGGACAGGATTGGAAGAGATTATGCTGAGTGAAATAAATCAAGCAGAGAGAGTCAATTATCATATGGTTTCACTTACTTGTGGAGCATAAGGAATAACATGGAGGACATTAAGAGAAGGAAATGAAAAGTGAATTGGGGGAAATCGGAGGGGGAAAGGAACCAGGAGAGGCTGTGGACTCTGAGAAACAAACTGAGGGTTTGTGGAGGGAAGAGGGTGGGGGGTTAGGTGAGCCTGGTGGTGGGTATTAAGGAGGTCATGTATTGCATGGAGCACTGGGTGTGATGCATAAACAATGAATCTTGGAACACTGAAAAATAAAATAAAATGAAATGAAAAATAAAATAAAAATTTAAATAAGATAAAAATAAAAATAAAAAGTGTTCATGTAGTAGTCCTAAATTCTAGAAAAGAAATGGGCAGAGGACCTAAGCAGACATTTTTCTAAAGAAGACATGCGGATGGCCTAACACGAAAAGATGACCCACACCACAGATTGTCAGGGAAATGCAAATCAAAACTACAATGAGATATCACTTCACTCCAGTCAGAATGGCTAGTCTCAAAAAGACAAGACATAACAAGTGTTGGCGAGGATGTGGAGGAAAGGAACACTCGTGCACTGTTGGTGGGAATGCAGACTGGTGCAGCCACTGTGGGAAACAGTATGGAGGTTCCTCAAAAAAATTACAAATTAAAATACCATACAACCCAGTAATTCTGCTGGGTGTTTACCTGAAGAAAACAAAAACACTACTTGGAAAAGCTATATGTACACCCATGTTCATGACAGCACTATTCACAATAGCCAAAATACGAAAACAACCTAAGTGCGACCGACTGATGAATGGATAAAGAAGTACGTACAGTGACTATTATACATTATATGAAATAATGAGATCTTGCCATTCATACCAGCATGGGTGGACCTCCAGGATATCATGCCAAGTGAAATAAGTCAGACAGAGAAAGACAAATGCCATGTGATTTCACTTCTATGTGGAATTTAAAAAACAAAACAAGACAAACAAAAGGAGAAACCGACTCATACCTACAGGGAACAAACTGGTGGTTTCCAGAAAGGAGGTGTGAAGAAGGACAGACAAAATACGTGATGGGCATTAAGAGGTACAGACTTCTAGTTATGAAACAAAGAAGTCATGGAGATGAAAAGTATAGCATGGGAAATACAGTCAATAATATTATAATAATATTGTATGGTGACAGGTGCTGACTACACTTATCTTGGTAAGCATTGCATAATGTCTAGAAATGCTTTTTTAAAAAGATTTTATTTATTTATTTGATAGAGGGATCACAAGTAGGCAGAGAGGCAGGTGGGGGCAGGGGGAGAAGCAGGCTCCCCACTGAGCAGAGAGCCCAATGCAGGGCTGGATCCCAGGACCCTGAGATCATGACCTGAGTTGAAGCCAGAGGCCCAACCTACTGAGCCACCCAGATGCCCCAATGTATAGAATTGTTGAATCAATATGTTATACACCTGAAATTAATATAACACTGGATGTCAACTATACTTAATAGAAAGTATGAAAAAATAAAAATACATGAAATAAGTAAAAATAAAGAACAGCCCCCCAAAAAAAAATCCCAGCTAGCTCTGACTAGTATGTGTGTGCCTGCTAGAGTGGTAGGTACCTGATGTGTGCCCTATTTCGTTTAACCCTCAACACAGCCTTATGAGGAAGGTACAATCGTGATCTTGATTTTACAGATGAGATCATGACTTCAAGAAGTGAAGAAACTGACCTAAGGGGAAGCACATAGCTAAGGTAGAAGAATATATTGAATTGGAACCCTGTTCTGCTGATTTCAACACCTCTGCTTTCAACCACTATAGAATACTACATACCCTAAGGTCAAAGACCAGGTCAAGTTTGTCTGCATCTCCCTGATGTTTGACATCTGGCAGACAGTTGACACACAATAAATGTTTGTTGAATGAGTGAATAATGGATGGATGAGATGTGTTTGCCCTTAAGGATGACAGGCTTTACCTCCATACCAATATAAGCCTTCTCACCCTGTCCTGTGCCCTCCCTAAGCCATCACATCTGCACCTGCTCTGACTGGTCTCCACCTCAGCTGTCCCAGGAATACTCCAGGCCCTGCTCAGAGATAAATCTGAAACTTTCTTCAGGCACAGGAAGCAGTCAAGTTTGGAGGCAGAAGCAGGGGAATTGCAACAGGTGTTTCTCTACAAGGCTTAGTACAAAATCAGACCTGGAGGCAGAAGGGTGAGCCCACAGGTCCTACAGCCTGATTCCCTCAGAGAGCCCTCCGGCCTGTCCCCTGAACCCAGGAATGCCAGGCAGCCCAGGAGAGCTGCTCGGCAGCTGGACCCACCTGAGACCTTCTGCCAGAAAGATGATTCTTCTCTCCAACACCGCAGATGCAAAGATCTGAAGGATCTGCTCAACACTGAGACACGTCAGCAAAGAACGAAAATCCACGTGTTCTAGGTGGGAGTCCAGGGGCCGAGTCAGAGAGATAAACTGCAGGGGAATTGGAGAGAGGAGGCATCACCACGCTGAACAATCGCAAGGTCTTGAGTTCTGGGCCTCCACCAGCCTCCGCTCCTCTCTCCCCACCTGCCTACATCGGATCCTGCCCCTCCCCTCCTTTCCCTCAAGCTCAGGGCTATGCTGACCCATCCCCAGCCTGGCCCACAGGCTGGCTGTGAGCCCCCCTCCATTGCACACACTTTCTGCTTGAGGGCCTTCCCAGCTTGGGCCCCCCGGGTCACTCTTCTTGTCTCCCCCTCCGTCTCAGAGGTCCCCCTAATTCGATGTGTGTTTCCCATCATGTACCCAGGCAGCATCCCGTTTCTTCCCTTTCACCACTGTCACACCTTTATAAATTCTGTACTTCATTTGTGTGTTGAACATTTAACATCCGTCTCCCCGACTAGACTTTCAGCTCCAGGAGGTCAGGAATCTCATTCATTGTACTCACCACTTTCCATCCAGAAAATAGTACCGCTTGGAGCATGGCAAGCGGTATGTGGGTTATGCTTATTTTTGGAGAAAGGGAAAAGCCTCGCCCCTTATTTTTATGTGGGGGAGCCAAAGTTCAGAGGGACACACCGATCTTCCACAGTCCCCAGGGTCAGGCCTGGGATGCTTACACCAATGTCCTACTTGCGGCCTCAGTGGGCTTAGTGCCTGCAACGGTAGCATCGCCATGAGGCATGGGTGGGGACGCAGGGGTGGGGATGGATGACAAGAAGACAGATGGAGGCCATCAGATAGAGACACTGGACACCCACGGAAAGATGATGGGGATTGGGGACAAGTGGCAATTTGGGGGCTGCAGGCAGCATCCATTCTAGTGCCAGGAAACTCAGCTTACGTGTGTCGCTATAAATACAAGTTTCGGTGACTTGAACCGTAAGGAGGTGCTTGGGAGGATCGGAAACCATGGGTTTGATTTTCAGCTCCGTCAACAAGTCCCGTCGGGCCTCTGTCCCCGCCTGGCTCAGTCTGTCTGTGCTAACCGGCTGGACGGCAGGACTAAAAGAGTGGCACCCCCCAGAGGCTGCCCTCTCCAGCCAGGGAGGGGCTCACACCCTCAGTAACCCACCTCCGTGCCCGAGTCGGGGATGAAGCTCTTCAGAGTGACAGTCTTCCCAGGAGCAGGGAAGGCCGCCTCTCGGAGGCCCTGCATGAAGGGGTAAATCACCGCCACGGAGATCTGGTCCCTCTTCTCCACCTCATCCAGGATCTGCAAGGCAGGGGACCTTGGGAGGCAAGGCTCAAAGGCAGCCACTGGGAGGTGGCAGAGGCCTTCCCCCCTCCACTACCCCACCAACCCCACCCCTGCCCTGGTCCAGCCAATCCTTGAGGACCTTCCAGACCCCTCCGCCAACTGCTCCCCTCTCCTCCCTGGCAGAACCCGGGCTGCTGTTGACCTGCTGCAAGAGACCTGCCGCCTTCTTCCTCTTATCCTCTTCACCGGTCCCCATTCCTCCTAGCGCCTCATGTAAACTGCCTCCCTCCTCCCCCGCCGGAGACCTCCCAGGGTAAGCCGTCATCCATGACAGCACCATGTCCAGTCAAGCTGGATGCAGTGGGAGCCTGGAAACCTGGGCAGACTCCATCCCTCAGAATCCTGTATGGAGGAGCAC
This sequence comes from Mustela nivalis, assembly GCF_964662115.1. Taxonomy (NCBI): domain Eukaryota; kingdom Metazoa; phylum Chordata; class Mammalia; order Carnivora; family Mustelidae; genus Mustela; species Mustela nivalis. The sequence goes on along the minus strand of NC_139029.1, from coordinate 104,134,229 downwards.
TCCAGCAAGCAAAGGCCGACCGTGTCCCACCCTCATCCTCCCAAGGGCCTGCTGGAGATAAAGCACACTGAAGTTCTTTTGTGGCCACCAAGACACACCCTGTCCCTTCTAAGGACCTCCTCAGGTGTCCAGGCACTCCAGTTACTCCGGCAGGAGAAGCCCTAGAGACCTCTGCCCTTGGAGGAGTCAGAGCGAGTCTCAGAAAAGCATGTTATGACTCCGTATAGTAACTGTCTTCATATTTGCTCAGTGTTCCGCGTTTCTCCTGTCACTTCATTCGAGTCTCACGCCCGACCACGAGTCAGGGAAGTGAGGGATGTCACACACTTTTGCCAGATGAGGAATGGGAAACTCCTGCCTCCTAACCTGGGGCCCTCCCTGCTGTCCCGCTCCCCTGCTTTCTTCTCTGACCCGAGGTGGGGCCTGGGCTCTCTGCAGGGCAGGGGAGACAGTCCCCTGGGTTCAGTGCCCACTTTTCTCCCAAATCAAGTCGAGCTCAAGCTCCTCTCTGCCTTGGTTTGCCCGCCCGTGCTGAGGGCAAAGCTCCGCTTGGGGCCCAGGGAGCACAGACAGGTCAGGCAGCCAGGCAGACCCAGGAGCTGAACAGGCCCTGCAGGCCCCAGGGAATCCCGCTGCACCTGTACCTTGGAGAACAGGCCGAAGCAGCCAATGCAGCTGATGATGCAGTACACCTTGGGGAGGCGAGGGCCACGGCCGGTGGGCTGGGGAGGGACAGAGAGGCTCCCTCAGGGCCACGGCCTTCCCCAGGGCTTCTCCCTACTGGGGCTGATGGGGCACAAGCCCAGAGGTGGGGGCTGGGGGACTCAGAGGGGGAAGTGGGGTCAGAGGGAGAAAGACGTGGCCGGGCAGAGGTTCTGTACAAGGCGTGGGCAGCAGGAAGGCCAGAGCAGCCCCCAAAGTCAAAAGCTAATGGCTTGGAAGGAGCCAAACACTGCTGCCATCAGTGCCAGCACCATTTGGGGTCTGCAGAGAGAGGGAGCAAGCATGCTGTGGAGATGAGGGACAGGCTAGAGGCAACAATACTGTACAAGGGACTTGGAGAAGCCTCTGGAGACCCAAGTATCATTGAATTCTGGTCTCTGCTCCAGGAGGCTCTAGGGGCCAAGGCAGCTAGGCCTGGGTACGGAGGCTAGAGAGAGGATCTGGTGGGAACCTCCCACAGGATGAGCTATTGGAAGCCTGGGGACAGCGGAGACCACAGCCGGGCCAGCAAAGGTCCCGTGGGTTGGCAAGGAGGGGCCTGCGTCCCCGTACTACAGGGGTATAGAGGGCGCTAACGTGACAGCAGGGGCTGGACCGGGCTCTCCAGGCAACCGCCATTGCCAGGGAGCCGAGGCTTTTGCAGCTGAAGCTCGAGCAAGCCCAGCTGTGGAGCGCAGTGGGCTGCAGAGAGGAGGGGGCAGTTCTGAGTGGCACAGACCAAGAGGCGCCTGCAGTAGCCGATCTTCCTGCTCCCATCCACGTTGGTCAGGACGAAGGAGAAGGTCTCCCTGAGGAAGAGAAGACACGTGGTTTGCATTTACTCACCAGATCCTAAGAGAGGAAGGTGGTTGGCCTCAGACAGATGCTGAGGGGGGTCAGGAGGGCCGCGGAAGCTGCTGATGAATCATGAGAGTAATAATCACATCAGTAATTTATTAAGTGCGTATCGGTAGCTAGCTCTAAACATGCCCCCTCAGGCTTCCGTTGAGGTGGATTCAGTTGTTATCCCCACTTTAAGGACAAAGGCGTCGAGGCTGAGAAGGTCGTTCTTATCCAAAGTCATTCGACTCAAATGTTTTGAGGCAAACTCCAAACTCAGGCAGCCAAATCCCAGGGCTGATGCTGAGGGGGACTTTGCCACACTGCCTTCTCAGAAGCCAAAGGCCTTGCATAAAGTCCAGCTTTGGCCAGAAGCAGTCAACCGTGGCAACCGTCATTCCCAGGACAGGCGAGACATTCTTGCCCTTCTCTGGACACAGGTGACAGATGGGTCAATGTGGTTGGCCCAGATCGTTGGCCCTGGGGGACTCCAGGCAAGATGTTTATAAGTGAGTCGACTCCAGTCCCTCTCCTTCAGGAGGGAAGCTGGTGAGAAACTGGCGTATACAGCGAGGGAGGGAGCCACAGGGCCCAGGGAGCTCGCACCTCTCTCTTCTCCCCCTGTCCCAGATTCCTCGGTCCGAGGCCTGAGCAGTTACCTGGGATACTCTGTGAGTGAGGCCCACTCATTGCCATCTGGGAAGCAGAACAAGGGGATGGCCCCGAGCAGCCGCTCCTCCTCTTCCTGTTGTCCCCGAAGCAGGTTCTCCCTCTAGAAGGAAGAGCAAGAGACCAGGGAATTGTGGAGGTCATGGCCGGCCAGCAGAGAGGGCCTCATGGCTGGCAGGCTTCTTTTGTGGATCTAGGGCAGTTTGACGATAAGCCTTCCTGCTGGCATGGTGGCTCAGAGTGTGCCTCTAACCAGCCCTCCCCACAGAAACTACATTCTGGCGCTGGATGCACCCCAAGGCTGAAACAGCCCCTCCTAGGCCAAATCTACATGAGCCCAAGTTAGATATCAGGACCCTAAGGACCCACATAGGCAGGAAGGGAGCCAGGGCTTCACTGAACACAGAAAGGCCCAGAGGCTGCCTGGCCTCCTGGGAGGGCCACGTGGGAGAGCTACCACAGCAGAGCAGAGTAGTGACTCGTTCAGCTGTCGAACCGTCGGGGTGCACAAGAAGGATGCCCCATCCCCACCATTGACCCTACCCCCAGAGCAGACAGACTAGAAGGAGCCTGGTGTTTGGGCTGCAGCCGCAGACCGAGCCTGCCCACCAGCGGAGAGCTGGCCCCACCCTCTCCTTCCCACCCACCCCAGAGAGGGGATGCTGGCCAGGAGGTCTGGCGGAAGGCAGGCCTCTCTACAGAGAAAGGTGGCTGAGGACAGAATTTAGAAGAATGAGGAGGCCCCCCAAAAGGGGCAGAAGAACCAGCCTCGTTTCTCTGCCAGGGAGCCCAGGTCAGTTCCTCACAAAGAAGCCAGACCTAGATTCTGTGGGTGATAACAGGAAACGGGGCTGGGCCTGAAGGAAACGGGAGCACCGAGCATAGGGCGGCTCCAGACTCAAGCCCTGGCAGGGTGGAGTGGGGAAGAGGGCATCCCTCCCCCCACCGCCTCTCAAACACCCAAATCCTGCCTCACCCTGCCTCCTCCTTCCATCCTTACCTTGGGAAACTGGTAGGTGATGGTGGGCTCATAGTCAGGCCCGGAACTCTTTTTTTTGAGGGAAACCACGAGGAGGTATTCAAAGAAGTGTTGCCCTCCAGCGAAGGCGGGCAGACAGTGCTCCTGGGGCCTTTCTGGCTCCTTTACAGGGTCCCTTGGATTATCCTGAAGAGATCCTGAAAGCAAGACACCAAGGCCCACTTGGTATTTCAGTGGCCCATGCCCCAAGGGATCTGTGTGGCTCCGGAGAGCCTCGCCCCTCAAGGCCACCATGCCGACGCCGAGATGCCCGGAGCCTGCCCAATGACTTAGTGCCCGGAGCACGGGGAGAGCCACCCGGATGGTTTTCATGCCTCCCCTGGGAGATTTCTGAAAGCACAGGGAGCCAAGAGGAGAACAGAAACCGCTGATTCGGAAGCCAAGGAAATGTACTGGGGAGCCACTGTGGAGGCAGAGACTGGGCCCATTCAAAGGCGCCCAGGGCAAGACCCGAAGCAGGAAAGACTGGGTGGAGATGGACCTGAATCAGAGCAGGTCCTAGGGCCATGTGTCTGTGGCCACACTGGCCCCTAGGGCTGGCATGACCGGCTCTGCAATCTAATAGGGGAAGCATCCTGGCCTACGCACATGGGGGACCAAGTGGAGGTCAGGCTATAGAGACTTTATGTGGAAGAGAAGGAAGAAGCATTTCAAGGAGGAAACAGCCCCGTGGGAGAGGGTCACCCTAGAAAACAGGAAGTGGGCAGTCCAGTCCAGACCTGCTCGGAGTCGAGGCAGCCGGCTGTGGAAGAGCCTGAGCATCCCGCCTATCACTTGTCCTTCCATCGCCTCCAGCCTGCAGGGGGCATGGAGTGTCTCCCCTTCCTCAGGACACAGGCTGGCTACAGAAAGTCTAAGGAGTGGCTGCCGCTTCCGTCTCCAGCCACAACTCCATGAAGCCACGCCAGGCGCTGCCTTCCAGAGAGAGGAGAGCGGCTTCCATGCTGAGCACCCAATGATTGAGCAAGAAGGATGTGACGGGACCCAGGAAGGCAGCTAAACGCCCGCGTTGACAGAGGCAGCATCCTGGCACTGCTGCTTTGACCTCAGCTCCTCCCAAGAGCCCCGGGGTGTGGCAAGAAAAAAGGTCATGAGCAAACACCTCTAAGGCCCAGCTGTTTCTGGGCTAAGGGCTTTGAATCCTGTGCTGCGGACTGTGCCGTGGGTTTATGGACAACCTCGGGACAGTGAGGAAAGCGCAGCAGCAGCAGACTGGGCACCGGAACCTCTCCAGCCCCAGGACAGGGATTTTTGTATTCCTGTAACTTTGATTCCTGACCTTTCACATCTCAACTTGATTCACTATGGCCAAAAAACCCTGCAAGGCCCCCCTGCTGCACATGGAAGCTTCCAGAACTTCAGGACTGCAAGCAAGCACAGGATACCAAACCTTTCCCACAGCCAGCATGCCACTGCCTCTCTTGATTAAGATAAATAGACTCGGCTCATTAATTTCTTCCATGGAAAATTTTTTCTAGCAAAAGAGTTGTGGAAATCGATCCAAACCTTAAAACCCTCCTCTCCTGGACGTAAAAAAGAGAGCAAATCCATCTCTGAGCTGGTGAGTTCCTGGTATGTCAGGATGATCTACAATGGTGCATCTCTTACCACCTATGATATATCCTTTTTCTTTTTTTTTCTTTTTAAGATTTTATTTATTTGACAGAGAGCACAATCAGGGGGAATGGGAGAGGGAGAAGGAGAAGCAGGCTCCCCGCTGAAGGACTCCATCTCAGTACCCTGGGATCATGCCCTGAGCTGAAGGCAGATGCTTAACCCTCTGAGTTGCCCAGGCATCGCCCTGCAATATATCTGAAGACTGACTTCTCTCACGGGACCCACTCCAGGGCTCCAGCAAAGAATGCCTCCTCCCAGATAGGAAGCACTGAGTCAGGACATTCCCCCCACCCCCACCCCCCGTGGCCCACAGTAGGGGACTGGTTGCATCAGCAGCCTGAGGCTAACTCCTTGACAGTGGAAAGCTACGAGGTGATCCTGGCCCCACCCCCAGTCCTGCTCAGTCTTTTTTCCCTGTTGGGTCAGGCCAGCTAAGAGCCAAGCAACTGGCCCCTTGAGCTCTAGTGGTATCTCAACGCTGTGTCTGGAGGCTGGGGAAAAAAGAAAAATAGCACTAAGTCACCTGGGAGTCTCACATAAACTTCCGAATGAGCAAATCTGTGGGCTAAGAGCCAGGAGGCAAAAGGGTTTGGTGGCCCTGTCTGTGCTTCAGCAAAGAATTAGCAGACTTCTAGCAGAAAGTGGGTTGCTGGAATATGGGGAGATGGCTGTCTCGTTCTTAAGAGCTCCAGACCAGGCTTTTGTGGGACTAGTAAGAGCCAATACTTGGGGATCCAGACATGACTCCTGGGGAGAAGCCCAATTACAGTAAATAAGGATGTCACAAAAGCTGTAATGGTGAGGACAATGACCCAGAACACTCAGAATTGTCGCTACGTCTTACTCAAAATGTGCAGACTTGTTCACAATCCTCACCACCTGTCTGAGGAACAAGTATTGTCCTGATACAGATGGGGAAACTCAGGCACAGAATAATTCAGGGGCTATTTAGGGACTATTAACAGAGTCTGTTTGGAGTAGGAATTATGAGAGGTCCATGTCTATGTTCCCACCTTCTGGATGCAGTACACACCAAATATCCCACCAATGTGGGGTGCCTCCTGTTTGCAAAAGTCTTTGAGAACCCAAATCTTTTCACTGATCGTTCCAGAACCTCAGGAAATTATTCCTTTCCCTAAACCCTGGGTTTAGGGGTTGCATTTTCAGCCCATTTCCTCCTGCATTATCAGGAGAGCCTGGAGAACAGCAAAACACGTAAAATCAAACAAAAGAAGTTATTAAACTTTTGGGCTGCAACCCAAGAAATCCAGAAAAGGATTGCTTTCTTCTTCCTTTCAAAGAGGTTTATCAACACAAGAGAAAAGCAGAAAAGAAAACACTCTACCCTATTAATATAGGCCATCTCATTTAATCCCCAGAGCCCTGGAATGAAATTACTGTCCTGAGTTTTTCAGTTGAGGAGGGAGCCACCCTTTCCAGGGAAGTCAGGAGTCTGGTTACACTTGTTCCTGCACCAGGAAACTCCTCCCACAGGCACCCGAGTAAAGTTACAGAACCAGCTAGAATATAGGTGAGGGAACTTTCTGGAACTTTTATTTGGAAAGCTGGCTTTTCCTTTTCTAGCTCAGCAGCTCCCAACTCAGGACCACCCCCACTGCCACGTCTTCCCACCAGGATGACTTACACATGCATGTACACACACACACACACACACACACACACACCACCTCTTATCACACAATTGCCCTGAGGACAAAAGGGCAAAAGAAGACGGGGAACTCCTTAGAAAGGTGGAGGATAGTATGGAAGATGAAAAGGGCATACTCTCCTGGCCTGACAGGTGGCTGACCTCAGAACAGGTAATACAGGCTGCTCATCTCACAGCTACTCCCATGCCCAGGTAGCTGCTTCAGCTGCAATCATCAGCCCAGTTTGGGGGCTGGGGTGTGTGGAAACAACTGGAATGTCTCTTCGTGGCTGCAAAAAGCAGAACTCTTCCATTCACATGGATTTCTGAGAGTTAAGGGTGTCCAGTAAGAGCAGACCAGTAAGTCTCCATAGAAAAGAGGACACTAGGGGTGCCAGAGTGGGTCCCCACTCTGGTCTCTGACCTCTTTGCCTTGAAAGGGACCAGATACTGGAAGCCTGTGTTTAGGGTGAACAGCAAGGTCTGTGGGGGTGGGGCGGGGGGGGGTGGTGCAGGAGTGATGGTAGAAGGGGCACTGATCTCATTCCCAGATCTCCCCGTTTCCCAGGCCTGGAGTAGGAAGGGTTCTCACTCAACTTTTTGACTGTCAATGTTAGACAGCTTGGAATGGCCCCAATTTACTCTCTAGTTGGCTACTTTCTCCTCAGTCGGTGGGACCTCTGGGCAAGTATCTAAGGGTTCCTGCTGCCCAGCCACAAGACGGGCTACTAGCAAATCGAAATAAATGTTTGTTGAATGAATTAAAAACATGAATGAACAACTAATGGCGTTCTTGCAAAGCCAGTGCCCCTGCTAAGAAGAAAGGGATCGAACAGTGACTTCTGATTGAAACCCCACAACCCTGTAATTATTTTCCCCTCACCTGGGGGGGCAGAAGGGGGGTGGTGGCGGGTGTCAGGAGCCACAGGAGGTGCGCCCTGTCTGGGTAACACACTCTAAGGCAGCAGCAAGGCAGGTCTGTCCCCGGTCTGCTGGGGGCCACGCTCTCCCCGGCCCCGCCGCCACCCGCAGGTGGGGGTGTTCACGTCGGGGAGCCGAGTTCCTGTCGAGCCCAGCGGCGGGGCGGGGCGGGACTGAGGCGGGGGCTCCCGGAGGGCGCCTCGAGCACACTGCGGTTGCACCACAAGCTTCCTGGCTGGAAGGACACGTGGCCCCGGGGCCCCACAAAGGCTTCCTTTGGCCCGCCACCTCCCCCTCGCCCCCACGGGCCCGGCCGCTCTTCAGATCTCCGACCTCGCGGCCACCTGGCCCCGTCCCTTGCACCTGTGTCCCCCCTCCCGCTCACCTGGCGCCAAGGCTGCGCTCCTAGTGGCCCTCGGACTGCCGGCGGAGCCGCCCCCCCGCGCCGAGCTCCCCCCGCCCCCAGCCCCGCCAGCCTAGTGGCCGGGCCTCCTACGTCGGTGCCGCCCCCGCGCCCCAGCCCAGCACTAACCCCCGCGGCCGCGCTTCAGTCTCAGGCTGGCTCGGAGGCGGCGGCCGAGCCCGTCCATGGCCCGGCGAGTGCCCGGCGCCGGTCCCGGGTCCGCGCCGGCCCCGCCCCCAAAGCTCGCCCTTCGCGGGCCCGGCACTTTCGCTTTCACGCGGGGGGAGGCCGAGGGCACAGGCCCGGGACGAGGCGGCGCACCTTCCGGACTGCGGGCCAACCCCCGGCGCACCTGGGCGGGCCGGCTCTGCCTTCGGGCCCCCGGCGGGGTGGCGTGGGTGACAGAGGGCGCTCGACGCGCGTCCGCGAGGAGGCGGCGCCACCGCGCTCCCACCCTCCGTGGGGCACCCCGGGAAGTTCGACTTGCCGGAGCCCGCAGTCCCCAAGCGCGCGGGTGCGACGCGGTCGCGCCCTACCTCCGCGGACGGGCTGAAAGTGCCCACTGGGCACCCCTCTGGGCACCCGTGCCTCTTCCAGGTGGCTCCGGACTTACCTCAGAGCGCACAGAATTCTCGGAGTCAGCACAGGCTTCCACCTTTCATCTCTCCCCACCCTGCAGCCGCTTTAGCCTCTGGCCAATTCCAGCACTTTTGCGTTCTGAGTCCTTGCACCGCAGGGCACGTGTCCTTCCCTCTTTTCCCTGTTTCACTTCCGTAAGAAGCAGCGAGCCATCGAGCCAACGGCTGCCCTTTGGGCTCCCAAGGAGGGACAGGAGAGGCGCTTCGCGAGTTCTGACCCTGCCTTCCCTCCGGAGCGTTCTCTGGCAAATCAGCAAAGTGGGGGTAATTCCTGCCCTGCGGCCCCCACAGAGATGTGAAAGCTGAGGAACAGAAAGTTCTTTGTAGACTCTTCTGTGATAGGAATGTAAGGGATGATGATGGTGGTGGTGGTGACCATGATGATGATGGATGATAATGATGATGTCAGTGGCAGCTGTCTGCACTCGGGGTCTAATCCCAAATCCCATACAGCCTTTCAGTTCCTCCTCCACCCTTATATTCTTTGGCTTCCAAATACACAGAGACTTCAGGCTTCCGTGGTCAGACATAAAAATTTGCATCTGATAAACCCCACTGGCTAGTGGGCCATCTGCCGGCTCTCTTCTCCCTCCCAGGTGCGCCTCTGTAGGGTAGGAAGGGTGGGATGCATGCAAAGTCCATCGGAGGTGTCTCCATTCACAGAGGTTTTAGTCTCAGTTTTAGGGTGGGAGGCAAAGGGCAGAAGACACAGCCAGAAATATGTCTGGGATCTATAGAAATGACCCTCGGACTTACAGCTCCTTTCCCTCTCCCATGAGTGGCCTCCAGGTACCTCTTCTGTCATAGACAGGGTGGGTGAGCAGGAGTGGAGAATCCAGCCCTGGTATTAAACTGTCTAGTCTTTGCCAGGAGGTTCTAAAAGTTGTCTGTACTCTGGGCCTATGCAATTTTGTACTTAATTACATGGTCAGTTTCTGTTCTCTATTCTCTGTGTGTTACACCCTCGTGCAAGGACACATCTCTTCCCTAAGTATCTTCTCTTGGCTTCCCTGGTATCCTGTGCTTCTCTGTGTAAGTATTGTGATTGTTCATGATCAACTTGTCCAGTTGGTTAAATATTATTGTGCCTTAATTTTCCCAACCTATTTTATGGTGGTGCTCACCAAACTACTTCCTTCCTTTAAAAACAGAGGAAGAAATACGGGCATGTTCACACTAAAAAGGCATGCATGGATGTTCATGGAAATCTGATCTGAAATAGCCTCAAACTGGAAATAATCTCGAATGTTCCTAAACAGTGAAATGTATGGACTGTGGAATAATCTTACAATGGAGTACTATACAGCAGTGAAAATGTAAGTAAAACCCCTGCTGCCTGCAACATGGTTACATCACACACACGTGATGTTGAGCCAGAGGACCAGACACAGAACAGCACATAATGTAAGGTTCCATCTACATGAAGTTAAAAACAAGCAAAACAAATTCATGGTATGAGAAACCAGGATGATGGTAGATTTATGAAGGAAGGAGGAAGGAATGATTCGAAGAACAACATAGGGCTTCTGGGGTGCTGGGAATGTCCTAAGGCTTTACCTAGTGGCAGATACACAGATGTGTTCACTATGTGATCATTCTTTGCATTGTACATGTTTATGTGTTTTTCTATACGCATATGAGTTTAATTTAATCTTATTCATTTTTTAAAAGATTTTATTTATTTATTTGAGAGTGTGTGTGTGTGTGTGTGTGTGTGTCTGAGCTGGAGGGAGAGGGAGAAAGGATCTGAACCAGACTGTACTGAGCGAAGAACTCAATATGGGGTGGGATCCCACGACCTCAAGATCATGACCTGAGCCGAAACCAAGAGTTGGCTACTCAACAGACCGAGCCACCCAGGTGCCCCTATATGAGTATAATTTTAAAGGATTCTTAAAATACTCATGAGGACCTACGGTGACATAAATGAAGGGATAAGCCAGGTGAGAATGAGGAAGTACAGACAACACTAGGAAAGTTAATTGAAATGTTGGGTTAAAATGGAAAAGATAAGAAGGTGTTTATATAAGCCTAGGGATGGGAACAAACAGGGATAGGAAGTAAAGTAAAGAGAATGGCAGGTGGATCAAAGTCTAACAGGAGGGGAGACGGCCTCGGTACAAGATTGGCTTCAAAAGGGAAAAGAGAACTTTATGTGAAGGGGAAAGCAGGATATGAGAATGGGTAGGATGCTGACTGCTTTGTAGATGAGAAAGTGAGAAGTTAGAGGATAGAACAAGACACCTCAGTTTCTGCTAAAAGTTTTTCTCTTCTTTTCTTCCTGTAGCTGCCATTTCCCACATTATTCCACAGATTACTCTCCCAGAGTCTGGTGGTGGAGCAGAAAGAAAATGACATGGGTCACCTGGGTGGCTCAGTGGGTTTAAAGCCTCTGCCTTCGCTCAGGTCATGATCCCAGGGTCCTGGGATCGAGTCCCGCATTCAGCTCTCTGCTCAGCAGGGAGCCTGCCTCCCCCTCTCTCCCTGCCTGCCACTCTGCCTACTTGTGATGTCTGTCTGTCAAATAAGTAAATAAAATCTTAAAACAACAAAAAAAAAAGAAAATGACTTGAGCCTTTCTTGGAAGTCTTGAAAGGAAGTTCCCAAGGGAGTTTTATTCAGGGAGGTAGCATGGCAGAATGGACTGACATTGGACTCAGCCCTACCTGTCGCTTACTTGCCCCAAAGCCTGAGGCTGGCATTTCCCTGAGCCTCACTCTCCTCTGAGATAATAAAATCACCTTGCCATGGGGGTTGCGAGCACTAGAAAGAACACGTTGTAATCCAAATGTCCAAACCTCATGCCCCAAATCACCATAGCCTACACTCTGTCTCTTTTCATGGCAGAAGTACTTACTATCTTTTACCAGGCTCCTGTTTCCAGGGAGTCCTGAGAAGCCCTTAAGAAGTATTTACATGTTCTACAGACCAATTCTGGTAGCTGCTTGTCATCGTCATAGGGATCCAAACTACTGCCCTCTCTTTCCACAGTTATGTCCATTTTCCTCTGTTCTCCCTGTGCCATTTTGCCCAACCTGGGGATTGAGATTGATCCTACCTCCAGTTCCATACAGTGACTGTTAAGATCAGGAAAGAAGTTTTGTTAAGACTTTGCTGAAGGCTTAGTGATGTGATAAGTATATTGCCAAAGTGGGAACTTAGAAGCCAAGTATCACTGCTCTTGGGGTCTACACCAAGGTCCTCTCCTGGACACTTCTCTGCCTGCCCTCAGCTCCACCCACCCCTCCCCATGCTCCAGAGGCCAGATGACCTGAGTGCAACAGAAATGCTCTGGAGTCCAGCCCTGCCTCATACTCAGTTCTTCTAGAATGACCGACAATGACAATGTTTATTACCTTCAGGGGAGAGTGCAGGCCCATACACAGGACGTGATCAATCTTGCCCCTTGGCACAAAGTCACCAGAACAAAAACAAAATCAAAGACCACTCCAAAGGATGGGCTGATACAGAATAATATTATTGATAGTCCTGTACAATTCCTCTTCAGTGCTTGATGTAAACAGAAGCTCAGCCATCTAGCCTTCAGACCATCTTGGAGTTTGGGCTTCTGATCTCCTGTGATAAATGACTTGGACAATAACCGATACATCTACCAGGAAAAAGCCATGGTGGCCAGGATTTGTAAAGGACATCTGAATAATGGAAACAAAGATGACCTTTTATATTATAGTAAAGAGCTTCTAGAGCCAAAGTTCTCAATCTCTCTCTTTCAGACAAGAGCTTGCGCTCTCCATTTGCATAACCTTGACCAAACCTTGACCCTCCCGCTTGTAAATCAGATCCTGTTACAGCCTCAGTTCACACTATTGCCTTTGTTTCTGCACAAGCACTTGTAACAATTTGTAGTTACACATATATTTCTGAGTTTATTCAACTATTCTCTCCTTTTCTAAAGTTTTCCCCAAGAAGCATCAATTGTGTCTCTTTTGCTTAACTCCATGTCCCAGGTGCACACACGGTAATCAGTAAATATTTGAGGGAATAAATGAATGGATGAATCAAAGGATAGTCTGCCCTTAACTTCCACCTCTAAAGAGATAGGGAATTACTTGAAATATTTTTGTTCTTCTGGGTTCTACTCAGGGCGAACACTTAGGTTGCATAACATCCATTCTGCCTTTTATCTTTGCTGGCAGAGTTGTATCACGTGGGCGGAATCTGATCAAAGAAGTCCCAGTCTCCTTTCTCGAGCTTCATTTATAGTGGGCAAGCGACTCAGCTCTGACCAGTAAGGAGACATCTATTCTGGTCAAGGGGCGATCTGCTGGGGACGTCTGGGACAGGTTCCTCTAGAAGGGATGGTGTTTTTCTGCTTCTAGACATCACTAGGTTTGGATATGACAGGAGTGGCTGAAATGAAGCCAGCGCCTGCGCAGAACGGGGCCAACATGCTCTCTGAGTAAAAGGGCAGGTACCTGGTGCAACTGGCGGGAGCCTGCAGGTGCTTCAACTCTGGGCTTCTTGTTACCCAAAGGAACAGTTCTCCTCACAGATTACAGCAGTGAGCTTTCTAAATGCATCTAATATGGCATCCAACACAAAGACACATGCATGTAATTTGCAAAAATTATAAAAAAAAAATCACTGTGCAAGGTGTTTCTTCTTTTTTTCCTACCATTCTATTATTGCATTTTAAAAAGGATGTAATTGAGTGGGGCTCCTGGGTGGTTTGGTTGGCTAAGCATCAGGCTCTTGATTTCTGCTCAGGTCATGATCTCAGGGTCATGGGATCATCAAGCCCCTTGTCAGTCTCCTTACTCAGCGGGAAATCTGCTTCAGATTCTGTCTCTCCCTCTATCTGCCCCCACCCTCTTTCTCTCTCTAAAATAGATAATTTTTTTTAAATTAGAAGACATAATTGAGGCACCCTAAAATGATTATACCACCCAAAAATGTGTGTAGCCTACTGTACAAAAAAAATTGGGGAGTTTTCTGGTACTTTCCTGCAAATTCTGGAGTCAGACTACCTAGGGTGGTATCTCAGCTCTGCCAGTGACTAGCTTTATTAAATTGGACATGTTTCTTAACCTCTCTGTGATGAGGTTTATCTCCTATCTGGTGGGAATAAGAATCACACCTACTTCCTAGGGTTGTTTTAAAGATTTAACGAGTCAATACATGTAAAGCACTTGGAATGGGGAGCCATTAGGAGGTCTGAACAGAAAACTGACATGATCTCATAAAGATGAATAAAGCATGGTCCCTGTCCTTACAGTTTCCATTCCTATGGGAAAGGTATATTAATGCAGAGGTACTGGGATTAAGAGAAACACACAGCTATTTTAGGGAAATGAAGGAGAAACATACATTCCAGCCAGAGAAATAAAGTGTAACCTTGAGGAGTTAGGACTGGGGGATAAAATGAAATCAGAAATTTCTATTTACTTAAAAAATAGGCACATTTTAAAATTTCAGGTATATGAAAATTGAAAGAAAAGTACATGGCAGAGAATTCCTGTATATTGCCTCACCTTCTCCTTCACACAATTTTCCCTATTGTTAACATCTTGCCTTTGTGTGCTACATTTGTTACAATTGGTAAGCCAGTATCCATACACCATTATTAAGTGAAGTCCATAGTTTACTTTGGAATTCACTGTTAGTCCCATACATTCTGTGGGCAGTATCAGGTGGAATGTTTTCATTGCCTAAAACTCCCCTGTGCCCTACCTACTACTCATTCCTCCTTCCCTCCCTTGAAATCCTTTGCTGCCATCAATCCTTTTACTGTCTCCATAGTTTTGCCTTTTCCAGAGTTTCAGAGAATTGGAATCATACACTCTGCAGACTTTTCAGATTGGCTTCTTTCACTTTGCAATATCTATTTACTTTAAAAAAAAACATTTTTTTTTTTTAAATGCAGAATACATTCAGAAGAAAAAGAACAAATAGAATGAGTAGAATTTGAAAGTATCTTTCTGGCACTATTCAGGTTTCTTATAAGCAATTGCGCAATAGTATTTGCTGAACAAATACGAATAAATTTCCAGCTGTTGGAATAAAAATTCCAACAATTCCAATAAATTGTTGTATGACTACAACATTAACACACACAACACACATTTGTTGAACTGAGCTATAATGTTAACCACTTGATTACAATTAGGAATTTCTCAGTTCTTCCCTGGCCATTTATTCAACAGCAACAGACAACTCTTGTGGATTGAACTCTTCCTATGTGCAGGCACTACGCTAAGCATTTTATAAACATTACTTCAAATCAGCTTTACTAATAATCCTTTGTGCTAGGTATTATTATCCCTGCTTTATTTATTTATTTACTATCCCTGCTTTATAGATGAAGAAACAGGCTCAGAGATGTTAAGAAACTTGCCCAAAGTCACAAAGCAGGGAAAGTGCACCTTTCTTTCACATTCAGATGAGAATCTTATCTCTAGGTTCTTAGGGGCAGAGGAGGGGTGGGGGGGCTCTGCCTTGAGTATATCAGCAGTTCCGGTGGACTCTTCTGTGAAAGTCCAGTACTCAAAGTTTTCTACAATGCTCTCAGATACCCTGTGTGATTACAGTCAAGCTAGTCTGCTCACTGCTCCCAAAGTGCCCTGTCTTCCACTCTGACAGATTCCCCCATACTATTTGAGGAGGGGTTTTGTATGTGTTTTTTTTGTTTGTTTGTTTTTGTTTGTTTGTTTGTTTTGTTTTGTTTTGTCGTTGTTGTTTCCTACATGAGACAGAGGCTCATCATAAGGTGTCACAGCTGCTGGAAGTCCTGATATATACATGATACCTCCAGAGATAAAGCAGACATATAGCTCTGTAAAGCTGGGGAAATGAGCCCACCACCCACCACTGTAGAAGGAAAGAAGAGGACTTAAAGATCGGGGAAGGCTTGTAATTCATCAAATATCATTAGACATTTCCACCTACAATTAGAAGTGAGAAATAACTGATGTTCTCCAATGCTTCCAAACTTCTGACCCAATAAACACAATCTTTCCAAGCAGGTGGGCAAGTCTTAGAAATCAAACATATCAGCCTGCTAAATGTGGTTAGCAGACAGAGCATAACCAACGCAGCATCGCAAAGACAAATTACTTTACCTGAATGAACACAATTTATGAAGGTACTGATCCTGTATTCATTTCTTTATTGTCTCTCTACTTCTTTGTACAATTTCCCAGAGCTACATTTTTTTCTCATCTGACTAACTAAAAAACCACCTCAGTGTCACGGACAGTAACTGACATTTCAGAGTCAGGGTTTGGTTTGAGACTCTGAGTGGGGAAACAAGTCTTGCACAATAATTCCAAGATCCTTCTAGAAAAGCCCTACCCTGATAAGCTGAACCCTTCTTAGAGTCATAAAGTCTTCTCAATCCTATGCCTGTCTCAGAATATAGTGCATCTCCTATCACTGTTTTGATTTCTTGAATGGTAACCTTTTATAACACTTTTACCAAGTTTTCTACATGAATTTTAATGGACTAATTTGAATACCAACTCTTCTCCTTGTCTGAATTGCAGTGAAATATTTCTACTGCCAGCTTGAATTCCATACCGTCCCTGTCCCCCTGCATCTCACTTGTCTCATTAACCACCATATTCTGGTCATTTATTGGCAAAAGAAGCCTAGAATTGTAGAATGTTGGGAGGGACAGTATCTCAGGCATTCCTATGATCCAGGCTGTCCCTGTCTTGTGCTGGGCCCTCAGTGGGCACAGTAGAGACAATAGGAAAATCCCCGCCTTGATAAAATGAGAGTCTGCCCATCCCTGGGCTTCCTGACAGGGGCAGGGGGTGGGGTGGAGGGGGGTGTGTGTGGGGGTGTTGGGGGTGGTGGGGAAATCTTGTCACCACACGATTAGTTAGCGGCTGTCGGGATCAGAACCTGAGATGGCTTTATCCAAGTCTGTCTTCGATCTAATGAATAACTATCTTCTGGTTTTTTTCCTCTTATTTCACTTAATAAGCAAAGGCAACAGAGAGCAGTACAACCACTTACACTTAGTACAACCCTAGAACATGGAAATCAGTAAATATCGTTTCCTTAACTTATTAACGACATCAACACCCAGCAGTCCACGTTCACTCTAATTACAAAGCCCAGGAAGTTATGACCTCCATGCCCCCACAATTCCCCTCCCCTGCTCCTGCCCAACCCAGGAAGGAGCTGTGCTGAAAAACCGTGACCGTGGTCTCTGTGGGAGAAGCTAAGGAAATGAAGAAAGGCTTTGAAAGACAAGCATGTGAAGAAAGGGGGGAGGGAGGGGGAAAGTCACAGTGGGCCGGACTTGGAGGGAAGAGAGAAAGCTGGTTGAGTAGAGGGGCTAGGGGCAGGACCGGCATCACCGTCACAAGCGTGAATCCCCACCTGCGTCTCAGAGACGGCTCTCTTCTCCCCTTTTGCTCCTGCAGAGAAGATCATCTCGTCTTACGTCTTGGTCATAGTTAAAGAGATGAGGCACATAGACGTGTGTATGGACTGATAGACACACTCACGCAGGTGCCCACGGGTCTGTTCAACTACAGGCACCAAGTTCACGCATGTTTGGGAACCAGACTCTACTGAACACAGCCACTCAAACTCGGGGCCCTTGGGAGCTTGTGCTCTTGAAATTAGACGCTGACTCAATAGTCAGGGTCAGCCTCAGCATCGACAGGTGTCCTTACCAGACCCAATGAGAGCTGAGAAGGTCCAAGCCCACTTCACCATTTCTCCTCTTCTCAGCTCGCTTTACCTGTCAGTCTAATACCTCTCCCTGCAGACGTCCTTTGCTGAGCATCCCCTGTGTCCCGGGCATGCGGCCCAGGATTGCAGACCTGAACTTGGCTCCAAGGAGGCACCATCTCAGCTCTGAGAATTTTCACACCCAAAATAACCTGTGGGCTTCTTGCAAAGCCCAGGGGAGACTTGAGTTGTGAAAATGTTTTGAACAAGTGGAGTATCTCAGTAATGTTATGCCGCGTACTTTGGTGGGGTGTGTAATAGGGCTCACTAGCGAGGTTGCCGCCGAAAGGAAGTGAACGTTGCAGACCTTGGCCCCCACTGGACCACAAGAGAGGTGGGAGGTCTGAGCCGCAATCAAGGTGTGAATATGTGAGAGACCATGAGCATCAGGTTCCCAGGGTGAATAGGGCTATGAAAACTAAAGCTGCTTTAGTTTGCTTTATCATTTTTTTTTCTTTTTGTGATATATAAGAAAAACAAAAACAACAAAGGAAACCAAATTCAGATTGGTACTTATTTTATGGGGGGCTCAGATACCAGTCTTTGGCTTATCCGGAAATTGAAAGTATCAGTTGCCCTAGTGATAGAGGCCTGGAGACCTGGGGGTGGAAGGTGGGGCCAAGGTTGTTTACCAGCTTGCTCTGGGGAAGAAGGTGAAACCGTCACCCACAGCACTAACCAGAGGAAACTGCCTGTTCCCCCAAGGTTGTCGTAGAGCTTCCTGCCAGAGCATCTGACCCTGGAGTTCATGACTGAAGCCTTTGCCACAAAGCCTTTCCTTAGATGGAGACCCCTGAGGGTTTGTGAATGACCAGCCAACTGCCTCCAGCTCAGACCGGAGCTCCTTCAGGCTGACTGGGGCGGGGCTGCAGGTAGAGACAGAAACAGGCTTTTGTTTGATTCTGTGGTTGGTTTTTTTTTTTTTTTTTTTTTTCAGGCTTTTGAATTTCTGTGTGGAAACCCTGGCTCTACCACGTGAAAGCTACAGGACTCCTTCCCTCTAACATGGGGACAGGGTATAACGCCTGCTGGCTGAGGGTCATGGAACTTTCTCTCCCATCCATCCCATTTTCCCCTTCCCTTTTCGATTCCCAAGATCCCTTCACCCTCCTCTTCTGTGGCTACCCAAAACTCAAAACTCTTCTATATATGGCAAAGCAACTTTGCTTTCTTTGTGTCATATGCTGCTCTCTAAGCCGGATCCTGGAACCTAACTTTTCAGAATTGAGTGCTAGGTAAGAGCATTGTTGACCAGAACTGCAGAAGTTTTCTAAAAGGGATTCTGCCTCCAGTGTTAACAGAACATTCATGTCCCCCCTAGTTCTACACTACACTACACTAGTTCTGCACTCTGTACTTCTGAGTTTCCCAAGAGAACCTACAATGAATGAGATGAACAAACTGACAGCCAAATGGGCCTACCCTCTTCTACTTCACAGATCTCCCGATCTCCGGTGCATTGCTCCTCTCACAGGGAGCAATCCGAGACCAATCACACCCACCCTGTCCCCCTACACGTCTCTCTCGTTTTTCTTTCAAGCAGCTTATTTGTGAAGTCTTTCAAAGTCACTACGCCATCATGCCGAAATACATGGTAGCCATGTATGTTTATCACACACACTTGCCAAACACAGGAAGGGGGAAAAGTTGTTTTGTAACAAAATTGCAAAAAGCAATCCATCAATGATAGAAATTGTCAGTCACTAATCTAACATTCTTCGTGAAGTGTGCCCCTTTCACTCTAACAGAACCTCAAGTGTTTAGCTATCAGCGACAATCTTTTGACTCTAGGGAAAGAAGACCTCCTGCTCTGGCCATAAAGAATGAGTTGCAATTGGCCTAGACCACAAATAGAATCTCATTCTCCAAAGTTTGGCCTCATGACCCAATGAAATAAAAGGGGAAGTTTGCTGGATGTGGCTTCCAGGAAAGCTTTTTCTTTCTTGGGTTAAAAAGAGACCAACTCCACTGGCAGTGTCCCTTTTGTCCCTTTGTCATTTCTTCTTTCCTGGAATACTGATACTATGCCTGGAAGTACAGCAGCCACCTTGGAACCATGAGGCACAAGAACAAGGGCAAAGATACAATCTCAAAATATGGTTTCATAGAAAGATAGCAAGAGCCTGAGATATTGATGGTAACCTTGAGTAGTGGACCAACGTTGGTCTAACAAGTCATGTAAAATGAATACATCTCCATTTGTTTATGTCATTGGGATTTGTGTTATACATACCTAAATACAGTCCTAAATGATACATGGTTATTGCTCTTAAGAAATGGTTAGTGGCTCAGCGTATACAAGTTAACGTCACTCTACTTTCTATATCCAGTGCATGATGGGGTAGCCCGGTGATGGGTATTAAGGAGGGCACATGATGTGATGAGCACTGCGTGTTATATGCAACTAATGAATCATTGAACACCACAGCAAAAACTAATGGTGTAGTATACAGTGGCTAACTGAACATAATACAAAAAAAATAAAATAAAATAAAATAAAATGAAATAAATTCAGTGCATGAAAAAATCCTCTCTGTTCTACCATCAAAATATATCCCTGGGGTGCCTGACTGGCTCAGTCGGTAGAGCATGGGACACTTGATCTTGGGGTCATGAGTTGGATACTCCACAAGGGGCATACAGCTTACTTAAAACAACAACAAAAACAACAGATCCTACAAAACATATCCCAGATTTCAACCATTTCTCATTGCACTGATATTAACCTGGATTAAACCGCCATCATTTCTCACTCAGAATATTACTAGCATTCACTCAATAGGCCATGGCCCGACTAACCTTCCCTTCTGCATTCTGTTCTCCACACAGCAGCAGAGAGATCCCATTCAAAAGCAAATCAGATGGTATCACTTCCATCATCAAAACTGTCCAGTGGTGTCCAGGTTACCCAGAGGAGAAGCCAAAATCCTGAAAGTGACCTACAGGGTACCTGGTGTGATCTAGCTCCTTTTTTTTTTTCTTTTTTGTCATTTTGTTTAGTTTCCATCATTCTGCTTTGAAGTTCTATTGCTGTTTTTTTCTTCAGCATCTCATCTACTTCTATGCCCATCCAGTGAGTTTTTCACCTTGAGTATTTTATTTTTCAGCTCCTGAGCTTCCTTTTTTTTTGGGTTTCTTTCTTCATCGTACTCATGTTTCCCTTTACATCCCTGAACGTAGTTATAATAGCAGCTGCATGGTCCTTGTGTGGTAATCTCTGTCACTTCTGGGCCTGTTTCTAGACAGAACTTTTCCCCTTGGTTCTGAGTCACATTTCCTGGTTTTTTTTTTGGCATATCTAATAATCAACATTGGATGCCGAACACTGTTATGTTGTCAATTGTTCAGTGTGTGTGTGGGCAGATGGTTCCTTCACTTACTGATTGACTCAAGCATTTTGCAGCTCTTGTTTAAGTTTGTCGGGGAAGAGCTAGCACTTTCTTTAAGGGCCAATGTGTCCTTTACTAAGCATTGCACCTTCTGAGATCCCGATTGAATTTCCTAGCCGGTCCAACCAACACTCTCCACCTGTGAGAATGAATCTAATGAATCATTGTGAACTAGCTCGGAATTCACAGTCCGGCGCTAGGTGTTGTCTAACATCTGAAAACACGGTTTCATAGACTGAATCTAGATTTCTAGTTGACGGCATGAGAATTACTCAGTCATAACTGGAAATGTCCAAAAACACTACTTTTTTTAACAAATTCTTCATTTTTTATTTCATTTTGCCATTTTTGCCATCAGATGAAATGATTAATGATGCTGAAGATGGAGATGAAGCTGGCAACAGCTCTTTGGGAGATGGATGGAGCTCAAGTGAATTAAAAAGTTATGAGGAGCAGAGAGACCCAGAGTACCAGAGTGGGGTCCCCAGGTCCTTCCTGTGCAGCAGCCCCCAAAAGCAAATATGTGTTCAGTCTGTGTAAGAGAGAATATCTCATGTTTTGTTTCTTCAAGTTTTTACTTAAATTCTAGTTAGTTAGCATGATATGCTAACATTAGTTTCAGGAGTAGGATTTAGGGATTCCTCACTTCCATATCACACCTGATGCTCATCATAAGTGCCCTCCTTAATCCCCATCCCCCATTTAGCCCATCCCCCACCCACCTACCTCCATCAATCCTAAGTTTGCTTTTTGTAGTTAAGAGTCTCTTATGGTTTGCTTCCCTCATTCTCTCCCCACCCCTTCCCCTATGTTCATCTGCTTTGTTTCTTAAATTCCACATATACGTGAAATCGTATGGTATTTGTCTTTCTCTGACTGACTTATTTCCCATAGCATAATACTCTCTAGCTCCATCCCCGTCATTGCAAATGACAAGATTTCATTCTTTCTGATGACTAATATTCCACCGTATATATACACCACATCTTCTCTATCCATTTATCAGTCAACGCACACTTGGGCTCTTTCACTCGTTTGGCTATGGTTGATAATCCTGCTATAAATATAAACATCAGAATGCATGTATCCCTCGGAATTTGTATTTTTGTGTCCTCTGGGTAAATACTTAGTAGAATAATTGCTGGGTTGTAGGGTAGTTCTATTTTTAACTCTTTGAGGAACTTCCATATGACCACAAAAACTTCTTAAGTGTGCATTAAACGAATATTTCGGCCTCTGTGCTAGTTTCTAGGATACCAAGTTGAGTGTGAGTCCATGGGCATGTTGCAGAGGAAGTGAAACTCAGAGTAGGGAAATAATTTGCCTAAAGACAAAGCTGTTGCAGGAGCTAGGAGTAGGGCCCAGGTGTTTTGTGCTCTTAGACTGACCTTTATGCTCAAACCATATCACCTTTTCCAGGCTTAGCTCCTCTGAGTACCCCCTCCCCCCAATTCCTGTGTTCTAACATTTGCTATACTGACTCCCCTCCAACACCTTCCCCTACCTTCTTTCAGACTAGCTAGGAAAGGTCTTTCAAGCTCACCGCATCAGACCGTTTAGAAAGACCGAGACCCACTCCATCTCGAGCCAGTGGGATGAGCTTTCTGATTCTCCCCACTTTGACATCTGCCTCAGATTTCTCCCCAAGGCCCCTCTTACCAGCTTGCAACAAGATGAGACCATGTCTGTGAAATTGTGTTGTGACCAGCAACACTTAAGCAAACAGGATTCATCAAAAAATAAAAAAATTAGAGTAGAAGACATCTGCTTCTGTGTGTCAGGCGAGGAGGGGATAAGGGTCACAAAAGGTCTTTTTTCTCCCGAAAGACTTGTTCCAGGGACTTGCTGCCCAGCCGCAGGGGTGCCTTCGCTGTTGGTTTCCTCAGGGTCCTCTCTGAGGCAGACATCCTTTTTCCAAAGGTCATACACTTACTAGAGGACTGAATGAGGTGGACGTATAAGCCTCAGGCATTTTAGTCTGAAGCAGGACCACTCTGATGGGCAGCGCTTGTTCCAGAGCTCCTGGCCAGGTGGGCCAAAGCTTTGTCAGGGCTGCATTGTGACTCAGCTTCTCCCTCTGCCCACTTCTGCCTCCTTCCCAGCCTTTCCCAGGTGACAATTCCAGGTGAATGATCTGCACCCAAGTTCTGGCTCCACATCTGTTTCCAGAGAACCCAACCCATGACTCCAGGAACCACTGGTGTACCATACAGTCCACGTTTCCTGCAGTCATGGCCTCAAGGTTAGGCGATGGGTGGTAACACCCTAGGACCTTCACCCTGATTCAACAGGTGTGGGCTCCTCATAACTTTCCACCTTCCTTCTTTATGAATGTGATGGAAAATTGAAGTGAACCTCCAGAATGTACTGGAAAAAAATATCAGATATGTATTGAGTGTACATTCTGAGCCAAAACACTATGCTGCCCACATGTGATCACATTTGATCTCCACAAAAGATCCCACAGAAAAAGGTAACCCTATCGCCCCCATTCTGTAAAGACCTTCCCTAGCCTCTGTCTGTGAGGTGTCGCGGCAGGTGTGTGGGTAGGTGATGAGCAAAAATCTCAGGGTCCTTCCAGGGTCCTGGCCCCTTTTTCCACAGCATGAGCCCCTGACAGTGGCTTCCTTCTCATCTCTAGCTGCTGTTTACATCCACCCTTTTCTCCTTCCTCCCCCAGCTCTCAGTTCTGCCCATCTGGCAGCCCCTGCACTGGCCCCACTGGCAAAGCAGCGGCACTTTCAGTGCCCAACCCCCACACTTGAAAGTAGGAACATGAGAAACTTTCAGCCCACATCCTGTATCTGAGCGAAGTTCTCACAGGTGGTTCAACCTAAACAAGACTTTATGCAACATCTTTCAGCTTACCGCCAATCTGGCAACCACCAAATCTGGGGTCCCAAGAGGTCACTCATTCATTTATCCATTCATCAACAATGAACTACCAGCAGTGATGGCCCTACTGGGGCCCAGGGGCCAGCTGGCTGGAAGAGCACAGATGAAGCACCTATTCGTTTGTTCATACTCTTGTTTATTTAACAATGACCTACTGAGATCCTATTTTGTCTGTAGCACACGTACTGACAAAATGGTGGGTGCAAGAAGCAGCCTTGACCTTGAAATCCTCGGGAAGGGAGAAAGGTTATTGTCCATTATTCAATTACTTTACTGTATAGCTCATTCCCACACATAGTGTCCAGAAGGACGTACAAGAGATTTTTAGTTCAGGTGGGATAGTGACTTCTTATGCAGAAGGGGTTCTCAGACAAGGTGGGCATCTCCTTTGGTTGGTTCCTCCATAGTTCTATTTGGGTGGGGTCTTTCAGTTGGGCTATCTGGGGGCCTCGCAAGTACATTCTTCTCACCAAGGAACAGATACATCTTTCAGAAGCTGCTCTCTCCTCTCTTCCCCCCAGTACTCTGTCTTGTAGACCAGCCTTTCTCCGCATGCTTCCCATGTGTTTCCAAGGCTGACATATGTGGAAAAAGCCCATCCCTTCCTCTGCCTAGAGGCACATAAACAATATGCCCCTTTCTGTTATACCAAATTTAGGCCTGAAACAGGTCCCAGGAAGCAACACGGGGAGGTGCCAAGCCTTAGGAATGCATGCGTGTTGGGTCAAGCAAGGAAAACCCATCTTGCCATATTTAGAACAGAGTGTTCCTTCCTCTTTTTTCTGCATTTTCCCCTTCAACTTTTCCTGTTGTTCTTCCCCTACGCCCTCCTTCTTTTGGGTACGTATTTCCGCAGTGAGCCAGGTAATATATTCATTCCTCTCTCCCTATTAATCCTTCCAATCTTTCGGAGACAATCCCTGTCCCAAGAAAAGACTGAGAGGCTGGAGGTGACAGTACCCTCACAGGAGCCTACCAGGTGTTGAGCACCTGCCAGCCACCACTAGAGGGCGATGCTTCCCCTGGCCTCTGGTGGGGGAGGCTGTCTCCCAGTTCTGGCAGGGGTTGGTTCACAGGCTGGGGGGTAGGGGTGGGAGGGTCCCTCCAGCCAGGTTTCTGTCTGGACAGTGGAAGTGCCTCTGTTGCCTCACTGACTAATAAACTGCCATCTTCCATTTTTATTCGCTGCTTTGGCAGAACAAACTTCTGAATTTCCTCCTCAAGCAAATCATTAAAGCATATGGTTTCTGACCAAATCTTGGGTTAATAAGTAAATTTTCCCCCACTTTTAGGGATCCAAGTCTTCCCTGGTGTTTCAGAGCTAGATCTTGCCTTCTGAGGCCCCTGTAAATCAAGGTGATTCAGAACTGACATTTAAATCTGACCTTATTAACAAAAAATAGATGTCCTTACATTTCTGGCCATCTGACATTTCTCAGTTGCTGTGATGCCCCTAAAGGCCTGTTGGCCACTCTTGCTCCCCGTGTCTGCCCAGGGAGACCATTCCCGCCCCCAAGACTTCACAGATGGTTGAGTGCTGAGTATGTTTCTAACTTTTCTTCTGCACCCTGGCAATGCCCAGACCCTCTTTCCAATCCTATCTCAAAGCTAGCTTTCTTTCTTTCTTTTTTGAAGTTTTAATTAAAATTCTAGCATACAGTGTATGATTAATTTCAGGGGAACAATATAGTGATTTGACACTTCCATACAACATTCCTTAGCCCCCATCACCTGTTTCAGCCAGCCCCTCACCCACGTCCCCTCTGGTAACCACAGTTTGTTTTCTATAGTCAAGTCTGTTTCTTGGTTTGCCTCTCTATTTCTTTTCCCCTTTGCTCTTTTGTTTCTTAAATTCCACATATAAGTGAAATCTATGGGATTTGTCTTTCTTCAGCTGACTTATTTCTCTTACCAAAGCTCACTTTCCAGAGGAATGGGGTCTGATCCCTGCCAGAGTGCCCCCTCATTCCATTCACCAGTCTCATCCCATTGGGATTGTGCTGTGGCTGGGATTCAATCCTCTGCTCCTTTCTTCTGTGTTTTTTTTTTCTTTTTCTTTTTCTTACAGATTTTATTTATTTATTTGGCAGACAGAGATCACAAGTAGGCAGAGAGACAGGCAGAGAGGCTCATGACTGAGCTGAAGGCAGAGGCTTAACCCATTGAACCACCCAGGCATCCCTAAATTCTGATTCTGAGACCTCAGAGTAACCCAAGGTTTCAAAACAGTATCCTTTTGCCACATGTGGATATTTAAATTAAAATGTCAGGGGCACCTGGGTGGCTCAGTGGGTTAAGCCTCTGCCTTCAGCTCAGGTCAGGATCTCAGGGTCCTAGGATCGATTCCCGCATCAGGCTCTCTGCTCAGCAGGGAGCCTGCTTCCCCCCTCTCTCTTATATGATTTCACATATATGTGGAATTTAAGAAACAAAAAAGCAAAGGGGAGAAGAAATAGAGGGGCAAACCAAGAAACAGACTTAACTATATTGTTGGGTCCGTTATCAAAGGAACGAGACTGAGACAAAGTTACGCAAAGCCTTATTCTATGCCAAACATTAGAAGTTAGGCTGACTGGCCAGGGAAATGAAGCTGAGACAAAGTGAAAGTTATGTAAAGCTTTATTCTATGCCAAACATTAGAAGTCAGACTGACCGGCCAGGGCCGCCTCTGAAGAGAGCGACGCCCCTTGGTCTTCCAGGCTAGTTTTTATAGGGCACAATCGCAGACATCTGCATATGTGGCTTTGGCTGATTGGATGTCTCCTACCTGTGTGTTTTAGTAATGGTTACCTGGAACCAATACTAGTAACTGTTGAGGCGTTTATTAAACAACAAAATGGCTTTGTTTTAGGTGTGTGTTTTAGTAACAGTTACCTTGTTTTATGTGTTGTGTTTTAGTAACAGTTACCTGGAACGGAGAGCAGTAACTTTTCTAGACAACAAAATGTCTATCTAGGCAACATGGAGTCACTATGGCTAAGTAGGCCCAGGCAGGCCCTGGGGGGTTAACATGTTTTAACGTGGAATTGACCCCAACACTATAGAGAACAAACTGGTTACCAGAGGAGATGTAGGGGGGTGGGGGTGAAACAGGTGATAAGGACTAAGAAATATACTTGTGATGAGCACCAGGTGTTGTATGGAAGTGTCGAATCACTATATTGTTCCCCTGAAATTAATTATACACTGTATGTTCACTAACTGGAATTTTAATTAAAACTTTAAAAAAAGGAAGAAAGAAAGAAAGCTTTGAGATAGGATTGGAAAGAGGGTCTGGACATTGCCAGGGTGCAGAAGAAAAGTTAGAAACACACTCAGCACTCAGCCATCTGTGAAGTCTGAGATCATGACCTGAGCCAGAGGCAGATGCTTAACCATTTAAGCCACCCAGGGGACCCCTTCCTCTTGCATCTTGCATGGCTCCTGCCCCTGTCCTTTCCAGGTTCCATCAGAAGTCATACATGAAGACTGACAGTTTGGACTTGATAAAAATATTTTTGTAACTGCACAAACACAATATAAACAAAATGTGAAGGGAAAAAATGGGAAAAAGTGAAAGAAACATGAGAGAAAAAGATCAATACATGTAATACAGAGATAATTCCTAAAAAGTAATAAAAAAAAGATGGACAATCTGATAGGAATGGGCGGGCCACTGAGAGTAGCAATAGTATTGGCCAAAAATACACACTTTAACTGCTCAAACTTGAGTTTTAATATAAGTTAAACTTTATTTTTTTTCATTTTTTATTTATTTTTATAAACATATAATATATTTTTATCCCCAGGGGTACAGGTCTGTGAATTGCCAGGTTTACACACTTCACAGCACTCACCATAGCACATACCCACCCCCCTTCTCTCAATCCCCCTTCCCCCAGCAACCCTCAGTTTGTTTTGTAAGATTAAGAGTCACTTATGGTTTGTCTCCCTCCCATTCCCATCTTCTTTCATTTATTCTTCTCTTACCCCCTTAACCCCGCATGTTTCATCTCCACTTCCTCATATCAGGGAGATCATATGATAGTTGTCTTTCTCTGATTGACTAATTTCGCATGATACCCTCTAGTTCCATCCACATCGTTGCAAATGGTAAGGTTTCATTTCTTTTGATGGCTGCATAGTATTCCATTGTGTATATATACCACATCTTCTTGATCCATTCATCTGTTGATGGACATCTAGGTTCTTTCCATAGTTTGGCTATTGTGGACATTGCTGCTATAAACATTTGGGTGCACATGCCCCTTCGGATCACTACGTTTGTATCTTTAGGAAAAATTCCCAGTAGTGCAATTGCTGGGTCATAGGGTAGTTCTATTTTCAACATTTTGAGGAACTTCCATGCTGTTTTCCAGAGTGGTTGCACCAGCTTGCATTCCCACCAACAGTGTAGGAAGGTTCCCCTTTCTCTGCATCCTCGCCAGCATCTGTCATTTCCTGACTTGTTAATTTTAGCCATTCTGACTGGTGTGAGGTGATATCTCATTGTGGTTTTGATTTGTATATCCATGATGCCGAGTGATATGGAGCACTTTTTCATGGGTCTGTTGGCCATCTGGATGTCTTCTTTGAAGAAATGTCTGTTCATGTCTTCTGCCCATTTCTTGATTGGATTATTCTTTGGGTGTTGAGTTTGCTAAGTTCTTTATAGATTTTGGACACTGGCCTTTTATCTGATATGTCGATTGCAAATATCTTCTCCCATTCTGTCAGTTGTCTTTTGGTTTTGTTAACTGTTTCCTTTGCTGTGCAAAAGATTTTGATCTTGATGAAATCCCAATAGTTCATTTTTGCCCTTGCTTCCCTTGCCTTTGGTGATGGTCTTAGGAAGATGTTGCTGTGGCTGAGGTCGAAGAGGTTGCTGCCTGTGTTCTCCTCAAGGATTTTGATGGATTCCTTTCTCACATTGAGGTCTTTCATCCATTTTGAGTCTATTTTTGTGTATGGTGTAAGGAAATGGTCCAATTTCATTCTTCTGCATGTGGCTGTCCAATTTAGCCAACACCATTTGTTGAAGAGGCTGTCTTTTTTAAATTGGACATTCTTTTCTGCTTTGTCGAAGATTAGTTGACCATAGAGTTGAGGGTCTATTTCTGGGCTCTCTATTCTGTTCCATTGATCTATGTGTCTGTATTTGTGCCAGTACCATGCTGTCTTGATGATGACAGCTTTGTAATAGAGCTTGAAGTCTGGAATTGTGATGCCACCCACTGTGGCTTTCTTTTTCAATATTCCTTTGGCTATTTGAGGTCTTTTCTGGTTCCATATAAATTTTAGGATTTTTTTGTTCCATTTCTTTGAAAAAAATGGATGGTATTTTGATAGGAATTGCATTAAATGTGTAGATTACTTTAGATAGCATAGACATTTTCACAATATTTATTCTTCCAATCCAGAAGCATGGAACATTTTTTCATTTCTTTGTGTCTTCCTCAATTTCTTTCATGAGTACTTTATAGTTTTCTGAGTATAGATTCTTTGCCTCTTTGGTTAGGTTTATTCCTAGGTATCTTGTGGTTTTGGGTGCAACTGTAAATGGGATGGACTCCTTAATTTCTCTTTCTTCTGTCTTGTTGTTGGTGTAGAGAAATGCAACTGATTTCTGTGCATTGATTTTATATCCTGACACTTTACTGAATTCCTGTAAAAGTTCTAGCAGTTTTGGAGTGGAGTCTTTTACTCATATACTATCATATACTATCATAGTTTTACTCATATACTATCATATCATCTGCAAAGAGTGATAGTTTGACTTTTTCTTTGCCAATTTAATTTCCTTTTGTTGTCTGATTGCTGAGGCTAGGACTTCTAGTACTATGTTGAATAGCAGAGGTGATAATGGATATCCCTGCCATGTTCCTGACCTTAGTGGAAAAGCTTTCAGTTTTTCTCCATTGAGAATGATATTTGCAGTGGGTTTTTCATAGATGGCTTTGATAATATTGAGGTATGTGCCCTCTCTCCCTACACTTTGATAAGTTTTGATCAGGAAGGGATGCTGTACTTTGTAAATTCTTTTCCAGCATCTATTGAGAGTATCATATGGTTCTTGTTCTTTATTAAAGTGTTGTATCACATTGATTGATTTGCGGATGTTGAACCAACCTTGCAGCCCACTTGGTCGTGGTAAATTATCCTTTTAATGTACTGTTGAATCCTATTGGCTAGTATTTTGGTGAGAATTTTCACATCTGTGTTCATCTAAGATATTGGTCTGTAGTTCCTTTTTTGATGGGATCCTTGTCTGATTTTGGGATCAAGGTGATGCTGACCTCATAAAATGAGTTTGGAAGTTTTCCTTCCTTTTCTATTTTTTGGAAGTTTCAGGAGAATAGGAATTAGTTCTTCTTTAAATGTTTGGTAGAATTCCCCCGGGAAGCCGTCTGGCCCTGGGCTTTTGTTTGTTTAGAGATTTTTGATGACCGTTTCAATCTCCTTAGTGGTTATGGGTCTGTTCAGGTTTTCTATTTCTTCCTGGCTCAGTTGTGGTAGTTCATATGTCTCTAGGAATGCATCCATTTCTTCCAGATTGTCAAATTTGTTGGCGTAGTGTTGCTCATAGTATGTTCTTATAATTGTCTGTATTTCTTTGGTGTTGATTGTGATCTCTCCTCTTTCATTCATGATTTTATTTATTTGGGTCCTTGGGTTTATCAATCTTATTAATTCTTTCAAAGAACCAGCTCCTAGTTTCATTGATTTGCTCTATTGTTTTTTTTTTGTTGTTGTTGTTGTTGTTGTTTCTATTTCATTGATTTCTGCTCTGATCTTTATGATTTCTCTTCTCCTGCTGGGTTTAGGGTTTCTCTCTTGTTCTTTCTCCAGCTCCTTTAGGTGTAGGGTTAGGTTGTGTACCTGAGACCTTTCTTGTTTCTTGAGAAAGGCTTGTACTGCTATATATTTTCCTCTCAGGACTGCCTTTGTTGTGTCCCATGGATTTTGAACTGTTGTGTTTTCATTATCATTTGTTTCCATGAATTTTTTCAATTTTTCTTTAATTTCCTGGTTGACCCATTCATTCTTTAGAAGGATGCTGTTTAGTCTCCACGTGTTTGGGTTCTTTCCAAATTTCCTCTTGTGATTGAGTTCTAGCTTCAGAGCATTGCGGTCTGAAAATATGCAGGGAATGATCCCAATCTTTTGATACCAGTTGATACCTGATTTAGGATCCAGGATGTGATCTATTCTGGAGAATGTTCCATGTGCACTAGAGAAGAATTTGTATTCGGTTGCTTTGGGATGAAATGTTCTGAATATATCTTTGATGTCCATCTGGTCCAGTGTGTCATTTAAGGCCTTTATTTCCTTGTTGATCTTTTGCTTGGATGATCTGTCCATTTCAGTGAGGGGAGTGTTAAAGTCCCCTACTATTATTGTATTATTGTTGATGTGTTTTTTTAAATTTTTTTATTAATTTGTTTATATAGTTGGCTGCTCCCACGTTAGGGGCATAGATATTTAAAATTGTTAGATCTTCTTGTTGGAAAGATCCTCTGAGTATCATATAGTGTCCTTCTTCATCTCTTATTATAGCCTTTGGCTTAAAAACTAATTGATCTGATATAAGGATTGCCACCCTGCTTTCTTCTGATGTCCATTAGCATGGTCAATTCTTTTCCACCCCCTCACTTTAAATCTGGAGGTGTCTTTGGGTTTAAAATGTATTTCTTTTAAGCAACATATAGATGGGTTTTGTTTTTTTATCCATTCTGATACCCTGTGTCTTTTGATTGGTACATTTAGCCCATTAACATTCAGGGTAACTATTAAGAGATATGAATTTAGTGCCATTGTATTGCCTGTAAGGTGACTGTTACTGTATATTGTCTCTGTTCCTTTCTGATCTACTACTTTCAGGCTCTCTCTTTGCTTAGAGGATCCCTTTCAATATTTCCTGTAGAGCTGGTTTAGTGTTTGCAAATTCTTTCAGTTTTTGTTTGTCCTGAAAGTTTTTAATCTCTCCTTCTATTTTCAATGATAGCCTAGCTGGATATAGTATTCTTGGCTGCATGTTTTTCTTGTTTAGTGCTCTGAATATATCATACCAGCTCTTTCTGGCCTGCCAGGTCTCTGTGGAGAAGTCTGCTGCCAATCTAATATTTTTACCATTGTATGTTACAGACTTCTTTTCCCAGGCTGCTTTCAGGATTTTCTCTTTGTCACTAAGACTTGTAAATTTTACTATTAGATGACGGGGTGTGGACCTATTCTTATTGATTTTGAGGGAGGTTCTCCGCACCTCCTGGATTTTGATGCTTGTTCCCTTTGCCATATTGGGAAAATTCTCTCCAATAATTCTCTCTAATATACCTCTGCTCCCCTCACTCTTCTTCTTCTGGAATCCCAATTATTCTAATGTTGTTTTGTCTTATGGTGTCACTTATCTCTCGAATTCTGCCCTCATTGTCCAGTAGCTGTTTGTCCCTTTTTTGCTCCGCTTCTTTATTCTCTGTCATTTGGTCTTCTTTATCGCTAATTCTTTCTTCTGTCTCATTTATCCTAGCAGTGAGAGCCTCCATTTTTTATTGCACCTCATTAATAGTTTTTTTTTTTTATTTCAAGTTGGTTAGATTTTAGTTCTTTTATTTCTCCAGAAAGGGCTTTTATATCTCCTGGGAGGGTTTCTCTAATATCTTCCATGCCTTTTTCAATCCCAGCTAGAACCTTAAGAATCGTCATTCTGAACTCTAGATCTGACATATTACCAATGTCTGTATTGATTAGGTCCCTAGCCTTTGGTACTGTCTCTTGTTCTTTTTTTGTGTGGTGAATTTTTCCATTTTGTCATCTGTCCAGATAAGAGTATATGAAGGAGCAAGTAAAATACTAAGAGGATGGCAAAGACCCAAGGAAAATATGCTTCAACTAAATCAGAAGAGATCCCAAATCATGAGGGGGGAGAAAGAGGATAAAAAAAGGTTCAGAAAGAAACAATTAAAAAAAGAAAATGAATAAAGGGAAAATATAAAAAAGAAATATATACACATATATATCATAAACTAGTTAAAAAACATTAAGAAAAAAAAGGGTAAAAGCTTAAAAAAATTAGCAGAAGAAGAGATAGGGAAAAAAATTGAAAAAGAAAAAAAATTAAATTAACTGCAAGACTAAAGAATCATGGGGAGAAAGCCATGAGTTCCATGCTTTTCTTTCTCCTCCTCTGGAATTCCGCTGCTCTCCTTGGTATTGAAACCGCACTCCTTTGTAGTGCCAAGGTGAACTTGGTCCTGGCTGGATTTCTTGTTGATCTTCTGGGGGAGGGGCCTGTTGTAGTGATTCTCAAGTGTCTTTGCCCCAGGCAGAATTGCACCGCCCTTACCTGGGGCCGGGCTGAGTAATCTGCTCGGGTTTGTTCCCTGAACGGTTTCCATAGAGTTCCAGAGGATGGGAATGGAAATGGCGGCCTCCCGGTCTCCGGCCCAGAGTTGCCGAGAGCTTGGGGCCCCACTCCTCAGTGCGCCCTCAGAGAACAAGGTAACCCCGAGCTAAGAGATCACTCCTCAGCTCTGTCTCTGTAGCTGGCTTCCCCGTTCTAATACCTGCAAGCTCTGCAACACTCAGACACCCCCAATCCTTCTGTGACCCTGCGGGACCTGAGGCCACGCTGACCCCGCCTGGGCTTCACCCCAGTTTAGCCTCTGGAGCGATGTCCCTCAGCGGAACAGACTTTTGAAAGTCCTGATTTTGTGCTCCGTTGCTCTGCCGCTTGCCGGGAGCCAGCCCCTCCCCACGCAGTCTATCTTCCCGTCACTTTGGATTCACTTCTCCGCTGGTCCTACCTTTCAGAAAGTGGTTGATTTTCTGTTTCTAGAATTGCTGTTCTTCTTCTCTTCAATCTCCCGTTGGATTTGTAGGTGTTTGCAATCTTTCAATAAGCTATCTAGCTGATCTCCTGCTAGCTGAAGTAGTCTCAGCCTGCTACTTCTCCATCTTGACTCCTCCCTCCTAAACTTTAATTTTAATATGTTAAAATAACTTGCTCAACCTTTAATTTTAATGTAAGTTAAAATAAGAAGGCATCATTGTTTGATATAAAAAGTATAAAAGACTGAGAATACCCATTATTTGTTAGAATGGGGGTATTAGGCATGCTCTATACACTGGTGGAGGTAATACAAACTGAACCACATTTTGAAGAGTAGTATAGCAATAATAAGTGCATGTTCTTTTTTACAGACTCATTGCAGTACTGCCTGTTGTTGTGGAATTTAGAAACAACTAAAATCAGTGGGAGATTGTAGCCATTAAAAGGGCAT
The DNA here is from genome assembly GCF_964662115.1 of Mustela nivalis. Lineage (NCBI taxonomy): Eukaryota > Metazoa > Chordata > Mammalia > Carnivora > Mustelidae > Mustela > Mustela nivalis. The sequence goes on along the minus strand of NC_139029.1, from coordinate 104,100,503 downwards.
TAACTTGATATATCTAGATTGATGACATGTAAGGCTGCTTTATCTTAAATTGTCGAAAATGTGTGCATAGAGATAGACAGAGACAGAAACAGAAAGAAGAAAGTTATGGTAATATACTAAACCATTAACAGTGGTTTTTTTTTTTTTTTTTAGAGAGAATGAATGGTTACTTTCATTTTCTGCCTTACATACTTTCGTATTCTTTAGAGTGTTTTGCAATTTGCATTTGCTACAATTATAATTTTTTTTCAAATTTCTAGTATGGGGGGAAAAGGGAACAATTTGTTTATGTATTTTTCTCTCCCCCTAAGGACATAAATTATTAGAAAGCTGGAACCAAATCATATTTATATTTATAAAGTAGCTGGCATGAATACTCTACATATATATATACGAAAATATTCATATATATTTTCATATATATATATGAAATACTCCATATGAATATATATTCATATATAAATATATATTGTTAGATTAACATATATATTATTTACATACACATTTATATATATATATATATATATATATATTTTAGAGAGGCATGTACACAAGCTGGCAAGAGGGTTGTGGGGAGGGAGAAAGGGGCAGGGGGAGACAGAGACAGGCTCCATGTTCAGCACGGAGCCTGATGAGGGGCTTGATCTCACAACCCTGATTTCATGATCTGAGCCTAAATCAAGAGTCAGGTGCTTAACCAACTGAGCTACGCAAGTGCCCCATCCATTTATATATTTTGAGTTGATTTTCTTGTACACATTTTAAATTCGATACTCTATTTAAGCATATACTTCATTCCCTACGGTATTATATTTAGTTGTATTTTCATATTTGCCTCCCAAAGTAGAGTCAAGTTCCTTGACACAGATCAGATGCAACCCTTATATGCTCTTAGCAGCTCATTGCCAAGTATGGACTTTCCATAACATTTGCTGTACTTGTTGGATACTGAGTGATTAAAAGTCTTACGCCCTTTCTAGACTCCTCCCCCTCCCCAGCCATATTCTCTTCCTCCTCTTCAGTGGAACTTTGAATTTCGAACTGATGACTGCCTCTGTGATTGGGAAAGAGCCGAAGTCTGGGAAGGAATGTCTCCAGTTCAGGCTTTAAGTTGGGATAGGCAATGCAACAATCGAGCAGAAGACCTTACTCGGGACAGAGTCCATAACTTGAACCTGGAATGCAAACCGTTGTCATGATCTTGAAGGTAACACAATGCTGGCCAGGCTGGGAGGTGGGCAGAGAGCTGGGCAGAGCAGGACACGGCAGCCTGGGGGAGACCACCTTCACATATTTGGGCTGATCCAGTCTTAGTTCCTTCGCAACCATCTGCCTTGTTTTCTTATTGATTACTCTGGTTTGGGTGTTTCCCATAGACCTTTAAAATAATAACTGTAATAATTTTGACTACCATTTATTGAGTGCAGTCTGAATTAAGGGGTTTTTTTTTTACTTTTTAAATTTATTTTTTAATTATTTTTATAAACATATAATATATTTTTATCCCCAGGAGTACAGGTCTATGAATTGCCAGGTTTACACATTTCACAGCACTCACCATAGCACATGTTAAGGGCTTTTATTCACACGTGTAGTAGGGTAAGCATGGAGTCTGCCACAATCCTTCATGACAAAAAGCATCATTCTAATTTTCTAAATCAGAATAAATCTGATCCTATGCCCTTAACTTGCTGGACTGATGAGAAATACAACCTCAATTATTAGTAACACTCATTCCCCCCACCAACAACTGATCGGACTTTAGCCCACATATTCAGGAGTTCCCACCATCATTGTTGCTATGCTCCTGCCCAAGCCTACCGAAGGCAGGTGCTTTGGCTGACCCTGTTGTCCCTGAGTCGTGGGTATCCCATGGCCTCTTGGGCAGATAGGAGCTGTTGATGACTCACCAGTCAGGCCAAGATGGTCAGAGTGGAGGAGCAAAGAGCTGGGGCTCCCTGCAGACAGATACCTGGAGAGGACTGGCCATGCTATCCTGGAGTAGGGCCCAGAGCAGTTTGGAATCTTCTAGACTAGGCTCCTGGGCAGCCACCTTCCAGGTTTGAGCATCTATGTTTTAGTTACCAGTTCAGGCCTCAGGTTACTAATAACTTGGGCTTTGAAATATTTGTTTGTTTGTTTCCAAGCTTAACTTACATCAGAGCTGGCGAGGTGACTTCACTGTGGGCTTCCTCTCCAGGAATTCTTGTGTGGGATTCCCGGAGGCTATATGAGGCCTTCCAAATCTCCCCCTCCGGGCCTTCCCTTAACTTCCTCTCAGACTTTGGACTTGGCTTTGTTCTCCAGCAGCTGCTGACTTGTTCCCTGAGGCATGTGAGCTCACACACAAATCATTTTGCTCCAGCAAGTGTGGCCTCATTTGTGCAATCTTGACTCTGTGGTGTAAAGCTGTCCCATTTCTACTATTTGTGGGACCCAGTGCAAGGGTACAAGTAGAGGTCTGCATTTTGTATGTTTAAATATTTCAAAGAGCTAACTGTTAAAATATGATTTATACTTCTGTGTTAAAAACAGTATTTCACAACAACTGAGAAGATCAGGTTTGAATTTAGCATTTTCAGACTCCTGGGAATTCTGTTGAAGCCTGTGTTCGGAACTCAGCCCGCGGGCAGCCCCCTCTTCTCCCTTGCAGCTTCTCACCAAGCTGGGGCTTCTCTCTCTCTCTCTCTCTCTCTCTCTCTCTCTCTCACACACACACACACACAAGACCCTTTGGGACAAGCATGGGCACACCAGCCTTGGGGTCTACACTCAGGATGACGGGACCAAGGCAAAGTCCTGTTCAGCCCTGACAGTGGGCACCAGGCTGTTTGGACAGGAATCCTGAGATATGGTTTAGAAGAGGAGAGATGTGAGTTCCAGGTGGCTATGCCCTTAGCCCTGGAGTCTCATCTCACAACGACGGTGCAGCTGGAGGAGGACCAGAGCAGAACCACCAAAAGCAGGGGGCAGCCAACTATCGCCCATAGGTCAAATCCAGCCCATTGCCTATTTTTGTAATACAATTTTTGGGGGGAACACAGCTATGCCCAGTTTTTTGCCTATGGCTGCTTTCTCTCTACAGTTGCAGGGTTGGGAAGTAACAACAGATAGTATGGCCTGGAAAGACTACACTATTCCTTGATAGAGCTAAGTTTGCAGTTCTTCCTCCAAAGCATGGTACCCGGAGCAGTCACTAAGGCTAGTAGGGTGTAAGGCTGTTCCTGGGTCCAGACACCTTCATTTCACCATCAATTCTCCTGATTCTCCCACTTCTCTTCCCTTCCTTTTCCTTCTAGAAAAAAAATGATTTTTTTTTTAACCTACACTTTGAACCCCACTTTCATGAGTCTATTTAATCCTCACAGGTTATGAAGGCGGTCACACAGGCCCAATTGGGAGTTGAGCTGAGTGGGGCTCAGGGAACATCAGGCCCAGAATTTCACAGAGGAGCCACAGGGGGTGGCTATGTGATCCTAAGGGGAGTGAGAGCCAGGCGCTCAGGGATTTACTTCAGAGGGGCTTAGAATATTCCCTCACGACTGAGAAAACACCAGATGTATGCACCATAGAATAGGGGTGGCCAGTGGTGGTGGAGCAGGGGAACTCAGTCCTCAGACCCCGCTAACACTGCCTCAGTGCTCAGATTTTCTTATGATAAGGTAGGCATTCCCCAGCACACGTGTCTGATCATCTAACTGATTTAGTGGTTTCCTCGGGTCATTGTGTTCCCAAGAGGCAGAAAGGCAGAATAATCAAGAGCACAAGTGGGAGTCAGACTGCCTGGATTCACGTCATGTCTTTGTCGCTAGCTTTCTGGCTGTGCAGCCTTGGGCCAGTTGTTTACCTTCTCTGTGCCCCAGTTTTCTCACCAGTCAAATGGGGGTAATAAGAGGACTTACCTCCCAGAACAGCCGAGCTCTCGGCTCTCGGGACAGGCAGTTGCTGTCATTTTTCTGGATTATTTTTTCCCCAAATCCTTGGCACTGGATTCAACATGTACCAGGAGGTGTTACCCACAAGGGACTCATTGTGGACACCGTGCCCTGGAGTCTGCCACGTGCAGCACAGCCTCCCAGCCACCTCAGAGCTAGCCACCAACATACCTGAAGGGACCTTGCGCCTGTTAAACACTTAGCACACTGACCGATGACAGCCGTGTGCCAAGCATTACGTGGGATGCTTTTCATTTATTATTTATATAACCCTCACAACAAATAGCACAAAGCAGGAATATTAAAGTTTAAAAAAAAAAACATTTTTAAAGTTGGGGAAACAGGCGCCTGGTGGCTCAGTTGGTTGAGCATCTGCCTTTGGCTCAGGTTATGATCTCAAGATCCTGGGATCGAGCCCCGAGTCAGGCTCCCTGCGCAGTAGGGAGCCTGCTTCTTCCTCTCTTCCCTGCTCCTGCTCTATCTTGCTATCTCTCTCTGTCTCTCTTCAATAAATAAATCTTAAAAAAGAAAATAAAGTTGAGGAGACTGAACCACAGAGAGGCTAAAAGCTTTCCCTAGACCACAGACTAGTGAGAGGCAGAATCCAGGAATGCCTGATCAGATAGGTTAATGACACTTTTGTCCAGGTGGGAATCCAGTGAGCAGGTTGTAAGGTCAAGCTCTCAGGACCTGGGTGTGTGCTGGACGACATCACGGACAACAGAAATTTGGTTCTCTTCCTGACTCTGCCACCTTACTAGTTAGGTCATCTTAGACAAATGGCTTAACTTCTTTCAATGTCACTTAAAAGTCAAATGACATTTTGGTTTCCTGCCAGTGACCTCTTCACTGTGCCCTGGACTAGAAGCAAAGCAGTGGTGCTGGGGTGAAAATGGAACCATGAACTCTTATTTCCAGCAAGGATAGGTGTGGTGCTGAGAAAAGAAAGGGAGGGACAAAGGAAAGGTGGCCTGAGCAGAGCAGGGCATATCTGAGTCAAGACTCTTCCTCCTGCACCTACCCCAGGTCTGCTCCTTCCTCCTGAAAGGAGCCACCAAGGTGTGGAACAACCGCTAAAGATACCCTATGTCTAGAAGTGGGACCCGTGGACTGTGTATGTCCACCTTAAGAGTGTGACCCTCAAGGCAAGGCCCTCCACAAGGCTCCTTTGGCTCAGCTGGGAGAGCTAGAACGCCCCCACCAGGGCATTTGGTGAATTACAATCCCAGAAACAACTGAGAGAGGTAAGGCAAGGTGAGGCAAGACCCAAGGAGGCCCTAAGTTTCTTTCTGTAAAAAAAAAAAAAAAAAAAAAAAAAAAAATTATTTATTTATTTGAGAGGGAGAGAGACACAATGAAAGAGAGAACATGAGAGGAGAGAGGTCAGCAGGAGAATCAAACTCCCTGCTGAGCAGGGAGCCCTGTGTGGGACTTGATCCTGGGACTCCAGGATCATGACCTGAGCTGAAGGCAGTCACTTAACCAACTGAGCCACCCAGGTGCCCAGGCCCTAAGTTTCAAGGAGAACTGATGACTCAGCTGCAAAGTCTGACAGTTGGAGGAGCCCCTCTGGGCTTCCTTCCTTCCCACAGCTCCTGCACCTTCCCGTCCCCCCAACTCCTGGACACTCCCTTTTGGTCTCCTATCCTGCTCTGCTCTGGTCCTGATCCAGCTCAAGGACCAGTGCTGATCAGAATTTCTTCCCCTTCCTTGCTCCTATCCTGCTTATGGCAAATATATACAGGAGGTGAGAGATCGTTGAAGCCATTAGGCTTCTGCCCCTGGTCTTTGCATGCTCAGGTGTGGGTGGTAACTGCTGACCAACATGGGGTCTTTCTCCCCGTACCTCCCCATCTGGAGTCCTATCTCTTTGCCCAGACACCTGCTGTGTGAAGGGCCCTAAGTCTCTTATGACACAATAACCCACCCAAGCTCCAACTTAGACAAGCCTTCTCAGAAGATGGTTGGTAGTAACAGAAGGCAGGGGGAAAGGGATGCTTGAAGTCCAAGACTCATTCTTTCTGACTTGGCAGTCCTAAAATCTTTCCTTGGAAACAAACATGCCCGTGATTCCCTCCAAGTCACTGTGAGAAAGCCACTCTCCCATTCCCCCCTCCCTATGATTAGATCATTCCCCTCCCACTGTCCTCCTGGATTCATATTCATAATAATAATTCTAAGAAAGAGTGTTATTATCCCATCATTAAATGGAGGAACTGAGGCACAGAGAAGTTAGGGATTTGTTCATGGTCACACAGCTCAAGGCAGAGCTGGGCTGTGAACTTGGGTAGCAGATTCTGGCCCAGAACATTTAATCTCTGGTTCTGGTAGGATGTTCCCTCATTGAGTGGAACCTCCAGTGACCTTATGGACATGACACTCATCCTGGGAAAGGAGTCCACCTCTGAACTCACAGGAGCCACTTGCTTTCTCTTCAAGTTGCCAAGCACCCATCTCTACCAGGTACCAGCTCAGCCCCATCACCACTGTGGCTCCTGGGGTTAGAGTGCGGGTGATGGAGGATTCTGTGCCAGGAGGTCCAAGAGTCTCTGTCCCAGCACCCCCATCACATCTTCGTGAATGAGCACATCTATGAGGAGGCTTGTCAGACAGGCCTGGTCTTTGAGCCAGCTGCTTCTGCTGTCATTTGTGTTAAGCCACTTACCTGTTGGGTCCACTGGAGACTATAGGATGGAAGGATAATTAGATGGCGGTTTTGCTTCAGAATGCCAGCTGTGTCTTTGGATTTATAAATCTGCACATTTCTACCCTGCATGTAAAAGAGAAGCCCACCTACCTGCTCTCCAGAGGTTGGGGCTGGAAGGAAGGCAGAGCAGTGGCTGGGACCTCTCTGAGCGTCTCTGTGGCCCATCCTGAGGACAAGGGGAAAGGAAATGGGAGGCTCTGGGTGACAAGAGAGATCAAGTCCTGCTTCCTTCCCACAAATATGCCTCCAAAGGGTCTTACAGAAGGACCGAGAAGAGTAGCTGGACTCAGGACACTTAATTTATTGCCTCACCTCCTTCCAGAACTCTTCCTTTCCCAAGTTTTTATCTCCCAACTCCAGGGCTCAAACCCCATGCAGCCGTACTGGTAGACTGAGGACAGAGCATGATGTCGGGGAATCCGAGCACTCCACTTCCACACCTGTAAGGTTAGGAGCAAAGATTCTCAGCACTGCTTCCAAAATTACTTTTAAATCACCTCCTTATCATCTTTATTGCCACACCACACCCATATGTACCTTTCAGTTCCCTCAGGGAAGGCACCAAGAAAATAAGAAGAGCAGGGGTGGAGCGGGGGTCTCCTTCCTACCGTGTTGAGGACAGCTTGGCTTCTGCCCATCCGCAGACCAGTGCCCAAGCTGAAGAAGCTGAGGAAGAATGCTGCTCACCAAGCAAGAAGGTGCTCCCACACTAACCAGTCCCCCAGGGGCGGAAGTGGAGGGTCCTGCCGCTTATGCTCGCTAGACAAAAGCAAACCGTAGGGGGAGTTTTTCTCTCTCCTCTCCTCAGCTGGGGTACCAGCAGGATGCCCAGCCATCTTGGTTTGCTGAGCGTGGTCCCGGCTGGTCACTGTGGTTCCAGCCTCCCATTCACTTAGCGATTTGGCTGGTTTTTCAATTGTATTATAAGAATGTTTTTGTTACTAGTTGGATCAAAATGATCTGGAATGGATTCAATAGACTTCCACTTACTACTTTCACTTTCTGCCGTGTTTCATACACAGAGCTCTTCCTTTAACGTGGGGCTGCATCTAAATGTTCCCAAAGGATAGCCAATTTTCCCTTTCCTGGCCCTTTTGGACAAACCTAAATTATAGTGTCTTGCAGTGACCGCTGGCAGGGGGCTTGCTGATCAACGGACATTTGCTCAAGTGGAGGTGACTGGGGACAGCTATCTGTCTGCTCTCCAGGACTGGCTAGAGAGGTTCCGGTGACCAGTTCACCTGTGCCAAGGTCCCAACCATGCGTAGGCTTCGAGGTGCACAGAGACCTCCTGCCATCAGTGATGGGATCCATGGGAAATGTGGGACATTACAGGTTGGGGGGATGTGGATGACAAACGGGGACCCAGGCCAAATTAATGTTTCCTTTTTTCCATTCTTGTTGTGTATGTGTTTGTACAGGTATAAAAGTGAAGCTCAATTTACAGATAAGATTCACTAGGTTTTAAGTAATACCTCATTTATATCCAAATCGTCAGATGCTTCAAATAGAAAAGCAGATAAATCCATTGTAACAAGGGGTGAAATTTTTTCACCCAGTTCATGAAGTTAAAGGAAGGCTTTTGGTGGTTCATTTTGTCAAAGATAAAAACATCAGACGTTATTATAAATGCTATTGTAAAGTCAGTGAAAAAAAAAAGTTGAAAATATTTTTGGTGATAATAATAAAGTCAAATATTTGGGGTGCCTGGGTGGCTCAGTAGGTCAAGCCTCTGCCTTTGGCTCAGGTCAAGGTCTCAGAGTCCTGGGATCAAGCCTGGCATTGGGCTCTCTGCTCAGCAGGGAGCCTGCTTCCTCCCTCTCTCTCTGCTTGCTGCTCTGCCTACTTGGGATCTCTCTCTCTGTCAAATAAATAAATAAAATCTTTAAAAAAAAGTCAAATATTAGTGGAGTATAACATTATGTGAAAACAATATTTTTTTCTAAATTAAAAAAACACACCAAGGAGAAATGCTCAGGGGATTGGGTGGAGGCCACAAATCACTCACTGATGTGTCCAAAACAAACTGTGACAATTTATTGTGCAAAATAAAAATTGTCAAATTTTCAAATACTTTTAGATACACTGAGTAGCTGATTAATAGCTTTAAAGAGGTAATTGATAAAATGAGGTCATTAGGGTTGGCCCTAGTCCAGGATGACTGGTGTCCTTACAAGAAAAGGAGATTAGGACCAAGACACACACACACAGGGGACCATGTGAAGACACAGGGAGAAGGTGGTCATCTACAAGCCAAGGAGAGAGGCCTCAGAAGATCACCTCAGAAGATCAATCCAGCAGACACCTTGATCTCGGACTTTTAGCCTCCACAACTGTGAGACAAAATTCTGTTGTTTAAGCTGCCCAGTCCGTGGTATTTTGTTATGATCCCTGATGAATGAATATAGAAGGGATCAGCATTTTCAAAATAATTAAGTATGAAGAGCGACTTTGAAAATTCCAAGAAATACTATGAAAAAAATTAAAAATAATAAAACCATATTGAAAAATCCTTCATAAAATGCCAGTGATACTGAACTAGGAATATGGATAAGAAACTGATCAGTTTGTCATTATACAGCAAGAATAATTACTCAGATTTTTGTTGTTGTTGCTTTAATCATTTTATTTTATTTTCATCATAAGTGTACTTTTTAATTCCCCATCTCCTACACTACCCATCTCCCTAGGGCCCCCCACACCACCCGCCATAACCTTCAGTTTGTTCTCTATAGTTAAGAGTCCATTTCTTGGTTTGTCTCTCTATGTCTCTCTTTTCCTTTGCTCATCTGTTACGTTTCTGAAACTCCATATATGAATGAAATCATATGGTATTTGTCTTTCTCTGATTGACTTATTTCACTTAGCATTATACACTCTAGCTCCATCCATGTTCTTGAAAATGGCAAGATTTCATTCTCTTTTACAGCTGAATAATATTCTGTTGGATATATACATCACATCTTCTTTATCCACTCATCAATTCATGGACACTTGAACTGCTTCCATATTTGGGCGATTGAAAATAATGTTATAAATACAGGGGTGCCTGTACCCCATTTGAATTAGTGTTTTTGTATTTTGGGGGGTACATGCCGAGTAGTGTGATTACTGTTTTGTAGGGTAGTTTGTATTAAAAATTTTTTAAGATTTTATTTATTTATGTGAGAGAGAGAGAGTGAGAGCATGAGAGGGGAGAAGGTCAGAGGCAGAAGCAGACTCCCCATGGAACTGGAAGCCCAATGTAGGACTTGGTCCTGGGACTCCAGGATCATAATCTGAGCCAAAGGTAGTCACTTATCCAACTGAGCCACCCACGTGCCCTATTTTTAAGGGTTTTTAAAAATTTATTTTTTATTTTTTTATTTTTAAGTTTTTGAGGAACTGCCATACTGTTTCCCACAGTGGCTGCAATATATAACAAGAATAATTACTCAGATTTTAAAATTTTGATTTATTATGCAGATACGTATTATTTTTTAGAAAAAACATTTTTTTGAAAATAGTTTTAATGGAAATATTTGATAAGTTTATTTGTATAACAACACAATCAAAATTAACTCTTTCAAAAGTGACAAAATTCTAATGTCCCTTTCACTCTCTAATGTGTCTGGCTTTGGGTGATGGATTATGTGATGGGATTCAGAATGTTGGTCAGACATTCCATTAGACACTGAATGTTCTCTTACTTCCGCAGAATAGAAGACACCAGATTTGCACCAAGTGCTGACCCAGCCATTTTGTAAGTGAATTACAAAAGGAAAACTTGAACATATCGTGAGGCCCAGGATCTTTGGCTCAGGGTTTCCCCAGATGCCCCCATGATCGTGTGATCGCTGTGGTTTGCCCTTTAGACATCTGTACAGGCATCTGTATTGCTGTCTTCCTGCTGAGGGTCCATGCACCAGGATGGCTCCTTATCTCATTGCCCGGCTCTGCAGGCAGTAAGTCACCCTTGGTAATCCCCAGCCCTTGGCCCCAAGGCCCTTCCTGCTGCCTTATTTAACCAACACTTACAGAGCGCCCTATATGCAGGCCCTGTGCTCTGCACTCAAGAAACATCAACTTCTTGGGCACCTTTTCCTCTCCCACTCCCCCTGCTTGTGTTCCCTCTCTCTCTGTCTCTGTCTCTCTCTCTCTCTGTATCAAAAATATATAAAATCTTTAAAAAAGAAAGAAAGAAAAAGAAAAGAAAAGAAACATAAACTTCTTGAATCTTCACAAGGACCCCCTGAGGTAGTCATGGTGATTATTTCCACTTTACAGAGAGGAAACTTAGCCCAGGAAGGCTGAAAGCCTTGCCTAAAGTCATACAGCGGGAAAATGCCTGTCAAAGCCGGCAGTGTGGCTCGGGTGTGCATGATCTTGCCCCACACTGTGCTTTCCTTTGGCCCAAGTACACCCCGAAACCCACCCTCACTCACAGCCCCGACTCCTGTCTCTGAATCTTACTCAGAACTAGGGAGAAAGTAGAGAGGAGCAGGTCAGGGGGCGCCATTCAGTATTTTAGGAGCCCACCTTGTCCTCTGACTTCAGTACACCCCACCCAGATCCTGGAGCCCCAGGGCTGACCGCCTGTCTGGTCGGCCTCCTCGTGAGGCATGGACCTGCAGGCGGTGCGGGCACAATCGAGCATCGCTCGCGAGTGACGAGCCCCTCGCGGTGCCATCCCGCTGGGATCCAGCCCTACGCTCCCGCCCCGCCTGTGCTCGGTGACCAGTTCGGAGCTGGGCTGCTATGGCGATGGTCCCCAACCCCAACATCCTTTCCCCTCCTGGCCGGGGCCCAGCCAGAGCGACCCCTAGCGGCGTTCCGGGAGAGCGCAGTTGCTGGCACTCCGCGCTGCCTCCTCTCCCCTCCTTGCAGCATTCACCCTTCATCCCCGCAGGTGGTGGGGTCCCTCCACCCCACATCCCCTTGAGCTGAGCGGAAGGGATGGCCGCGGCGCCGAAATCTCTGCTTACAGAGATGGAAATGGCCGCAGGAAGCTGCCATGCTGGCAAGGCGGGATGGCATAGAACGCGACAGGGTTGGGGTGTGCCCAACGAGGAAATCCCCACTGCGGTTCCCGAAGGGGGCGATTCAGGATTAACGGTAAAGTGACACTCAGCGCATTGGAGGTGTCGGTGATCAACGCCTCTTGTACTTATTTCTCGCTGCTACCTGCGCCCTTCACCCACACATTGGCTGGGTGATCTATTGCTGGGTGATCTATTGCCAAAGGTTGTCAGGAGTTTTTTAAATCCTCTGTAGGAGCATCCAGCATCCCTGAGGCGGCTTGAGCCTTCGAGCAAGACAGATGTTGGCCAGAATCCAAGGGAAATACTGCGCTTCCAGCCGGCTGGTTGGAGCATCAGGTCCTACTCAGGAAACTCACCAGGTAATTGCGGGCCCTCGCTTGCACCCACTGCCTGCCGTCTGCGGTTCTAAAGACTCTTCGTGGGCCACCACGGTGTAGCCAGGGGCAGTCACCACCATCCCCAGCAACATGGGGCAAGTGGGCGATGCCCTGTATTTTAAAAACCTCCTGGTGCAAAGTTCCATGTGCCCAGATCCGAGGCAGGTAAGTGTGTGGGACTAGGTGCCCAGATTTTGTGCCACTTTTCCACCTCACTTGCTTCACTCTAGCTTCTCACTCCTTCACTCCTTTCTTCTTCTTCTTCTTCTTCTTCTTCTTCTTCTTCTTCTTCTTCTTCTTCTTCTTCTTCTTTAGCCGAGTTATTTGGATCTGACAGGTGGCTGGTCCGTCAGCTGAGGCATTTCACAAAACGGGTTATAAATAACAGTAGGGTTTTACAAGCTGGTAATAGACTAAACACATTTGGGGAAATGCTATCCTGTTTTCTTGCTATGTGTGGGCCACAAATTTGATTCTGTATTTCTCGTAGCTAATGAAAGATAGGAAATGAGTTACACAATTTATAATGTCCAGAAAGAAAAAAAAAAAAACAACAACAACAACCAACAAGACAATTTAAAAAAAAAAACACAACTATTTTAGATTCTAGGAGAAGAAATATACTCCCTCCCCCCCAGGGTTTGTAAAGAGAATGCTGTATAATGTTAGGATGAACACTCTTAAAATAAACACAAGGCCTATTTTATATATGGATGGTCCCTATGGCTTCTCTCAGAAGAAAGAGAGGGCCTAAGTTGAAACCATAACCAATTACAGCAAACCTATGGGAAGGCTGTAACAGAAAAGCCATGTCTGAGCTCTCTGCTGGGCTCTCTAGAGCAGGGCTGTCCAATCCCATAGCCACTAGTCACGGATGGTTACTGAACACTTGAAATTTGTCTAGTCTAAACTGAGATGTGTATGTATATAAGTATGAAATACACTCCAAATTTTGAAGACTCACTAAGGGGAAAACAAAAGTAAAACATCTCAATGACTTACATATAAATTACATAAATGAGTAGAGCAGTCCCAGGAAAAAATGATAATAATATAGATAAGTTAGATTGAATAGAACATATTAAATTAATTCCACTAGTTTCTTTTTACTTTTCTAAAGGTGGCTATTAAAAAATTTAGAGTTACATCTATAGCTCCCAGTATATTTCTATGAAACAGAGCTGCAACGTTTCTTAAACTACATATGCTAAGATATCAATAAATATGCATGAACAAAGGATGCCATAGTTTAACAATTTGGGAAACACTGTCTAAAGTTAGCCTTTTCTTGGTGTGTTCTGTAGGATGATAAGGTAACAAACTTGAAAAAAATTCCATAAATTAACACACTTGGGAAATGCCAAAATAAGCATAGAGGCCTTCTTGGGACTCTTTATAATGATAATAGGGATTTTCCAAGAAAAGCTTCTCCTATGTAGCATTTCTTCAAGGTAATCAAAGACACTTTTTCATCATGAACACAACACCAATTGATGGCATTCTGAAGGGCACTTGAGGGAACGCTGGCCAGGAGGATAAAACTCAGGGGCCTTACCCTGTTCCCTTAGATTCCCTGTATGGCTTGTGGTTTGGCTCTGAAGTCTTTCCTTGCTTTTTACTCCAACTGACATCTAAACTGATATTTTCACCTGATTTCAAGTCCTTACCCCAGACTTAATGAATCCTATTCTTTGAGACCACACTTTTTATCTTAACATTGGCTGCATGATAAGCCACCCCCAAATACAGTCCTTTAAAACAGCCACAATTTCACATGCTATGACATGGGTGAACTTTGAGGATCTTATGCTGACTGAAATAAGCCAGTTGCAATAATACAAATACTGTATGATTCCATTTACATGAGATATCTAGAGTAGCCAAAAGCAGGGGCACAGAGAGTAGAATGATGGTTGCCAAGGACTGTGGGGAGAGGGGCTGGGTAGTCATCAAATGGGTAACAGAGAGTTTCAGTTTGGCAAGATGAAAAACTTCTAGACCTCTGTGTCATGATAATGCTTGATTATAACAAATGCTACTGGTCAGTGCACTTAAAAATGTTTAAGAGGGTGAATTTTGTATGTTTTTTTTTACCACAATTAAAAAAAATTTAAATTAAAAAAAAAAAGCCAGCAGCAATTAATTTCATTCACAATTCCGTGGGTCAGCAGTTTGGGCTAGGTTGAGCTGGGTCCTTTTTCTACTGGTCTTGGCTGGGCTCCCTTACCCATCTATGGTCAGCTGCAGTCAAGGAGATTGTTTCTGGGAGTTTCTGGGAATTGCCTAGCTCGGGGCTGAAGCGGAGAGCATGACTGGCCACATGCTTCTCATCTTCCCTCAGGCTGGCCCCGCTCACGTGACAGTCTTGGCATTCTGAGACCGTGAGAGCCAAAGCCTCATGGCCTGTTCATGATTGGGCTCAGAACTCACCAGTGTCACACCAGCTGCATTCCATCAATTGAAGCAAATCACAAGGCCAGCTCAGATTCAAAGGGTGGGGTGAGCATCTCTATTGCCTGGTGAAAAGAGCTCAAAAGCTCTGTGGCGGTTTTTACAATGCTCCTTGCTTGTCCCATAACTCCATCTTCCAGAAAAATCCATCATTATCTGTCTCTTGTGTTTCCTACATACAGAAGCATCCCCTTTTGTACCTTTCCTTCACTTTCTCAAACCCTTCTCCATCTTACTCTATGCTTTTTGGTGGTGAATTTTCACATTATCACTTTGCAAGGCTTCCTGTGCCCCCGTCTCTCCACGTCTTTACTATATCTTTACATATCCAAATATATATCCAATATATATCCAAATATATCCAAATGCTGGATATCCTAAAAAAATATTCTCCAAAAATGTTCTCTTGATTCTCCCCGCTTACCTGTGTCTTGCTTTTTTTTTTTTTTAATGAATCTTTAAATCCAGATGCATTGTTGCCCACTCCTCAAGCCAGACTCCTTTTTATTTGGCTCTAATAGTTACTCCGTTCTCACTTGTCCTGTAGCACTTAATTCACCAGGTCATAATTTTCCACTTACGTATCTGCCTGCACTGATAATGGTGAGCCCTGTGTCTTGTTTACTCATATAGCTCAGCACCTACGTGGTACCTTGTAATGGTCCCTCAGAACAACGTACTGCTTAAAATATAAGCCATGATAAATTATACTAGCCATCAAGCATGCTTAGATATAGCCTTGAGAAAAACATGTACTGCCAACAGGCCTCTGAGGGGAGAGGACGATAGACGTCCATGAAGCCAAGCAGCTAAGGATGCCCTAGCTTGTTGCCCTAGCTTGAAGCCCCGTGTTTGGGCTTGCTCACTGTAGGTCACATACTACGTGACCAGACATTTTGCCTTTCTTCTTACTTATCTACAAGACCTCTGGTCAATGTGTAACCTACTCTGGCTTCTTTGTTGGTTGTTACCTACTTTCCAATAAATAGGAGAGTGAGGACTTGTTTGGGGCGATGGTCTTTTGTGTTTTCTATTGTGGCCCCCTGCTCCCGTTCTCTTGCTGCTGACTCTTTTGTGCCTCATTCTTCTTGCGTGCACCGTGGGGAAGCAGCAGTACCTGCCACAGGGTAGGCAGCCATTAAATCATTATCAAATACATGAATGAACATTATTGAATGAATAGTGTAATACAGGTGCATTCCCATGGTATTTACTGCAAGTACAGTATCTAACCAAAAAGTTATAGAAGATGGGAACTGCTCCTTCTCCATTTCCTCCTTTCAATTTGTGACTCACCTTTTATTGGAAGAATGCCTTCTTTTAATACCTCCTATCTGGTTTCCCATATGTGAATTTCTATGGTAATGCTCTCAGCCTTCTGTGCACACACTTAAGGGTGCCACCTGCCAGAATGTGTCTCTTCAATAGATTATTTCTTCTTCGTATGTGCTTTCAGGGAGAGAGCTCTCTGGAAACAACATCCCCGACCCCTTTAACTTCATCATGTGCACTTGAAAAGAATGGGATTGTGCAGCTATGGATAGATACAGTGTTTTATGGATGTCAGTTAAAATTAATCATGTGCTTTGATCTAGACACCATTTTCTTTGTTCTATTGCTGTGAGAGGTTCTTTAAACTCTCCTACTATGGTAGTGAACTTTCATTTCTGTCAATTTTATATTATGAAGATTACACATTTCTATATCTTTTTATTGGATCAACTTATTATTCTCAAGTGCCCTTCTTTATTTCTAGGGATGCTTCTTATCTTAAAGTCTGCTTTGTCTGATAGCAGTATGCTATACCAACTTTCTTTGGTTAATGTTTGCATGGTACACTTTTTCCCTCCTTCTACTTTGATTGACTCTATCTTGTTGGTATGTATCTTAAGAGTATTTTTTAAGTTTTTTTAATTTTATAAGTATTTTTTAAAATATTTAATTTTTTCAGTGTAACAGTATTCATTATTTTTGCACCACACCCAGTGCTCCATGCAATCCATGCCCTCTCCAATACCCACCATCTGGATCCCCCAACCTCCCACCACCCACCCCTTCAAAACCCTCAGATTGTTTTTCAGAGTCCATAGTCTCTCATGGTTCACCTCCCCTTCCAATTTCCCTCAACTCCCTTCACCTCTCCATCTCCCCTTATCCTCCATGCTATTTGTTATGCTCCACAAATAAGTGAAACCATATGATAATTGACTTATTTCACTCAGCATAATCTCTTCCAGTCCCGTCCATGTTGCTATAAAAGTTGGGTATTTATCCTTTCTGATGGAGGCATAATACTCCATAGTGTATATGGACCACATCTTCCTTATCCATTTGTCCGTTGAAGGGCATCTTGGTTCTTTCCACAGTTTGGCGACCATGGCCATTGCTGCTATAAACATTGGGATACAGATGGCCCTTCTTTTCACTACATCTGTATCTTTGGGGTAAATACCCAGTAGTGCAATTGCAGGGTCATAGGGAAGCTCTATTTTTAGTTTCTTGAGGAATCTCCACACTGTTCTCCAAAGAGGCTGCACCAACTTGCATTCCCACCAACAGTGGAAGAGGGTTCCCCTTTCTCCACATCCTCTCCAACACATGTTGTTTCCTGTCTTGCTAATTTTGGCCATTCTAACTGGTGTAAGGTGGTATCTCAATGTGGTTTTAATTTGAATCTCCCTGAGGCTAGTGATGATGAACATTTTTTCAATAAATCATGCTGGGAAAACTGGACAGCTATATGCAGAAGAATGAAACTTGACCATTCTCTTACACTGTACACAAAGATAAACTCAAAATGGATAAAAGATCTCAATGTGAGACAGGAACCCATCAGAATCCTAGAGGAGAACATAGGCAGTAACCTCTTCGATATCAGCCACAGCAACTTCTTTCAAGATATGTCTCCAAAGACAAAGGAAACAAAAGCGCAGATGAATTTTTGGGACTTCATCAAGATCAAAAGCTTCTGCACAGCAAAGGAAACAGTCAAAAAAACAAAGAGGCAACCCACGGAATGGGAGAAGATATTTGCAAATGACAGTACAGACAAAAGGTTGATATCCAGGATCTATAAAGAACTTCTCAAAATCAACACGCACAAAACAGACAAGCATATCAAAAAATGGGCAGAAGATATGAACAGACACTTCTCCAATGAAGACATACAAATGGCTATCACACACATGAAAAAATGTTCATTATCACTAGCCATCAGGGAGATTCAAATTATAAGTATTTTTTAAACAAGAAAACAGTTTGGGAATCTTTGATTTATACCTATGATATTTAACCTATTTACATTTAATGCAATTACTGGTATATTTAGGTTTAAATCTATAATCCTTTTTTTTTTTTAAAGACCCCAGGGCCATGGAGCTTGAGCAGGAGACCACCTTTGTATGGATGGGTTTTTGGTGTGGCTTATTACATTTGACAGCGTGGGAGTACAAGCAAGGAAAACACTTGGGACAGACCATCCTGTCCAAGTTGTATTTCTGGACAGGCTCAATAATGCCATCTGAGAGGCAGAACACCAAGGTCAGGGTGGATTTTTCTGGATAGTGTTGCCCAAGTATGGCTATTCTCCAGCTGTTTAGTCACAAAAATCAGATGCCACTGGCCAAGTGGGATGCCCTCCCTGTCTTGAATTTTGGCTTTGAAACTCTTGATGATGTCACTGGGATCAGCCTTAAGGGTGTGGTCTTGTGCATCAAGGTCTCACAAAGATCTGCTGACTGACTGCCTCACTGGAGAGAAAGAGCTAAAGCCTACAATGTTTTTGACCCACATGTTTTACATTCTGTTTTCTCTCCTCTTTGGAGGGGATAACAATTTGGAAAAGGAAAGCAAGGAAGGAAAATCTTCAGACTGAAGACTAGTTTTCAGGCAAATAATTTCTAGCAAATAGTACATCCAGAATTTGAGAATCTGGGCATTTATCCTATTCAAAAGAGTTAGATATTCTATCGTCCGGTAAAGGGAAAGGGAGAGAGATACAGAATGAGACTATGCTAATCTGTTACTGGAAGGAAGCAATGAAATCATTCGCTCCAACTACATGAGATTGGAAGCCAGAGAGATTATGTGACATCCCCCTCAAGGCCTTCAGCATGTTAATGGCAGTGATCACACTAGACATTTCCTGACTGCCTCTCTCTCTCATTTCCTCTCCTCTGTCACCATACCCCTAATACTGCTGTGATCCTGGTTCTTAGAGTTCTTTGAAGGGTTTGAACAGCACTGCCCTGGAATTATAGGCTGGGTTCTGCTCTGACCATTGATAGAGAGGTCAGACAAGGGAATAGTATAGCCCTCTAGGGTTTTCCAGGAGCCCACACCCGGATGGGAAGACTTTCAAAGGAAGCAGCTCCACTACTGAACTAACACAAATGATTGTGAACTTTCTTGAACTCACTTGAGAGCCATAAGATCTGGAAGGGCCACAATGCCATTCAACAGATTGGGATCACAATGCCATTCAACAGATTGGGAACCCAAAATAAGTCAGAGGTAGGACTGAGTCCAGACCCCCAGGCACCAGCAAAACTCTCCATATGCTATACTGTTAGTGGTCCCTAACTCACCCATTTTACTTTTAAGGGAGAGGAACAATTTGAACATTCTAAAATACAGCTAGAGAAACACAGGACAGAGTAATGCTGAGCTAGGAGAGCTGGAGTACAATATGGGAGAAAACACACTTGCTTTTCTTCCAGGTGTACCTGATATATGCATTGCCTCCATGCCTCACTTTTATGGCTTCAAGTTTCACGGCAACTCCTTCTCAGACTGCAAAACTCAAGAGAAATTCATCTTGCAATTCCTAGTGCTTCCACTAAGGCAGACAGTATATCGAGACAGTTTTCTACAAGTTGTGACTTGAAAGAGATCAGAATATCCCTGCCCCCAAAAATGCCCTTGTACTAGCCTATTCTTCTATATAAAATATTCACAACAGTTACTTCTATTAAAATTAATTCATTTGCTGTCCAATGTTTATTTGAGGGGCCATTTTGCACAGGAAATAGAATTTCAGTGTGACATGAGAATCAACAATGGTTTGATTAGTGTTCTTAAGAAGAGGGGGATAAGAACATATACAGTATTTTATAATTAAAATTATCTCCCTGATGCCGAGTGATGTGGAGCACTTTTTCATGTGTCTGTTGCTCATCTGGGTGTCTTCTTTGCAGAAATGTCTGTTCATGTCCTTTGCCCATTTCTTAATTGAATTATTTGTTCTTTGGGTGTTGAGTTTGCTAACCTCTTTATAGATTGATGGGAAGAGTGATGGACTCAAGAAGATAACCACCTGGGAAGTGTTACCTGTTGGGCTCAGGGTCTGGTGGCCAGGTATGCTCTGCTGGGGGTAACCAAGACTGTAGGATGGAGCCTGAGCAGAGAGGAGCCAAACTAGGGCTGCTTCAGTGACAGAAGTCTTAGACAAAGTGGGAAGAATAGGAACAGGCAAATAAATAGGAGAAAAGCAGGTAGTGGATTTGGGGGCAAAAAGACAGAGTAGGCTACATCCCTCTATGCCTTTGCTTAAGGAGGGTCCCTTCTTCTTATAATGAATGAATACAAATTTAATCAATTCTTCTGTCTAAGAAAGCGTGAAATCATCCATTAGTTGCTTCACTGTCCAAATAGATTATAGCCCACTACACAAATCATTTTGAATTATGTAAGCTACTCCATAATGGAGCTTATAGGTGTGGTTCCTGGGCTCAAGCTCAATCTTGATAGCATGGTTTCCCGGACAATAACAGGTTCTTAAATGGGTTTGAGTTTTGTAAGCACTATGAAGATCAACATTTACTTTAGAGGCAATCACAATAAAGAAGAATCTGGTAAGTCATAAGAGAGGAGAAGAAGGCTCTAAAAGGCAAGTTGGATGAGGTAGTCTATACCACTGAGGCAAGATGGCCAACCTCACCATCCTCACTGGGAAGAACTACCACAATTCTCTGTGCCTGCGAGCCACTCTCTCCCTCTTGTTTTTTTGCCCCTTTAAAACTTTCAAACAAATTTCCTGAGATGGTCACCTTTGGCAAAAGTACAGGGACATAGTCCCATCCCCAGTGATAGGGTCAACCCTGCAGTCTCCCTCCCTTCACAAGCCTCAAGGCTATGGCATCTTAATGGTCTTGTGAGTAGGAGCAGAGAGGAGTGGGCTTTCAGGAGAAACCCTGAAGTTTATCAGTCTCAGTAGGTTGGGAGTCTACAGAGAGTATTAAAAAGACTCAAAGAGGGGCTCCTGGGTGGCTCAGTTGGTTAAGCGTCTGCCTTTAGCTCAGGTCATGATCCCAAGTCCTGAGATCAAGCCCCTTATCAGTCTCCTTGCTCAGTGGGGAGTCTGCTTCTCCCTCTGCCTCTCTCTCTCTCTCTCTCTATCTCTCATGAATAAATAAATAAATAAATCTTTTAAAAAATAGTCAAAGAGCTCTTAATCTTAGGAAACAAACTGAGGGTTGCAGGAGGGGAGCGGGGTTGGAGGGATAGGGTGGCTGGGTCATGGATATTGGGGAAGGTATGTGCTATGGTGAGTGCTGTGAATTGTGTAAGACTGATGATTCACAGACCTCTACCCCAAAACAAATAATACATTGTATGTTAATAAAAATAAAATAAAATAAAATATTAAAGAGACTCAAAGAGAAAAATAGGAAAAGTTTCTTACAAGTGAAGCATGAGTTTACAAATGCTGCTCTTCCTCTAGCTCATTATTCTCTCTGTTGTTTCAGGATGTGCTTCTTGTGCTTACTGCTGGCATAGGTGTGCATTATTGGGATGGGTTACCATATTGTTTGTTTCTGTCTTCATAATTTGGAAATTCAGCATGGCCCTTTTTCTTTCTACTTCGAACATTAAGTTTTTAAAAATATTTTATTTATTTATTTAAGAGAGAGAGAGTGAGAGAGCATGAGAAGGGAGAAGTCATGGGAAGTTGGGAGCCTGATGTCGGACACGATCCTGACACTCTGGAATCATGACCTGAGCCAAAGGCAGTTGCCCAACCAACCTAGCCACCCATACCCCCAGAAGAAAAAATTTTTTAGGGAGTTTGAAATTCTTTAACCAAATTTGAAGGATTGGGATCATGGACCTAAAAATCCCAAAGCTGAAATGAACTGACACTGGTCTTGAAAATTAATGTTAACAATAAAAAATAATATGGAGAAATCATGCACATGGTGTCCTTGGCTCTGTTAAAGCATTTTCAAATCTTCATCTTACTGGATATTTGAAACAGGTCTTCTCTGAGAGGGGAACAGGAAAAGCATTCATACCCTATCTCACAGACCAGTTAACTAAGACAGAAGTGAGTTGTATGACTTGTCCTAAGAAATATAAAGAGTTCATGGCAGAATACAAATCAGGAGCCAGGATTCTTTACTACTAGCAGATGGTTCATTTCCCTCTGGGTGAAATTATTACTCAGGGAGACAGCTTTTTTTTTTTTTTTAAGATTTCCTTTATTTATTTGAGAGATAGAGAGAGAGCATGAAAGGGAAGAAGGTGAGAGGGAGAAGCAGACTAGTGAGCTTCTAGTAAGACTAGTAAGGGAGCCCGATGTGGGACTCGATCCTGGGACTCCCAGATCATGACCTGAGCTGAAGACCATCCCTTAACCAACTGAGCCACCCAGGCACCCTCAGGAGACAGCTTTAAGTGCTAAATGGACTTCTACCTTTATTCTTTCTGTGTTTTAGTTTCCAAATGAATAAGATGGAAGTAATAATAGGACCCACCTCATAGGGTTTTGGTGAGGATTAATGAATGAATTTAAGTAAATTACTCAGAACAATTCTTGGTATATAACAAGTGCCAAGTCAGCATTAATAATTGCTATTATTAACATGTAGAAGAGGCTAGAATACATCTAAATCAAAGCTTACTAGCTGTAAGATTTCATTCCAGGCTTAAGGCACTGATTTCTAAGGTTCTTTAATTCTCTCTTGGAGGGACAGCACTACTTCTAAGAGATATCTTCCTGAACTGCCTGCTAATTATGGGTTTGTCGCAATACACTAGGTTCTCATGCAGAATTTCCGCTTCCATCTGAGAGTTAACAGGAAAGTTATCTGGGAATCTGTAGTTTCTGAAGATACCTATGACTCTCTGGGGAGCTTTTATGTGATAGTTTCTCACCCCTCAGATAATAGATTCTGCCTAACAGCTGACACTACTTTACCAACTGGGCCCAGTACCAGCCAGGCCGGGGCCGCTTCAAGTTGGCCCACTTCAAGCATACCCCTTCACCTGAGGGTATCAACCCCTGTTCCTGTACTCCCCTGATCTAAGCCTTTGCTGAGATGGAGGATGAGATCACTAGCTGTGAATGCAGTGTGTGACCCTACCAAGCTTTCAATGACCTGAAAACGGGTAAATAGTAAAAAGACCAAGGATCAAAGTCTTTTAACCTTCAAGCACAGTTTGAGCAAAACCTTCCAGAGCAGGCTTTAGGCAGCCATCCTAAATAAGCCAGCAAGCAGCGCACAGTTAAGTTCCAAGCTTTCTTATTATTTCCAGTGCAGTGGTGACTCTAACATTAAGAGGAAAGGCTGGCTCACAAGACGTGGTTGTTGATTAAAGTCCAGCTCAGTTGCCAAGGAAATTTAGCAAAGTCCAAGTACTTGTAAACTCAGATGAAAACAATCTTCCACTTGGAATCCAACAAAAGCTGGCACTGATGAAGCACTCAGTGTCCTCAGTCAGGGGCTCCACTCCAAGGGGTGTAATTAGAACTGTAGAGACATTGAAACATATCAACCTCAGGCCACCTACTCCAACCACTCTCACAATTTAGGAATAAGGTTGAGAATGAAGAAAACTAGTATGAGAGGCTGCATCAGACTTCTCCCGGCTTCTCAATCCCGATAACAGCTAAAGTTGAAATGAATGGTCTTTCCATTTGTACTAACAAATCTTTGCTTCCCCCGCCCCCCAAAACAGTCAGCTGCAAACTCTTCTGGATTTTGGTGGCTAGAATTTTAGAACTCTTTTTTGAGATGACTTCCCTCACTGATTTTATGACAAGGTGATCGGCAAACCAAGGATTCCCCTCACCCCGCCTTCCTTGCGTCTCCCTCAGCTTCACTGCCATGGTTTCCACTACTGAGAGCCACCAGACCTTCACTGCCTTAGTCATAAAATTCCTGCTTTGGTCTGAGTTTAACAGGCTGGACTTTGACTGGGAGTACACTTGTCCTTGAGGGAGTCTTCCTCAGGATAAGCATTTCTCCAGGATCCTGGGGCACCTGAACCATGTTCCATATCATTTTGACTGGAAAGCCTACAACATGTCTCCTGTGAAAAATCACTGAGGTATGCAGAAAACCTAGCTCCTTATGACCTCAGTTGGAGATGAAGGACCCTATTCCAGTGAGAATGCTGGAGAATGAAAAATGGGAAAGATTAATTTAATTCAAAGAGTTGTCATGGAAGTCAACTCTAAGTTGATATTCATAGACTTTCTTCTACTTGTGTATAGGAAATATGTGAAGCTTACAAACAGGAGGCCAAGTAGATCAACAAGCCCAGGCTCATTGCTTTGGTCATAGTAATTGTTGGCATCTCCAACATCTAGTCTGGCTATGAGATCTCCCAGCTGTTCCGGTGAATGAAGACTTGTCCCCATCTCCTCTATGTGTCACTTGTTCAAGAGACACTCATCTTTAGTCTGCCTACTTTTCAGAGTACTTGTTTAGAAGGCTTTCTTGAACTGAACCCAAACAAATAAAGTTTAATATCCAAAATAAAGTTGAAATATGAACTTAAATAACTTCTAAAGAAGAGAGAGAGTTTGACTTCTTCCTTGCTAATTTGGATACATTTTATTTCTCTTTGTTGCCTGATTGCTGTTGCTAGGACTTTTAATGCTATGTTGAACAAGGGTGGTGAGAGTGGGCATCCTTGTCGTGTTCCTGATCTCAACGGGAAGGCTGCAAGCTTTTTCCCATTGAGGATGATATTTGCTGTGGGTCTTTCATAGATAGATTTTATGTTCTCTCTACCCCTATACTTTGAAGCGTTTTAATCAGGATTTTGTCAAATGCTATTTCTGCATCAATTGAGAGGACCATGTGGTTCTTCTCTCTTCTCTTATTAATTTGTTCTATCACATTGATTGATTTGCGAATGTTGAACCATCCTTGTAGCCCAGGGATGAATACCACCTGGTCATGGTGGATAATCTTTTTAATGTGCTGTTGGATCCTGTTTGCTAGGATCTTGTTGAGAATCTTAGCATCCATATTCATCAGTGATATTGGTCTGAAATTCTCCTTTTTTGTAGGGTCTTTGCCTGGTTTGGGGATCAGGGTAATGCTGGCTTCATAGAAAGAGTCTGGAAGTTTTCCTTCTGCTTCAATTTTTTTAAACAGCTTTAGGAGAATAGGTGTTATTTCTTCTTTGAAAGTTTGGTAGAATTCCCCAGGGAATCCATTCTTAATTTTTAAAATGCATATAACATAAAACTTACCATCTTAACCATTTTTAAGTGTATAGTTCAGTATATAGTTCAGTTCAGCACTATAATCACATTATTGTGCAACAGATCTCTAGAATTTCCATCTTGAATGACTGAAAGTCTATACTCATTGAACATCCACTACCCATTTTCCCTCACCCCAAAACCCTGGCAACCACCATTCTAATTTCTGTTTCAAAGAGTTTGACTACTTTAGGTACCTTGTTTAAGTGAAATCATGCAGTATTTGTTTTGGTTTTTTTGTGACTTATTTCACTTAGCATAATGTCCTCAAGCTCCATCCATGTTGTCACAAATGGCAGGATTTCCTTCTTTCTCGTAGCTGAATAATTTTCCACATTGTGTGTGTATTTGTGTGTGTGTATTTGTGTACATACATATAAAAATCTTCATCCATTCATCTGTTAATAGACACTTAGGTTGTTTCCCTTATCTTGGCTATTGTGAATAATGCTGCAATAACATGGGAGTTCAGATATCTTTTCAATATCTCATTTTAATTTACTTTGGATACAGACCCAGAAGTGGCATTGCTAGTGGTTCTAATTTTAATTCTTTGAGGAATCCCCTTATTGTTTTCCATTGTGGCTGAGCCAATTTACATTCCCACCAACAGTGCACAAGGGTTTCCTTTTCTTCTGATCCTCGCCAACACTTGCTATCTTTTATCTTCTTGATGATAGCCATTCTAACAGGTTTGATTTCTCATTACAGTTTTGATTTGCATTTCCCTGATGATTAGTGATGTTGAGCATCTTTTGATGTTCCTTTTGGTCCTTTAGATGTCATCTTTGAACAGTTTTGCCTATTTTTAGTTAAGATTGTTTGGATTTTTTTGTTATTGAGTTATAGGAATTCTTCTTTATATATGTTGGATATTAACCCAAATTTATGGTTTACAATTTTTTTTCTCATCCCATAGGCTGCCTTTTCATTCTGGTGACTTTTGTTTATCTTCTGTGAAGAATTTCACTTTTTGTCTTGCCTAAAATCTCTAGCTAGGACTTCCAGTTCTATGCTGAATAGAAGTGGCAAAAGGAAGAATCCTTGCCTTATTCCTGATCTTACAGGGAAAGCTTTCAGCTTTTCACCATTGAGTATGATGTTAGCTACAGGGTTGTTTTTTTAAGATTTTATTAATTTATTTGAGAGAGAGAGAGAGCATGTGCAAGAGAGAGTGAGCATGAGCAAGGTGAGAGGCAGAGGGAGAAACAGAATACCCAAAGAACAGGGAGTCTGATGCAGGACTTGATCCCAGAACCCTGGGATCATGACCTAAGACCAAGTTAGATGCTTAACCAACTGAGCCATGCAGGTTCCCTAGCCATAGATTTTTTTATACATGGCCAGAGTTCTTAGTTTTTAGTAACAAATTGTACTCTGATTAATCTAAGCAATAATTGAACTTTTAAAGTATGTTTTGGTACACAGAATCTCTGGAAGACTGAAAGAGATGGAGACAGTGCCTATCTCCTGTGGAAGTGGCTTTAGTTGAGATAGCACAGTGTCCAATTGTCTACAACCAATAACACTCAGGGCTGTGCCAGCAGGTTACCATTGCTCCCCAGGAAGAAGTCACTTTCATCACTGCACTTCTTAGAAGGTAGATTCTCTCACATATGGCCACCTCTCATGTTGAAGTCCAAGACTCACATTTATTGGTAGATTCTAGGTCACAGGCCTGTTCACTAGCACTGAGTGAGACAGGAAATGTGAGTTTCTGACTTCCACTTGGAAAAGTGGGATTTGTAAGGAAGAAATTATCAAATAGTAGATATAGTGTACAAAGATATTGGATGACAAAAAATGAGAAATACCAACTCCAGAAATAAAAGGATTGAAGTTAGTTAGCAGGCATATTACAGATAAACATCACACTTTTTTATTCTAGCAGAAGTCAAGAAAATTCTGTTTTGACCTGGCTAGACAGAGATCCCTCGGCACTTACAAAGTTTTACGTAAATAAGCATCCCAGACTGGAATACAAATCAATAGGACAGAATCATAGATGAAGGCTGCTTTTCTAATTTTGCCCATGCTTACCACCCAAACCACATCTCTAATAATGAAGAATGTTCTGCTTTCTCCAAAGAGCTTTACATTAGTGGTTTTGAAGATAAGAAGAGAATTCATTGAAATCTAAGTCAATTTAATCATAATCATAATTTTCCCTTTCTTTCTTTTCTTTTATTAACATATAATGTATTATTTGCCCCAGGGGTGCAGATCTGTGAATCATCAGGCTTACACATTTCACAGCACTCACCACAGCACATACCCTCCCCAATGTCCATCACCCAGCCACCCTATCCCTACCACTCCACCCCCCAGCAAACGTCAGTTTGTTTTATGAGATTAAGAGTCTCTTATTGTTTGTCTATTTGAGTCTATTTTTCTGCGTGGTGTAAGGAAATGGTCCATTTTCATTTTTCTGCATGTGGCTGTAAAATTTTCCCAACACCATTTGTTGAAAAGACTGTCTTTTTTTCCATTAGACATTCTTTCCTGCTTTGTCAAAGATTAATTTACCATATAGTTAAGGGTCCATTTCTGGGCTCTGTGTTCTGTTCCACTGATCTATGTAACTATTTGTGTACCATACTGTCTTGATGATGACAGCTTTGTAATAAAGTTTGAAGTCTGGAATTGTGATGCCACAAACTTTGGCTTTCTTTTTCAACATTCCTCTGGCTATTCGGGGTCTTTTCTGGTTCCATATAAATTTTAGGATTATTTGTTCCATTTCCTTGAAAAAAATTGATGGTATTTTGATAGGGATTGCATTAAATGTGTAGATTGCTTTAGGTAGCATAGACATTTTCATAATATTTTTTTTTCTTCCAATCCATGGGCATGGAATGCTTTTCCATTTCTTTGTGTCTTCCTCAATTTCTTTCATGAGTACTTTACTTTTCATGAGTTTTCTGAGTACAGATTTTTTGCCTCTTTGGTTAGGTTTATTCCTAGGTATTTTATGGTTTTGGTGCAGTTGTAAATGGGTTCGACTCCTTAATTACTCTTTCTTCTGTCACATTGTTGTTGTATAGAAATGCAACTGATTTCTATGTATTGATTTTATATCCTGACACTTGAATTCCGGTATGAGTTCTAGCAGTTTTGAAGTAGAGTCTTTTGGGTTTTCCACATAAAGTATCATATCATCTACAAAGAGTGAGAATTTGACTTTTTCTTTGCCAATTTGGATGCCTTTACTTTCTTTTTGTTGTCTGATTGCTGAGGCCAGGAGTTCTAGTACTATGTTGATAGTGGACCACCCTGCTATGTTTCTGACCTTAGGGGAAAAGCTCTCGGTTTTTCCCCATTGAGAATGATATTCACTGTGGGTTTTTCTTCGATGGATTTGATGATATTGAGATATGTGCCCTCTATCCATACAGTGTGAAGAGTTTTAATTAAGAAAGGATGCTGTACTTTGTCAAATGCTCTACTGAGATTACCATATGGTTCTTATTCTTTCTTTTATTAATGCTTTGTATCACATTTATTGATTTGCAGATGTTGAACCAACCTTGCAGCCCAGGAATAAATCCCACTTGTTTCTGGTGAATAATCCTTTTAATGTACTGTTGGATCCTATTGGCTAGTATTTAGGTGAGAATTTTTGCATCTGTGTTCATCAAGGATATTGGTCTGTAATTCTCCTTTTTGATGGGGTCTTTTAAAAAAATTTTATTTATTTATTTGACAGAGAGAGATCACAATTAGGCAGAGAGGCAGGCAGAGAGGGGGGGTAGAAGGCTCCCTGCTGAGCAGCGAGCCCAATGTGGGGATCGATCCCAGGACTCTGGGATCATGACCTGAGCTGAAAGCAGAGGCTTTAACCCACTGAGCCACCCAGGCACCCCTTGATGGGGGTCTTTGTCTGGTTTTGGGATCAAGGTAATGTTGGCCCCATAAAATGAGTTTGGAAGTTTTCCTTCCATTTCTATTTTTTGGAACAGTTTCAGGAGAATAGGTATTAATTCTTCTTTAAATGTTTGGTAGAATTCTCATGGGTAGCCATCTGGCCCTTGGCTCTTGTTTCTTGGGAGATTTTTGATGACTGCTTCAATCTCCTTACTGGTTATGGGGCTGTTCAGGTTTTCTATTTCTTCCTGGTTCATTTGTGGTAGTTTATATGTCTCTAGGAATGTATCCATTTCTTCCAGATTGTCAAATTTGCTGGTGTATGGTTGCTCATAATGTGTTTTTATAATCATTTGTTTTTGGTGTTGGTTGTGATCTCTTCTCTTTCATTCATTATTTCATTAATTTGGGTCCTTTCTCTTTTCTTTTTGATAAGTCTGGCTAGGGGTTTATC
Organism: Mustela nivalis; assembly: GCF_964662115.1. Classification (NCBI taxonomy): domain Eukaryota; kingdom Metazoa; phylum Chordata; class Mammalia; order Carnivora; family Mustelidae; genus Mustela; species Mustela nivalis. Next base: position 104,071,196 of record NC_139029.1, on the reverse strand, counting down.
AATCTTATTAATTCTTTCAAAGAACCAGCTGCTAGTTTTGTTGATTTGTTCTACTGTTCTTTTGGTTTCTATTTCATTGATTTCTGCTCTAATCTTTATTATTTCTCTTCTCCTGCTGGGTTTAGGATTTCTTTTCTGTTTGTTCTCCAGCTCCTTTAGATGTAGGGCTAGGCTGTGTACTTGAGACCTTTCTTGAGAAAGGCTTGTATTGCTATATACTTTCCTCTCAGAACCACCTTTGCCATGTCCCAAAGGTTTTGAACAGTTATGTTTTCATTTTCATTTGTTTCCATGAATTTTAAAAATTCTTCTTTAATTTCCTAATTGGCCTGTTCATTCTTTAGTAAAATGCTCTTTAGCCTCCATGTATTTGAGTTCTTTCCAACTTTCCTCTTGTGATTGAGTTCTATCTTCAGAGTATTGTGGTCTGAAAATATGCAGGGAATGATCCCTGTCTTTTGGTACCAGTTGAGACATGATTTGTGACCCAGGATGTGATCTATTCTGGAGAATGTTCTATGTGCCCTCAAGAAGAATGTGTATTCTGTTGCTTTGGGGTGGAATGTTCTGAATATATCTGTGATGGTCCAGTGTGTCCTTTAAAGCCTTTATTTCTTTGTTGACCTTTTGCTTGGATGATCTGTCCATTTCAGTGAGGGGGTTGTTAAAGTCCCCTACTATTATTGTATTATTGTTAATGTGTTTCTTTGATTTTGTTATTAATTTTTATATAGTAGGCTGCTCCCATGTTAGGGCCATAGATATTTAAAACTGCTAGATCTTCTTGTTGGACAGACCCCTTACATATAATATAGTGTCCTTCCTCATCTCTCATTGTAGTCTTTTACTTAAAATCTAATTTGTCTGACATAAGGATTGCCACCCCAGTTTTGTTTTGATGTCCATTAGCATAGTAAATTGTGTTCCCTCCCTCACTTTCAAACTGGAGGTGTCTTTGGGTCTAAAATGAATTTCTTGTAGACAACATATTGATGGGTCTTGGTTTTTTTTGTTTGTTTGTTTGTTTGTTTGTTTTATCCATTCTGATCCCCTGTGTCTTTTGATTGGGGCATTTAGCCAATTTATATTCAGGTCAACATTGAAGTATATGAATTTAGTGCCATTGGATTGCCTGTAAGGTGACTTCTACTGTATATTCTCTCTGTTCCTTTCTGGTCTGTTACTTTTAGGCTCTCTCTTTGCTTAGAAGATCCCTTTCAATATTTCCTGGAGGGCTGGTTTGATGCTTGCAAATTCTTTTAGTTTTTGTTTGCCCTGGAAGTTTTTTTGTTTTGTTTTGTTTGTTTGTTTGTTTGTTTTTATCTCTCCCTCTATTTTCAATGACAGCCTAGCAGGATATAGTACTCTTGGATGCATGTTTTTCTCATTTATTGCTCTGAATATATCATGCCAGTCCTTTCTGGCCTGCCAGGTCTCTGTAAGAGGTGTGCTGCCAAGATAATATTTCTACCATTGTATGTTATAGAACACTTGTCCTGAGCTGCTTTAAGGATTTTCTCTTTGTCACTAAGACTTTTAAGTTTTACTATTAGATGATGGGTTGTGAACCTATTTTTTATTGATTTTGAGGGGGGTTCTCTGTGCCCCCTGGATTTTGATGTTTGTTTCCTTCGCCATATTAGGGAAATTCTCTACTATAATTTGCTTCCATATACCTTCTGTCCCCTCTCTCTTTCTTCTTCTTCTGGGATAACAATTATTCTAATATTGTTTTGTCTTATGGTATCACTTATCTCTTGAATTCTCCCCTCGTGGTCCAGTTGTTTATCTCTCTTTTTCTCAGCTTCTTTATTCTCCATCATTTGGTCTTCTATATCAATAATTCTCTCTTCTGCCTCATGTATCCTAGCAATAAGAGCCTCTATTTTTTATTGCACCTCATTAATAGCTTTTATGATTTCAACTTGGTTATATTTTAGTTCTTTTATATATAAAAGAAGTAAAATATATATATATATATATATATATATATTTCTCCAGAGAGGGATTCTCTAGTAATTTCCATGCTTATTTGTGAGCCCAGCTACCACCTTGATAATTGTCATTCTGAACTCTAGTTCTGACATCTTACTAATGTCTATATTGAATAGGTCCCTAGCCATTGGTACTACCTCTTATTCTTTTTTTGTTTTGTTTTGTTTTAGGTGAGTTTTCTGCCATGTCATTTTATCCAGATGAGAGAACAAAACACCAAAATGGTAGCAACGATCCCAGAAAAATAAACACTAACCAAACCAGAAGAGCCCTGAAACTGGGAAAAGAAGAAAAGAGAGGGAAAAAACTATATATATATATATATATATATATAGAGAGAGAGAGAGAGAGAGAGAGAACTATATATATATAAAATACTATATATACTATATATATAGTATATATATCAAAATTTTAAAACTATAGAACTATATATATATATAAAATACTATATATACTATATATAACTATATATATAGTTATATATATATAACTATATATATAGTTATATATATACTATATATATAGTATATATATCAAAATTTTAAAACTATAGAACTATATATATATAAAATACTATATATACTATATATAACTATATATATAGTATATATATCAAAATTTTAAAAGAAAGAAAAATTGTATATATACAAAATAAGAGTAAACATGATGAAGGGATGGGCCATGGCTATAAAGATAAAAATTTTTAAAAAGATTCTTAAAAAGGAATTTGTAAGATGATAAGTTGGTTGAGGGGCACCTGGGTGGCTCAGTTGGTTAAAGCCTCTGCCTTTGGCTCAATTCATGGTCCCAGGGTCCTGGGATCAAGCCCTTCATCAGGCTCTCTGCTTGGAGGCAGCCTGCTTCCTCCTCTCTCTCTGTCTGCCTCTCTGCCTACTTTTGATCTCTGTCAAATAAATAAATAAAAATCTTTAAAAAAAAAAAAAGAAGTTGGTTGAAAAAAGAAAAAAAAAAAAGAGTAAAGAATGTGATCAGGCTGGAGACTAGAACAAGCCACACATTAGATTTAGGGTATATTTTGATCTGTTAGAGGAATCTGTATCCCAAAATTTTAAAGAAAGTAAAATCTATATGTATACAAAAAATAAAATTAAATACAATGAAGGGATACAACATGACTATAACAATGAAAATTTTAAAAGATTTTTTTAAAGGTATTGATAAGATAAAATTGTTTAAAAGGGTTAAAATAAGAAAGAGGAAAAATTTTAAAAGTAGAGTAAGAAAAAAATAACATTTAAAAAATTTAACTTGGAACAACTAAGGAATCATGGAGAAAAAGCCTGGAATTCCATGTGTTGCATTCCCCTAGTTCTGGAGTTCCACAGTTTTCATTGATTGGTGAACTTGGTCTTGGCCAGATGTTTTTGCTGATCTTCTGGGGAAGGGACATTTTGCCGTGATTCTCAAATGTCTGCCTGAGGCAGAATTGCACCACCTTTGCTGGGGGCCAGGCTAAGTAATCTGCATGGTTTTTGGTGTCGGGAGCTTTTGTTCCCTGAATTCTTTCCATACAACTTTAGAGGATAGGAATGAAAATGTTGGCCTCCCAATCTCTGGCCCCATAGGACCCAAGAGCTTGGGGCCCCACTCTTCAGTGTGCCCTCAGAGAAAAGCAGTCAACCCTCCCATCTCCCTGGTCTCTGGCCACACTCTGAGCTCACCCAGTCTGTGACCAAGCATCTTTATCTCTGTCACACAGCCCTGCCTGGAGTCTCCAAATCCAGCAGACTCCTGCCACACTCTTCTGTGCCACTCCTCCTGGAAGAGGAAGGAGGGGGTCTCCCTGGATTCGCCACTTGTGGGGACCCTGCTTGAAGAACAGTGGCCTGACAGTGTCTGGGATCATGGTTTAAGGTAAGCTCGAGCTGAGAACCAACTCCTTGGCCCCATCTCTGGAGCCCGCTTCCCTGCTCCAGTACCTGGGAGCTCTACCACCCTCAGACACCCCTGGTATTTTTGTGACCCTGTGGGTCCTGAGACTACACTGTCCCCACAAGGGCTCCATCCCCTAATCAGCCTCTGGAGTGACCTCCCTCAGTGGAACAGACATCCATAAGTTCAGATTTTGTGCTCTGCTGCTCCACTGCTTGCTGGGAGCCAGCCCCTCCCCCACTGAAGTCTATCCTCCCGCCTTGGATTTACTTCTCCACACATCCTACCTACCAGAAAGTGGTTGCTTTTCTGTTCCTAGAATTGTTGCTTTTCTTCTCTTGGATCTCCTGTTGGGTTTGTAGGTGTTCAGAATGGCTTGATAAATATCTAGATGAATGCCTGAGACCTGATGAAATTTAGGTCTCCTACTCCTCCACCATCTTTCTCCTCCCTGAATGCTAACTTTCAATATGAGGACACACATTACTTTTTTCAATTATCATATTTTATCTGTTTTTAATCTAACTTTTTGTTTTTGTCAAAATAATACATGTAACAATTGCACCCAAAACCATAAGATACCTAGGAATAACCCTAACCAAAGAGGCAAAGAATCTATACTCAGAAAACTATAAAGTACTCATGAAAGAAATTGAGGAAGACACAAAGAAATGGAAAAATGTTCCATGCTTCTGGATTGGAAGAACAAATATTGTGAAAATGTCTATGCTACCTAAAGCAATCTACACATTTAATGCAATCCCTACCAAAATACCACCCATTTTTTTCAAAGAAATGGAACAAATAATTCTAAAATTTATATGGAACCAGAAAAGACCTCGAATAGCCAAAGGGATATTGAAAAAGAAAGCCAAAGTTGGTTTGGCTTCCGAACTTCAAGCTCTATTACAAAGCTGTCATCATCAAGACAGCATGGTACTGGCACAAAAACAGACACATAGATCAATGGAACAGAATAGAGAGCCCAGAAATAGACCCTCAACTCTATGGTCAACTGATCTTCGACAAAGCAGAAAAGAATGTCCAATGGAAAAAAGACAGCCTCTTCAATAAATGGTGCTGGGAAAATTGGACAGCCACATGCAGAAAAATGAAATTGGACCATTTCCTTACACCACACACAAAAATAGACTCAAAATGGATGAAGGACCTCACTGTGAGAAAGGAATCCATCAAAATCCTTGAGGAGAACACAGGCAGCAACCTCTTCGACCTCAGCCGCAGCAACATCTTCCTAGGAACAACACAAAAGGCAAGGGAAGCAAGGGCAAAAATGAACTATTGGGATTTCATCAAGATCAAAATCTTTTGCACAGCAAAGGAAACAGTTAACAAAATCAAAAGACAACTGACAGAATGGGAGAAGATATTTGCAAACAACATATCAGATAAAGGACTAGTGTCCAGAATCTATAAAGAACTTAGCAAACTCAACACCCAAAGAACAAATAATCCAATCAAGAAATGTGCAGAAGACATGAACAGACATTTCTTCAAAGAAGACATCCAGATGGCCAACAGACACATGAAAAAGTGCTCCATATCACTCGGCATCAGGGAAATACAAATCAAAACCACAATGAGATATCACCTCACACCAGTCAGAATGGCTAAAATTAACAAGTCAGGAAATGACAGATGCTGGCGAGGATGCGGAGAAAGGGGAACCCTCCTACACTGTTGGTGGGAATGCAAGCTGGTGCAACCACTCTGGAAAACAGCATGGAGGTTCCTCAAAATGTTGAAAATAGAACTGCCCTATGACCCAGCAATTGCACTACTGGGTATTTACCCTAAAGATACAAACGTAGTGATCCAAAGGGGCACGTGCACCCGAATGTTTATAGCAGCAATGTCCACAATAGCCAAACTATGGAAAGAACCTAGATGTCCATCAACAGATGAATGGATCAAGAAGATGTGGTATATATACACAATGGAATACTATGCAGCCATCAAAAGAAATGAAATCTTGCCATTTGTGACAACATGGATGGAACTAGAGCGTATCATGCTTAGCGAAATAAGTCAAGCAGAGAAAGACAACTATCATATGATCTCCCTGATATGAGGAAGTGGTGATGCAACATGGGGGCTTAAGTTGGTAGAAGAAGAATCAATGAAACAAGATGGAATTGGGAGGGAGACAAACCATAAGTGACTCTTAATCTCACAAAACAAACTGAGGGTTGCTGGGGGGAGGAGGGTTGGGAGAAGGGGGTGAGGTTATGGACATTGGGAGGGTATGTGCTTTGGTGAGTGCTGTGAAGTGTGTAAACGTGGTGATTCACAGATCTGTACCCCTGGGGATAAAAATATATGTTTATAAAAAAAAAATAATAATAATAATAATAATAATACACGTACATGAATCAGTCAAAAATACCACACTATTACATAATAAAAATAGCAGTTCCCTAGAAGGTTAATTCCATCCACTATATTTCTTAGTATCTATTTATATTATGTACCCAGTAGTCATTATTTGCACATGTGAGAGAAGAGATGGCCAGACAGGAATAATTTTGTAAATCATAGGCAGAAATGTTCTTTTTAATAAAATAGTGTATTTTATTTTATTTGAGTTTAAAATAAGAATAAAATAAGAACAGGATAATTGCTGAATTTCATACAATTTTTTCAATAAAATTTATTATGCTTACTTACTGAGTACCTAATATAGTCCTGTCACAATTCTATGCATTGAATACGTAAATGAAGGAAAGGGAGAAAGATCCCTGTCTGTATATAGCTTGTGTTTTAGCCAGGAAGACAGATATTAAATAATAAATATAATAAATACATAAACTGTAGAGTATGTTGGATGCTAAAGCATGTTATAAAAAATGGAGAGGAGAGGAGCTGGAGGCTTCCAGGGGAGGGGTGGCTGTTTGAAATGGGGTGTTAAGCCAGTTTTTTAGGCATATGAACTATGTGCTTGCTTTAATGCTCTGTTGTTAACATGTTGGATTCTTAATCATTTTTTAACATGGTGTCTTCTGTTTCTAATTATATGGGGCTCACAAATCACCTGAACAAGTATGTAAAGGAATGAAGATGTTAGTCTTGTGGCTAACTTGGGGACAGTGTTGTGGAGGGAAAGATCGGTACAAAGTCCCTAAAGAAAAATTCCTGACATATTAAATGAAGGAGACATATTAAATGGAGAAAAGAGAGCAAAGACAGAGAGTTGTGGGGGAAGTTGTAAGAGATGTGGTCAGGAGAGAGCAGATTGTTTGAAGCAGCAGTTGGCAAACTTTTTCTGTAAAGGGCGAGTTAGTAAATATTTTAGGCTTTGTAGGCCATATGGTCTCACTGCAACCACTCAACCCTGCTGTTGTAGTAGTGGTGAAAGCAGCCAGAGATAATGCATAAATGAATATGCATGGCTGTATTCCAATAAAATGTTATTTATGGATGCTGAAATTTGAATTTTGTATAATTTTCATGTGTCACTAAATGTCCTTTTGGGTTTTATTTTCACCCATTTAAAATTGTAAAAATCATTCTTAGTGCCCAGGCTACTGTACAGAAATAAGCAATAGGTCATATTTGGCCCTTAGACAATTGCTTTCAGACCCATTTAAGTCTTTATAGAGCATTATAAAGTCTTCTGCCTTTACTCTGAAACAAAGAGGATCTTTGAAGGCTTTTAAATGGACAAATCATTTGACTTCTATTTTTAAATAATTTGGCTGCTTTGCTGAGAATGTAGTTTGGAGGCTACTGCAGTGATCCAGGAGAGAGATAATGGCTCAGAACAGGGTAGCAGCAGTAGAGGGTGGTCAGAAGTGATTGAATTTAGGCTGTTTTTTAAAGCTTTTTTTTTTTTAAACAGGTTTTTTTTTAAAGATTTTTCTTTTTTATTTGACAGACAGAGGTCACAAGTAGGCAGAGAGGCAAGCAGAGAGAGAAGAGGAAATAGGCTCCCTGCTGAGCAGGGAGCCCAATCGGGGCTCAATCCCAAGACCCTGGGATCTTGATCTGAGCCAAAGCCAGAGACTTTAACCCACTTAGCCACCCAGGTGCCCCTAAACAGATCTCTTTATGGATTATATATAGAGTATGGCTGGGGGAGGAAAGGTTTCAAGGATGATCCCTGCATTTTGACCTGAGAAACTGCAAATATGGAGCTGCCATTGACCGGAATGAGAAAGGCTGAAGTTAGAGAGAGCTCTGGAAGAAGGTCATGAATTCAGTTTGGGGCTTGTTGAATTAAGATTCCTATTGGATTTCTAGTGGGAAATGTTGAGAAGGCAGTTGGCCTTCATGCAGTTGGGCATGAAAGTTTTGGAGGTTGGAATGTAGTTGGTACTTAAAGTCAATAGATTTGGTGAAATCTTTAAGGGAATGAATACAGAAAGAGAAAGGAGTCCAAGGACTAAACCCTGGCCATTCCAATATCCAGAAGCTGCAATGAGTAGTCCAGAGAGTACTAGCAATGGGTAATGAAGACCAAAGAAGGAGGGATGCATCAAGGGAGAACACCAAGAGAGTCAAGAGTATGAAAAGAGGAGAAAGTGATCAACTGTGTCTGATACTGTGTCCAATAGGTCAAGTAAGGTGTGGTCTATGAGCTGACCATTAGGTTCAACAACATGTGGGTCATCACCAAGGGCAGAGGTGGAACTCCACTTCATGACAAAAGTCCGAGTGGACAGGGTTTAAGAAAAAATGGAAGGAAAAGAATTGAGGACAGAATACACAAACCTATCTGATGTGCCTCAAAGGAAAGCAAAGAAATAGGTTAAGAAAAAAAATGATGGAAACTAGGAGCTGGCTTTGTATGTTTAAACTTGTGCTTCAATGCTAGAGGTATGAAAAACATTTAACACTCTTCCAGTACTTGCCACCTCCAGATTTTATGTTATTAAAATTTTCATTTACTCAAAAATTTTAATATCACTTCATTTTATAATAGAACTAAACTCTCATATTTAAATTAATGCAATGTTCATGACCAGTGCTCTTACTACAGCTTCTCTAATACTGGATTCTCCAGGTCATTTCCTCCTTTGTTTTGTTTTTGTTTGACAGGAAGGGCCTGAAGCTGTGCTCTTCCATGTTCTCACAGTCATGAAAATGCCTGACTGTTGCCTTTATACTTGATTAATAGCTTGTTAAACATAAAATTCTTGGCTCTTTCTTTTTCTCAAAATATCATATTAGTCCTTTTTTTCTGGCATTGCGTATTGAGCTACTTCTGTTGCTGTGGCTTTTCATTTACTTTTTGTTATTGCTGTCGTTGGCTGATTTTGCAGCTGAACAATTTTTTAAAGTAGTGCTGTGGCTGCTGCAGACCTTGAGTCCTTTCACAAGTGAGAATGTCTGCCTGTTCCTTTGATACTTGCAAAATTCCTTAGTGGAGTATTATATAACAGGCTAATATATTGTTTTCATTAGAACTCTATAGGTGTAGACAAAACCTCTTAGCACCATTTCAAATTCTCACTGCCTTAACTTTTTTTTTAATTTTTAATTTTTTAAATTTCTTTTCAGTGTACCAGAATTCATTGTTTATGCACCACACCCAGTGCTCCATGCAATATGTGCCCTCCATAATACCACCACCATGCTCGCCCAACCTCCCACCCTCAGCCCCTCAGATTGTTTTTCAGAGTCCATAGTCTCTCATGGTTTGTCTCCCCTTCCAATTTCCCCCAACTTCCTTCTCCTCTCCAACTCCCCATGTCTTCCATGTTATTTGTTATGCTCCACAAATAAGTGAAACCATATGATAATTTACTTTCTCTGCTTGACTTATTTCACTCAGCATAATCTCTTCCAGTCCCATCCATGTTGATACAAAAGTTGGGTATTCATCCTTTCTGATGGAGGCATAGTATTCCATAGTGTATATGGACCACATCTTCCTTATCCATTTGTCCGTTGAAGGTCATGTTGGCCTTAACTTTTAACTTCAGCCACAACTGCAGCAACCAGCTCTGCATAAGTTTCAGCCACATTCATGGAGTTGTTGTCCTTTGTTCAGACATGTGTCCTACACTTCTGGCTTCTCATGTGAGGCTCCTTAGATAGAGGCTTCCACTAAAGCATGGACAACCTACTCACGTAGAGGAGTTAATGTCATCCCTGGGAGGTCAAGAGACCATGTCCTTTCCACTTTTCTTCTCTGGATGGTCTAGAAACACTTTTCATAAGACTTCTAAGATAGTCCCAAGGGACTGGGCATCCAGTTGCCTCTAACAAAAACCAACTTAATAATATATTTTTGTATTGGTCTTCCCTTTTTCCCATTTCATTTTTTTATCTTTTATTCCTGCTTCCCAGATTCTTTTTTATTTTTAATTTTCCCCTGAATGTGTTTACTTACAGAATGGAGGGGGTGGATAGGTCGAGTGACTGGGTGATGGGTAGTAAGGAGGGCATGTGTTGGGATGAGTACTGGGTGTTACATGCAACTAATGAATTGCTGAACACTACAACAAAAACTTATGATGTACTGTATGTTGGCTAACTGAACATAATGTGGAAAAAATGAACCCCTCTCACCATTGTAACATCAAGCTGCCAAATGTTTGAACTCTGAATATCTGTGCTTTATCTCCATTTACATTCAGCACTTGTTAGAAATATGTTTTTCTTTCATTTATTTTCAGCATAACAGTATTCATTATTTTTGCACCACACCAGTGCTCCATGCAATCCGTGCCCTCTCTAATACCCACAACCTGGTTCCCCCAACCTCCCACCTCTTGCCACTTCAAACCCCTCAGATTGTTGAAGGGAGTTGGGGGAAATTGGAAGGGGAGGTGAACCATGAGAGACTATGGACTCTGAAAAACAATCTGCTTCCCAGATTCTACTCCCAAATGAAATACTTTCACATGAACTACTTCCAGGATAGAACTACTAACCTTAGATAGTAGACACTACATTTTGCTCTGGCACTGAATATTGTTGTGGGGATATTTGAGGCCATTGGGTACCCACTATCCCTTCATCAATCTATACATTTCAAGTTATTTCATAATTTTTTTCCTGGTGCCTGAAGAACTCAATAACTTAACTAAGCTATGTCTTGGCTTTGATAGTTCTTTATCAATTTTTCATGGAAGAGAGCTAGAGGTGATGATTAACTTAACTGATGCCTTGTAGGCTGGCCTCCTAGAGAGGAAGTCAGCTCACTGCCTCTGGACACCAGTGATAGCCACCTAGGGTTTAATGCAATCCATCTGGCAGAGAGCTGACATTTGGATCAGGACCTCAGCCAAGTTCCCATCTAGTAGTAGTGCTGTAATCACAAGGGTTAAGACCACACCTGGGGAAAGCCAAGAGTTCTCCCAGTTGATGAATGCTGAGATAGTAGGTAGAACTGAAAGCCAGGGTTCTGCTGTTAGAGCTTATGTCCTAATTTCACTAGGAAAGGTTTGGTTCTTTAATAATTAAGAAATTTAAAGACCCCAACATCTAAGGTCCAGGATCTCTCTTTCTCAGACCTAGATTCACTGTCTGCTAGATTGTTGTAGACTTCCTGAGAATAAGATGGTCATGAAAGGATCATTCACATGTACTAGAGATATTATGCCTTTGAGGAGGTAATTAAAGTTAAATGAGGTTGCAAGTATGGAGCCCTGATCCAATGAAACTGCGCCCTTATAAAAAAGAGAAACTAGATCTTTCTCTGTCTCTGTCTCTATCTCTCTATGTGAGAATATAGACAGAAGGTGACTGTCTGCAAGCCAGGAAGAGAGCTCTCACCAGAGACTGAATCTTGTCAGAACCTTGATCTTGGACTTTCCAACCTTCAGAACTATAAGAAAATAAATATCTGTTGTTTAAGTCACCCAGTCTATGGCATTTTGTTATGGCAGCCAGAGCAAGCTAAGACAATGTCCAAACCTAATCTGATGGCTATTTCTCTTATTACCCACAGAGGATGAAAGCAGGAGAATACACAAAGACAATGCACCCAAACTGGTATGCTAACTGGATTGCTTGCCCAATGCTATAAATATCCCAGAGCCATTCCCAGCAACAGTCCATCTGTTCTTAGCCATCTGTTACAAACCCAGGATTCTGAGGACAGGAAGTTTTCTGGTGCTGAACAACTGTGATTTGGGAACCCAATCCAGATATCCCTTCCCACACCTTTTTCTTTTTATTCCCCCAACCTTGTCTGAGCAACTGTGAAATCAGGACTGCTGCACTGAGGGATGGGTGGAGAACACTATGGGTCACTGCTGTCTCTACCTGGTTGTTGATGGTTTCCCCAATTGCAGCTTTGCCTGTTACCTTTGACTGAACACCTGCTATGGTCCCAATACTCTGCCATGTGGGCACTGAGAAGCCATTCTTGTTCTGGTGCTGTTGCAAATGAAGTGGTCCAACTACTGCATGACCAGAAGAATGGGAAAACATTGGTGCAGGATTCCCACTAAGGTGATGGTCCCAGGTATGGGTAAAATGCCATGGATATTTATGGAAGTAGAAGAAGTACCTTGCTAGGTAGGAAGGAAACCTCTGAAATCACAGGATATGGGATAGTGATGCATTCTGACTGCCCTGCATTTGATCCTCCTAGGAGAACTCTCAATCAGGTTGTCCCAAGTTCTTTGATGCAACTCTCACAGGTAGTGGACTCTTCTGTTAATCTTCATGCTAGTGATTCCATTTCTTCCCCCAAGTTTTTATTTAAATCCCAGTTAGCATACAGTATATATTAGTTTCAAGTGTAGAATTTAGTGACTCAACCCTTACATATAACACCTTCTGCTCATCGCAACAAGTGCCCTCCTTAATACCCATCACCTATTTCACTCATCCCCTCACCCACCTCCTCTATGGTAACCATCAATTTGTTCTCTATGGTCAAGAGTCCGCTTCTTGATTTGCCTCTTCCTTCCCACCCCATGTTCATTTGATTTTTAAAATCCACATATGAGTGAAATCATATGGTATTTGTCTTTCTGATTAAATCTATATCCAGAACTAGGTGCAGCTAGGGAGAGACAAGAGGTCATTTTGGTGTCTTGCAATGTCATTGCCCTTTTAGAATATTCTATTGAGTTATACCACCCAGTATCTCCCAGTATAACTCACTGTCAATGAAAGATTCTGGGTCCTAGGCCTAGTAGTCCATGCAGGAGAGATTTCCTTCCCTCTGGGATGTTACTGGCTTCATAGCCATTTGAACTGACTTGGGACCAATGTTGTAGTCATTACTCAGTTACATCTTGACCTTTGTTTTGCATCTCCCAATAAGGGCCTTGTTCAACTCCACAGAATGCTTATGTCCATCAGTAAGGAGAACAATCAATGACTGGTTGACCCTGGTTATACATGATACTTTCTGGTCTGTATATTGTGCCCAAGAGGGGGTCTTCTCCTTTATGAATGAGCATCTCCCTTGGTCAGCCTCAAGCAAATAAGGTCTGAACCCTGCAGGTTCATTCCACCATTTTTAGCTTTCTGGTATTCCCTTCCAGGACTATGTGCCCATCATTTATTCTGGATACAAAGAAGTCATATTGCTGTGGAGTAGGAGTCATAGCACTCCTCAACTTCATTGTAGTCTCATCTTTGAAATGCCAAGAACTATCCAATTCACTAGAGATTTGAAGATGCATAAAAAATAGTACCTGCCTCCAAAGAGCTAACTTATTAGTAGAAGACATGGACTGTAAACAAGTGACACAAAACACAATGGTGTATATAATGAAAATATGCATAAGGTTATAAAAAATCAATTTCTCAAGCACATGTGATGAGTGAGAGTTGAGTCTATTTCATGTAAGAAACTCCATATGAAGCAACATCATCATAAAGTTGTAAGAGATAAGGCAATCTTAGGCTTCATTAGTGGAAATATAGAATTCATCAAAAAGAAAGATAAACACTGGACTAGGAGTCGGCAGCTCTGTGTTTCAGTTCAGGCTATACATCTGGCTGTGTAATTTCATGAAATTCTTGTTCTCCATTTCCTCATCTGTATATATGAACGATAAAGTCTAGCTTGCCTCCCTCTTTGGGGACAAGTAAGAATCAAATGGGTTAGAAGAGTCTATTTTTATATATAATTTTTTATTATGTTAGTCACCATATAGTACATCATCAGTTTTTGATGCAGTGTTCCATGATTGCATATAACACCCAGTGCTCCATGCAATATGTGCCCTCCTTAATAACCATCACTGGGAACATCCATCTCCCTACCCTCAAAACCCTCATTTTGATTCCTGGAGTCCACAGTCTCTCATGGTTCTTCTCCCCCTCTGATTGCCCCCCTTCATTTTGCCCTTCCTTCTCCTAATGTTATTAATTAATGCTATTCCTTATGTTCCACAAATAAATCAAACCATATAATAGTTATCTTTCTCTGTTTGACTTATTTCACTTAGCATAATCTCCTCCAGTTACATCCATGTTGATGCAAATGTTGGGTTTTCATCCTTTCTGATGGCTGAATAATATTCCATTGTGTATATGGACCACATCTTCTTTATCCATCATCTCTTGAAGGACATCTTCGCTCCTTCCACAGTTTGGCTTTTGTGGATATTGCTGCTATGAACGTTGGGGTGCATGTACCCCTTCTTTTTACTACATCTGAATCTTTGGGGTAAATACCCAGTAGTTGCAATTGCTGGGTCATAGGGTAGCTCTATTTTTAACTTTTTGAGAAACCTCCACACGGTTTTCTGAAGTGACTGTACCAACTTGCATTCTCACCAACAGTGTAAGAGGGTTCCCCTTTTTCTACAACCTCTCCAATTCTTCTTTCTTGCCTTGTCAATTTTTGCCATTCTAACTGATGTAAGTTAGTATCTCATTGTGGTTTTAATTTGAATTTCCCTGATGGCTCATAAAGTTGAACATTTTTTCATGTGTCTGTTAGCTATTTGTATATCTTCTTTGGAGAAGTGTCTGTTCATGTCTTCTGACCATTTTTTGACTTGATTATTTGTTTTTCAGGTGTTGAGTTTGAGAAATTCTTTATAGATCTCAGATTAACAGCCCTTTATCTCTAGTGTCAAATATCTTCTCCCATTCTGTGAGTTGTCTCTTTGTTTTGTTGACTGTTTCCTTTGCTGTGCAGAAGCATTTTATTTTGGTGAAGTCCCAAATGTTCATTTTTGCTTTTATTTCCCTTGCCTTTGGAGACATGTTAAGAAATGCTTATAACAGCATATAAGGGAAAAAGCTGGAAACAACCCACTTGTTGCTCTATGTAGAAAGGATAAGTAAATTGTAGCATACTCATATAATAGAATACCATACAGATATGAAAATGAGTGAACAGGAGCACGTGGGTGGCTTAGTCATTTAGGTGTCTGCCTTCAGCTCAGGTAATAATTCCAGGGTCCTGAGCTACCTGCTCAGTGGGGAGTTTGCTTCTCCCTCTCCCTCTGCCCGTCCCACCTAACTCTTGTTTCCTCTCTCTCAAATAAATAAATAAATAAATAAATAAATAAATAAATAAAATCTCTTTTTAAAAAAAAGAAAATAGGTGAACAGTTGCTACCTGTAACAATTTGGATGAATCCAGAGTGAATCCAAAGACTTAATGCTGAGCTAAAAAATGAAGAAAGAAGAATACATTTGACATTATTTCACTTAAAGTTAAAATTAAGGAACATAATAAAACTGATAAAGATATTCTTATTATAATAAACAATTATAAAGCTAATGAATATATTATTTAGGGATACAGGCATATGTGATAAAATTATAAATAAAGCAAAGAAATGATTACCACAAAATTCATGTAGCTGCTTATTCCAGGGGAGTGAGAAACATCAAGCTGGGTTGAGACACACAGAATGATACTCAAAGAAAGTATTATCATGTTTAAGCTGGGTGGTAGAACATGGGTTTTCATTTTAAAATTTTTCTTTAAATGCGTATCTAAACTCATGTGTGTAGTACATTGTACCATAAATTTGAGAATTCAAAAATAATGAGGGCTTATTGAAAAAAATCTAGCAATATCAAAGGATACACAATGCCACACTTTTAAATCTTTATTATTCTATAAAGCTTATGCTGATAATTCTTTTCAATACTTAGGTGCTCAGATGGAAGGCAGGCTTGATAAGGACACACCCGGAGCCCTTAAGGAACCATTAAGAAAGGATAGTTTACTCGCAGGTCATTCATATAGGGTAAGAGGCACCAAATTCAAGAGAAAATATCTTACTAAATCTAAACAGCAACTAGACCTAATAGTGCCAAAGAGGATAACCCTGAAACTTTGCTATTTTTGCAAATCCTTGACTTAACCTTGATTTGACACAATTCTGGCTCTTTGTCCCAACCATATTCTCCTGTGTGCCTCAGGAAAATGCTTTTCCCAGTTCAACCTGGACCACCAACTAAACATAAGGAGGCAGTGCTGTGTAAAGATTAAGAGAATTCCATTCTGGAGGCAGCTGTCCTGGCACTGAATCCTGGATCTGGTGCTTAAGATTTGTTTGATCAAGTTTCTCATCTGCAAAATTGGGGTAAGAGTAATAATGGTTTTCATAGGTTAAATGAAATAATTAATAGACCCTCAGATGAACATTCATTGTTTTTCAGTCACTCAGTATTCGCCCTCCACTCTCTTGGAATTTCATTTTGTGATCAGTCCTGATGGAAATTTGAATCCAAGTGCTCTGTTTTTGTCACTAATCAAGTGTCTGATGAAATCTCAGACTACTTCTCCTGGGGTTTTGATTCTTATGTGGAATGAAGCATGGTTAAAAAAACAAAATTAAGGTTTATTCTAAGACCTCATCCCACTGCACTACCTCCTAAAATGCTTGATTTCTGTCTTATCACAGACAGTACTATCTTATCTTTGATTCTGTGAACGTCCTCATATTTTTCCAAAATACCAATCTGTGCTTGTTATAGTTGGTATTAGTTACTTGCAAAAATAAGTCCTTAGTGATATAAAACACCAAGAACAATCTCTGGCACATAGTGTTTGTTGATATTACTGCTTTCACAACTGAAATCCTCCCTGACAGCACTTCTACCAGACTCTCTGGTCCTGCAAGTGAGAACTAAACACTCAGGACCTAATTATCAGGGGGTGAATGGATATAATTTAGTTTCTAAATGTAATACAGAAGTCAGTCTGCATCTATAGAAGTTGGAAAAGGTGCTGATGTCCCACAAGGGTGCGCATCTACCCACCAACTACCTTTTAGGTATTGTACAGGAGTAACAGATAAGCAATACGGACAATAGGTACTAGAGTATATAAGGTATTTCAGAGGAAGAAGAGATCAGCAAGCTTCATAGAGAGGGTCTAAGCTGTGCTTTGAAGAACTGTAACATTGGCAGTGAGGAGAAAGCAAGTAAGGACTGAGGAGAAGAAGATGTTACAAGCAAAGGGTGGAAAGATAGTGTAAGCAAAGGCATGAAGTACATGTTTGGGGACAACAAATGGACCATTTGGCCAAAGCAGAAATTTATTATAGGATAATGGTAGTAGATAATGTTTAGAAAGGTAGATTGGAATTAATTTTAAATATAAAAATCTAGACATAGTCAAGTTGCAAATATTTCTATTAAAAGAGACTCCTTTCAGTATCATCACCATCATCTCTACCCAGCAGCAACACAAAAGTATCAACTGAATGTAATTTGGAACTATGGGACACTAGAGAGTTCTTGCAGACCTTCAGAGAGGACATTTTTGAAACCATACTTTCTTAGAAAAAATTATCATATAACCATGACTTACGGTCATTCCAAAGAGCAGGTGTGGGTAAAATGTTCAGAAAGTAGCACCTAAAGACGGAAAGTTTGTACTGATTGTATAAATTAAACATGAAGAATTCCATAAAGAAAAAGGGTTTAAAAACAGCAGATAAGGGACGCCTGGGTGGCTCAGTGGGTTAAAGCCACTGCCTTCAGCTCAGGTCATGACCCGGAGTCCTGGGATCGAGCCCCACATCGGGCTCTCTGCTCAGGAGGGAGCCTGCTTCTTTCTCTCTCTCTCTCTCTGCCTGCCTCTCTGCCTACTTGTAATCTCTGCCTGTCAAATAAAGTAAATTAAAAAAAAAAACTAAATAAATAAATAAATAAAAGAGTCGGATGCTTAACCAACAGCCATCCATTAAAAAAAAAACAGCTAATAACTTCTAAGGGTTTTTATTATTTGCTTTCCAATAAAGATATGCTTTGATGTCAGGGACAAAATGTCCACAACATAAAAACCTAACCAGAATGTTTAAACAGATGCTTATCAACCATGGGAACTGCCATAAAAGCTATTAAGCTAGTGATTTCCATTGTGATAGTCTCTACCACCTTGTTAGGGGTCATAGCATTGCTTTGTTCTATAGGTTGCAGGTCTAAGGTGAGGTGTTTGTAGGGGAGCAGATCTGTCGATTTATTGATTAGTTACATGCACATATGAATTCATTGTTCTCCACTTGGAAGCCCTTACAATAACCTGGGATTCAGATGGTATAAAAAGCAAATCCAGGGGTGCCTGGGTGGCTCAGTGGGTTAAGCCTCTGCCTTTGGCTCAGGTCATGATCTCGGGGTCCTAGGATGGAGCCCGGCATTGGGCTCTCTGCTCAACAGGGAGCCTGCTTTCCCCCCCAACAACCCCCTGCCTGCCTCTCTGCCTACTTGTGATCTCTGTCTGTCCAATAAATAAATAAAATCTTAAAAAAAAAAAAAAGCAAATCCAGGCTCTGCTAGACCAGTACCAATGACAGCCATGGAAGAGCTTACTCTCCTTGCAGGTGAGTCTGCAGACAGAGACAGAGCCTTACTCTCACCTGACTCCTTTTTCTCTCTGGATCTGAGAGCCATGAAGCAGTCTTCATATTATACCTCCCGGCTCTTCCACTTTTCTTCCATCATATCAAATTTCCAAGAGAATCTTGACGTATATGATCAGTCTGTCTCTTATTCCTATACTCTCAGCCTCACTCTAATAACATTTCTACCTTCATTGATCCCATGGGCATGGTGCTAAAAGAAAGGACTTATTTTCTTCCAATGCTTGTCTTATTCTCCAATCCCTTAACAATTGTTTCTTGTTCTGCATTCATCTTCCTGCACCACCTTATTTTAATCGGTATCATTTTTATTTACATGCTTGAATCCTTGGTCTAACTTTTCCAGGGATGAAAATCAGTAGGAACTGAGAGAGAATGATGTGAGTTATCTTGGTTCTACTGTTTTCAGCATTACTCCTTTTTTTATCTCCTTCTATCCTACAGAGTTGCTGATGTATCATAAAGATCTCAGCTAGAAATTAATAATTTAAAGGGGTTAAGTCAGTAAATTATTTATAACCAAGCTATATCCTCAGTTTATTAGTTGTTCTAGAGCTGTTGTTTACAAAGTTTTTATAGTTTCAGAACATTTTCTAAATGAAACCTCTAGCTCAATTTATAAAACACTCAAGTCAGATGTGCTCTGGTAGAACAAGGGAGAGACATCTGAAGTCTTGCCTCACAGCTCCTGGTACTTCTCTTCTACTGTAAGAGCTCCAAAACAGTGGCTCCAAGAAAATTCTCAGGCTCCAGGAGATATTGAATTCACTGTTTTTGGAGGATGCCTTGTCTGTGGAAGGCTCTACTCATCCCGGTTCAGGGAGGTGAAGCACTGATGGATGTGTACTCATTAAGTAGAGTCCATTCTGGGTAATTTCAGTAGAAATTCAGTAGATCTTCCAAAATAATAGCCTGTGAACTCTGCATTCAGTAACATTTATTACTGACATGAAAGTGGAAGAAGAGAGTGCCATGGCCATTTTTTAATAAGAGGAGGAAAGTGTAGATCTCTTGGGGCCTTCATTGGCAAGCCTACTCTTGGGCATAATCCCTACATGCCACTGGGCTGGAACAACATATGACAAATAGGATGGTGCTCAAGGCCTCAGAATCAAATTGCACAGGGTATAGACAATTAATTCAGGATACATGTGTTTTCTTTCCCTCTAGGTCTGGCCCTTCTGCTGAATGCTCATCTAGGTAAGTCACGAACTCTGTCTTTTATCTTTGATGCAATCTTTTCCTACCATAAACCACTAATCTCTATAAATTATTCATCATGCAATTGTCTGATTAGTGTATTTTTTAAAAAATATAGCAAGAGATAAGCCATCTGAGGGAAAGAGAGCTACTGTCTACTTCACAGACAGGTTTGATATTAAGGGAACCTATTATTTTGGATTGGCTGTCACTACTAACTTCTTTAGCATGACCACTGGGATTTATAAATTGGTATTCACTGGGCTTTACAGGACTACTGGACATCTTTTCTTAAGTGGTTCTTAGGCTTAACATCACAAATGAGTCTGCTGGAGCCAAAAATAACTAACTCCAAGTCAGTGACTAGTTCCCAAGTTAGATCTTTGAACTTATCTGCAAGAATATTTATATTAAACATCCCCACACAGAGATCAGACATTGAGGCAAAGAGAGGGAAACAGAGACAGAGCCAAAACCCACAGCACATTTCGGTGGCACCTTAATCAAGTCATTATTCTCACTTCTTACTGCTCTCAGGTTCCGCTTACCAGCTGACATGCTACTTCACTAACTGGGCCCAGTACTGGCCAGGCCTGGGGCACTTCATGCCTAATGACATTGACCCCTGCCTATGTACTCACCTGATCTATGCCTTTGCTGGGATGAGGAACAATGAGATCACCACCATTGAATGGGATGATGTGGCTTTCTACCAAGCTTTCAATGGCCTGAAAAACAAGTAAGATGGTGGAGATATCTCATTTGGTATCTCTTAGGGTGGTGCTCTCCAAATGTTAATGTGCAAACAGATCACCTGGGATCTTCTTAAAATGAGTTCAGGTTCAGTGAGTCTGAGGTGAGGATGAAGATTCTACGTTTCCAAAAAGCTCCCCTCTGATGTTGATGCTTCTGGTCCAGGAAGCTATACTTCAAGTAGCAACGATATGGACAACATAGCACACTGTCTGCTCTAGCAAGTATTCAAAATATATCAGTTCTATTTCTCCTTTTCCCTGTCAATTTCTTTTTTTTAATGACCCAAGAAACTGCAAGCCACTTTAGCCGCTAACATCAGAGAGCAGGAGGTGGAAGATAATGAAGATTAGACAGCACTGAGCCCCCCAAATCAGAAATGTCTGCTGTATTTTAAGAGTAACAATGAAGCATAACAAAGAAACAACAACCTTGGTATCTTTTAATTTCTGATTTACTCAGTCAAGCTATTTCTAGGAGAAATAAGGCTACAGACCATTGCTACCATCAGTAGGGGTACTATCCTGAATGTAGCTGTGAGAATTTAAGTTATGATACATAGAGGAAGTAAACACTTGCAGAGTGGTATTTCTTGAAGTGTGACCCACTGACTATGCGTCAAAACCACATGGAGGCACCTGATAAAAATGTCAATCCTTCCCACAGCCCAGCCAGAATTTCTGAGAAAGGGGCTATAAACCCAGAATTTTAATGTTTTGCCACTCTGTTGCACTCCATTCTTGAGAACCACTATTTAAGAAAAATGTGCATAATTTTAAGCAATTGATTTCTATTCATTTATCTTGGAGCCTGAGAAAGTAATTATTCTCAAGCAACATTTATTATTTCATCTGATTATAACAGAATATGATTTAATTATGTTTTTAAGTTTTATATATCTTATTGCCAATATACAGCTATTTTTACAAAATCTGGTCCCATAATTTGGATTTCCTCAAAGAACTTTGAGTGCCTTTATGATAACAACACAATTTTTTGTTGTTGTTGAAGTATAATTAACATAAAACATTATATTAGTTTCAGGTGTACAATATAATGATTCAACAATTCTGTACATTACTCAGTGTTCATCATGGTAAGTGTACTGTTAATCTCTTTTATCTCAATAAATCACCTCATCCCCCCACCTACCTCCTCTCTGACAACTATCAGTTTGTTCTCTATATTTAAGAGTCTTGTTTTTTGTTTGTCTTTTTTCTTTGTTTGTTTATTAAATTCCACATCTGATTGAAGTCATATGGCATTTGTCTTTCTCGGACTGACTTATTTTACTTAGTATTATACTAAGTATTGGCTAACAACACAATTTTTATAAAGATAGTCTTCAAAGGCACCTGGGTGGCTCAGTCATTAGGTGTCTGCCTTCGACTCAGTCATGATCCCAGGGGATCAAGCTCTGCACTGGGCTCCCTGCTCAGCTGGAAGCCTGCTTCTCCATCTCCCACTCCCCCTGCTTGTGTTCCTTCTCTCACTGTGTCTCTCTCTGTCAAATAAATAAAATCTTAAAAAAAAAAAAGTCTTTGGTAGTGAAGGAAAATTATCCTACAGAATGTCTTATCAAGGCAACATCAAAGTATATGACCAGGCTCAATACCACAGCAATGTTATTTTTAATAAAAGGACTCATGGATTTTGAAGTTTCTCTTTTCTATTCTTTGCTTTATAGGAACAGCCAGCTTAAAATTCTCCTGGCCATTGGAGGCTGGAAATTTGGAACTGCCCCATAAATCCTCTGTGGGAGAGTCTGGTGTTCATTTGCAACTGAAAACAAGTTATGTTCCTTTACACTTCACAATCTAAGACAGGTTGTGAAGGATGCACATTAAAAAATAGAGAACTGGAATAAATTACTCGATCAAGACCTCAATATTAAAGCAGAACACAATTTGTTTTACATGTTTGCATTTAGATGGATATTCTGGGATTCCATTCACAGAGGTTTAGTTACTGAGATTGCAAAACAACCTCTTCTTAAAGTATTTCACAAGCACAGTCCCTGTGAGAGTGCTACATAGCACTTCTTTATACCTTCTGGGGGAAGAGAAGAGAAAGTCATACAAATAAACAAGAAGACTTCTTTAAGGGCATATGAACTTTGGGGGCTATTTGGAGAGAGAACTGTGAGGTGGGGTAGTGTTCAAAGCAACAAGTGCAACCTAGGGGGAAAAAAAATCAGAGCTGGGCGAATAACAAATAAAGGGAACACTGAAATCCCATGGCTGGCTGAGTACTTACTGATTACAAAGTAAGGACTAGAGAAAACCGGAACCATACTTATTTCTGGGTTGTGGGTCCCCATGAAGAGCTCTGAGGCAGAAATATAAAAGTTTGATTTTACCACAGGGTGTTGGGACCACCAAGGTGTTCCCTCACATTGCCTTCGTTGGGTCTCCTTTAGCTTCACTGCCATGGTTTCCACTCTTGAAAACCACCAAACTTTCATTGCCTCGGTCATCAAATTCCTGCACCAGTATGAGTTTGATGGGCTGGACTTTGAATGGGAGTACACTGGCTCTTATGGGAACCCTCCTCAGGACAAGCATCTCTTCACTGTCCTACTGCAGGTGAGGGAGGATGTGGCAATCTCTAACCCAAGAAAATCCAAAGCCTATTCTTTCCAAGGAGAATCTGGTGTTTCCCAAGCCCAACTAAAATGGAATTTAGAATTATGGAATCTTCCCATCACAAAGATTCATGCCTTCAGTCAACAGCATTTCATAACAGAACAACAAGAACACATGTGCTCTATGTGCCAGGCACTATTCTACCTTATTCTACTATTGTATTTTAAAACTGTAACTCATTTCACCTGTACACCTATTCTATGATCTAGGTACTATACAAATCATAATCTTTCTTTTACAGAAGAAAGTAAGGTTTAAGTATCTTGCTTAATGTTACACAACTAGTAGATGTCAGAACTACCCATGCAGTCTGGCTAAAGAGCCCACTGCTTCTAACCATTACACAAGGCCTATTATTACTGAACACTTACTCTGTCCCAGTCACTGGGTTAGGTGTCAGGTTGAAGATAAGAATAAGATAATCCTTGGCTCTAGGGAATACAATATGAGGTGGCAGGTTGAAAAATAACTGACATTTAAAATATGCTTTGAGCATGCTGTAGTGGGTACAGAGGGTAACTAATTCTACTCTGGGGAAGGATCTAGAAGAGTTTTCTAGAGAAAGTGACACTTGAGCTCAGTCTTCAAAGCAACTGGTATTAGCAATGAAGATAGGAACCACACAAATGAAGCCATGTGGATGACTGTGAGTCTGCATACGTGGCAAAAATCAGATCATGTGGGACTTGTAGATGATGTTAAGGAATTTGGATTTTTTCTCTCAAGGTTATGGGTAGCTTTGAAAGTAGTGGAGAGATATGACAAAACTTGCGCATTAGAAAGATAACTCTGGCTTAACCATAAAGGATAAATTACAAGGAGGTAGGAAGGCAGAGATAAAGAGCTGATAGCCCAAACAAATGTCCTAACAGTGAGGACAGAGGGCAAGTAAGCAAGGGACATTAGGGGGATACAATCAATAGGATTTGGACACCAAATGGAAGTGAAAACTAAAGGACTTCCAGTTTTCTGACTTTGAGAACTGATTTGGTAGTGGTCCTATAACTAAAATATATATACAAGGAGAAGAGTAGATTTGAAATAAGAAGGGCTCATTAATGTGCCTTTGAACATCAAGAGTGAGAGGAATCTGTAGGACCTCCTATAGGAATGGCCAGTAGTCCCTGAATGAGTACCAATCTAGAGTTCAAGACATATTGAAGTCATCAGCAAAAGCTGATAATTAAGAGATTACCAAGAAAAAGTGAATGGAGTAAGAAAAGCCAAGAATGGTTTTTAGATTTACCCTCTCCCAAGACAGAGACTCTTTCTCCACCATCCCATATACCAGATCATCAGCCAGCCTCCGAATGGTTTCAATATTAAATAACTAATCAGTTGAAAGTCAATCTACTTATTGAACAGCTCTGGAGATCAGAAAGAACATCTTGTATTGCATAGAGCACTGGGTGTGGTGCATAAACAATGAATTCTGGAACACTGAAAAGAAATTAAAAATAAATAAAAATTAAAAAAAAAAAAAGAAAGAACATCTCTGTCCTTAGCCGAAACATACCTCCAGTCATAATTATAACTTCCGGTCATGGGGGCTAGCTCTGCTCACCAAAATAACAAAGGACAAAACACCTTTTGTAATCTATCATTCAATATTTGCAGACTGTTATAACATCCTGCCTATAATTCCTCTTCTTCCAGTTTAAACACCCTAGTTAGTTTGGCCAATGTCCCGTGACAATTTTCAGACCCTTCACTGGAACACACCCCCGCCCACCATGAACCCTGAACCCAGTCCTCCAAATGGGATTAGAGTCACCCAGAATAAAGGTGCCCGTGCTGAATGGGAACCCATCCCCCGGCTGTAACCACTTCCCTTTTTGACCAAATCAGCATTTCATTTGATGAGATGTCAGTCCTGTAAAGTAATTCACTTACTGGATGAAGGGAAGCAACATATATATTGTCAAAACCTGAGTATAGATTACTACAGCAACTCTAAGTTCAGAGTATAGGGATATAACTGGAGCTCTGACAGGTCATCTGGGACCTGCATTCTGGGCATGACCTGGCTACTAATTTGCTGTGGGACTTTGGTGAAATTGTCTAGCTTCTGTTCATATTAGATAGCTATAACATTGACTGATACCATCAGTCCTATCTACTTTATAGTGATATTGAGAGACTGAAGATGAAATATATGAAAGCATTTTGAAAAAGAAAAGGATGATACAAACCTACTTATTTAAGGAGCTGAAATCAGAGGCACAGATGCCCTACAGTACTTGATTATTCTATAGTAAATGCATGAAGCTTTTGAGCAGGAGGCCAAGAAGATCAACAAACCCAGGCTGATGATCACTGCTGCAGTAGTGGCTGGCATCTCCAACATCCAGTCCAGCTATGAGATCCCCCAGCTGGCCCAGTGAGTGATTCACCCTATCCTCAAACTCCTGTAGTTATTGCTTTTGCAAGGTAGACTTGTCCTCAGTCTGTCTTGCTATTCAGGGACCACCTTTAGGAGGCTTTGGAAGTGGTACCTTTCACCTACATAGGTGTGGGAAATGACTATCACACATCTTTTTAAATCCCTTACCCCAGCTCAGGTACCTGGACAACATCCATGTCATGACCTATGACCTTCACGGCTCCTGGGAAGGCTACCCTAGAGAGAACATCCCCCTGTACAAATACCCAACTGAAATGGGCAGCAATGCCGTCCTCAATGTGGTGAGTCCCTGGACATATGCAGATGCAGAGCAGAGATAAGGCTATACATCACATGGAAATTCACGGACAAAATGAATGAAAATTCTGCAAATGTCTCATGTGGATAACTACCCTTTCTAGCGGCTGGGCCTATCTCATTAACTATAATTTCGCCAAAATGCTTTGAAAAACTACTTTCTATCTGTCATTAACATCATACAATTGTGTCTGTTAGAACAGTGGACTAACACAACTAAGCACGGGGTCATCAGCGAGGTGGAGCCCCTAGCTAACAGGCAGCCATTGCAGGATTACGTCATGAACTACTGGAAGGACAATGGGGCCCCAGCTGAGAAGCTCATCGCTGGCTTCCCCACCTATGGCCACACCTTCATCCTGAGTGACTCCTCCAACACTGGCATCAGTGTCCCCACCTCTGGCGCTGGTCCTGCTGGGCCCTACGCAAGGCAGGCTGGGTTCTGGGCCTACTATGAGGTAGGGAGATGAGGCTGGACAAATCTGTGAATTTCATGTCTTGTGCTGAACAGAATGAATGCTCATCCTATCCACTGATCATCTATTTAAAATACAGCTATCGTTCTAAATGTTTCAAGAGTTGAAGTAACCTATTCATTTACCTAATCCAGTAGGAAGGCCACCTATAATGTGTCATATCCCTTCAAGCAACAGACTACATATTTAAGGTGATTTATATGAGCATGTAAGGAAATAAAAGAATGATATTTCTCGAATTAATGTAGTCTCCCAAAATCGAGCATTAAGGATAAGGATAACAGGAATATTTCAAAAGCAACTTCGTATTATTTACTTCAAATAACAACCCATAATTAGAAAACAGGAAAATCCCAATTGGAGACATAAAAGAAAAAAAAATAAAAGAGGCAAGTGTTTGTTTCTCCTTTCTTGGGAATCTTATTTACAAGATTTGTATGTCTTGACTTTTTAAAGATCTGTACCTTCTTGAACAATGGAACTACTGAGGTATGGGATGCCCCTCAGGCTGTGCCCTAGGCCTATCAGGGCAATGAGTGGGTTGGCTATGATGACATCAAGAGCCTTAGTGTCAAGGTAAGGTCAGCCCCTCTGACCTGCTGCAGGCCCAGCCGTGAGTCTGGGGAAGTAAAATGACCTCTGGTATCCTCTATCTTTGAACAGGCTCAGTGGCTTAAGGAGAACAATTTTGGAGGTGCCATGGTCTGTGCCATTGACCTGGATGACTTCACAGACACATTCTGTAACTAGGGCAAGCTCCCCCTTGTCAACACCCTGAAGAAAGCACTTGGGCTGCAGAGTGCAGGTAAGTGAAAGAGGATGCCAGGGGTATACAATTGTTGCTTCTCCAGCTTAAAAGGCAGATCTAATATCTGTTCACCCCCACTGGCCAGGGCCAGGGAGTCACTTCCCATTTCACCTCCCTGCTCTTGCCCAGCTGAGACACATGGGCTCCATTCTTCCTCTACCCTTGAACTTCCAGGTCAGGAATGTTGTGAGTTTATGAGAAACCATGCCTAGCTGGATGAGTTTTCCATGTGAGCTATGTCTCAAAGTCTGTGGAATAGCCCCAAGAAATTCAGTTGACCTTCGATATATAAGCATTTACTTTTCTATGGACTCCTCCCTCATTAAAAGTCTTTTCTGGCCCACCTGGAGACTGAACAAGAAACCCTCAGAACTGCTCACATGTTTCCAATCTGTAATTTAGGGGAAATACCACATCCCTAAATTTTTTCCAGACTTTTCTCTGGAATAATCTCTAAGCTTATTGGCTTGCCACTTATACCCAGATCCTCGGCAAGTATTATGCACATACCAGTGCTCAGTAATTTTTTTCTAATGATGCTAACATCTTAAGGGAAGAAAGAACTTTTCAGATTTAAAACTAGAATGGCTTGAAATTGTAACTTTTCCTGAATATGAAGTAATCTTGTATCCCCTCACTTGTAGGGACCAGTGCTAACAGCACCTCACCTCCAGACGTTTTCCTCAGGGCCACTAGTCTCCTTGCCTCTAGGCGACGGTGGGAACCTCTTCCAGGTCCACGAGTCTGTTCTGCTGTTCTGTGCTGTTTCAGGTTGCACTGCTCCTGCTCAGCCCGTGGAGCCCATAACTCCTCCCAGGAGTGAAAGTGGGAGCAGGAGCAGCAGCTCTGGGGGCAGTTCTGGGGGCAGTGGATTCTGTGCAGGAAAGGCCAACGGCGAATAACAAAAATGCCTTCCGGCACTGCCTGAATGGAGTCACGGACCAGCAGAATTTCGAGGCCGGGCTCATCTTTGACACCAGCTGTGATTGCTGCAACTGGGGGTGAACCTGACCTGTCTCCATTCCCGAGTCTCCTCACTTAGTACATCTTGCTCCTACCTACAGTTCTACAATAAAAGCCGTCAGTCTAAACATGAGTCTTTTTGGTTGTAAGTGATTGCAGGGGTTGGGGGGGAAGCTTTCTAGATGTGAAAATACAAGTTGCTCAGGGGCAGAGGGTGGCCAAAGGGAGTGTGTGAGGAAGTGGGGGAGCCAGCAAGCCTGCCATCTTCTGTTTGCCTAGGTTGCATCCATTTGCCTTCTGCATGAGGGATGGAGGCTGTCAGGAGGAGATGCCTGAATGTTTGGTGCTGGGATGGGATGAAGACATGAAGAAGATAGGTCTGTAGCCTGGTGACTGTCCTCAGGAAAGAGCCAGAGTGATTCCGTGGCACACGTGGCTACAGGCCTGTGTGGCTTCCTCAAAAAGAAACAGCCCAGGGCATTCTGTCCCTATCTGCTGAGATCCCAAAGCTGGTCCGGCGCCTCCTAGACCAGGTGCTGTGAAGATCTGTGCCATGGACCCCTTTGGGGGATGTCTGCCCAGCCTGTGGACCAGCAGTGTTCCTCTATCAGGAGATTGCTCTCTTCTTTGAAGCCAAGGCTGTGGTCCCTGGCTGTCGTGCTTTACTGCATCTTCTCCTCCCCTGGCTTGGCTGATTGACTAGGATGAACGTCAGACACAAGAGCGATAATCAGATCATCAAGCCATGAAATCTGCAACAGACAACACGGAGTGGCTGTCACGCCCCAGAGTGGCTTGCCCTGGGATATTTAAACTCAAGAGCTGTAGTGAGACTGTGGAGAAGGGCAGTTGCTCTGGATCCAGAGCAAGAAGACCAAAGGGGAGCTACAGAGAAAAGCCACCACAAGAGATGGAGGACATTTACTGACAGCTGTCCACCGTTAGATTCCAGCTCCTTCCTGAGACCCAGATGCATTTATGCATTTGGGCTCTGTGAAACACACCTATACCTATACAATACATTCCTCTTTGCTGCTTCAGCTGGTTTAAATTTGCTTTTATTGCAACTAGCAGAATCCTAACTAATATAATGGCTCCTAAAAACTGGCAGGCTTCGTGTATGTAAAACTCTGTTCTAGGTGTTTTACATGTATTTTATTATTTAATTCTCCCGGCAACCTTGTAAGGAAGATAATTGATTCCAGGAAACTGGGGCACAGAGGAATTAGGTCACCTGCCCAAGATCACCCAGCTAATAAGTGGTAGAGCCAGATCCCAAGCCAGGTAGGCTGGCTCCAGAGTTCACAGTCCTAACTACAATGTTTCGTCACCTCCCTTGATACAGACGTCCGTGTTCACACAGCAGATGGCCACTTGGGGATAATGATAAGACACAGGCTGCTTTCTGGGTAATGGTGACATATTCATGAATTCACAGCACTTAGTGATTATTATGTGCCAGATAATATTCTTGGTACTAAAGGCATAGTGGTAGATAAGATAAAGACTCCACCCTTCTGGTGGTTATATTTTGATGGTGAGAGTGTTAGGCAAACAAAGAAATAAAAAAAAGAATAACAGCAATAGCAAGTGACAAGGACATGAATGTACTTTAGCTTGGGCAGCCCAGGAAGGCCTCTGTGCAGTTGGACGAGTGTCTGACTCTAGGTTCTGGCTCAGGTCGTGAGATCAAGCCCTGTTTCAGGCTTGGAGTCTGCTTGAGATCCTCTCAACCTCTCCCCCTGCCCCTCCTCGGCCACCCCACCCCCGCAAATAAATAATTTTTTTTAAAAAAGGAAATCCTCTGTGAGGAGGTCCCAAATGAGATGAGCCTTGACATTCGAGAAGAACCAGTCATTTTGAGATTTGGGAAGAGGGCATTTTGGGCACAGGTGCAGCAACTACAGAGTCCTTGAGCTGGAAATGAATATGGCAGATTAGAACATAGAAGAGCAGGGCTGCACTGAGGTAGTGGACACAGGAAAGAAATAGGCAGGGGTCAGATGATGCAAGGGGTTGAAACATGGTTACAAGTTTGTATTTTATTGCAACTGAGCTATGGAGCCATTAGAAGTTTATAGCAGGGATGGAGAGGTGGTGACATTCACCATGGAGAAGACAGGGCTGGAACAGAGTTACAGAACATGGGAAAATTGCACACATGATTGTAGCTGATGTACTGACTTTTGAGAGCTCACATGACATATCTTGGAGATCAGAAACAGATATGGGAGTGTCCTCAATAAGCAGGTAAAAGCAAAAGTCTTTAAAATTCAGTATTATTATTAATATAATTACATTTCTAACCAAAGAACAAGAAAGCCTAGAGTAAGAAGAGCATAGAAATTTGGGCTTACTCTTTGGAAGAAGTTTCTGTTTAGGTCACTACTATGGCAAATAACACTGAGGAGGGGACATGAGGATGTGGGGAACTGGACTTGGTGAAGGCCATCAAAGAGGCCATTGACTCTGAGGAAAAGCATCTTTGAACAACACAGTGGCCAGCTTCTGAATCAAAGTGGTTTCCCAGACTAACACCTTCTTCTGTTATCATTATATTTTCTCATAAAAATTGATTCTGTCACCATTTCTAGAATACAGAAATTATTATAGCCTAAAAAAATGGTATCCCTCATTTTTCCAGCCACTTTTCCATATTAATGAGCCAATCAAATGAATGTTTACTACACATCTACTACATGTAAGAAGTGAACAGGCACCACCCAGCTCTAGATCCATGAAGGCTCTCGTGTCACCTCCTTTGACTCTTCTCACTCCCTCCACTTCAACTATGTTAGCCTCTTTTCTGTTTTTCAAATAGTCCAGGCATGTTACTGCCTCGGGGCTTTTGTACAAACTACAACAAACACTCTCCTCAGATTTCCATTTGACTTTTGACCTCACTTTCTTCAGGTCCTTCCTCAAAGCTAACTTCCTGGCTGCACAGCCTAAAATTGAAACCTTATTCTTTCTGCCCTTCCTGTGCTTCTTTTCTCTTGGTACCTGCCATATTATGCAATTTACATATTTACCATTTTTATTGTCTGCCTCCTTCAGTAGAATTAACCTCTGTGAGGATAAGGATTTCCGTTTACTGCTATGTTCCCTTTGCCTAGATTGGTGCCCGGCGTATTACAAGAGTTTCATACGTACTTGTTGAATAAATAAATCAGTGAGCTCAGGAAGGGAGACAGGAACTAACAAGGAGAGTATTCCAAGCATGAAACTAGGCATTTTATATAGGCTATCTCCTGTGTGGTGACTATTGTCCCCACATTACAGGTGAGGGAATTGAGATCTTTTAAGAAAACGTTGCCCTAAATTATGTAGTCGATAATTAGAACTGATTTTCAAAGAGGGAGCTTTCTGGCTTCCTTCTCACCCTAATGCTGCCCTTCAGAGAGCAATGTCACAATGACCTGGAGGACTTTAAGGGTGGGGCTACTGCTTAGCAGCCAGTCTGAGTTACACCCTTCATCTTCTTGGTTACTCACTTCATCTTATGAGAGTGGTGACTCATGGAGCCATTGTTAAATGAGGGAAACAGCTCGGTTCAAAGGCCCTCCAATGGGGACATTGGGTACAAAGCTTCTTGGAGATCTTCAAAGTCCAAGCCATCTGATCCATTTGAGTACACGAATGACACAATCCTGCCATGGATCACCCATCCAGATCTTTGGAAGCTTGTTGAAGGTAATCATGTTCTTAAACTCTAGTACATCTATGAAAACGCATTCCTTCGACATGGGAGTCTAACTGGAAAGAGAGGGGGTATGCTCAGGATTTCATAAAAGCCCTGATCCAGGCAGGGCAGGGGGAAGTGCTCTTCTTACCAAATCCTGAGCCTTGATAAGATGTGGCACAGCACCCATAGAGATGAAAGGGCAATTTTTTTTTTTTTTTTCCACAGAGGTGCTCTGGGATTTACCCGTGGCTCTGGGCATGGAGGTGGTAGACCAGAAGTGCATTAACTTTTGTTAAATGCCAATATAGGCTCGTCATTTGCTGTGTAAGATTTGTCTGGTGTTACCTCTTTCAATTCCCATGGCAGCCCTAAGGAGGCAGGAAATAATTAGTGCCTTTCTATAGATGAATCAAGGCTAAGTAGCTTCCACAAAGTCATGTAGCTAGTAAATGACACACCAGTACCTGTTGGAAACCAGTCCTGAGGGCCTTCAAAGGCTGTGTTCATTCCTCTACGACCAGATGAGAGAGGCTGGTACTTAAGTCTGGAAAGTGGGATTTAGAAAGTCTATGTTCCTCTCCTTCTTCCACCTTCTGAAGACACACCCATTCTCCAGCAGAACCCCTATTCTCTAGATCAGAGATTCTGAATCCTAAAATAATCCAAAACCAAGTCCTACTTTGAGTAACACATTATTTGGTAATGTCCCTTTTATTATCCTAATTAAATTCATGGATAACATACCCTGTCATGCATAATTTCATAAATAATGCCATAATTGTAAAGGAGAAAAGTAATTTCTAATAAAAAATGCATTTCAACATATAAATACCCAGATGTGACTACTTTATAAGACAAGGAAATAGTCAGGCTTTTGCACCATATAATAAACAATGAATAGGCCTAGCATTAAGAAGGCTAAATGTCATCTCATACAAGTGGTTTAGGAAAATAAAAAAAGCAGACTTATAAGTGGGCATCAGAACAAAGACCAGTTTCAGAAAATTAATAACACTCCAGACTTACTGTTTCCTGATAACAAAAAGAGGTGAATAGTTTTAGGTAAAGTAGGGATAATACACAACTAATTATAAACCAGTGAAGTAAAAAAAAAAAAAAAGGAAAAGTTGTATGCCTATGTTATTTTTCAAATGTTAATGTTCTTCCTCTAGGATTGTCAGATTTTTAAAAATATTTTATTGGTCTATCATGCATACCAAAAAAGGCCCAAATCATAACTGAACAGATTAAGGAAATATGCAAAGCGAACTCCTCAGGGTAAGCAGTATACCCAGTCCAAGAAATGGAACACCACTATCTCTCCAAAAGTTCTTCTCCTGTCCCTTCCCTTTTACTGTTTCCACCCTCCTTAAAAAGTATGCCCATTCAACTTCTAATACTAAATTAGTTTTGCCCATTTTTGGATATATGTAAATGTACTCATGCAGTATGTAAATGTCTAAATTATTTCATTCAACACTGTGAGATTGAGCTAAATTGTTACATGTGCAGGATTTTTTCCTATTCATTGCTATATAATATTCCTTCATATGAGTATTCCACAACTTGTTTTTCCATTCTACCATTAATGGGCATCTAGTTGTTCCAGTTTGGGACAGTTATGGATCACATTGTATTTAATGTTCTTATATATGCCTTTTTGTGCACAGTTGTATGCGTTCCTGCTGACTAAATACCAAGGAGTTGGAATTATTAGATCCTAGGGATGTCTACTTCAGCTTTGGTAAATACTGCAAAACAGTTTTCTGAGATGAATCCATCAGTTTCCATTTACACTAGGAGTGTATTCAAGATTTCAAGCTGTTTCATATCCTAGCAGCCCCAAGTGTTAACTGTCTTTATTATTTTAACCATCTTGTGGGTAGCTCGTTGTGGTTTAAATTTCTAACTCTTTTATAATACTGATGTTCATCACTTGTTATACACTTACTGGTTATTTGTATATTCTTCTTTTTGAGTTTCCCTTTCAAGTATTTTACCATTTTTTTTATTAAGTTGTTTTTTCTTATTGATCTGTAATTGCTGCTTTATATAGCCTTGATCAACACTATCCAATAGCAATATAATGTGAGCAATGTGTTTAATTTTAAATTTCTAATAACCACATTAAAAGGTAAAAAGAAACATGCAAAGTTAATTTTACTACTGTTTTATTTAAGTTGATATATCCAAAATATTATCATTTCAACATGAAACCAATATAAAATTAATTAATGCAATATTTTGTACTCTTTTTTTTCATTCTAAGTCTTTAAATTCTGATGTGTACTTTACATTCATACAAATCTCAATTTAAATTAACCACATTTCTGGGTCCCTGTGTGGCTCAGTAGATTAAGCGTCTGCCTTCAATTCAGGGAATGATCCCAGGCCCCTGGGATGGAGTCCAACATCAGGCTCCCTGCTCACTGGGGAGCCTGCTTTTCCCTCTGACTACTGCTGCCCTTGCTTGTGATCTCTCCCTCTCTGTCAAATAAATAAATAAATAAATAAATAAATAAATAAATAATAGATTAACCACATTTCAAGTGCCCAAGAGTTAATATGGGTAGTGACTTATGCATTGGATGGACACTGCAAGTCTTGATGCTTTTGTGCTTATGTCTTCCTCAACATCTTGGCTTACTTTCTCACTTTTCTAATGGTATCTATTTTTATAATTATTACTTTGAAATATTTTCAAACCTAAAGAAAAGTTGTAAAGACAGTACAAAGAATTCTCTTACCTATTTACCCTAATTCTTTGTTAGATGTTACTTCTCTCTCTGTCCTCTCTCTCTCCACACACATACACACACACACCCATCCAGCTGAACTTTGAACACTGAAGTTAAGAGTGATTACTCCCTGTGTGGTTAAAAATCTACCTATAACTTTTGATTCCCCCAAAGCTTAATAGTCTACTATTGATAAGAAGCCCTGCAAATAACCGAAAGTGCTGATTAACATGTATTTTGTATGTTATATGTATTATACAATATATTCTTACCATAAGGTAAGCTAGAGAAAATAAAATGTTATTAAGAAAATCATAAGAGAAAATATTTACAATGCTGTACTATAAAAAAAATCTGCACGTAATTGGAACTTTTCATTGTTTCTCATCTGTCTCTCATGCTTTTTACCCTGTATTCTCTTTTTGCATCTCCAAGATTCAAGTCTGAATATTTTCTTCTGATTCAATTCCCCAATTCCTTCTCTTTTTTTCAGATTTTACAACCTGCTGGCAAACTCATACCTTGCGTTCTTACTTTCAGAGATGGCACTTTTTATTTGCACAATTTTTATTTGGTTCCTTTTTATTGTTTCTAAAGTTTTCCAACTTATAATTTAATTTCTTGACTTACCAGCATTGTCCCCTTTGCTGAAATGATTTATTACTTAATTCAATAAATTTTTAAATGAGACAAAAATCTATATAAAGCTTGATGTAAAAAATAAAATCTGTTTATCCCATTCCATTAGACCGCTACAACAGAGAGGGTGGTTTTCCAGAATAATTCTTTTTCTTTTTTATAAGATTTTATTTATTTATTGGAGAGGAAGCACGAGGAAGAGAGCACAAGACAGGTGGGAGGGGGTTTGTACAGAGGGAGAGGGAGAAGCAGACTCCCCACTGAACAGAGAGCCAGACCCTGGGATCTCGACCTGAGCCAAAGACAGACACTTAACCAACTGATCCACCCAGGGGACCCCAGAAGAATAATTCTTATAATGGGCCCATGTGTAGTCAAATGAGGATAGCTGATAAACTGTCTCATAAAACTAAAACAATCTCCATAAATATCAGGCATCCTTCTGATGTTACAACTATGGTTAGAAATGTACATGATGGGAACTGCAAAATTCTTCAAGTCTTCATCAATAGTGGCCCCAATATAAAACTTGGTCTAAACATTCTCTGGTACTAGACCATCACCTGCATAGTTTCCTTTGTGTGTGAGCATCATTCAGACATTGAATCCTTGATAATCCTTAGGGCTGCCTAAGGTTCTGCCTTAACTCTTCAATTTCACCATTACACAATGCTTATACAAGAGATACATGTAGCATATGGACAGTCCATCTTTGTAGTATGTTTGGATTGGCTTTAATGAGAAGTTTATAATTTGCATCAATTGGGATGTTGGTGGACTGATGGGGAAATTTTCTCTTTCTTTAATACACTGGGACCTTTATTGACTTTGTCTTTAGGGTGTGATTACCTTTTCTTTTAGCCTCTTACCTCAGAAGCCAAGTATTTGCTTGATGGCCACAAATTCCTTGCTTTCTCTTGCTTCCCATGTTTACCCTGCAGTCTGGAAGCTTCCTCCAAAATCGGAGCCAAGTACAGTTACTTTAAAGTTCATGTTTAATAACTCTAATCTCTAGATTTCCTTTGGGTTTATTTCCATTCTTTTTTTTTTTTCTTTTTGGTGTGAGTGCTGTTTTATCTGTTTTATATTAAATGCCAAACATTTTTCATGAAAAACTGTAAAAATTAGTTGAAGCTTTAGATGATGTTATATTCAGAGACTATTTACTTTTTTTTTTTTTCTGGTGTATAGTAAGGGTAGAAGCAGATCACCTTAATACAGTTGGAGACTATGTAGATACAAAGGTGGATTTCAGGATTTTTTTTTTCTTTTTTGAGAGTCAGTTTATTTCTTATTTACTCTTATTCCTAGAGTTTATCCCTTTAGGGCCCCAATTAAAAACCCAGGGTGTTTTCCAATCTCCCATCCTCCATGGCCAACTTAATTTTTGGTCCCCAGATTTCAGCGACACACATGTCCAAAGTTCCACGCAAATTCTCTACTTCTCAGCCACTCTTTGATTAGATGTTCAAAGAGAACAGGAGCACCCACTGTGGCTCACAATTTTGGGCTTCCCCTCTCTCTGCATTCTTGGCCTTGTCTATTCTTTCTTCCGTGGTAAATCTCTGATGTCTCCAAACATACGTATTTTATTTTGTCCAGCTTTTCTAGCTCTTCTCAGCTGGAGGATTAGTCTGAAGCAATCTAGCCCATCAATGGAGGAAATTAGGTGCCATGATATCAAAGTATTTTGCAAGATGTGTTTCATGTCACTGATAATGTAAACAGTAATTTCAAAATGCACAGTGTGTATCTAGAAATATTACTATTACCTGAAATATTAATGAAAGAGGAAATTGTCAAATCAATACCAATATTTTAATATTTTATCATCAGTTTTACTGCAATTATATTTTGAGTATTTTGAGTAGACAGAATGCTTAGAGCAAATTATACAATACTTTTGAGACCGTATCCTTATTCTATTTATAAGCTTTGTTTCTCACACAATCTTCTCCTATGTTACTAGGCTTTATGCATTATTTCTTGTAAAAAAAATTTTCCCGGTGTCATTACCTATAAGTCAGGTACAACGAATTATTTTTGTAAAGTCCAGCAGGACATCTGAATGTTATGTAGGACACGTGACAGTGCACTGTGTGATGGGACAATGAGCTGCAGGTGTCTGGCCTCCCTGGCGCAGTCACCAGGAGCATTCCCTTGGTAATTTTTAAAAAGATTTTATGTATTTATTTGACAGACGGAGATCACAAGTAGGCTGGGGAGGGCAGGCTTCCTGCTGAGCAGAGAGCCGGATGTGGGGCTCAATCCCAGGACCCCAAGATCATGACCTAAGCCGAAGGCAGAGAGGCTTAACCCACTGAACCACCCAGGCGTCCCCCACTTAGTAATTTCCAACAAGCAAAAGGCTTCCTCAAGTTTCCAAAATATCCTGTAGGACTCAGTATCACCTTTTTTGGAAACCCTTCATTAAATGTATGAAACCATCCCTGTGGACAGTTCTAAGCCAGGGTGTGTGTGGATCCCAAGGTCATCTTTAGAGCCCAAAGGGTAACATGGACCAGTCACACTGTAGGTCTGATGTCTCCCACCTCTGATAACTCCTAAAGCCATCCAAAACTCAAGAGAAAACAGATTGGTGTTACTATCCACGACAGGTAAATGTAAAGAAGGTAAAGAAGTCAACATACACCATGACTTTTCTTCTTCGGTTAGGATGGGAGTGCTCCTGAGGAGGCTGAGTACCATCTTAATAATAACTACTTGCCTCCTGTGGCTAATAATACATTATATGTTAATAAAAAATTTTTAAATATAGACCAATAAAAAACTATGTAGACACACACACTCACACACAAAGTTGGAATTGTCACCTTCCTGATTGCTCTCATCATGTTCTCTCAATCCTGCTCTTACCCAATAAAGAGGAATTATTCCCAATTTGGAGATAAGGAAACTGGGACTTAAACATTTAAGTGACGACCCAAGATTTTTACAACTATTAAGCACTTCTGTGATTCCTCTGCAGTCCCTGCTCTACTCAAGGCTTCCAACTCTTTTAAATAAGCCTGGGGTGCCTGGGTGGCTAAGTCATTAGGTGTTGGCTCAGGTCATGATCTCAGAGTCCTGGGATTGAGCCGCCCATCGGGCTCCTCGATGAGCCTGCTTCTCCCTCTCCCTGCTGCTCTCCCCGCTTTTGCCCTCCGTGTCAGTATATTAAAAATAAATAAATAAAAGCCTCGTGCGTGCCACGTTTAGAAGTAGAAGGGGGCAACCTGCGGAAAAATTGGTCTAAGAGGGGCCTTAGAGGGGAATTGTCTGGGCTAAGCTCCACTTAGTCCCCATTTCCCCTGCTGCAGGCGTTGTCCTGGGAGCCCACCCCACCCGCCACCACTGCAGGGGCTCTGTTTTCCTAGGTCCCTGATCCTGGCATCCAGATTTCGGGGCATTCTGAACCCAGTGTCCCGCTTCAGCAGCGCATTCCCGGTGGCCCAGCTTCCAAAGCCCTTCTGCTCAATCTCTGAGGTCCAGCAAACCCTCCACCTGCGCCCAGCCACAGGGCACATTGCTCTCCGCCGCGCACTCAGCGGGGTCGGAGACCTCTCCCACTGCGCAGGCGCGCGCGAAGCCCCTCCCCTTAGGTTCCCCTGCGTTCCCTTAGCAACGCGGTACACAATTGCTAGCCCGGCCACGCGCGCGATGTGTTTCGGCAAAGCGGGTGCGCGGGGCTGGGGTGGAGGAATCTAGGGTAGAGGGCAGGAGGAAGAGTGGGGAGGCTGGAGGGCGGGGGCACGCAGTCGTACCTTCCACCGGGTTCGGTCCGGTTTTTGTTCTCGATCGGGCCCAGTCCTGTCTCGGCCTCCCCACAACCTACGTGCCCCCAGGGCATTCACTTAGACGCAGGGGCCTTCCTCACGTGGAGTTTCTGCTCTTTTTGATCCTCAGAGACGCTGGTTAGCTACCCCTTTGGTACACGTCAACAGAGGAAGCTCTTTCCTCACTACCACCCCCAAAACTTGTTGGGGAACAAGTTTCTCCCTCTTCGAGGAGCGCCCCACAGAGGGCCTGGGTGTTACATAGCAGAAGATGTGAGTATACACCTTCCCTTGGGTGGGTCTCAGCGTCCTGTCTGCGAATACCCAGGTTCCGTGGAAGAACATTTCGATGGGATTTGTGATCTTTGGGCTGGCAACATGAGAAGGTGCCCTGGTCCTCTGCAGCCAGCTGTCAGGGCCAGTGTAGGAAATTAAAAGACCCTTGTTCCTCACTTCCAACACCCTCCAAACGCAAGCCTTTCTAGCCTTTCTTCATATAGTCCTCTATATAGCCCCCACTCCATCCTCACCTTCCGAAGCCTCCGAACCAATGCCTCGCATTAGTCCAAACTGGGAATGTTGCTGTGCTGCTAGATCAGTTTGTGAAAGGCCATCAGACTGAGGGTGGGATTATGGCAAATTCAGTTCTGTGGGGCTTACAGGACGGGATTCACTGGCATGCACAGGAATGTCATTTACTCTGCCTAGGCAGCCACATTTCTTTGCAGACTGGTATACCGGTCTTCCTCATAGAATTGTTGCTATGGTCTTCACTCAGAGGAGTCAAAAAAGAAAGAGCAACTTCTGCAAAAGAGTCAGATAAGAACATTTGGAGTTCATTCTGTTTTGATGACTGTAATATTCTCTGTGTGTTTCCTTTCTTTCTTTCTCTCTTCTTTTTAATATACTACCTGAAGGTATATGGATTGGCATACAACCTCTCTAAGATCCCGACCAGTAAAAAAGGATATACTTTTGGTGCCAGAACAGCTGAGAGGTTTAAGGCGATCAACAAGGTTAGAAATGGCTTGAATGTGCTTAGATTTTCGTGACATGTATTTGCATTGGGAAGCAAAGCGGGGAGAGTGGGAAGTTACAAAAAAATGTGCCCTGAAATTCAAGAAAAATATTTAGACGAACGCTATGAAGAAATCTATCTGGAACGTTTAGGGGTTAGCATCTCAAACGTGTATGAGAGTCCTGGGCGCATGGAAAACAGTTCTTTTTTTTTTTTTTTAAGATTTCCAGATTTTTATTTCTGGAACTGTACACCAGGTATTAAAGTACAACAAATACAAAATAATGCTCAAAAAATCAGTGTTTATGTACAAATATTAAAATCAATGCAACAATAGCAACTTCCTCTTGAACATCTGTTACTAAAACTTGTTGTGATTGTCACTAATTAATCTCATACTCACAGGGTACTTATTTCAAGCTGGGACAATTGGAATCACTGGTCATCTAAGAGGAATTTTAATATCTACCTAACAATAAAACTAATAGTTTCCTCCTTTTAGTGAAAAAATAAAGAACTTTTTAAAAAACATAGTAATGTCAATATTTTTATAAATTATTTCAATTTCCATTTGTAGACAATGTGCTTTGAAACTCTGGGCAAACAATCTCCTTGGTGTTCAGGTTTATTCATTATTTTACATTCTTGAAAGAAATGGTACCAAGACCATTTCTTTGGGGCTGACACAGCTTAAGTTTAAGTACCAAAGCTTTGTTTCTATATATCCTTTTATCTTGCCACCTAAAAAACAAATTGCTACTTTTGAACCTTTTAGTTCTCAAGTCTAAAAGTCTTCAGTACAGGATCCTAATCAGTTGTTGGATATTTTTCTGACACTGGAGCTCCAAGAGAGGGGTACTGGCTCTAAAGAGTCTCCCAGTGGGATGGTGGGGGCAGCAGGTGCAACAAGTCACTTTAGTCCTTTACCTCCTGCTGATCTCTTTCTACAGCCTCAGCGTATGTGTGTTTCAATAGCTGAATCCCATGTTTATCTTGGTTTTCTCCCTACTGTAGCCTTATATCTATAGCTGGGGTGGTAAAACTATAGCTGATACATGAACAGAAAAAGGATGAGTCGGTTTTCTTTAATTAGAGTCTATAAGTATATATCTCACCCTCTAACATGTTTATCTTTTTCTGACAAACAGGACACGATGCTTTACCCAGGCATGTACCAGGCTTCAAATCCTCAGGAGCAAATACACAAACAAAATTTTGCTCCATTCAATGCCTTGTTGCCTCGATTTAAGACATACTCAAAGGACAATTCTTATCCTGGGTATGTCTCCTCTCTTCTGGAGCATTTCATCAAACAGCGATAGGAAAGGATGCACAAAGGAGGGGTTCCATCCAAACCATGCCTCTGAATAAGAAACCACCCACCCATCTTTAAAGAGCCAACCTCTGACCTTCCAGATCTCTGGCATCATAGAATTCTAAATCCTAGTGGTTCAGTCAATCAATAGTTACCAATGTGCCAGGCACTTCCAAGGGATCCAGAGGTTTTGTATTAAACCCATCGCACAAGGCTCCTCATTCCTTGCAAATTACACTGCCAAATCTGGACAGATGAGAAGCAAGTACACTTTAAAAAAAATCAGTGGTAATAAGGACAGTTACCATATAATTTAGCAGTCAGACAGTGACCCTTCTGAAAGTGTGGTTACTAATTATGGCAAGACATTAGCCATGAGCTAGGACTGTCATAGGCATACTGGGCAGTGTGGTGACCCAGTGATGCACTGTGAAGACAGTGAACAAGGTGGTGGTGATGGGATGGATGGCGCCACTTTGGCAAGGATGTCCAGAAAGGTCTTTAGGGGAAATGACACTTGACCTGAAGTCTGAATGACGACACTGAGCCAGCCTGTGAAGATCTGGGCCAGGGCTTCCTAGCAAGGAGGAGCTACAAGTGCAAAGGCTGTAAGCTGGGGAGGAATGGGTGGGAGGAGTAAGGGGGAGGCTGGTGTGGCTAGAGTGTGGTGAGCAGAGAGGAACTGAAGACAGAGCAGGAGGGTGGGGGCTGAGCACGTGGCCCTTGTAGACCCAGTGTTTCAGGAAGCCACTCAGCATGGGTGGAACTTCGGGGCAAAGAGTCAAGGTCTTTTTTGGTTCATGAGAAATGCAGGGATCAGTGAATGAGTGTAACTTTCACCAGGCTGCATTAAGGAAGTGGAATCTTGGCCCCCGTGTTGATTCTAAGTACAATTTCT
The DNA here is from genome assembly GCF_964662115.1 of Mustela nivalis. Lineage (NCBI taxonomy): Eukaryota > Metazoa > Chordata > Mammalia > Carnivora > Mustelidae > Mustela > Mustela nivalis. The sequence continues at coordinate 104,028,922 of NC_139029.1, read as the reverse complement.
TTCTTTTTTTTAGAGATTTATTTATTTATTTATTTGACAGAGAGAGAGAGAGCAAGAGACACAAGCAGGCAGAGCAGCAGAGGGAGAGGGAGAAGCAGGCTCCCCACTGAGCAGGGAACCCGATGCGGGGCTGGATCCCAGGACCCTGGGATCATGACCTGAGCTGAAGGCAGTCGCTTAACCAACTGAGCCACCTAGGTGCCCCTAAGTACTATTTCTAACACAGCAAAAAGTCTACACCAAAGACCAAGTGTTATGAACAATGGCAATTATAATATAATGCCACCTCAAACTTTAACTGGTTCTTCCTCCTTATCCTGAGATTGCTGATTGAATAATCATCACTCTCTTACTCCCAGTTTCAAATCATGGGCAGTACTTACTCACGATGGTGGTGGACTCTCTTCTCACCTACCCCTCCTGGGATCTCAGCCAAGGACACTGGGTTGCAGAAATATTTTTCAAACCAGAATTGATTTTAATCTTACCTGGGATGTCAAGACTAAATATATATTTTTTTAATTTTATTTATTTGAGAGAGATAAATAAGGGGAGGGAAGTGGGAGAGGGAGAATGGGAGAGGGGGAAGGAGAAGCAGGTTCCTTTCTGAGCAAGGAACCCAGTGTGGAGCTCAGTCCCAGGACCCTGGGATCATGATGTGAGCCAAAGGCAGAGCTTAAGTGACTGAGCCACCCAGGCGTCCCAAGACTATCTGTAATACTCACAGCTAATCAGAAATACATTAAGAGGCAAGGAAACCCCACAGTTGTCCCACATTAGAAAGCTAATTGGCCTGTTGACTTTTCTCAAAGAATTAGGCCAAGTTCAGGGATAGCTGTGGTACTGATGGAGTTCGTATATGGTCACTAAGTCATTACACACGAGGCTTAAATTTTTATTTCTAGCCCTGGCACATACAACCCGGAGATGAAGCCACCCCCCAAAATCACTTGGCCAATGAAATTTGGATCTCCAGACTGGGCTCAGGTTCCATGTCTACAGAAAAGAACCCTAAAAGCTGAGGTAAGAAGACTTGAATTTATGTAGAGCCCTCTCTCTGGTACTTTCATATGTATCAGGAATTCTTATCCAGAAAGAGCTGCAGGAAGTCCTTGCTCCCCTGACAGTAGTTTGTGCGGTTTTGTGCAGATATGCATATGAGAACCCTTTTGGAGAGTTGCCCAGTTTCGTTAGATTTTTATAGGTGGCTATGACTGACGAAAGTCGCATTTTCTTTAATCCTCAAATAATGTTCTGGTACAGGAACAGGACAATTCTATCTTGGTGACAGAGGAGGGAAATCAGACTCTTATAGATTAAGTGACCTGTGCAAGCTGACAACTTGAATCTAGATCTTGTGACTCCTAAGCCAGTGCTCTTTCCATATACCACTAGAGTATCACATCATGAGGGGGCTGTAGAGCATTCTGGTAAGAAGATGGATTCAGGGGACAGATTGCCTGGGTTCAAATACTAGCTCCCATATTGCTGGCTGGGTGATCTCAGGCAAGTTTTCTAAGCCACAGTTTTTCTTCTTTAAAAGCAGAGAGAGTCAATTATCATATGGTTTCACTTATTTGTGGAGCATAACAAATAGCATGGAGGACATGGGGAGTTAGAGAGGAGAAGGGAGTTGGGGGAAATTAGAAGGGGAGGTGAACCATGAGAAAATATGGACTCTGAAAAACAATCTGAGGGTTTTGAAGGGGCAGGGGGTGGGAGGTCGGGGTACCAGGTGGTGGGTATTATAGAGGGCACGGATTGCTTGGAGCACTGGGTGTGGTGCAAAATGAATACTGTTATGCTGAAAATAAAAAATAAAAAAATGAATATTATAATAGAATCAATTTGATAAGGTTTTAAAGATCAAGCTAATGTAGAAAAGCATTTAACATAGTACTTATAATGTAATAAATGTTCAACCCACATGAGCCATCATAATTCCAGAGGTGCTGTTTTTTAAGAGGAAATTTGAGTTAATTCCACAACTATTTGTTAAATGCCTAACGTATCAACATCATCACGCTAGATCTCTGAGTAACATTCAGGAATCAAATGCATAATCTTTGTTTTTGAGAAGCTTACCAGGAATTCTTGGAGACAGGGAGATGACAGAGAGCAGCTGTACATTGACAGAATCCTAAGACTTGGTTCCTATGGGGTGGGCTTCAGCTGTGATGTGCACTTCTATTTTGCAAGTCAGGAAGACCAGAGGCAGAGGGTTCGCATCAGAATATTGACCCAAACAATATTCCTTCATTGCAGTTGTCCACCGACAAGGACTTCAGAAAGCACCGGAACCGTGTGGCCTACCTAAGCCTGTTTTACAATTGAGGTGCTGTGACTACCTTCACGCGCCCCTCCTGACCACAGATCTAGGACTGAGGACAGGGCTGCTCTTCCCCCCTGCACTGCTGTGCTCGCTTGTCTGCCAGCATGGGACCGAGGGAGGGAAGGGGCTCCTAACTCCTATGTAAGAACAGAGAGACTACATCAGAGTGTTCTGTATCCATGTGCTGGTTTGTCATGTACATATGTAGATGGGCCTGGGGGTCCTGCCCAATGTTCAGTGCGGTGGCTCCATTTTACTGAAATACTCATGGGTCTCTGTCCTCACGCTCTAATTCCCAGTCTTATGTGTTCTACCATGAGATCTGGGGACAGGGACTGTTGGCCTCACCATTGACTGGATGGTCAATTTGGATTGGATTGGATGGCCACCTTGGACTTATTCATGGGCTTGCTACACTCAGAGGGTACTGACAGGCAGGGTAAACATTTATTTTTAAGAAAACTTTATTTTTAAGAAAACTGTCCAGATTTCTGAGTTTCTGGCATGCAATGGGAAGGTCAAGAATTTGTTCCCTTTCCCAGACTCACTGGAACAGAAACTCCCCACTTCCCATTACCTCATCTATGTCATTTGTCAGTCATCATGTTAATTGAGTTCCTACCATCTGTCAGGAAGAGTGGCAAGGACTGGGAATATAGCAGGAATTAAAATAACCTCATCTCCTGGTCTGGAAGCCACAGAAGCAATGTCCTGCTGTAGACATATTCCGGGACTGTCTGACTTGCTGGAACACACCCTCTAGGCCCTGGAAATGCTCTATGTGGTTCCTTTAGCAATTTCTAGCAATCCTCAGGGAGCCTCAGTTTTATATTCTGGACCTTGAGCACATGGAAAAGGGAGAGAAAGCAACAGTGTGAAAAACCAGAGGTCTAAAGGCCTGTGTGGGGGACGGGAGGTGTCGGGGGACAAGCCAGGACAAGAGAGAAATGGCATGGAAAAATCCAAACTGAGCCTTGGCCCATTAAAGCTGGGGGCTGGATCTCTGCTCCCTGCTCCTTGCTGGAGAGACACAACAGCTAGGGTCTGTATGACTTAGCAGCTCAAAGCAGCACCATCCCATCTCGGCTGCTGTCCAGCACAAAGCCTGGGGCCCCAGGCTCTCTACATAAAGTCTGAGCCTAGAGGGGCCTCAGTGTCTCTGTGAAAGGGGAAGAGCTGCAGAAGGCAGAGTACCAGAAATGCAGCCTAAAGCCTGCTTCCGGGTCTACCTTTGTCCACTCCTGAGCCCCACCCCCCACTAACCTCCCAGCCTATTTTCTTGGCAGAGCCCCCACTTGCTGTGGCCAACTTCAGAGAACTCATGACACATCAAATCTTCTCAACAAGATAGCATTCTTCTGCACATGGCTTTGATGGCGAATGACACATGGAAGCAGGCCTCAATCAAAACTCCTACCATCATGGCCAAAAAGCAGATTTTGAGATTTCTGGTGACATTTGCATAGTAAGAGCTGGGTCAAAGTGGAACTAAGAAAAGGGGAAGCCAAGACCTCACCACTACTGGTTGGCTCTAAATTCTGGATTTAGGGCGGAGATACAAAGGGGTCTTTCATTCTGTTTAGGTCTTTCAGCCATGACTATGAGCCCAGGAGAATGGACAGAGTTCTAGAGCAGAAGCTCTACCAGGAACAAAGGATATGCCTCCAGGAACAAAGGAAATTGAGTCTCCACGGAAGCTAGAATGTGGGGGACCCAGTTGAAGGCTAGGGAACAGCAGAGGAGCCTGCTAGCAGAGCCCTCATCCTCAAATATCTGATCATCGGTCTCTCCTCCACAACAACCAATATGCGTCCCCTTGACAGAAGAATCAAGTCCGGACATTTCACAAGGTCCTGTCCATCTGACCGCAGCCCACCTTGGTTGCTTCCTCTCCTGCTATCCCCTCCAGGTACCTTGTGTCCACCTGCTGGCATGTCCTGCTGCTCTACAATTGCACAAACTCTCTCCAGCCTCTCTGCTTGTCCTTAGACCAGTTTCTGCGTGAGATCCCTTTTCTAACTCTCTCTACCTAGTGAGTTCTAGAACCCAAATATAGACTGGGTTCCATGTGACCACTTTCTGCATGAATTCATGTTTAAAAACCATGTTACAGCTGCCCAAAACAAAGATAAATTCCAATCTTTATATCTCTTACAGAACATTAAAAAGTCTCTGACTTGTAAGCATAGGCAACATTTCTCAAAATCTTCATCCTATGTTCCCCTCCAAGACGTTGCTGTGGAACATTTCCCCCAATAAACTCCAAATTCCAAATCTCTATTTTCACCTCTCCCATCCATAGTTCTTCCCCTTCTTTCTTCCCTGTTACCTTCCAACTTTTTAAAATTTAGTTTGCTCCTCGTTCCATTTACATCTTTTGACCCACTAGCATCATCGTCCTCTCTCTCTCTCTTTCTCTTTCTCTGTATGTTTTTCTGTCCACAAATCTTCAGTTTCTACCACATAATATACAAGAATCAGACAGGCAAGATCTTTACTAGTGTGGTGGGGACAGAGTAACATATTGCAAGATGGGGAACACTCCCATATTAATAAATCTTGTCCCTGTCCTACAGTGATAGACAAGGCAGAACAGACCATAAGCTGTGGACAGCTTCTGTTGGGTATTATTTTCTAGAATCCAGGAGCAGACGGAATTGCTAGCTCTGGCCTTACCAATACCATATGTTGTTCCCATGGCTGCATTTAGTCCCTCCTGATGAATTTTAGGTCACTCACGATAACCCGAATTTGGTGTATCTTGGTGCTGAGAACTTTTTAGCAATTATATCTCTATCTATAATTAAGGCCAACCACCACCAGAGCATGAATAGAGGTGATACCGAGGCAGGAATGGTGGCTGAAGGGGAAGGGATGAGGATGCAAGTGAATTAGGGCTGAGCTGAGCTCCCTTCCCTTTGACAGAAAAGGCTGTGTTTCCCATGAGAGAAACACAACAGAAAGAGAAAGGAATGGCCAGAGTTCAGACATTACCCAACTCCATAAGATCAATTCCATTGTGTGTTGGTGCGGGGTAATGATGCAATGATGTAGGAAAATGTACACCTCTATTCACCACTATCACTCCCACACATCTGGATGGAGAATTCTTTGCATCTGTCTTCCCAGGTACATCCTTCTAATTATATTTCTTGCAAGAATTTTGGGTCCCAGAGCAGTACCCATTTTTACCTCCTTAAAGGTGGCATTACTGCACTGCCGATGATTGTTCATAACCTACTGTGGATTGCAAGTTCAGGCACTGGGCTTGCTTCAGACAGGAAACATGCTCACAAGCAATAGGCTGATAGAAAATTCCTAGTGAGCCAGCGCCATGTCTTATTTGTCATCACGTGCCTCTGTGCCATTCACAGAGCAGACTTTATCATATAGAAACACGATAAAAAAAATACATTGATCTGGATCTGGTTTTAACAGTAACTGTGTGATTGCCCATCCACACCTCACTTTCTTCCACTGTAAAATGAGATTGGGTTTCAAAACTCAAAAGCTTTCAGGCCAGGCAGATAAAGTCATATGTGAGCAGGCTGAGAGCACCCATAGTGAGTAGGGGGGAAAAGGGTCTATAAAAATACCCCATTTAATGAAAAAAAAATTCATTAAAACTGTGATGCTATCTCAAGAAGAACCACCATTTTGTCATCTGAGCTGGCCTCAGACCACCAGTCTGAAATATTCTCTAAGATTTCTCTTTCTTCTCTAACTTTCAAGAATGGAAAGAAGAATGTGTTAGAAGGGAGAGTTCTGGGAGGGCTGGTCACCTCCACCAGAAAGTAGGTGCTACTGTGTCCTTAATCTCTGTACTGTGGGTCCTCACTCAGGGAGCTCTGCCCTGTATTCTCACCATTGGTCAATTCACAGATCCCCCAAAGAATTGTTGCTAACTTTCAGTTTAGAATAAACCTTTTTTTAATGTCCATTTAGCCACATCATTAGTTTTTATGTAGTGTTCAATGATTAATTAGTTGCATATAACACCCAGTGCTCATCACAATACGTGCCCTCCTTAATGCCCATCACCCGGCCACCCCATCCTTTCACCCCCACCTCTGAAACCATCAGTTTGTTTCCTCCAGTGCATAGTCTCATAGTTTGTCTCCCTCTCTGATTTCTCTCCCTTCAATTTTCCCTCCCTTTCCCTATGATCCTCCATGATATTATATTCCACATATAAGTGAAACCATATGATAATTGTATTTTTCTGGTTGATGTATTTCCCTTAGTATAATCCCCTCCAGATCCATCCACATTGATGCAAGTGGTGGGTATTCATCCTTTCTGATGGCTGAGGAATATTCCATTGTATATATGAGCCATATTGTCTTTATCCATTCATCTGTTGAAGGGCACCTCGGCTCCTTCCACAGTTTGGCTAGAGTGGACATTTGCTTTATGAATGTTGAGGTGCATGTGCCCCTTCTTTTTACTACATCTGTATCTTTGGGGTAAATACCCAGTAGTTCAACTGCTGGGTCATAGGGTAGCTCTATTTTTTAACCTCTTGAGGAACCTCCACACTGTTTTCCAGAGTGGCTGCACCAGCTTGCTTTCCCACCAACGGTGTACAAGGGTTCCCCTTTCTCCACATCCTCACCAACATTTGTTGTGTCTTGTTAATTTTTGCCATTCTATCTAACGTGTAAGGTGATATCTCATTGTGGTTTTGATTTTTAGTTCCCTGGTGGTTAGTGATGTTGAAGTTTTTTCAGGTGTCTGTTATCCCTTTGTATGTCTTCTTTGGAGAAGTGTCAGCTCATGTCTTCTGCCCATTTTTTGACTGGATTATTTAATACAAGCAGAATACAAAGAAGACATCTAGAAGGATCAGTAAGGATGTTTAGAGATTCTTCATTTATTACTTGAGGGAGTATGATTCTAGTGCACAGAGGGATCAAACTAGTCTAATAAAATGCTGCTGTCAGCCCAGAGAAACAATAGAGCAATCCCAGAGTCTTGCTGGGAGGGAGGAAACAGTTGCCTCTTGCTAGTCTACTTAGAAAGGGCAAAACCCACCCTGTTGACAGCCAAGTCGAAGACAGTATAATATTCCCTAAGGAAGACATCTCCCAGAATCCACAGGGGCTGCCCAGTGGAGGAGGGCATGTAAGTGACTTCAATCCCAAGGGTGCAGTAGCCATTGTTCTGCAGAGACGAAGGACATAAGGATATAACCAGATGCATGGAGAGGCCTTTCCCCACAGGTACATCCCACCCTATATTCCACAACACCTGTGGGGTCCCTGGCTTCTTGTTCACCCTCAGCCCTGCCACTGGTGACTCCCCATAGGTGCTCAGATGTGAGCTGGGACATGGAACAGCTCTTTGGACCCATCCAATCCCATTTCCCTGGAGCCTGGGGTGCATACGTACGTTGAGGACATAAGTAGAAGGAGGCAGAGGTAATGGGGTCCCACTGATGACGAAGGTGATGGTGGGCAAGCTCTGTATGGAGTTGCAGTTGACCACAAACTGAGAGAGAGGAAAAGCAGAGCTGTAGAGTGCCAGGGGCCTGGGGGCCCAGACAAAGGGCCCGAATCTCCCATTTCCTGTGAGACTCTCTTCCTGACCTTCCAGCAGACATTGGTTGAGAGCGTGGAAGGCAAAGCCTGATTCCCAGGTACAACACTAACCAGAAGCTTTTGCTTTCCTGGGCCTCTTCGGACACATCTCAGCTCTGAGATTTTGGTTGTACTGATATGGCCATAAGGAGTCAGGCTCATTTCAGAACACAGATTTCTATTGCCAGGAAGTCCCATTTACAGAGCAGAAGCCTGGGCACATTCAGTGTGAAACATGCTCTCACACAATTCATATCCACAGTAGTGTGCACCTATCTATGTACTCAAATCACACACACACACACACACACACACACACACACACACACACACCCCGAGGACCAAGATTTAGTCTGACTAAACTAGACTCTTGCATGCAGGAGGAGCAAACTACAGAAGCACATTTAAGGAGAACAGGTTTGGGTACAGTAGGCTGCTCAGAGTAAAAGCCAATGGAGTATTCCTAGGGAAGAAGGAAACCCAAGAGGACTGGAGAAGTACAATATGCCTGAGTCTGTTGTGTACAGTCAAATGACAGTGGCCACGCCAAGGTGAGATGTGTTCCTAGGGCTTGCAATGGAACAGCCACCCCTCCTGACAACCATTCAGCCCATTCTCACAGTTGGAGTTGGTGTTATTCCCTCCCCTTATGCCTCCTTTAATTCAAGGTTCATGCCTAAAAGGCCATGATGTGTCCCCACCTGTTCTGTCCCACTAGGAGCTCAATTCTCCACCAATCCCTTCTTCTGTCTCTCATGAACTCATTGCACTCAGGCTCCTGTGCTGAGGCTGCCTGGATGTGCAGAGGAGCCCTGGCTTCTGGTTACTCACAGCACCATTCTGATCTTGCTGGGCTCCTGTTGCCTTCACAAAGGATTCTAAGTACTGCTGGGGAACAGTCAGTGGGAAGGTTCCTGTATCCACGATCCCCTGGCAGCCCTGGGAGCACAAGCCGGTGGCCTGGTTACCGATGAGAAACCTGAGGGGAACACCAATACAGAGAGAGTCAGGCATTTCTTGGGGTAGCTGGGTGGCCCAGTCAGTTGAGTTTCTGACTCTTGCTTTTAGTTTGATTCATGATCTCATGGTTGTGAGACCAAGCCCTGCATTGGGCTCCATACTCAGCGTGGAGTCTGCTTGGGATTCTCTCTCCCTCTGACTCTCTCCCTCCCTGTTCTCTCTCTCCCTCTCTTTCTTTCTTTCAAATAAATAAATAAATCTTTAGAGAGAGAGAAGGAGAGAGTCAGACATATTTGCCATAAATAAGTGCCACATCCACCCTAATCTCCCAAAAAGCCAGGGCACACCTTGACACTGCAATCCATGTAATAATGTAATGAAAATTAATAATAATAGTAATTACTATTGGAGTAATATCCTCAGTCTTGGTCTGGTGACTACTCCAGCTCAGCTCTGGGGAGTAGGTACTATGTCTTATCCTCTTTAATCTGCCTACGTGAGGCCCAGCACATAGTGCCAAACAGCTAGAGCTGGTAGTCACATTGTAAATACACATTCGACACTTACCATGTAGAACACACTCTTACACTCTTACAAAAATTATGGTGATATAAAGAGGACTAAATTGTATTTGCTATTTTTAAACAGCCCATTCTAATAGACATGAGACAACACCATAAGCCAATAGCTGCCAATCTCCATAATGTAGTCCTATGTGATTCAGTCCCCGATCACTCATCCAGCTTTTTCTGCAGCTCTACTCTTCCTCTTAAGTCCCTTTGTATTTTGGGTATAGTTGGTGAATCAAGCTACTTGAACGTAATGGTAAACAAGACAAACACCACATACATAACAGAAACACATAAATGGTGTTTAATTGCATCTCTGGTGAGTGCCATGAAAGAAATGCAATAGGCCAGAGAGGAGGGGACTTGATCTACTCTGGTAGTGAGAGTGAGTCAGTCAGACAAGAGTTATTCTGAGAAGAGATGCTTAAGGGGTGAGTGCAATCGGTCCAAGTGAAAAGACCCCTCTATTGCAGGCACAAAAAACTACTTGTCAGACATTCAACTGCTTACCTCTCTCTCTACTCATGCATATTGGGCTTATTACCCTGTGTCTACCTGAAGATGGGGAGCTAGATATTGGGACAGAAGCCAGTAATACTAGGGGACTGGAAGAGAGATTGGGCTCCTGAGAGGCCTTTGGAGAGGCCTCTCCTCCAAAGAGGAGGAGCTAGGAAGTAGGAGCTAATCTGGGCCCCAAAGGATGCACACAGGACATGAGGCACTTCAGGTGATATAGTCAAAAGAGAAGCAAGAAAGTCATGGCAAGGTGCAAGGACATGTTGAAGTCCTCACTATGCGTCAGGAAGTGGTAAGAAGGCCATACTGACAAATAGTGCCCCGCTGTTGTATGGTCTTGAGTAAAGGTCAAAGAAATGCATCTTGAATTGGTAGTGATGGAGATTTCCTGAAGGCCTGGAATATAGAAGTAACTGATTCATGGTCCTGAGCTCTGGGAGAAGATATGCTTGTGCTCAAATTTTGAAATTTGTGAAATGTGTGAACTTTGGATAAGTCACTGAACCTCTGAGCCTTGATTCCTTTATCTACGCAATGAAATATACTACTGAGCACTTTATAGTGTTTAGCGGAACATATATATACAATAATACATATAAAATATTTAGCACAGTATCTGGCACGTAGAAAACATCAAAGACAGCTGTTACTTTCACTGATGAAGAACTTGGTAAAGATTGTGCTACCTGGGATAATGAAGCTTCCAGGAACAAAGACATGGATTCACAGAATCCTAGGAATGACCAACCTGCTGACATGACAAGGTTCAGTGACCAACTCAGAAAGTTCATTCAAGAGCTAGATGCCAGAGTCTACTGAGCTCCAGGAACAATCAGCTTGAGGGTTTGCTGATTCTTTCAGAAGTGTGTGCCAATGCAAGAACAGGAAATAATGTCACATTGGAGGAACATCCTAGGGGTGTCCATGATCCACAGGAATTTTCCTCTAGTACTTACTCATCGATAGCAATCTGCCAGTACAATTCTCGGGTGACGGGAGTCCAGATGATCTCACCAGAATAAAATTGGGAGTTTGAACCTCCCAGGATGAGTTCCCCACCATACTCATAGGTTGGTTGGCTATGGAAGAAAGGAGAAGAGCATGAATTCCCACAGTACACGTGATCAGACATCTCCTTCCTCCCCTCTCACCATCCTTCTCTTTTCAGACATAGAGGAACCAGAGGACAAGGGGTCTTGTGCTTTGATATGCTCTTCAGACTCAACCAGAGGACCTGTTTATTCCTCCCCCTCTCCCTTGCTCATGCTCTGTCTCTGTCTCACTGTCTGTCTGCCTCAAATAAATAAATAAAATCTTTAAAAAAAAATACTTCCAGTGCATTTAAAATAAAATTCTCTCCAAAATGAAATAATAAATTTTCAGAGATGGATGAATTGCATTTAGCTAGTTAAACTCATTGTATCGGGAAATTTTAAGACCTTGGCCCTGTCTTATGTTGACTTGCTGAAAGCCCCCATAGCCTCATTTGCTGAGATCTACCCATGGCAGGGGTGCTCACCGAGAGAAGTAGAAGCTGAAGATGGGCTGGGTGAGCTGGCCCTGCTGCATCATGTTCTGAAGAACTGTTGGGCTATTGCCCGCAGCCAGGTCAGAGTAGGCCATTCCCAAGATACCATCAAAGTATGAATAGTAGAAGGGGTAGTTGGGCTCACTCTCACTCAAGCCAAAGAGCTGGTTGTTGATGACGATGTTCTGAACCTGGGACAAGCAGAAAGAAAAGATTAACAACTCAGGTGGACAAAGTTTTCCCAGACTTAGGTGCCCAGGGAATTGAATCTAGACCCTTTTGCAGAGAGAGGAAGTTGGGTTATTTCATGCTTAGCTCAGTCATGGGTGGGGTCTGGAAGATGAAGGGATTCAGCATCACCCAACCGTACATGTCTTAGAAAGAAGAGTGTGGGAGTTGGGGAAGCAGAGGCCATTGTATTCTAGAGTTAGAGTTTCTACTTCCATGGACAGTGAAAGGACAGTGGCTGATTTTATTTTGAACAATCCATGTGCACAAATGACATAGAAGCTGTGGGTGCTTGATATAAAGAAAAGAAAATAGTGAAAGGAAGGTCTTTAATATCTACAGTAAAACCATGTGGAGAAGGAAGCAGATGTGCTCCATGTGGCTACGGAGGGCAGCATAAGACCAGGGAGCAAAGTCAGGGGAGGCACAATAAAAAGAGCTCCCTGCAGTCAGGACTGCTGGGGAAGCAATTCCTGTCTTGGGAGAAATGTTTAATTAAATCCTCTTCAGCATACTTTCCAAACATCAGTTTCCAGGAATTTGTACCTATTTAGTAATCGTGGGTCTCTCTGAGAGCATTAAGCTCCAAAGAAGGGGATCCAAAGAGCAGACCCACAGAAGGATTGAGAACAGCACTTACAGCCACAGTGTCATATCCCAGGAGCACAGTCAGGCTGCCAAAACCATAGGCCAGAGTATAGCTTTGCTCAGTGCTTCTGTAGGTAGAGGAACTGCTGGGGTTGAACTTGTTATGATTAGCTGCAGATAGACAGAAGGAAATATTAGCAGAATTCATGGCTCTCCCAACATATTTGGAGGACACGTATCCTTGATGGCCTGAGACCATCAGACCAAGCCTGGGATTGGGCCTCACTCTCAGATCCTTTGTGCTGAAAACAATCTGTAGCCCCAGAAAAGTCTGTCCCCTTGGGAAAAAGATGCTGCCCCTTCCCTCCATTTCCTGAGGGATGGCTCAACTCAAAGTGCCAGGAATTGGGACCCATAGGAGAAAACTGAGGAAAGGGAACAATGTAGAAAAGAATGGAAGCCTCAATCTATTTCTGCTGTCTCTCTCCAGAACTGTAGCACCAGCGAAAGTAGACCAAGGTCAAGATTTCTAGATGGTCTGAATTTAAGGAGGATGAGATCATGGGTATGCACCAAGAACTCTGGAATTGGGTGATGAGATTGTGCCCAGTCCTGACTCTGCCCTGCTCTCTGCTCCTCTCCATGGATGAGTGATAATGGTGGTATACTCACAGCAGGCCCGGCTCTGGCAGTAGGTAGAGGGCACCCACAGGTTGGAGGAGCCTGTGTCAAAGAGGATCAGGAAATTTTGTGGTGGTGTCCCAATGCTGATCTCTCCAAAGTAGTAGTTCTGCAAAGAAAAGTTTTTCACTCTCTTCAAGCAGCCAAGTTTTGTCCTAAGGATGGGGAAAAAGTTGACTCACTAGAAACCACATCTTGCCGAAATCATTTCCCTGGGGAGTTAAGTACCTTCTCCCTCAAAAAGTTCTTCTTCTCATCTGCAGCCAGTTTCCTCTCAATATTCTTCATTTTTGTCCCTAATTACAAGCCTGTGACTAGCTGAATCTGGCAAGACAATCTCATCTTCCAAAGCATTTTGACTTTTTATCAGGTGATATCTCTATGGATTTACCATAGGATTCAGCTGCAGAGGTTCTATGCTAGAACATGCAAAGGTGGAGAAGTAATAACTTTTTCTCCATTTCCAGTGTCCATCCCCTCTCCCCACTTCACACACACACACACACACACACACACACACACACACTTCTTTCTCTTCCAGTGTTAAATATTTCTTCACCATTCTCCTCACTCTGGTCACACAGTAGCTAAGGCACTAGAAAGTCTAGAATGAGAGGTAGCATGGAAAGCAAGAAAAGAACTTCACTGAGACACAGTTTAAGTTCTAAGTGAATGCAGGCCAGTCATGTCACTTACCTGCCTCTTCTTACACCATCTATAGAAAGTGAAAGTCAAAATAGGAGATACCTAGGGTGGCTTCTAGAGCTGACACTCATGTGACGTCACTAAGGGTGGTCCATAGGACACCAGTGTGTTGAGATGCCCTGAGCAGACACTGCAGCCTTGAAGAACACTCAAATACTTGCTCTAAGGTCTACCAGTGTATGTTTCCAAATGGGAAGATATATGGCATCTGGAGCCACTGGAGATTTGTCTGGCAGCTTTGCATGTGCTTTCCTTCTTTCCCCTGCAGCCCATCACTGGGACTTCCTTTGGCTCTCTCAACTGACATCAATATGGTCACTGTGAATCTCATAATTGTATAAAGGGAGCTTTAGAGAGTGATCCAGTAATGGGAAGAAAGAAGGAAGGAAAGGGAATACTGTAGTGTTAAGGGGTTCCAACTCATTATTTATCCAGACACATAGGAAGGTGAGACTTAGGTTTAGTAAGAAGTCCAAAATCAGAGCTAATGAGAAGTCTAAATAAATATCCAAGAATGGTTTGTGGCCAAGGGTTATGGACACCACCTCCCCTTCACTTACATCCAGGTAATTGGTGAAGGGCTCATAAGCAACAGCATCATTATTGTAAAGATACTTGGCACCTGGGTCGACCTTTGGGTGGTTCTTCAGGAATGTGTCTAGTACACCCCGCTCTTTCATCACCTGGCGGATGGACTTGCCTTTCTTCAGAATGATTCTGCAGAGATTAGGACAAACAAAAGGAGTGATCTTCACGTTCTTCATTAAAGCAATTCCTTCAATGATCTGGTCTGGAGTTTTCAAATCTCCTTAGAACTCTGAAAATCCACTGCAACATATATTTGGGTTTTTCTACTTACATATTGTTTCCACAGAATAAATTTCTGTTTATCTGAAGTCCCTCCTATAAACTTGGGACATGAATCCTGTTTCCCTCTTTCTTAGCCAACACAACACCAATCCACCCTTACACACACACACACACACACACCCCACATTCATCTATACATACATACATACATACATACATACATACATACATACATACATTTTAAGTCATGGTTCAGTTAATGGTACCAAGACACAATATGATTGCCTTTCCAAAAGATCTGTAGCTGAATCCTCATACATACCTTTCCACACCCTCTGAGAGGTGTAGACAAATCAAGACCAAGACCAGGATCTTCATGATGCTGATTTTGGTGGCCCCCACACACAACAAGACACAGCAGCACACCCAATGTGTAGGACACACAGAGTGAGACTGGGTCTCTCTTTTATACTCTGATCTCCCTGCACTTTTCACCTGTAGGCACGTGGTCTTCTTAGCCTTGTACCAACCTGTGCCCCTACACATCTATGGATTCTGTTTGTTTTTCCTCCTGGCAAGAATTATGGCCTTTAATATCCACTCTGTAGTCAACTTAAGAAGTGATTAGTGACTTTGCTGATGGAATCCAAAGATTAGGATGTGATAGCAAATGGGAAATGCACTGGAGACAAAGTATCCTGGTGCCCACATCTACTGGAAAATGGGTGCTGGCTCCTTCTGCCAGAACAATGGAATAATTTGTTCTTCGGCTCCAAAGTCCATGTGCTTTTGGAGATTTGCAGTAGACTCTCCAGTTCTTCTTCTCCTTTTCCTTCCTGTTCCTCTCATCAGACTCCTCTGTAGTCTTCTAATGTGATTCTCATGGTCCATGACACTCTGATCTTCATTTTCAATTTCTTAGTTCACAATTAGCCAACATATATGGATTGTCTACTCTGCACTTACCACTGCACTAAGCTCTGGGAGTACAAAGAAAATTCAGAAATGTTCCTCCTATGCAAAGTCAGCATCCTGCCTAATGACTGACACAGAATCTGATTATGAGATGATGTGATCACTCTAGCATCCAAATGTCTGTTGAATGAATGAGAATGGTAAGAACAGTATTCATAAAGCAAGCAGAGGCAGGAAGTGACAGCTCCTGTGGGGGCATGGAAAAGCCTTCAGAGAAGAGGTAACTTGAGTTAGGATCTTCCTGGTTGGTAGATGAGAAAGTAAGGAAAGTGGAAAAGCCACTGGAGGCAGAAGCAAAGCCTGAGCAATAGCACCCAGAAGTGCAGTTGGTGTCATGGAACACTGTGACTAGTGTGGCCACAAGAGCACTTCTCAACATGGCTCTTCACAAGCCAAGACCCATCCAAAGGACCTGCACTGGGTCTGCACAGTCCTCATCATGCCACTTAGCTCTGGAAATTATTTTCTACTCAGGCTTCCATTGCAAAGGAAAGGACTATAATGCTAAAATAGGAATACTCTTGATTCTACAAAAGTATATTAAAGCAGCATGTGCTCAGTATCCACAGTATTTAACTTCTGTTCCATCAAACTATTTACTGTTAAGCCTCATACTGATGAAGCACACAATGGAGCATCTGGATCAAACTCTTGGAGCACAATGTTAAGTGTCTACACTGGCATGACTTGATGGTGAGGTGGACCTTGTATGCCATGTTAAGTAACATGGACTTTATTCCTTAAGCAATAAGGAGCCATTAATTTGTTTTAATCAAGGAAATGAAACACTTAATGCTTTTTATATATCCTTTACTAATTTCTAGATTGTAGCCTTCTAGAAGCATGTGGTGAAAGAAGCCAGTTTACAAAATGACTCCCTACATAAAGTTGTAGCGGGCACAAGAGAAGTTACTGGAACTTTGTCATGAATCTACCTTGAAGCCTTTGAGCTATGCACAAAACCAAAGAGTTTCCAATTTCACATGCATGCTCTAATATTTCTGTATAGAAAGAAATTATTAGAGGGAAACTAGAAGATCTACAGAAGATATGCTTATATCCACAACTCCCACATATCGACCTTGGACCAGACACATATTTCATTTACCATTGTAATAACCCAAGAAGCTGATTTAACTTCCCGGTGATCACATAGTGAACCAAAGGCAGAGCTGGGACTTCAAGTCCCATTTGCCTCAACTCAACCCGTATCTCAGCATAGCCTCCTCCTCTAAGCCTGGGGTCCTCGTGTTCTCTCTGCCTCAATGTGCACAAAAATATCAGCTTTAACGATAATGACAGAGATTTACATGCGACTTAGTTTTCTGTAGAAAGGGATTCTAACATGTTCTTCCACTCCTAGTTGTCCACTGCCTGCCTAGACAATGTAACCCTGCATGCTGCTGCCTCCTGGTGGCAACATTCCTAACTTCACAGAAGCAGAAACAGAAACCTTTCATGGCACTCTTCAAAAGTCTAATGAGAAAGTGACAAAAGCTCCTAACATCAAGTGCACAGCTCACTTTCCTGTGTGGAGATGACTGGTGCCTGCTCATTAGCTACGCCCACTGAGCCTGTGTCCTGCCCCCTTGTCCACCCACCTACAATCTGCCAACCATTCCTGGGACTTGTCCAGCACACATCTGCGTCTCTGACCTCTTGTCAATCCCTTAACACTGCAGGCTCTCTTACTGCGCTTACCAAGTCTTCTCTGCAGCAAGACATTAGTACATAAGCTCTCTGAGTCGGCTTCCTCAGCATGAGATGTCATGCCTGTGAAGCATAGAGCAACCACTCGTTTCTATCAGAAACAAATCATGGACTACTTGTCTTCTCTCTCTCACTGGGTTTAAAGTCTTGTAGAAGCCTGGGTTCTGAAATCTCACCCACTGTGCTAAGCACAGTGCCTTCCACCCAGAATCATCACTCAGAATTATCTACCAGGAGAGTGGGAAATAATTCTCAAAAGAAATGGTACCAAGGCAGGATTCAGGACTGACAAAACTAACGTTAAGTACTGATGCTTTATTTATATGCATCCTATCATCTTGTCACTTACAAACTAATTCCTGATGCGCCTGGGTCAAGCTTCTGTCTTTGGCTCAGGTCACGGTCTCAGGGTCCTGGGATAGAGCCCCGCATTGGGCTCCCTGCTCAGTAGGGAGCCTGCTTCCCCCTTTCTCTCTCTTTCTGCTGCTCTGCCTACTTGTGATCTCTCTCTGTCAAATAAATAAATAAAATATTTTAAGAAAAAAATTCCTGCCTTTTCCCCATTTTGTGTGATTGGATTTGGGTCTGAAAGTCTTCAGTATAGGATCCTAATCTCTTGTTGGACATTTTCTGACACTTGAGCTCAAAGACAGGGATACTGGCTATCAAATATCCCTGGGTGGAATTATGGGGGCAGTAGGTGCAATAAGTCCCCTTAGTTCTTTATCTCCTGTAGGTCTCTTTATACAACCTCAGCAAATGTGTCTTGAGATAGCTGAACTCCACTCTCATCCTGGTTTTCTCCTTACAATAGGCTTATTTCTATAGCTGGCGTAGTGAAACCATAGTTTATACAGGAACAGTGTGGGGGCAAAGGGCATGTTGTCCCCAAATGTGCCACTTTGACATGTTGATTATTTTAAATAAAAGTTACTTAAGAAATGGCTGGTACAAGGACACTCAGACCCTCCTCCATCCCCCTAAATGCAAGAAACCAATCTCCCATATGAAAATGCTCTCTCTGTACTAGGAAGTTAAAAAAAAATCTTTATCACCAAAGATAGAGACTTGAAAGCTGTGAAAACAAACCTTGTTATGTTTTCTAATCTACTACCTCAGCCTAAATTCTATTTAGAACTCCCTAATTCAGGCTTCTGAACACCTTTTTTCTTTACCCAATCAATTCCTCACAAATTTATTTTCTCATTGTCTGAATAGTGCCTGCCTTGATCATTTCTTTAGGTCTTCATCTTATTTGGGGGCCTCCCTGCAACTTAATAAAACGTTGGGTATTTTATTCCTGTTAATTCATTTCATGTAAATTTAATTCTTAGTCCAGATGGGAGACTTTGAATGGTAGAGAAAAAATTGTCCCTTCCCAACAGCCCAAAGAGGATGATTCTGTTTTTTCTACCTGGAACTTTTTAATTAAGATTTTATTTATTTATTTGACAGAGATCACAAGTAGTCAGAGAGTCAAGTGGAGGGGGGTGGGGGGAAGCAGGCTCCCTGCTGAACAGAGATTCGGGGCTCTATCCCAGGACCCTGAGATCATGACCTGAGTCGAAGGCAGATGCTTAACCCACTGAGCCACCCAGGCGCCCCTCTACTTAGAATATATACATATGTGTGTGTGTGTGTGTGTGTGTGTGTGTGTGTGTGTGTGTATAAAATCACCCTCTAACTTATTTGTTGACTTATTTCATGGAAATGGGTCATTATGCTTAACCCAGGCATGTACTAGGCTGCAAATCCTCAGGAGCAAATACACAAATAAAACTTTGCTCCATTCAATGCCTTGTTGCCTCTGATTTGAGACATAGTCAAAGGACAATTCTTATCCTGGGTATGTCTCCTCTCTTCTGGAGCATTTCATCAAACAGCGATAGGAAAGGATGCACAAAGGAGGGGTTCCATCCAAACCATGCCTCTGAATAAGAAACCACCCACCCATCTTTAAAGAGCCAACCTCTGACCTTCCAGATCTCTAGCATTATAGAATGCTAGTAGTTCAGTTAATCAATAGTTATCAATGTGCCAGGCACTTCCAAGGGGTCGAGAGATTTTGTATGAAACCCATCACACAAGGCTTCTCATTCCTTGCAAATTATACTGCCAAGTCTGGACAGATGAGAAGAAAATACACTCAAAAAAATCAGTGGTAATAAGGACAGTTACCATATAATTTAGCAGTCAGACAGTGACCCTTCTGAGAGAGAGCTTACTAATTATGGCGAGACAGTAGCCATGAGCTAGGACTGTCACAGTGTGGTGACCCGGTGATACACCGTGAAGACAGTGAACAAGGTGGTGGTGATGGGATGGATGGCGCCACTTTGGCAAGAATGTCCAGAAAGGTCTTTAGGGAAATGAGACTTGAAGTCTGAATGACAAGACTGAGCCAGCCTGGGAAGATCTGGGCCAGGGCTTTCCAGGTAGTCTGCTTCTGTCTCTCTGTCTTCCTCTGCCCTGCTCATTCTGTCTCTCTCATGCTGTCTGACTCATGCTGTCTGTCTCATGTGCTCTTTCTTTCTCTCTCTCTGAAGTAAATAAATAAAATCTTGAAAAAAAAAAAAGTTCTTCTAAGTGCCTGAGGTCCTGGTGTGCAGTGGGAAGGAAGGTCCTGATTTCTTCGCCTTTCCCAGATTAATATAAAATTCACAGAACCCAAAATTCCCAATTTCCCATTATATAATCTGGTTCATTTGTCAATCGTCATATAAACTGAGTTCCTATCATTTGTCAGGAAGAGTGGCAAGGGCTGGGGATATAGCCAGAATCAAAATTAGCTCCTTCAATTTGCTCCTTAGATTGGCCTGAAGTATGCAGATTTCTCCCCCAGAAGGCTAATGGAGTGGATCTGATCTCCAATCTGAATGGTCCCCAGAAGCCTTTCAAAGGTATAAAGGTCAGAATGCACAGAAGCCACCTTCAAAGTACTTATCAGACACCCTGGCCTGAGAGGTAGGCCCTTTCCTTCCAACACTAACTGAAATAATTCTTTTAGAATGGTCACTAAGTGTGGTCTATCTTATCTTTTAATTGGAAGGTCTTTTGTGCCCACTCAGTCATTAGCAGAAAGGTGGCAAGTCTGTATATATCTCAATACCAAAGACTGAGAAGCTGCCAGTGACTACAGAAAAGCGTTAATATTAGTATTAGAATACTCTCTGGATTGATGGCACAGAATCTGAGTGAACACATTCAATTTAGGTTGGAAGGAAAATCAAATCATTTGCCATTCCTGGGGTAGAATACTGAAATCCTTCTCTAGTTATTTACATGGATGCAATAAGAATTTAGTATTTGCTTTGGGGCTGTGGGAAAGATGATGGTCACACACATCAAAATCCAAAAAAGGAAATTCAGATTGATTTTTGTTTTTATTTTTTAGTGAAAAGTGTTCCACATCTATTTTTCCCAGGCTGCTTGTGTTCAGAGCCACAAGAAGCCAGGATATGGGATCTCAAGAGAAGGGTAGCAAGATGACTTAAGAGAATGACAGAATTTTCCTCAATGTATTTTAAGCCTCCATTAGCCATGCCAGTTATTCCAGAGTAAGCCTAGAAGCTAGTTTCCCATATGTAAGGACCAGAAACTGGAACACAGAGTGAGGATTAGAAGTGCTGTGCCAGAAATTCCACCCACAGAGAACACTATGATGAGCTTCTCTGCAGGGAACCCATAGTTTCTCCTGTACTTTAGATATATTCCTGAAGGAGGCAACACAGGCATTATTTCCTTGCCAGTCATTGTCCCTTTTAATTAACAAAATCCCCCAAAGAGAAAGCCTCTTTCCCCACAATAGCTCTCCCCAGTCCCCTCCCTATAGCCCCTCTGCATACAATTTGAGCCTTTTCTTTGTTACACAGTTCAAATAATGCATGCTACTTTGATCCTCGGATCCTACATACAGAGGAATGTTAGGTCTTGGACATCTGTCCCAGCTATCGTGAAAGTCATAGGTCATCACACTGATTAAATTAAGGAGTCTGGAACAAGATGTTTTGAGCCATCAGGAACAAGCAGCATTTTCTTATAGACAATTCAGGAGCAGGAAATGGTAGCAGTGGAAAGCTCATGATGTCAAGCAGAAATCCAAATGGCCCCACCATTGTGATTTCCTGAGAACCTCCAGGGAACCTATCTTCTGTGACCCCCATAGAGCTAAACAGGATGTTTCCTCTACCTGCTTGAAAGAAACAGAGCAAACCCAAAGCAGAAGGTTAGGAAATGTGGTGTTAGAACATGTGTCTCAGAAACATGTCTCTAGGGCCATGGGCATCACAGGTAAGTCACTCTCCTATTGCTTTGTTGAGCATCACTTTCTTGATTATACAGCA
Source organism: Mustela nivalis (assembly GCF_964662115.1). Lineage (NCBI taxonomy): Eukaryota > Metazoa > Chordata > Mammalia > Carnivora > Mustelidae > Mustela > Mustela nivalis. The sequence continues at coordinate 104,007,398 of NC_139029.1, read as the reverse complement.
TTTTCCGAAAGAAATTACTAACGAAGATTGCTAGTATGAGGATTTGCCATGGTCTTGAGTCTTGTTCCTCTTCTCCCCGAAGTCCACCACATTGACAATTTAAAGGGGCCACTGCCGTATTTCAGAGTCACTAAGTTCCCAAACCTCTTTGGCAACTAAAGGTACAAACCTTCTTCAGATCATGTTGTTGACCAAGAAAGAATTCACTGACAATTTAAGCAAACAGGCATTTATTTGGGCAATTAGAATTGTAATTTGGGAGACACAGATTCAAGTAGAAACTTGACTTCGAAGGAAGCCAAAGAGGAGGCAGACCTGTAAAGGTGAAAGTTTATGAGAGCAGATCTCATTTAAGTCCTCCATGCAAAACAGGGATTGAATCTAGGTTAACTGGGATTGGTTGCGTTAGTGTGTAAATGAGGGATTGAAATTCTTAAACTGCATTGGCTCCTGTCCAAGGGAAGAATGTGACCCATTCAAGTGTCATGGCGAAGAGGAAGTTGAGTCCAAGTGGAGGGTTTGTAGCTGGCAAGAAGTTCGTGGTTCCTCTAATGAGGGCTTGAATAAATTCCTCTTCCCTTATGGCCTCCCAGCCCAATTTTCAAAGAGACTCTCTCAGCTAAGTTTGCTTGCTCCATTTTGAAATCTCCTTTTACAACGTTTACGTGATCACGTGGGGTACTATCCATCAAAAAGCTTAGGACTCTCTTCTCCAGGATTTGGGGGCCCTGAGAGACCCAGTGCACTCACTTCCCAATCTCTGTAATTTCATATCCTGTATCAGTGGTGCCTTAACCAGCAGATACAGCTGTTGTGATAAGCAGTCTGGATATCCTGTTTCTTTTTTTCTTTCTTTTTTTTTTAAGATTTTATTTATTCATTTGACAGACAGAGATCACAAGTAGGCAGAGGGAGAGAGAAGCAGGCTCCCTGCTGAGCAGAGAGCCTGATGCAGGGCTCAATCCCAGGACCCTGAGATCATGACCTGCACTGAAGGCAGAGGCTTAACCCACTTAGCCACCCGGGTGCCCCTAGATATCCTGTTTCTTTAGCTTCATCTTCAAAAGCCTCTGGGATTTCCAGGGGACAGAAGAGAAGGGGACTTGGGTGGCTACTTTCATTTTCTATTTTCTATACTAAGTGCCTCATGGACTACTCCCCAGTTCATAGCAACTCCCCATTTTTGGAAATAACTCCTAAAATACAGAAGTAGGTTCTAGTGAGGTATAATTTGAAAGAAAGAGAAACAGACTCTAAAATCCTTGAATCTGAGTTACATTTAATGACAATTCCAGAGAGAAGGCCCAGGAACTCCTGGTAGAGGGTCCAGGAACTCTCGTGCCTGCTGTGACTTTACCCTTTCTTTTAAAGTTCTCATCTCCCTGTTTTGTGTGGCCTGCTAAGCTCTTTACCATCTCAAGGCCTTCGCTGATGCTGTTGCCAGGTTGCCAGTTCCTGAGGAAATTCTTCCTCTCCTTTGTATTCCTGATTCCATTTAATTCTTCACAATTCAAAGGTAGGTGACTTCCTCTGAGAGGACTCCCTTGACCACCCTATTTCTTTTTCTTTTTTTCTTTTTTTTTTCTTTTCTATTTCTTTTCTTTTCTTTCTTTTGCTCTAATTCCTCCACTACATTGTAAGCCCCACAAGAGCTGGATCATGTTTGTCTTGTTCACTGCTCTATCTCCAAAGAGATGCATAGTGCATGGATTACAGGTGTTTGATAAAACACTTACTGACGAAAGATATAAGAAATTGTTCTACTCTCTCAACTCAAGAGTTTCTTCTTTGGGTTCTTGCAGAAACTTAAATCCTTCCAATAAATTCTTTTTTTGGCTTATGCTAACCAAAGAGTGTTTCTGTTGCTTGCAATCCCAAATACCTTAACCAGTGTACTGAAGACAGCACCCTTTGCTATCCCCAGGAAATCAACCCTTATAGAAAATCCATGAAGTCGCCATCCCTTCTACAAGAAGACATGGAAGGAGTGCTCCATTCTTACCTTAATAAAGATGGTAGATTGCGTTGAATATTCAGTCAATGCCATCAAATTCATTGTGACAAAGGAAGTCAGTGACAGAACAGATGAATATTTTGTGGTTCATGGTTGTGGATGGTGGTGAATCTAGGCAGAGAGCTGGTCTGTATTAACAACAGCAGACCCTAGAAATCCTCCCACACCATCTCTGATACCAGCTTTTATTATGCACTTCGTAATAACCCCTATTGGATTTTTACAGTTAAGATGACCTAAAAAATAGAAATTTACTCAATGGATAAGTGTTTTTAACATAAACTTTTTTTCTTCAGTATACCCATTGAAGAGTGTTTTTGTATTTGTATAATCAAAGATACACATATATTTTCTTTATTAGGGACAATGGTGCTGATACTGTATGTCTTTGATTCTAAGATGTTCATTGTTTTATATTAACTGTTTCCAAAATTAAGATGTAATTTACAACCTGTGAATACATTTAATGACGTCCTTCTAATGCCCAAAGAATGTACTATTAAATATATTCAGAGTCCTCTATTTGAAGGTGCTTGTAATATCTTGGGATATTTCATTCCTCTGCCATATTCAGCAAGTTGATAGCCTATTAACACGTGTTTAAACACCAGGTTTGTTCCTGATTATACTAAGCCTGTGATGAACCCATTGTAAACTTGATCACAACCTCCCTAATTTATTTTTTTCTAGTTCAGGTATTTAATATCTAGAAAGTTTTTTTTTTAATGAAAGTAAACTAGTACAAATTGGGTAACTTAAGAGAGGGTGGTGGGGAGAGATGTTGAAGTTTGGGGAGATTAAGCTACCAGAATTTGAGTGATTTGTGGACAAAATAAGGAAAACTGCCAGAAAGTTTACTTAGGTGTTAGATCAAGAAGAAAAGCAGTCACTGCAATTCATTCCAACACTGCAGTTTCAGAATGGATGTCTCTGGAGAACCCAGGAAGAGAAGAAGAGACAGGGGCAAGTTACCACTTATGTCAAATAATTTTGTGCTGCCTAATTTTTAAAATAATTGTGGGAATGCACCATTTTCATAATTAAACAGTGATTTACCACAGACTTGGGCAACTCTGTACATGCAAGTCAGATCTAATCTCACAATCTCCCTTGTCCAACTTCAAGCCTAAATGCCTGTGAGACTCCTAATACTTTCTGATTGCTTATGAGAAGACAAGCCCAGGGCTCTGCATTCTCATTGGCCAGTGTGCTTCTCCATATGCAAGCCCCTTCTCACTCATTGGTTGTTTTCCACAATCCTTTGAGTGTTTGAAGGCCCACTCTCCATTTACCATTGCCCTTTCTCCACATCTGCTGCCACCAGTACTTCCCACCGGCAGATGTCAGTTTCTCCCAGACACCAGCCTCTTTCCCCTCTGCAATATCCATTTCCAGCTCCCCTCTGTCACCATTGTTTCCCACCCCAATCCTATGAACTTTTTCTCTTGTCTTCGCCCTCATCCCCTAGCCATGGAAGGACTCTTACTTTGAAGTGCCAAAGTTCCAGCTGTCAATGGCCAGCAAGTCAACCAGATGTCCATGGCTGCAGAAAGAAACGAAGGGCCACTTTCAAGTGACATCTCTGTGAGTCTGCAGGATACAGACATTGTGGAAAGTGACCATTCTTCCCTCATTCTCCACTGGAAATGGGCAGCTCCCAGGTACGATCTCTAAAGTCCCACATGACAAGTTCTCTTCCCTGTCCGCCCACATTAACGTTTATACCATAGCTTACCATGTGTGTCAGACATCTATGGCTCCTTTTCAGGAAGAAACTATCTGCAAAGGGCTTTGTCTGCCAGAATCTTATGATATTTGAGAATGAATTAGGGACCGAACTTGGGATCTCCATTCTACTTCTGTCTCCCATTCACTATGGATTCAGTTTCCCAGGCCATTCTTTCAGGTCTCAGAACTGAGGACACAGGATATCACCATCATTACATTCATAGGGAGAAGTCTTGTCATTTATGCCAGTGAGGGCATATCTCGGGGATGTGCACAGATGTGAATCTGCATCTGTAGGGAAGAACTTGGCTGGTTCCAGTGGATACTGGGGCCAGTCAACAAAGTAGCACACTGGCTAATAGGCTGGGCCTGAAAGAAGAAAGCAGCTGCCTGTAGTGTAAGTCTCTGTTGTCAGCATTACTTGCTGATGACCTCTGCAAGGGGAAGGGCTACCTCAGAGTTAGCTTGGCATGAACCCAGGAGTTACTACTATGTTCCTATCCCACGCCAATAGGACAACTTGTTAAACAGTCATGACACTTTTTTTTTTTTTTCAACAGAATCTGAGCAAGGCCTAAGCATCTCTTATGACTCAAAGAGCTTTAAAAAACAACAAGAAACAACACATAGAATAAAATCAATTTGCTGTCACAGAAGTAAGTAGCCAGGATATTTATGTTTCTTGTATAAATAACTTCACAGACTGTTCAAGTTCATTATCAATAAAAACTTTTGTAGATGGCATATGATGGCATTGGTGCTTTGTGTAAAGGCTTTACACACATTGTTTTGCTTAAATTTTAATTCCTACGATGGTTCTATGAGGGAAATATTATCTCATTTTTATATGAGGCTTGGAAAAACTTACCAAAACTGAAAAATTGAAATTTAATACCATTTACTCATCCCCAAATATTTACCCAAATATTTACTGTGCATGTACTATTCCCAGGCAGTCTTACTCCAAAGCTCATGGACTCCTCACTCTCCTCTCCTGAGTCCCCCAGTCTGGACCTTAGTCTTGTCCCATACCCATAGACCCACACCTAGGTATCATGAAGAAGGTGAGGTTTGAGGGGAGAAAAGACAACACCAAAACAAGTATAGACTGCTAGTGATAGAAATTGCACCAGTGTTGACATCAGAACATATGGATAAGTCCTGATACTGAGTAATGAAGGACAAGTCGCTTTCCCTCTCTGTGTCTTAGTTTTTTCATCTGTCAGTTAGGCATTTTGGATTTGATGGGCTTTGTTATCTGCCAGCTCTGATATTCTGGAATCCAGAAAAATGGCTGGTGGCTTGTGGTTCTAGTCCTGACTTCATCATGGAAAGAGAAGGGAGTGCAGCTGAGTTGGAAGAAAGGGAAGGAAAAAGGAGTAAGTTTCAGGAAGATTGATGTTATTCCTGACCCAGGTGCCCCTGCAGCAGAACAGTCACACCTGAAAAATCAGAAACAAGAGGAGGAGCAAGATGGCAGAGGAGTAGGAGGCTTAAATTTCAACAGATCCTAGGAGTTCAGCTAGATAGATATCAAACCATTCTGAACAGCTACAAACTGAATAGGACATCAAAGGGAAGAAGAGCAGCAATTCCAGGAACAGAAAAGTGACCACTTTCCAGAAGGTGGGACATGCAGAGAAGTGAATCCGAGGCAATATATGAGAAGAGAGACTGCAGGGGAAGGGGCTGGCCCTTGGCAAGTGATAGAGCAATGGAGCACAGAATCGGATCTTTTAGAAGTCAGCTCCATGGAGGGTTGTCGCTCTAGAGGCTAAGCAGTAGGTGGAGCCCTCATGGAGACAGTGTGCTTGGGCCACTGCTCTTCCAGCAGGAACCCCATAAGTGGCAGATCTGGGGAGACTCACCCTCCTCCTCTGGGAGAAGCAGCAAGGTAGGAATCTGCTGGTTTGGGCGACCCCAAACGGGGCCATGCACCAGAGATAGAAATGCTTGGTCACAGGCTGGGTGAGTTTTGGGCATGGCTGGAGACCAGGGAGTCAGGAGGGATTGACTGCTTTTCTCTGAGGTTACACTGAGGAGTGGGGCCCCGGCCACTCTGCTCCTTCAGGCAGGAGACTGGGAGGCCGCCATTTTCATTCCCCTCCTCTGAAGCTACGGAAAGCATTCAGGAAACAAAACCTCCTGAGACCAAAACTGCAAAGATTACTTAGGCTGGCCCCTGGCAAGGGTGGTGCAATTCTACCTCTGTCAAAGGCATTTGAGAATCACTGCAGCAGGCCCCTCTTCCAGAATATTAGCAAGAATATCCAGCCAAGACAAAGTTTACAGATCAATGAGAACTGCAGAACTCCAGAGCCAGGGGAAAGTAACACAGAATTCCTGCATTTTTCCCCATGATTCTTAGTCATTCAAAGTTAAATTTTTTAAGGTTATTTTTTTCTTATTCTATTATTTCAATTTTTCCTCTTTCCTATTTTAAACTATTTTATCTTATCAATATCTTTTTTAAAAATCTTTTTAAATTTTCATTGTTATAGTCATGTTCCATCCTCTCATTGTATTTAACTTAATTTTTTGTATACATATAGGTTTTTCTTTCTTTGAAATTTTGGGATACAGGTTCTTCTAACAGATCAAAATATACCCTAAATCTAGTGCATGGCTTTGTTCTAGTCTCCAGCCTGATCACATTCTTTCCCCCTTTTTATTTTCTTTTTTTCAACCAACTTCTTATCTTATCAATTCCTTTTTTAGAACGTTTTTAAATTTTCATCTTTACAGCCATATTCCATCTCCTCATCGTGTTTACCCTTTTTTAAAAGATTTTATTTATTTATTTATTTATTTATTTATTTGTCAGGGAGAGAGAGAGAGAGGGAGAGAGAGAGCACACAAATGGGCAAAGTGGCAGGCAGAAGCAGAGAGAGAAGTCTCCCCACCAAGCAAGGAACCCAATGTGGGACTTGATCCTAGGACCCTGGGATCATGACCTGAGCCAAAGGCAGTGGCTTAACTGACTGAGCCACTGAGGCATCCCTATCCTTATTTTTATATATAAATAAGTTATTCTTTCTTTTTTTTTTAATTTAATTTAATTTAATTTTGTGTGTGTGTGTGTGTGTGTTCCAAAGTTATTCTTTCTTTAAAATTTTGGGAGGTAGTTTCTTCTAACAGACCAAATATACCCAAAATCAAGTGTCTGGCTCTGTTCTATTCACCAGTCTAATAAATATTTTCTTTCCTCCTTTCTTCTCCCCCCAGCCTCAGATCTCTTCCAATTTGGTTAGTGTTTATTTTTCTGTGATTATTGATATGCTTTTAGTATTTTGTTCTCTCATTCATCATTTCTTATCTGGATAAAATGACAAGGTGTAAAAACTCAAGATTAAAAAAAAAAGAATAAGAGGTAGTACTGACAGCTAGGGACCTAATCAATACAAACATTTGTAAAATGTCAGAACTAGAGTTCAGAATGATGATTATCAAGGTAATTATCTTTTTGGGCTCAAAAAGGCATGGAAGATACTAGAAAATCCCTTTCTGGAGAAATAAAATCCCTTTCTGGAAAAATAAAAGAACTAAAATATAACCAAGTTGAAATCATAAGAGCTATTAATGAGGCGCAATAAAAAATGAATGTTCTTACTGCTACGATAAATGAAGCAGAAGATAGATTTAGTGATATATAAGACCAAATGATGGAGAATAAAGAAGCTGAGAAAAAGAGAGATAAACAGCTAACTACTGGACCATGAGGGGAGAATTTTAGAGCTAAGTGATACCATAAGACAAAACAATATTAGAATAATAAGCTCTATTACAAAGCTATTATCATCAAGACAGTATGATACTGGCACACAAACAGACACATAGATCAATAGAAGAGAAAAGAGCCCAGAAATGGACCCTCAACTTTATGGTCAAATAATCTTCAACAAAGCAGGAAAGAACGTCCAATGGAAAAAAGACACTCTCTTCAACAAATTGTGTTGGGAAAGTTGGACAGCCACATGCAGAAGAGTGAAACTGGATCATTTCCTTCCACCACGCAGAAAAACAGACTCAAAGTGGACGAAAGACCTCAATGTGAGACAGGAATCCATCAAAATCCTTGAGGAGAACACAAGCAGCAACCTCTTCAGCCTCACCCATGGCAGCTTCTTCCTAGAAACATCATCAAATGCAGGGGAAGCAAGGGCAAAAATGAACTATTGGGACTTCATCAAGATCAAAAGCTTTTGCACAGCAAAGGAAGCAGTCAACAAAACCAAAAGACAACTGTCAGGATGGGAGAAGATATTTGCAAATGACATATCAGATAAAAGACCAGTATCCAAAGTCTATAAAGAAATTCTCAAACTCAGGGTGCCTGGGTGGCTCAGTGGGTTAAAGCCTCTGCCTTCAGGTCAGGTCATGATCCCAGGGTCCTGGGATTGAGCCCCGCATTGGGCTCTCTGCTCAGCGGGGAGCCTGCTTCCTCCTCTCTCTCTGCCTGCTTCTCTGCCTACTTGTGATCCAAAGGGGCATGCACACCCAGGTGTTTATAGAAGCATGTCCACAATATCCAAACTGTGGAAATAACCTAGATGTCCATCAACAGATGAATGAATAAAGAAGATGTGGTATATATATATACCACATCTTCTTATTCATATTCGTATTATATATATAATACGAATACTATGCAGCCATCAAAAAAACTGAGATCTTGCCATTTGCAATGGTGTGGATGGAACAAGAAGGTATTATTCTGAGCAAAATAAGTCAATCAGAGAAGGACAATTTATCATATGGTCTATCTGATACGAGGAATTTGAAAGGCAGGGTGGGGGGCTCATGGTGGGTAGGGATGGAAATGGGATTGGGAGGGTCACAAACCATAAGAGACTCTTAATCTCATGAAACAAACTGAGGGCTACTGGGGTGTGGGGGAAGGGATAGGATGACTGTGTGAAGGATATTGGGGAGGGTATGTGCTATGGTAAGTGCTGTGAATTGTATAAGACTGAAGATTCACAGACCTGTACCCCTGAAGCAAATAATATATTATGTATTAATTAAAAAATTAAACAAAAACAGGAAGTCATCAAACAGACTTCCAGCTGGGACTTGTTGCTCCCAACAGACTTCCAGGGTATCAAGGGCTCAACTGGGGCTTGATACCCCCAACAGACTTCCAGGGTATCAAGGGCTCAAGGGCCTTTGGATTTATTGGTGGCCTTTCCCAGGGCTCCATTTTATCATTCCCAAATCTAGAATTCTAGTTCCTGAGCTCAGAGCCCAGGGCACCAGATGGGAGAGACTCCATGTTACAGCCTCATGGACACAAATACCCATTCTCTACCCCATTTCTAGGGAACTACCCCTCCCCATCTGTGGGAAGGAAGAAGTTTGAAAAGACTAGAAGACTCAGAGCCCCAGAGCAGCATCCTCAGCATCATGCCTCCACACCTGCTCCCTTGGTCACTGTCAGCCTCCGTGCTCAGGTCTATAGAAGAGAAGACCCCTTTATCACTGTGGGAGCAGCATAGCTGCCACCTCATGACCACGGGTCCCCAAGGTCTTCACGTTCATATATCCACCCATCCCAGATTCAAGAGAACAGGCACTGACCCACAGTGCAGAGAGAAATCCAGCAGAACCCCCTCACCAGCAGGCCTGACACAACTGCTTACGATGGGAAGTATTAACTCAGCACTAAGGTCAAGTCCCCCTAGGCCTGTGGAAGCCCAAAGACAGAATGAAGGGCACTGTGCTAGGAATCATGGTCCCAAGCCCAGGGACCAGGCCCCAAGACCAGGAAAGCACATAAAGGACTGAGTTGAGATACTGAAGCATTTAATTGAGGAATGTAGTTTTCCTTCTGCAGAACTGGGCCCTACACTCAAGGCCAGTAGCAAAGGTCCTGGAAGGGATCCAGTTCAGGGAAAAGGGCACAGTTAGCCCTGCTCATCTTCTTCACTTTCCCCCTTGTGCTTCTGTTGCCACAGCTCTGGAGGGGAAAGACAGGACAGCCACAGGATGCTGCAGCTGCTGAGTCTCTTCCCTTATTCCAGCCCAGGGCAAGGAGAAGGAGAGGGCAGTTGCTACCAGAGAAACATGGACCTTGTACCTCTGCACACTTCTGTATTGGCAGTAGGGTATGAGGAACATTGTGACCTACTTTTGGTAGAGTCTCACTTCCTGGGAAAAACAGATCAGGGGAGGGTGAAGTGTGCTGGGAGAGTGCTACCCAGGTGTCAGGGCTTGTCTTTCCTCACCTTGATGCCCCCGAGACCATAGATTTGCCGCTGCCAGCAGTTGTACTCCCTGAGAACTGGTACTAAGCTAGGCCAGCAGATAAGAGTGGGCACAGGTGTAGGGGCCACTGCCAGCTTGGCCTGAAAGCAGATCCTCAGGCTAATCCAAGACCTTGGCTAAGTGCATCTCGCTGCTTTCTCTGGAAGGAGCTGATTCATATGCCTAGAGTGCAATTCCTCTATTTGGATCCCTAGAACTTGACACAAACTAGGCACTTAATAGAAGTTGGTTGGTTTTATCCCAAAGCTTAGCTATTGATATGGTAAGAAATATTTATTATTTCATATAGCTTCTGCAATTTAGGAGCAGCTTAGCTGAGTGTTTCTGGATTAGATTCTATCCTAAAAACTGCAGGTTTCAGTCAAGATACTGGCTGGAACAGTCATTTGAAAGCTTGACTGAGTCCAGAGGATCCATTTTGAAGATGAATCACTGACATGGCTGGCAAGCTGGTGCTGGCTGTTGGCAGGAGGTCTCAGTACTTCTCTGTGGACCTCTCATTAGAGCTCTGAGAGTGGCAGCTATTTCTCTCAGAGTAAGTGATCCAAGGAAGAGCATGATGGAAGTCCCACTCCAGCATATCCACAACATACTAGTAGTTACAGAGGCCAGTCTTACTCAGTTGTGGGAGGGAACGGGCAGACAAGAATCATTCATTCTTTGATAGGTAAAGAGATGCACTGGCATACAAATGTGCAGATAGCCCAGCCCAAGATCTTTCTGGGAAATTAAGAAAGTCTTACAACTCTACAAAAATTAATCCTCAGCATTCCCCTAAATTCTCATACCTTACAATTTGTCTAACATCTAAGACATGTTTTATTACCTTGAGAGAAAACCTTTTTTTTTTTTTTCCATCTTAGAGTATACTGAAAATTGGCCCAGAAATCTTTCTGATCCCCTAGGGGAGAAACATCAGCTTACCATCCACTTCCTACTTCCATCACTGCCTGAAGATCCCCATGTACAGGTACTGAATCATGAACACCCACTGACATATGGGAAAAGGAAAAATAGTGCATCATTTAAGGGAAACCATTAGCTTGAAGAAAAAAAAATAGATTCCAATAAATACAAAAGTATTTTGAGCTAATATGAAAATCCTTTATATAACATTTTTGATATCTCATACAATGTGTCTTCATTACTTTTCCTTTCTTAAGAAATAGTTTCTTTATCACTTTCACTGATATATTTTTCTTAATGGAACTTATAATCAATTTATCAAATAAACACACATACGCTCTTTGGGACTTTCAAACATTTAGAGACTGATATGTGAAAATTGATATTATAATATTGAGTTTTTCCATCTAGGACATGATTTCTGTCTTTTTTTAAATTTATTTTTTATTTATTTTCAGCATAACAGTATTCATTATTTTTTCACTACACCCAGGGCTCCATGCAATCCATGCCCTCTATAATACCCAACACCTGGTACCCCAACCTCTCACCCCCCCCGCCACTTCAAACCCCTCAGATTGTTTTTAAGAGTCCATAGTCTCTCATGATTCACCTCCCCTTCCAATTTCCCCCAATTCCCTTCTCCTCTCTAACTCCCCATGTCCTCCATGCTATTTGTTATGCTCCACAAATAAGGGAAACCATATGATAATCGACTCTCTTTGCTTGACTTATTTCACTACACATAATCTCTTCCAGTCCCATCCATGTTGCTACAAAAGTTGGGTATTCATCCTTTCTGATGGAGGCATAATACTTCATAGTGTATATGGACCACATTTTCCTTATCCATTTGTCCGTTGAAGGGCATCTTGGTTCTTTCCATAGTTTGGCGACCGTGGCCATTGCTGCTATAAACATTGGGGTACAGATGGCCCTTCTTTTCACTACATCTGTATCTTTGGGGTAAATACCCAGAAGTGCAATTGAAGGGTCATAGGGAAGTTCTATTTTTAATTTCTTGAGGAATCTCCACATTGTTCTCCGAAGTGGCTGCACCAACTTGCATTCCCACCAATAGTGTAAGAGGGTTCCCCTTTCTCCACATCCTCTCCAACACATGTTGTTTCCTGTCTTGTTAATTTTGACCATTCTAACTGGTGTAAGGTGATGTCTCAATGTGGTTTTAATTTGAATCTCCCTGAGGGCTAGTGATGATGAACATTTTTTCATGTGTCTGATAGCCATTTGTATGTCTTCATTGGACAAGTGTCTGTTCATATCTTCTGCCCATTTTTTGATGTGATTGTTTTGTGTGTGTTGAGTTTGAGGAGTTCATTATAATTCCTGGATATCAACCTTTTGTCTGTACTGTCATTTGCAAATATCTTCTCCCATTCCGTGGGTTGCCTCTTTGTTTTGTTGACTTTGCTGTGCAGAAGCTTTTGATTTTGATGAAGTTCCAAAAGTTTATTTTCGCTTTTGTTTTTTGTTTTTTGTTTTTTTTGTTTTGTTTTGTTTTGTTTTGTTTTTTGCCTTTGGAGACATATCTTGAAAGAAGTTGCTGTGGCTGATTTATTTCTGAGGGATTATGAGAGCCACAAAGAAGAAATTTATATATTTTATTTCCTCTGATCCTCAGAGCCCAGCAGATTGCCTGGGATGTAATAGAAAGGCATAGTCCTTGTTGACACTCAAATGCCATCACCTTTCCCCTTCCTTCTTTCTCCAAGCCCAAGAAATATCAGAGGAACCATCAGCAGTCCAAAATCCCTGCCCTTAAAACTACCTTTATCTCTAGCATCTACTCTCTCTAGTCTAATACCATAAAAATCCTCTTGTAGAGCCCAGAGAACAACAAAACTGGACTGGTATTTAGTGCTTGCAGATGAACCATCCTTTAGTTATTTTAGGATTTTCTTGCAATCACTCATCAGTCACATTCCATGCCCTCTCCTCAACTTCCAAATCCCTTCAAGAATGACATGACAATTCATCGACAAGGAAAGAAATATGGTATGTCCTCCACTCCCAAAATGTTCATTAATTCTTCTCTCCCTCTTTCTCTTTTCCTATTTTTAGGATCTGGTTTTCCTGTTATTTGATTGTTCAAAGTTCCACCAAACACTCTACAGTCTCACACTTCTATGTCTTTGCTCATACAGGTCCCTTCTCTTACAATGTCCCTCCAGAAAATGGCAGAATTTACCATTACTTTGTCACCATTGTGCATGCTCTATCATTGTAGTATTCAGTTGGGTGTGGAAATGTTTGTCTCTCCACTAGACATGAAGCTTCCTGGGACTCTCTTATTTTATCTTTTTTTTTTCTTACAGTGTCTTGAAAGGTATTTTATGCTACTTAATAAATATTTATTATCCTTGAAGTATCTCAATGATATCTAATATCCTTCACAAATATCCCCCATCCTTCTTCTTTACTTTAGTTAAAATAGGAGGAGACATGATATTGTTGAGAGCTCCACATCTATAGTTCCTTCACCCTTGTACATCTCAGATCCATATCTTCAGTGTCTGCCATTGTACTCAGCACATAATGCATTTACTGAAATAAACTGAAGCATTGCAAATAGACACTGAGCATACACTATGTGCAGGTCACAGATTCCTTCCATAGAGTAACCCTTCATCTTGGTACTCTACCTCTAGCTCTCTGCCTTTCTTCAACCTATGATCCAAGGGATAAAAAAAGACAGCCTCTTCAATAAATGGTGCTGGGAAAATTGGACAGCCACATGTAGAAAAATGAAATTGGACCATTTCCTTACACCACACACAAAAATAGACTCAAAATGGATGAAGGACCTCAATGTGCGAAAGGAATCCATCAAAATCCTTGAGGAGAACACAGGCAGCAACCTCTTCGACCTCTGCCGCAGCAACATTTTCCTAGGAACAACGCAAAAGGCAAGGGAAGCAAGGGAAAAAATGAACTATTGGGATTTCATCAAGATCAAAAGCTTTTGCACAGCAAAGGAAACAGTTAACAAAATCAAAAGACAACTGACAGAATGGGAGAAGATATTTGCAAACGACATATCAGATAAAGGACTAGTGTCCAGAATCTATAAAGAACTTAGCAAACTCAACACCCAAAGAACAAATAATCCAATCAAGAAATGGGCAGTGGACATGAACAGACATTTCTGCAAAGAAGACATCCAGATGGCCAACAGACACATGAAAAAGTGTTCCATATCACTCGGCATCAGGGAAATACAAATCAAAACCACAATGAGATATCACCTCACACCAGTCAGAATGGCTAAAATCAACAAGTCAGGAAATGACAGATGCTGGCGAGGATGTGGAGAAAGGGGAACCCTCCTACACTGTTGGTGGGAATGCAAGCTGGTGCAGCCACTCTGGAAAACAGCATGGAGGTTCCTCAGAATGTTGAAAATAGAACTGCCCTATGACCCAGCAATTGCACTATTGGGTATTTACCCTAAAGATACAAACGTAGTGATCCAAAGGGGCACATGCACCCGAATGTTTATAGCAGCAATGTCCACAATAGCCAAACTATGGAAAGAACCTAGATGTCCATCCACAGATGAATGGATCAAGAAGATGTGGTATATATACACAATGGAATACTATGCAGCCATCAAAAGAAATGAAGTCTTGCCATTTGCGACAACATGGATGGAACTAGAGCGTATCATGCTTAGCGAAATAAGTCAAGCAGAGAAAGACAACTATCATATGATCTCCCTGATATGAGGAAGTGGTGATGCAACATGGAGGCTTAAGTGGGTAGGAGAAGAATAAATGAAACAAGATGGGATTGGGAGGGAGACAAACCATAAGTGACTCTTAATCTCACAAAACAAACTGAGGGTTGCTGGGGGGAGGGGGTTTGGGAGAAGGGGGTGGGATTATGGACATTGGGGAGGGTATGTGCTTTGGTGAGTGCTGTGAAGTGTGTAAACCTGGTGATTCACAGACCTGTACCCCTGGGGATAAAAATATATGTTTATAAAAAATAAAAAGTTAAAAAATATATATATAATCAAATAATAAAAACTTTAAAATGACTCCATTCAGCCCCTATTTTAAGATAAATAAATTTCTCATTTCCCAATTCTAGCTCTTTCCCTGTCTTGGAAAATCTCCTGCGATACACCTCTGGGATCTTTCATGCCACCTTCAATCACCTTTTTCTTCACCTTCAAACTGGCTTCAGCCTTATCTTTCCAAGATCAGCCCCTACACAAACTCCCCATAGAAAGAAGAGGTTTTTTATTTCTGGGTGGGGAAGTTCCACATGTTAATCACCAGAAGCATAACCTGGTTTTCATTCCTAATGAGGAAGCATGAGAAATGACAGAGTGAAGTCCATTTTAGCCAGGCATGAGGAAACTGCCACCAGAGCCAGGTACTCATCTCTTGGGATCCTTTTCCTGCCTCTCCAAGGATCAATTTTATGTCAATCAGTCAGGTTAGAGAACCTGGTTAACAAGCCACCCCTCATCCTTTCTGGAGCAGAGGGACAGAGGCCAGACTGAATGGAAGAGAGCCTTCCTCTTATAAAACAGCATGTGTATGGGATCTTGTAAAGAACTTTGCTCTCTGACTGGAGGGACAGTGAACATTTACCCAAAGACACCCATGAGACTCTGGAGACTGTCTCCTCCCCCTTCAGCCCCCCAAATTGTCAATTGCACCACTTATTTGAAAACAGAAAACGGTATCTTCCAAATATGGTTGACTTCTCCCATTCTGATCTCAGGAGAAAGGTAATCCTTCTAGAAAGTTTTCTAACTGAGGTGAATTTCAGTCCATTTCCAAATTACTTTCCTATTAGGTCCCTCTGGTAATTCTGGACTTTCTCTTGCTCACTGCGCTTGGCTAAGGAGCTTCAGAAGGACACAAACCAGAGCATGACAGGGACTTCCAGTGTAAAAGTAAGAGTAGAGAAAGAGAAATAGAGGATTAGAACAACAACAACAACAAAAAAAAAAAACAATTTTCCTAGTAGATAAATTTATTGCTGAAGAGAAGGAGCTCATTTTTTTTTATTTTTTTTTATTTTATTTTATTTTATTTTATTTCCTCTCCTCCAAGAGTCACCCTTTCAATACTGTGTACTTTAGCCCTGAGTGGGGAAATGGTCCCCAATACTACCTTTGGATTTCAAGTTCACCCAGAGGGTCTGTCCTGTGACTCTCCCAGATATTCCAGAACAAAGTATTGACTACTGTTTGAGGTCCTGGAACCAGGGTACAAGAATCACCACTTCACTACAGGGCATGATCTTGTGGTTGACTAAGCAGTTAGGGCATAGATAAGGTCTGTACACAAGCACAGTTTCATGTTCTCCAGCATGTATTTGGCAGCATCTGGATGGACCTGGGGCCAACTGATAAAGTAATACACAAGCTTTGTGGCTACACCTGGATGTGAAGACCAGGACTAGGAGTTGAAAGTCTTGAAACCTGGTATCTCTATGCCCTGGTCTCTTTCATGGACTCCCAGAGGAGGAGCCCCAGAAACACTGTGAAGATGCTATTTCTCCCTCTGGGATGTGAGGAAGGCATAAGGTGAGCCAGCTTGGTGAAGCCAGGCTGCAAGCTAAGTCCCCTTCGCAAGGACCTGGGAATGGAATGAGAACAAATAGAGGATAAATATGGCCACAAGAGTCCCTGAAGATTTTTAATTTCTCAGAATTAATGATGGATCCTCTTGAAATTAGCCCATTCTACTGCTACCTTAATCCTACAGCCTGACAAGGGTCATTCTGATCCTCAGTAGCCCTCATTCCCATTTCCTATTCAAAGGAATAAGGATGTGGGGACTGGGGAGAGTGAGACAGAAGAAGCTCTCCTTCTCTCTCTCTCTCTCTCTCTCTCTCTCATTTTCTTTCTTCCTTCTTTAATTTTTAGTAATAATTTTGAATGTCTTATATGATAGGGGAAGTCCAACTACTCAGATTTTCAATTATCAAAGTCAGCTGATGGTGGAAACACCTTTATCAGAAAGACACTCATAGCGCATTTCAGCTGCAGCTGCATAAAAAGATCTGTAAAAACACTAGGAATGACCCCCATGACCTAGCTGGGGGCATCCCAGGGAAGCTACAGGCCAGTGGCTCTGCTGAGTAACTCTCAAGAACAATCAGCACACAGTGATCCCTGCAAAAGATTTTCCTCTCCACAGGTTGCACCTAAACCACACCTGGTGAGGAGAAGATCCTGGCCTGTGTTCTCCCCCACCAAGTAAGTGGTGAACTGGAAAGAGCATGGGCTTCAAGCAGACACTGTTACATCTGAAGCCTGGCTCTTCCACTTCTAGCTTCAGGGTGCTGGGTACCTTATCACATGTCTTCTACCTCCGTTCACTTACTGACAAAAATGGAGGGAGTAAAACCTATTTCAAAATTGTGTTGCAAGGATGGGGTGAGGTAACAGAAGGGACATGCCCTCAGAACTGAATAAATATCTCTTCATTAAGCTATTGGGCCATCCACCTGGACTAGGGAGCAAGGCTCCAAACAAATGCATACTTACCTCTTGTCAATTACCTTGAGCTGAGCTCCAGCCCATCTACTCTTGTCTTAATTCAACTGCACGTTCAGTAAGGGCAACAGCCATCACTTGCTGAGGCCCAGAATGCTTCAGAGCCTGTAGGCCAGCCGCTCACACCTGGAGTTCAGCATCCTCAGCCCACTTGGGAACCACAGCCTTCCAAGCCTGTTCTAGATGGTGTGGTGGCAGGGGGTGGATCTGAGCACAGAGAGCAACATCTGTTCTCTCTCTAGAGCAGCTGGCACTCAGAAAGACATGGGTGATGAGGAAGGGGAGAGAAAAGGAAAGACGGAGTTGTGGCAATGTTACTATTAGTTAAAATATGGCGGACATAAGCAGTGGGACTTAGAGTGGAAACTACAGAAGCAATGTCCTGCTGTAGACATATTCCGGAAATGCCTGAATTGCTGGAACACACCCTCTTGGCCCTGGAAATGCTCTATGTGGTTCCTTTAGCACTTTCTAGCAATCCTCAGGGAGCCTCAGTTTTATATTCTGGACCTTGAGCACATGGAAAAGGGAGAGAAAGCAACAGTGTGAAAAACCAGAGGTCTAAAGGCCTGTGTGGGGGACGGGAGGTGTCGGGGGACAAGCCAGGACAAGAGAGAAAT
The DNA here is from genome assembly GCF_964662115.1 of Mustela nivalis. Classification (NCBI taxonomy): domain Eukaryota; kingdom Metazoa; phylum Chordata; class Mammalia; order Carnivora; family Mustelidae; genus Mustela; species Mustela nivalis. The sequence goes on along the minus strand of NC_139029.1, from coordinate 103,989,325 downwards.
GGCATGGAAAAATCCAAACTGAGCCTTGGCCCATTAAAGCTGGGGGCTGGATCTCTGCTCCCTGCTCCTTGCTGGAGAGACACAACAGCTAGGGTCTGTGTGACTTAGCAGCTCAAAGCAGCACCATCCCATCTCGGCTGCTGTCCAGCACAAAGCCTGGGGCCCCAGGCTCTCTACATAAAGTCTGAGCCTAGAGGGGCCTCAGTGTCTCTGTGAAAGGGGAAGAGCTGCAGAAGGCAGAGTACCAGAAATGCAGCCTAAAGCCTGCTTCCGGGTCTACCTTTGTCCACTTCTGAGCCCCACCCCCCACTAACCTCCCAGCCTATTTTCTTGGCGGAGCCCCCACTTGCTGTGGCCAACTTCAGAGAACTCATGACACATCAAATCTTCTCAACAAGATAGTATTCTTCTGCACATGGCTTTGATGGAGAATGACACATGGAAGCAGGCCTCAATCAAAACTCCTACCATCATGGCCAAAAAGCAGATTTTGAGATTTCTGGTGACATTTGCATAGTAAGAGCTGGGTCAAAGTGGAACTAAGAAAAGGGGAAGCCAAGACCTCACCACTACTGGTTGGCTCTAAATTCTGGATTTAGGGCAGAGATACAAAGAGGTCTTTCATTCTGTTTAGGTCTTTCAGCCATGACTATGAGCCCAGGGGAATGGACAGAGTTCTAGAGCAGAAGCTCTACCAGGAACAAAGGATATGCCTCTATCTGAAGTTGAGTCTTCACAGAAGCTACCCCAGCTGAAGGCTAGGGAACAGCAGAGGAGCCTGCCAGCAGATCACTCTTCCTCAAACATCTGATCATCGGTCTCTCCTCTGCAAAAACCAATATGGGTCCCCTTGACAGAAGAATCAAGTCCGGATATTTCGCAAGGTCCTACGCATCTGACCTTTGGCTGCCTCCTCTCCTGCTATCCCCTCCAGGTACCTTGTGTCCACCTGCTGGCATTTCCTGCTGCTCTACAACTGCACAAACTCTCTCCAGCCTCTCTGCTTGTCCTTAGACCAGTTTCTGCGTGAGATCCCTTTTCTAACTCTCTCTACCTAGTGAATTCCTACACATGCTTCAGGGTGAAATCTAACAGGGTTTCCTTTGTGATACCTTCCTCTTGCCTGCTGCTCTCAGGCACCTTTCCCTGTAACAGTCACTATGTCACTTGTATTACTGTGAATTTGGTTATAGCAAGCATTGCTAAGGACTTGTTATCACAAGACATGTCAGATCTGGGGACGTAAAGAGAAAAATGAGCAACCTCTTTTTTTTTTAATTTAAACTTTATTTTATTCTTTTTCAGTGTTCCAAGATTAATTTTTTATGCATCACACCCAGTGCTCCTTGCAATACGTTCCCTCCTTAATACCCACCACCAGGCTCACCCAACCTGTCACCCCTCTCCCCTCCAAAACTTCAATTTGTTTCTCAAAGTCTACAGTCTCTCATGGTTCGTCTCCCCCTCCAATTTCCCCCAACTCCTTTCTCCTCTCCTTCTCCCAATGTCCTCCATATTATTTCTTATGCTCCACAAGTAAATGAGACCATATGATAATTGACTCTCTCTGTTTGACTTATTTCACTCAGCATAATCTCCTCCAGTCCCGTCCATGTTGATACAAAAATTGGATATTCATCCTGTCTGATGGAGGCTTAATATTCCATTGTATATATTGGCTTTTTCCACAGTTTGGTGACTGAGGCCATTGCTGCTATGAACATTGGAGTACAGATGGCCCTTCTTTTCACTACATCTGTATCTTTGGGGTAAATACCCAATAGTGCAATTGCAGGGTCATAGGGTAGCTCTATTTTTAACAATCTCTTTCCTCTTGATCATAACTGAGTTGGAGAGACAGATGTGCCATGGATACAATACTGTGGGATGTGTAGTGAACTGTCAGAGGTACAAAATGCTGTGGGGGGAGGGAAGGAGGAGTAATGACTTCTCATGTGGGGTGGGAGGGTAGGCAGAGGACACGCAGAAAGATTCAGGGATCAGGGAAGATTTTACTAATTGACGATATTTCATTAGTGATGGTGGCACAAATAGTAAATGGAAAGAAATCTCAGAATGTGCTTTACAAGTAGAACCCAAATATAGACTGGGTTCCATGTGACCACTTCCTGCATGAATTCATGTTTAAAAACCATGTTACAGCTGTCCAAAACAAAGAGAAATTCCAATCTTTATATCTCTTACAGAACATTAAAAAGTCTCTGATTTGTAAGCATAGGCAACATTTCTCAAAATCTTTATCTTACATTCCCCTCCAAGATGTTGCTGTGGAACATTTCCCCCAAGAAACTCCAAATTCCAAATCTCTATTTTCACCTCTCCCATCCATAGTTCTTCCCCTTCTCTCTTCCCTGTTACCTTCCAACTTTTTAAAATCTCATTTGCTCCTTGTTCCTTTTACATTTTATGACCCACTAGCATCTTCTTCATTTATCGCTCTCTCTCTCTCTCTCTCTCTCTCTCTGTCTGTTTTTTTGTCCACAGACCTTCAGTTTCTACCACATAATATACAAGAATCAGACAGGCAAGATCTTTATTAGTGGGGTAGGTACAGAGTAACATATTGCAAGGTGGGGAACACTCCCATATTAATAAATCTTGTCCCCATCCTACAGTGATAGACAAGGCAGAACAGACCATAAGCTGTGGACAGCTTCTGTTGGGTGTTATTTTCTAGAATCCAGGAGCAGACGGAATTGATAGCTCTGGCTTTACCAATACCATATGTTGTTCCCATGGCTGCATTTAGTCCCTGCTGATGAATTTCAGGTCACTCATGATAACCTGAATTTGGTGTATCTTGGTGCTGAGAACTTTCTAGCAATTATATCTCTATCTCAAGATCTTGGCTCTGTATAAGTGAGGCCAACCACCACCAGAGCATGAATAGAGGTGATACCGAGGCAGGAATGGTGGCTGAAGGGAAAGGGATGAGGATGCAAGTGAATTGGGGCTGAGCTGAGCTCCCTTCCCTTTGACAGAAAAGGCTGTGTTTCCCATGAGAGAAACACAACAGAAAGAGAAAGGAATGGCCAGAGTTCAGACATTACCCAACTCCTTAAGATCAATTCCATTGTGTGTTGGTGCGGGGGAATGATGCAATGATGTAGGAAAATGTACACCTCTATTCACCACTATCACTCCCACACATCTAGATGGAGAATTCTTTGCATCTGTCTTCCCAGGTACATCCTTCTAATTATATTTCTTGCAAGAATTTTGGGTCCCAGAGCAGTACCCATTTTTACCTCCTTAAAGGTGGCATTACTGCACTGCCGATGATTGTTCATAACCTACTGTGGATTGCAAGTTCAGGCACTGGGCTTGCTTCAGACAGGAAACATGCTCACAAGCAATAGGCTGATAGAAAATTCCTAGTGAGCCAGCGCCATGTCTTATTTGTCATCACGTGCCTCTGTGCCATTCACAGAGCAGACTTTATCATATAGAAACACGATAAAAAAAATACATTGATCTGGATCTGGTTTTAACAGTAACTGTATGATTACCCATCCACACCTCACTTTCTTCCACTATAAAATGAGATTGGGTTTCAAAACTCAAAAGCTTTCAGGCCCAGGCAGATAAAGTCATACGTGAGCAGGCTGAGAGCACCCCTAGTGAGTAGGGAGGAATGGGTCTGTGAAAACATAAGATAATCCCAACATGCATTAAAATTGTTTTGCTAACCTACAAAACTAGAAACAAAACAATGTCCAAAAAACCCACTGTGTTGTCTGATCAGACCTGGCCTCTGAGCACCCGTTTGGAATATTCTCAAAGGTTTCTTTTTCTTCTCTAACTTTTAAGGATGGAGAGAAGAATGTGTTAGAAGAGAACATGCTGGGAGGACTGGTCACCTCCACCAGAATACCTCATGTAGGTGCTACTGTGTCCTTAAAGTCTGTGCTGTGGGTCTTCACTCAGAGACCGCAGCTCTGTGTTTTTGCCCATTGGTCAATTCACAGATCCCCCAAAGAACTGTTGCTAATGAACTTAGAATAAACTACTCAAGCAGAACACAAGGAAGACATTTAGAAGAAACAGCAAAGACTATTTGGAGATTCTTGATTTATTAGTTGCAGGAAGTAAGATTCTAGTACACAGAGGGATCAGACTAGTCTAAAATGCTGCTGTCAGCCCAGAGAACCAACAGGGCAATCCCAGAGTCTTGCTGGGAAGGAGGAGACAGCTGCCTTTTGCTGTTCTACTTAGAGAGGGCAAAACCCATCCTGTTGTTCCCCATGTCATAGATAGTGTAATATTCCTTGAGGAAGACATCTCCCAGAGTCCACAGGGGCTGCCCAGTGGGGGAGGGCAGATAAGTGGCCTCAATCCCAAGGGTGCAGTAGCCATTGTTCTGCAGAGACAAAGGACATGATAATAAGGTGCATGAGGAGCCTTTTCCCACAGGTACGTCCCACCCCATATTCCACAACACCTGTGGGGTCTCTGGCTTCTTGTTCACCCTCAGCCCTGCCACTGGTGGATCCCCATAGGTGCTCAGATGTGAGCTGGGACATGGAACAGCTGTTTGGACCCATCCAATCCCATTTCCCTGGAGCCTGGGGTGCATACGTACGTTGAGGACATAGGCAGAGGGAGGCAGAGGTAATGGAGACCCGCTGATGACGAAGGTAATGGTGGGGAATTTCTGTATGGAGTTGCAGTCGACCACAAACTGAGAGAGAGGGGAAGCAGAGCTGTAGAGTGCCAGGGGGCTGGGGGCCCAGACAAAGGGCCCGAATCTCCCATTCCCTGTGAGACTCTTTTCCTGACCTTCCAGCAGAGGTCTACTGAGAGCGTGGAAGGCAAAGCCTGATTCCCAGGTACAACACTAACCAGAAGCTTTTGCTTTCCTGGGCCTCCTTGGACACATATCAGCTCTGAGATTTTGGTTGTATTGATATGGCTATAAGGAGTCAGGCTCATTTCAGAACACAGATTTCTATTGCCAGGAAGTCCCACTTACAGAGAAGAAGCCTGGGCACATTCAGTGTGAAACACGCTCTCACACAATTCATATCCACACTAGTGTGCACCTATCCATGTGCTCAAATCACACACACACATACACACACCCCGAGGACCAAGATTTTGTCTGATTAGCTAGACTCTTGCATGCAGGAGGAGCAAACTACAGAAGCACATTTAAGGGAACAGGTTGGGCACAGGAGGCTGCTCAGAGTAAAAGCCAAAGGAGTATTCCTAGGGAAGAAGGAAACCCAAGTGGACTGGAGAAGTACAATATGCCTGAGTCTGTTGTGTACAGTCAAATGACAGTGGCCACACCAAGGTGAGATGTGTTCCTAGGGCTTGCAATGGAACAGCCACCCCTCCTGACAACCATTCAGCCCATACTCATAGTTGCGGTTGGTATTTCTCCCCTCCCTTACCCCTCCTTGACTGAAAGGTCATGCTGTGTCCCCACCCGATCTGACCCACCAGGGCTCAGTTCCCCCCACAAAACACCTCCTCTTGTGCTGAGGCTGTGTGGATGTACAGAGAAACCCTTGGCTTCTGGTTACTCACATCACCATTCTGAGCCTCCTGAGCTCCAGTTTCCTTCAGGAAGGAGCCTATGAACTGCTGAGGAACAGCTAGCACATAGGTCCCTGTGTCCACAATGGCCTGGCAGCCCTGGGAGCACAAGCCAGTGGCTTGGTTACCGACGAGAAACCTGAGGAAAACACCAGTAGAAGAGAATCAAGTTCCTCTGCCACAATCATGTGCAATGTCAACTGATAAGTGGTCATATGGTCTTGAATAAAGGCCAAAGAAGTATATCTTTAATTGGTGGTGATGGAGATTTCTTGAAGGCTTGGAGTGTAAAAGTAACTGGTTCATGGCCCTGAGCTCTGGGAGAAGATATGCTTAGACTAGAATTTAGAAATTTGTGAAATGTGTGGGGCACCTGGGTGGCTCAGTGGGTTAAGCCGCTGCCTTCGGCTCAGGTCATGATCTCAGGGTCCTGGGATCGAGTCCCGCATTGGGCTCTCTGCTCGGCAGGGAGCCTGCTTCCCTCTCTCTCTCTCTGCCTGCCTCTCTGTCTACTTGTGATTTCTCTCTGTCAAATAAATAAATAAAATCTTTAAAAAAAAAAAGAAATTTGTGAAATGTGTGACTTTGGTATAGTTACTGAATCTCTGAGCCTTGATTTCTTTATCTGCACAATGAAATACACTACTGAGCACTTTACAGTGTTTAGTGGAATATACATACAATAATACATATAAAATATTTAGCACAGTATCTGGCACATACAAAACATCAGTGATAGCTGTTACTTTTACTGATGAAGGATTTGTTAAAGATTGAGCTATTTGGGACAATGAAGCTTCCAGGAACAAAGACATGGATTCACAGAAGCCAATGAATAACCAACCTGCTGACATGATAAGGCTCAGTGATAAGTCAGAAAACTCATTCAAGAGCTAGATGCCAGAGTCTACTGAGCTTCAGAAACAATCAGCCTGAGGGTTTGCTGATTCTTTCAGAAGTGTGTACTAATGCAAGAACAGGAAATATTCCCACACTGGAGGAACATCCTAGAGGTATACATAATCCATAGGAATTTTCCCCGTACTTACTCATCAATGGCAACCTGCCAGTACATTTCCCGAGTGACTGGAGCCCAGACGATCTCACCAGAATAAAATTGGGAGTTTGAACCTCCCAGGATGAGCTCTCCACCATACTCATAGGTTGGTTGGCTATGGAGAAAGGGAGAGAAGCATGAATTCCCACAATACACAACATCAGGCATCTCCTTCCTCCCCTCTCAACATCCCTCTCTTCGGACCCACAGGAACCACAGGTCGAGGGGTCTTGTCTTCTAGTCTGCTCTTTAGACTCCACTAGGTTCAAGGCACAAGGGAGAGGAGACTTCTCAGAGGAAAACTCAAGAGCAGAGAATTGGAAACACAGACCATGTCCATAAAAGAGGAGTCAGAATTAAAACCATGCCTCTGAAAAGAGACTACAAAGTCATCCCAGGGAAACCCTCCTAGAGACAAAGTCAGAACAAGAAGAAACACCTCAGGGGGTACCTAGAATGGTCTGACAGAATGAGATCTCCCGTGTTCAGGGAAGGGGATGCTTTTGTCATGCTCAAGTTGGTAACTAGACAGTGTTAGGGGATTTGGGGCTCTTCTGTTCCCTATCCTGGCCCAGTAAGTAAACTTATCCATGAAAGTTCAAAGCCAGTAGAGTAGGAAAGGTACTGGATCTGTGACCAAGATACTTGTGATTGAGTCATGGCTTCATGCCTATCAAACCTTGCTCAGTATTGACCACCTGTTTAAGCCTACATTTCCTCCATGAAAAAATTGGGCTAATGAAAAGATTTTTGAGATGTCATGTGAAGTAATAACTGCAGGTACTCTCTGTAGAGCCAAAGATGTTATTACAAATATTATTTATTATAATTATCTTTATTATAAATTTGATTTTACTATATTAGTAAGTAATCATGTGGCTTGTTCTAAAGCTCTACAGATACACAAATCTAAACAATGTCCACATTTACTAATTATATCTTAGGGGACTGTAGCTCATTTAAGGAGAGGGTCATCCTATCGCTGTGACCTAAATTAATATTCTTCTAGTGCAGGGGCACCTGGGTGGCTCAGTGGGTTAGGTGTGTATCTTTGGCTCAGGTCATGATCTCAGGTCATGAGGTCCAGCCCTGCATCGGGCTTCCCTGCTCAGTAGGGATCTGCTTCTCCCTCTCCCTCTGTTCTTCCTCCCTGCTCATACCCTCTCTCTGTCTCTCTGTCTCTCTCTCAAATAAATAAACTAATTCTTAAGGAAAAAACCTCCTCTAGTGCATTAAAATAAAATTCCCACAAAAATGTAATTATGAATTTTCAGAAATGCATAAACATCTTGTGTCAAGATGTGTTAAAATCTTGGCCTTGTCTGATATTAACTTGCTGAAAGCTCCTACATTGCCTCATTTTCTGAGACCTACCCAGGGCAAGGGTGCTCACCGAGAGAAGTAGAAGCTGAAGATGGGCTGGGTGAGCTGGCCTTGCTGAAGCATGCTCTCCATGACTGTTGGGCTACTCCCCACTGCCAGGTTGGGGTAGGCCATTCCAAGGATACCATCAAAGTTTGCATAATAGAAAGGGTTGCTGGGTTCAACCTCACTCAGACCAAATAGCTGGTTCTTGATGACGATGTTCTGAACCTGGGACAAGCAGAAAGAAAAAATTAACAACTCGGGTGGACAAAGTCTTCCCAGACTTGGGTGCCCAGGGAATAGAATGTACACTTTTCTAGGGAAGTTGGCCTCTTTCATGCTTAGTTCAACCATGGGTGGGGTCTGGAAGATGAAGGGATTCAACATTACCCAACCATATATGGCTTGGAAAGAAGAGTGTGGGTACTGGGGAAGCAGAGGTCATTGTGTTCTGGAGTTAGAGTCTGCACTTCCATGGACAGTGAAAAGACAGTGGCTGATTTTATTTTGAACAATCCATGTGCACAAATGACATAGGAACTATGAGTGCTTGATGTAAAGAAAAGAAAATAGTGAAAGGAAGGTCTTCAAATACCTACAGTAAAATCATATGGAGAAGGAAGCCGATGTGATCCATGTGGCTGCAGAGGGCAGCTTAAAACCAGGGAGCAAAGTCAGGGGAGGCACAATGTAAAGAGCTCCCTGCAGTCAGGACTGCTGGGGAAGCAATCCCGGTCTTGGGAGAAATGTTTTGATTAAATGGCCTTTAACATCCTTTCCAAACATCAGTTTCCAGGAATTTGTACCTATTTAGTAATCATGGGTCTCTCTGAGAGCTTTATGCTCTGAAAAAGGGGAGCCAAAGAGCAGACCCACAGAAGAACTGAGAATAGCACTTACATTCACAGTGTCATATCCCAGGAGCACAGTCAGACTGCCACTTCCATAACACAGTGTATAAATTTGCCCATTGTTTCTGTAGGTAGAGGAACTGCTAGGATCGAACGTGTTGTGATTGGCTATGCAAGGATAGAATGGAATGTTAAGGTCAATACATTTTCCAAAATACTTGGAGGACACTTATCCTTGATGGCCTGAGACCATCAGACAAGGCTGGGACTGGGCTTCAGTTTCAGATCCTTTTGCTAAAGATAATCTGTAGCCACAGAAAAGTCTGTCCCCTTAGGAAACAGATGTCATCCCTTCCTTCCTTTTCCTGAGGGATGGATCAAGTCAAAGTGCCAGGAATTGGGGCCTACAGGAGAAAGCTGAGGAAAGGGAACAATGTAGAAAAGAATGGAAGCCTCGGTCTATTTCTGCTGTCTCTTTCCAGAACTGTAGCACCGGTGAAATGTAGACCAAGGTCAAGATTTCTAGATGATCTGAATTTAAGGAGGATGAGATCATGGGTATGCACCAAGAACTCTGGACTTGGGTGCTGAGATTATGCCCAGTCCTGACTCTGCCCTGCCCTCTGCTCCTCTCCACGGGTGGGTGATAATGGTGGTATACTCACAGCAGGCCTGGCTCTGGCAGTAGGTAGAGGGCACCCACAGGTTGGAGGAGCCTGTGTCAAAGAGGACCAGGAAATTTTGTGGTGGTGTCCCAATGCTGATCTCTCCAAAGTAATAAGACTGCAAAGAAAAGTTTTTCATTCTCATTAAGCAGACAAATTTTGTCCTAAGAATGGGGAAGAAGCTGACTCACTAGAAACCACATTTTGGCAAAATCATTTTCTTGGGGTATAAGTAGCTTCTCCTCCAATGGGCTCTTTTTCCCATCTAGAGCCATATTTCTCTCAATATTCCCCCATTTTCATCCCCAAATTCAAGACTTTGACTGGATGAGAATTAGTCTGGCAAGCCAATCTCTTCTTCCAAAACCATTTTCTACCTTGTATCACATGATAACTCCATGGACTTACCATTCTATGCCAGAACATGCAAAGTTGGAGAACTAATCACTTTTTCTCCATTTCCAGTGTCCATCCTCCCTCCCCACATCACACACACACACACACACACACACACACACACACACATGCTTCTTTCTTGCCCAGTGTTAGATATTTCTCCACCATTCTCCTCACTCTGGTCACACAGGAACTAAGACACCAGGAAGTCTAGAATGAGAGGTAGCATGGAAAGCAAGAAGAGAACTTCACTGAGACACAGTTTAAGTTTTAAGTGAATTCAGGCCAGTTATGTAACATACCTGCCTCTTCTTCCACCAACTACAGAAAGTGAAAGTCGAAATAGGAGATACTTAGGGTGGCTTCTAGATCTGACACTCATGTAACATCTCACTAAGCACAGGCCATAGGACACCAGTGTGTTGAGATGCCCTGAGCAGACACTGCAGCCTTGAGAACACTCAAGCACTTGCTTTGAGTACCAGTATATGTTTCCAAATGGAAAGATATATGGCATCTGGAGCCACTGGAGATTTGCCTGGCAGCTTTGCATGTGGTTTCCTTCTTTCCCTTGCAGCCCATCACTAGGACGTCCTTTGGCTCTCTCAATTGACTTCAGTATGGTCACTGTGAATCTCATAACCACATAAATGGAGCTTTAGAGAGTGAGCCAATAATGCGAGGAATGAAGGAAGGAAAGGGAATACTGCAGTGTTAAGGGGTACCAACTCATAACTTACCCAGATACTTTCCATAGAAGGTGAGACTTAGGTTTAGTAAAAAGTCCAAAATCAGAGCTAATAAGAAGTCTAAATAAGTATCCAACAATGGTTCTTGGCCAAGGGTTATGGACACCACCTCCCCCTTCACTTACATTCAGGTAATTGGTGAAGGGCTCATAAGCAACAGCATCATTATTGTAAAGATACTTGGCACCTGGGTCGACCTTTGGGTGGTTCTTCAGGAATGTGTCTAGTACACCCCGCTCTTTCATCACCTGGCGGATGGACTTGCCTTTCTTCAGAATGATTCTGCAGAGATTAGAACAAACAAAAGGTGTGACCTTCACATTCTCCATTAAAGCAATTCCTTCGATGATCTGGTCTGGAGTTTTCAAATCTCCTTAGAACTCTGAAAATCCACTGCAACATATATTTGGGTTTTTCTACTTAGATATTGTTTTCACAGAATAAATTTTTGTTTATCTGAAGTCCCTCCTATAAACTTGGGACACAAATCCTGTTTCCCTCTTTCTTGGCCAACACAAAACCAATCCACCCTTACACACACACACACACACACATATACACCACATTCATCTATCCATCCATCCAACCATCCATCCATCCATCCATCCATCTATCCATCCATACATCCATTTTAAGTCATGGTTCCCTGGGTTTTCAGTTAATGGTACCAAGACAAAATATGATAGCCTTTCCAAAAGATCTGCAGCTGAATCCTCATACATACCTTTCCACACCCTCTGAGAGGTGTAGACAAATAAAGACCAAGACCAGGATCTTCATGGTGCTGATTTTGGTGGCCCCCACACACACAACAAGACACAGCGGCACACCCAATGTGTAGGACACACAGAGTGAGACTGGGTCTCTCTTTTATACTCTGATCTCCCTGCACTTTTCACCTGTAGGCACATGATCTTCTTAGCCTTGTTCCAACCTGTGCCCCTACACATCTATGGATTCTGTTTGTTTTTCCTCCTGGCAAGAATTATGGCCTTTAATATCCACTCTGTAGTCAACTTAAGAAGTGATTAGTGACTTTGCTGATGGAATCCAAAGATTAGGATGTGATAGCAAATGGGAAATGCACTGGAGACAAAGGATCCTGGTGCCCACATCTACTGGAAAATGGGTGCTGGCACCTTCTGCCAGAACAATGGAACAATTTGTTCTTTGACTCCAAAGTCCATGTGCTTTTGGAGATTTACAGTAGACTCTCCAGTTCTTCTTCTCCTTTTCCTTCCTGTTCCTCTCATCAGACTCCTCTGTAGTCTTCTAATGTGATTCTCATGGTCCATGACACTCTGATCTTCATTTTCAATTTCTTAGTTCACAATTAGCCAACATATATGGATTGTCTACTCTGCACTTACCTCTGCACTAAGCTCTGGGAGTACAAAGAAAATTCAGAAATGTTCCTCCTATGCAAGGTCAGCATCCTGCCTAATGACTGACACAGAATCTGATTATGAGATGATGTGATCACTCTAGCATCCAAATGTCTGTTGAATGAATGAGAATGATAAGAACAGTATTCATAAAGAAAGCAGAGGCAGGAAGTGACAGCTCCTTTGGAGGCATGGAAAAGCCTTCAGAGAAGAGGTAACTTGAGTTAGGATCTCCCTGGTTGGTAGATGAGAAAGTAAGGAAAGTGGAAAAGCCACTGGAGGCAGAAGCAAAGCCTGAGCAATAGCACCCAGAAGTGCAGTTGGTGTCATGGAACACTGTGACTAGTGTGGCCACAAGAGCACTTCTCAACATGGCTCTTCACAAGCCAAGACCCATCCAAAGGACCTGCACTGGGTCTGCACAGTCCTCATCATGCCACTTAGCTCTGGAAATTATTTTCTACTCAGGCTTCTGTTGCAAAGGAAAGAACTATAATGCTAAAAATAGGAATACTCTTGATTCTGCAAAACTACATTAAAGCAGCATGTGTTTAGTATACACAATATTTTAACTTCTTATTCTTATTATTTTTTTATTATGTTATGTTAGTCACGTGTTCCAAGTTTCATTGTTTGCATATAACACCTAGTTGCCCATGAAATACGTGCCCTCCTTAATACCTGTCACAGGGCCAACCCATCTCTACCCCCTTCCCTTAAAACCTTCAGTTTGTTTCTCGGAGTCCAGCCTTTCATGGATTATCTATATCTCCGATTTCCCCCCCTTCATTTTTACCTTCCTTATTCTATTCCTATTTTTACCTTCCTTCCACACTATTCCTGATGTTCCACAAGTAAGTGAAACTATATGAAAATTGGCTTTCTCTGCTTGACTTACTTCACTCAGCATAATCTCCTCCAGTCCCATCCATGTTAATGCAAAAATTGGTTATTCATCCTTTCTGATGGCTAAGTAGTATTCCGTTGTGTATATGGACCACATCTGCCTTATCCATTTGTCTATTGAAGGACATATCTGCTCTTTCCACAGTTTAGCTATTGTGGACATTGCTGCTATGAATATTGGGGTGTTTATGTCCCTTCTTTTCACAACATCTGTATCTTTGTGGTAAATACCCAGTAGTGCAATTGTTGGGTCATAGAGTTGCTCTATTTTTAATTTTTTGAGGAACCTCCACACTGTTTTCCAAAGTGGCTGCACCAACTTACATTCCCACCAACACTGTACGAGGGTTCCCATTTCTCCACATCCTCTCCAACATTTGTTGTTTTTTGCCTTGTCAATTTTTGCCATTCTAACTGGTGTAAGGTGGTATCTCACTGTGGTTTTGATCTGACCTCTTTGGTTAGGTTTATTCTAAGGTAGCTTATGGTTTTTGGTGCTATTATAAATGGAATCAATTCTCTAATTTCTCTCTCTACAGTTTCATTGTTAGTGTATAAGAAAGCAACTGATTTCTGTGCATTGATTTTATATCCTGCCACATTACTGAATTGCTGTATGAGGTCTAATAATTTGGGAGTGGAGTCTTTTGGGTTCTCCACATAAAATATCATGTCATCTCATGGGGAGTTAGAGAGGAGAAGGGAGTTGGGGGAAATTGGAAGGGGAGGTGAACCATGAGAGACTATGGACTCTGAAAAACAATCTGAGGATTTTGAAGGGGTGGGGGGTGGGAGTTTGGGGTACTAGGTGGTGGGTATTATAAAGGGCACGAATTGCATGGAGCACTGGGTGTGGTGAAAAATAATGAATACTGTTATGCTGAAAATAAAAAATAAATTAAAAAAATATATATCATGTCATCTGCAAAGAGAGAGAGTTTGACTTCTTTGCCAATTTGAATACATTTTATATCTTTTTGCTGTCTGATTACTGTTATTAGGACTTCTAGTACTGTGTTGAACAATAGTACCAAGAGTGGGCATCTTAGTCATGTTCCTGAGCTTAAGGGAAAGGCTCTCAGCTTTTCCCCATTGAGAATGATACTTGCTGTGGGTTTTTCATAGATGGATTTTATGAATAGGGATAGAGGAATATTCCCTCTACCCATATACTCTGAAGAGTTTTAATCAGGAAAGGATGCTGTATTTTGTCAAATGTTTTTCCTGCATCAATTGAGAGGACCATATGGTTCTTCTCTTTTCTCTTAATAATTTGTTCTATCAGATTGATTGATTTGCAAATGTTGAACCACCCTCACATTCCAGGGATAAATTCTACCTTGTTGTGTTGGATAATCTTTTTAATGTACTGTTGGATTCTATTAGCTAGTATCTTATTGAGAATCTTGGCATCCATATTCATCAGGGATATTGATCTGAAGTTCTCCTCTTTGATGGGGTCTTTGCCCGGTTTTGGGATCAAGGTAATGCTGGCCTCATAGAAAGAGTCTGGAAGTTTTCCTTCTCCTTCTATTTTTTAAATTTAATTTAATTTATTTATTTGACAGGTAGAGATCACAAGTATGCAGAGAGACAGACAGAGACAGAGAGGAGGAAGCAGGCTCCCTGCTGAGCAGAGAGCCCGATGTGGGGCTCCATCCCAGGACCGTGAGATCATGACCTGAGCCAAAGGCAGAGAGGCTTAACCCACTGAGCCACCCAGGCACCCCTCCTTCTATTTTTTGAAACAGCTTCAGAAGAATAGATATTATTTCTTCTTTGAATGTTTGATAGAATTCCCCAGCGAATCCATCAGGTCCTGGACTCTTGTTTTTTGATCACTGCTTCAATCTCATTACTAGTTATTGGTCTAGTTAGGTTGTCAATTTCTTCTTGTTTAAGTCTTAGAAGTTTATAGTTTTCAGGAATTCATCCATTTCTTCTAGGTTGCTTAACTTATTGGCATATAGCTGTTGATCATAATTTCTGATGATTGTTTCTATTGCCTTGGTGTTAGTCATGATATCTCCCCCTTTCATTCATAATTTTATTACTTTGGGTCCTTTCTCTTTTCTTTTGGAAAAATCTAGCCAGTGTTTATTGATCTTATTAATTCTTTCAGAGAGCCAGCTTCTAGTTTCATTGATGTTTTCTACTCTATTTCTGGTTTCTAATTCATTGATCTCTGCTCTAATCTTAATTGTTTCCCTTCTTGTGCATGGGTTAGGCTTAATTTATTGTTGATTCCCTAGTTCTTCAAGGTGTAAATAGAGTTTGTGTATTCAGAATTGTTCTTTTCTTTTTCTTTTTTCTTTTTTCTTTCTTTTTTTTTTTTTTTGAGTGAGTGAGTGAGTCTTGGATGGCTATGTATTTCACCCTTAAAATCACCTTTGCTATATCCTGTAGGTTTTTGGACTGATGTGTTTTTGTTCTCATTGATTTTCATGAATTGTTTAAGATCTTCTTTGATTTCCTGGTTGACCCAAACACTCTTGAGCAGGATGGTCTTCAGTTTCCCAGAGTCTGAGTTTCTTCCAAACTTTTTCTTGTGATTGAGTTGCAGTTTTAAAGTACTGTGGTCTGAGAATATGTGGGGAATTATCTCAGGCTTTTGGTATTGGTTGAGACCCAATTTGTGACCCAGCATGTGGTCTATTCTGGAGAAAGTTCCATGTGCCCTTGAGAAGAATGAGCCTT
This sequence comes from Mustela nivalis, assembly GCF_964662115.1. Taxonomy (NCBI): domain Eukaryota; kingdom Metazoa; phylum Chordata; class Mammalia; order Carnivora; family Mustelidae; genus Mustela; species Mustela nivalis. Next base: position 103,973,692 of record NC_139029.1, on the reverse strand, counting down.
CTGTTGTTCTAGGGTAGAATGTTCTGTATATATCTATGAGGTCCATGTGGTCCAGTGTGTCATTCAAAGCTCTTGATTCATTGTTGATTTTCTGATTAGATGATCTGCCTATTGCTGAGAGTGGAGTGTTAACTTCCCCTACAATTAACGTATTATTATGAGTATGTCACTTTATTTTGATAACTGTTGGCTTATGAAGTTGTCTGCTCCCATGTTGAGGGCATAGATACTTGGAATTGTTAGAGCTTCTTGTTGGATATATCCTTTAAGAATGATATGGTGCCCTTCTGTATCTCTGACTACAGCCTTTGGCTTAAAATCTATTTTTTCTGATATGAAAATTGCTACCCCAGCCTTCTTTTGCAGTCCATTGGCATGAAAGATGGTTCTTCATCCCTTCACTTTCAGCCTGGATGTATCTTTCAGTTCAAAATGAGTTTCTTATAGACAGCATATGGACGGGTTCTGTATTTTTATCCAATCTGTAACCCTGTGCTATTTTGTGGGAGTATTTAGGTCATTCACATTGAGAGTGATTATTAAAAGATATGATTTTATAAAAGATATGCTGCCTGTGAGGTCCTTGTTTCTATAGATTGTCTCTGTATATTTCTTTTTCTATATCACTCTGGGTCTTTCTCATTTTATAGAACCCCCCCCTTAATATTTCTTAGTGGTGACATTTTCTTTCAGCTTTTGCTGGTCTTGGAAGCCCTTTATTCTTGGCTGTATGTTCTTCTCATTTAGTACTCTGAATATGTCTTGCCAGCCCTTTCTGGCTTGCCAGGTTTCTGTGGACAGGTCTGATGTTATTCTGATGTTCCTCCCTCTGTACATAAGGAACCTCTTCCCCCAGTTGCCCTTAAGATATTTTCCCTGGCTTTTAAGATTCACGAGTTTCATTATTACATGCCTGGGGGTCAGTCTGCTCTTCTTGATCTTGGAGGTATTCTCTCTGCCTCTAGAACATAAATACTTGTTTCATCCCCCAGATTAGGGAAGTTCTCAGCTAGGATTTGCTTAAATATATCTCTGGTTCTCTCTCTCTCTCTCTCTCTCTCTGTACCCCCTCAGGGATTCCAGTAATTCTGACATTGGAACATTTCATGGCATCATTTATGTCTCTAATTCTGTTTTCATGGACTCTAAGCTGTTTGTTCCAGGCCTACTCCTGATCCTTATTTTCTATCAATTTGTCTTCTAGATCACTAATTCACTCTTCTGTCTCTTACTCTAGCTGTCAGAGTATCTAGATTTGATTGGATCTCATTGATTTTAAGTTCTGCCAGATCAGCTCTCACTTCTGCCCTTAAAGAATCTATGTTGCCATTAATGGTTTTCTTCAACCTAACTACTGTCTGCATAACCGTTACCCTGAAGTCTATTTCTGACTTCTTGCTTATATCCATATCCATTAGATATCCATTCCTCTTCTGTGGAAGAGGGCACAGTCTCTGAAGCTTTCCTGTGTTGGGGGTTCCTCCTCCTAATCATTCTGGTGAGATGTGGTTGAGGGAATGTACAGATTCCAAACTATTGACCACAACCCAAGCAAGATGCACCTGTTTTATAGGGACCTTAGGGTTGTCAACCTCTTGTTCTGACTTCTAGGGGAGGGGCCTGTCATGCTGTTACTCAGGCAACCTTATTTGGTCAGAGTTGCCTTGCCCCCTGCGGGGCAGGGTGGGGGGGGGGGGGAGGACTCAGTGAAAACTGATTTGGGGGGCTTTGGTTCTCTGGTGGCTTTCCCTGGTGGCTCTCTGTGTCTTTTTAGAGAGTCAGAGCAGAAGTGACTGTATCCAGCCTCTGTCTCAGAACAGAGAGATCACAGTCTGTTCTCCAGAAATTCCTCCAGACCACACTAACTCCACTTTTGTCTGTACTGCTGAAAACCACAGCCTCCTGGGTTGTGCACCCCATAGCAGCACTCTTATCCCTCACTTCCAGGTCCAGGCACGTCTCTGCCCTTTATGCTTCTAAAACTGCCAGCAACCCCCAGTTCACATGCATGCCCCCATAGCTCTAGGTTTCAGTTTGGGGGGCTTCCCTTAAGACCTTTCCCCATGGCTATCAGTCTGCAAGTCTGTGCCTGAGGTGCAGCGTGGGATGCTTTTGAGCTCCTGTGTTATCTCACCTTCCTGATATCTGATATCTTCTGATATCAGTCTGCAGAATCTGCTCCCCACTTCATACCTCAAAACCAGCCACCTGAGGTATTCTGTTGGTATAGAACCTGATATATCTTCTTACATCTCAGGCTGATTTCATGGGTGCTCAGAATGGTCTGGTAGCTATCCAGCCCAATTCAGGGGACTGGTTGAAATAGGGTCCCCTATTCTCCACTATCTTGGCTCCCTCCCCCCGACCCACATCTTATAAATTTTTCCACAGTATTTAACTTTTGTTCCATCAAACTATTTATTATTAAGCCTCATAATGATGGAGCACACCATGAAGCATCTGGATCAAACTCTTAGAGCACAGTAGTAGGTGGCTACACTGACATGACTTGATGGTGAGGTGGACCTCGTATGCCATGTTAAGTAACATGGACTTTATTCCTTAAGCAATAAGGAGCCATTAATTTGTTTTAATCAAGGAAATAAAACACTTAATGCTTTTTATATACCCTTTACTAATTTCTAGATTGTAGCCTTCTAGAAGCATGTGGTGAAAGAAGCCAGTTTACAAAATGACTCCCTACATAAAGTTGTAGCGGGCACGAGAGAAGTTACTGGAACTTTGTCATGAATCTACCTTGAAGCCTTTGAGCTATGCACAAACCCAAAGAGTTTCCAATTTCACATGCATGCTCTAATATTTCTTTATAGAAAGAAATTATTAGAGGGAAACTAGAAGATCTACAGAAGATATGCTTATATCCACAACTCCCACATATCGACCTTGGACCAGACACATATTTCATTTAACCATTGTAACAACCCAAGAAGCTGATTTAACTTCCCCGTGATCACATAGTGAACCAAAGGCAGAGCTGGGACTTCAAGTCCCATTTGCCTCAACTCAACCCGTATCTCAGCATAGCCTCCTCCTCTAAACCTGGGGTCCTCGTGTTCTCTCTGCCTCAATGTGCACAAAAATATCAGCTTTAACGATAATGACAGAGATTTACATGCGACTTAGTTTTCTGTAGAAAGGGATTCCAACATGTTCTTCCACTCCTAGTTGTCCACTGCCTGCCTAGACAATGTAACCCTGCATGCTGCTGCCTCCTGGTGGCAACATTCCTAACTTCACAGAAGCAGAAACAGAAACCTTTCATGGCACTCTTCAAAAGTCTAATGAGAAAGTGACGAAAGCTCCTAACATCAAGTGCACAGCTCACTTTCCTGTGTGGAGATGACTGGTGCCTGCTCATTAGCTACGCCCACTGAGCCTGTGTCCTGCCCCCTTGTCCACCCACCTACAATCTGCCAACCATTCCTGGGACTTGTCCAGCACACATCTGCGTCTCTGACCTCTTATCAATCCCTTAACACTGCAGGCTCTCTTACTGCACTTACCAAGTCTTCTCTGCAGCAAGACATTAGTACATAAGCTCTCTGAGTCGGCTTCCTCAGCACGAGATGCCATGCCTGTGAAGCATAGAGCAACCACTCGTTTCTATCAGAAACAAATCGTGGACTACTTGTCTTCTCTGGGTTTAAAGTCTTGTAGAAGCCTGGGTTCTGAAATATCACCCACTGTGCTGAGCAGAGTGCCTTCCACCCAGAATCATCACTCAAAATTATCTACCAGGAGGGGCGCCTGGGTGGCTCAGTGGTTAAGCCGCTGCCTTCGGCTCAGGTCATGATCTCAGGGTCCTGGGATCGAGTCCCGCATCGGGCTCTCTGCTCGGCAGGGAGCCTGCTTCCTCCTCTCTCTCTGCCTGCCTCTCTACCTACTTGTGATTTCTCTCTGTCAAATAAATAAATAAAATCTTTAAAAAAAAAAAATTATCTACCAGGAGAGGGAAGAGGGTAGCAAGATACACAATCTTCCATCCCCACTTATTCAAGGGGTGCTCAGGGACCTTCTCTTCAAGGTAGTTGGTGTATTAGGATGTCATTGCTCTAGCCCTTTCCATTGGTGAAAGCAGGAAATACATTTTTGTATACACATATTTCCGTATCAATCTCTATATGAACTAATCCATAAATATTTTAAAATCATGATTTCCTGCTGATATATCTGAATCCAACACCCCAGGGTTCATTCTTACCTTTCCTTTTTTCCTATCTGTAACTATTTCTCTGACTGTGAGAAACATGGCTCTTCTTACCCACAGTATGTTTCCTTCTTTGTTTAATTCTGGAATACACATAAGGCAGTTTCAGAACTGCTAACTTATATACCTATAAACAGCAAGTCTTCTAGAGTACTGTATTTGTTCATAGTTCCTTTTGTCTTTAGCTTTTCAGTAGAGGCAAAATGCTATTTTCCAAAGTTACTAAGGTTAGTTCTTTCCTTCCTTAATTCCTTCAATGTGATTATGTTATTCTTGTGTTTTTAACACAGTTAAATACATTTGTTACTCTTTGTATTTCAATTTGGGGTTGATTTTATTTACTTTTGTGGATCATGTGAAGCATTTTCGTGGTTCTAAATTCAGAATTACACAAATATGAGTACTCAGGTAAGCATCAATCCACCCTTCCCCGGTAACCTGTCCCTAGTCTCCCATTCTTTCCACTCTATCTTCACTCAACTCCTACAGGTACCAAACTCATTGTTTCCCGTTTATCCTTTCTGTATTACTTGGGCACAAATGAGCAGACACATGTATTTTCTGTCCCCTTTTTTCTTACATGAAAGGTAGGATACTGTAGATGTTCTTTTGTGCTTTTGTTCTCTTGACAATGTTATAGCTGCTGTTTAAGTGATGTGCTTAGATGACAACACCAGAAGTATGATTGTAAATACAGAAGAAAAGAGAGCCAGAGAAGAGACTCGGTACTCCCCAGCATTAAGCAATCCGGGATGAGAGGAGAAATCAGCAAAGAACATTGTGAAGAAATGACCAGTCAGGTAAAAACAAAAGCTGGAAGTACAGTGAAGAAAGTGTCAAGGAGGACAAAGTGACCAAGTGTGTCAATGCTGCTGCTGTCTCAAGGAAAGTAGGAACAGAGATTTGGTCACTGCAATGAGCAGCATGTGTATCACCAGGGACATTGGCAAGAGTAGTTCTAACATATTCATGGGAGCAGATGTTATACTGGAGTCAAAAAGAGGATTATGGGAAACTGTGCTGGGAGAGATCCTGTCTCTGACCACCCATGAGGGGAGTAGTTGTGCAAGGCAGAGAGGGAAACACATAATCCACATTGAAAAAAACTGGCACTGACTAGACACAAATTTCCTCTTTCCAAAAAAAAAGCTGTAGGGGAAAGTGAACTTGAAAGGCAGAAGCTGACAATTGCATTGTACAGGTCATTTCAAGAAAAGAACTCCAGAAAACTCAGATGGATTCTTGTGTTTCCAGTTTATTCAACAGAAAAAAGAGATGATCTCACTGATATTGGGGTTTGCTCATACCCATGAAGGGTTTATGAATGTCTGGGTAAAAGCAGCTCCCTACAAGAAAAGACAAGGGCTTTTCCCAGCTTCTGCCTTCAACAGAGCCTAGGCTCCTTGACCCACAGCAGAATTTTCTGGGTTTTCTTTTCTTAGAGAGAGAGCACTTGTTGGAAGGGTCATAAGATTGACAGAGGAATTGTTTCCGTAATGGGAATACAGGGATTGTCAAAAGCAAGAGGAATGTGTCCTGGGGCTAGATGACAGGACCAGAGGATGACCTCCTGCTTTCAGCTTCCATGTGAGGAACAACATAATCCAACAGGGGATCAGTGTCCACCTCAGAAATCAAACTCTCTTCTCTAAGGGTCTTGGTCTGCCTATCAGGAATGACTGTCATCTTTCCAGAGGGGATAGTCATCTCAGAGTCTATAGCCCTCTTTCCACGGGGCATGGTTCTTCCAGAGGTCCAAAAATAATTAGGAATCATAGTCGTCTCTCCATTGGTCATGGTTTCTCCAAAGGTCTCAATATTCCCTTCCAGAGTTACAGTGAAACTTCCAAAGGACTCAGTTTCCCTTGTAGGGGTCACAGTCCCACCTCTGTTTCTTGTAGTCATATTTTGAAACTTTCCATGGTTATTAGCGGCCAGAGACTTTCCTCCTGGGAATGAAATCCTCATATCAGCGGTCCAAGCTTTGGTTATAGCTGGCCTTTCAGGGCCAGTTCTTGGAGAAGTCATAGCAGTTGAGAACCAGAATTTTGGTGAAGGAGTTGAGCTGGACTCTAGAGAAAATCATCAGAACAGGATGAGACTCCTACTGCTTCCTTCCCATCCTATTAATTACTGGCAGGACTACAACAGAAGTACATGCTCCCAAAATCCAGAGTTGAAGGATTTTATAATATACCCACTTGAGGGCATAGATAAAATCCCACCATATGGAATACACCTGCTCCTTGACTTCATCACATTAATGTGACCCCAGACACACATGGGGACTCAGCACATTTACTAGATTTCTGGTGAATGACCCTAGGGAGCCTGCCAGTCTTTTATGCTTAAGACCTCACCTCACGTTGACCTCTCTGATTGTGAATTCAACAAGACCTTGTTGCCCCAAGTCCTAATAACAGAAACCTCTTGTGTCCCCCATTGTAGGAGACACCAGGAACAATGTCAAGGGGCAAGGAGGCCACTCTAGGCAGCATTTTGTAAAGAACTGGGTTGGAGTCCTATCTTTGGCCCTGACTAGCAGGGCCACTAGTTAGCCTGACTAGTTAGCTTTCTGAGCCCCAGTTTCTTGGTGTATAAAATGATGGGTAAACCAACTCAAAGAATGTTTCAGCTCTAGCATGTCAGGTTCCATCTCCTAAACACTGGGGCAGTCTCTACTATCAATGAGATGGCAAAAGAAATCTGACTTTCTTTTCTGGCCCTTGTCCCATGAAAAGAGGAGGAGTCAAGAGAGAAATAAACTAGCATATGTTGAACACTAACTATGAGCCCGTAGTTTTCAATCTTCATTTCTTTTCATTCTTGTAATAATGTCGTGAGTATAAAGATCATTCCTGTTTTACAAATAGGGAAACCAAAGCTCAGAGGGGTCACTTGGAGCACACCTCTAAACCAAGAAAATGGACTGGCCTGACATCAGAACTTATTCTCTTCCTTTGAAGTCATGCTGCCTCACCAAAGCCTTCATATCTAACAGAAGGGACCCAGCCAGAGCCTAGTTACACAACTTCTAACCCCAGTTCCAGGCAATAGCTACTCACCATTCTGCACCAGGAGACTATTCAACTTGCTGACAAGGGGGAAAGGGCCAGTGCCACAGAAAGCACCCTTGGTGTCATCCAGGTCCAACGTCCACACCATGGCTCCCCCAAAATTCTCTCTCTTTATGAACATTGCCTGAAAAAGTAGTAGTCAATCAACCTGCTATGCTGGGCAACCACCTGACTGGGTACAATGGCTAAACACTGAAGACAGACCCTCAGGAAACACCACAGGAGCAAGAGAGTCAGTGTTTGAATCCAGCCTCTAACCACTTCCTAGCTGGGGGATCTTGAAAAGGTCACACAAACCTTAGTGCCTTTGGGCACCAGGGTGGCTCAGTCGGTTAAGCGACTGCCTACAGCTCAGGTCATAATCCCAGGGTCCTGGGATCAAGCCCCACATCAGGCTCCCTGCTCAGAGGGGAGTCTGTTTCTCCCTCTCCCTCCATCCCTCCCCTCTACTTATGCACTCTCTCTCTCTCTCATACTCTCATACTCTCTCTCTCTCTCTCAAATAAATAAATATTTAAAAACAGCAACAACAACAGCAAAAAACCTTATGTGTCTCAGTTGACTCATTTGTGAAAAAGGATAGTAAAATTTCCAACATGTTTAGGGGCCAAAGAATTCCTACAAGTACACACTATAGCAAGGATGGAGCTCAAAGACATTATACTGAGTGAAAGAAGCCATCACGAAAGAACAACTACTGTATGACTCCACTCACAGAGGGTCCTCGGAGTTGTCACTTGCATATAAACAGAAAGCAGAGTAGGGATTACCAGCGGCTGAAAAGATGAGAAAGTTCTGGAGATGTTAGGTGGTGATAGTTACACAATAATATGAATGCGCTTAGTGGTACTGAACTGGATGCCTAAAAATGGGTTAAATGGCAAATTTTATGTCATGCATATTTTGCCACAATTTTAAAAATAGATTTAAAAAAAAAAGAATTCCTACCTGTAAAATATTTGGAGCAATACCTTGCACCAAGTAAATGTTCATAAATATTTAAAACTGTTTCTCCAAGATCCCATGGCTAATCAACATTATCATCATTCTAAATAGATGTTGCTATATTATTTTAGAATCACTTCCATGTAGCTTATCTCACAATGCTGCTATAAAGAAGAGAGAAACTACCTTCACAGATAAGAAAATAAAGGCTTTTGTCCATGATTTCTAAAACCTCAGCTATAACTAGACGGCAGGGTTTAGACTCCAATCCGGGTCCTATTACTTCTTTGCTTGTGTTCTCTATCAGGGTTGATGGAAAAGACAGACTCCATCACCTCTGCATAGCTGTATGACTTGGCCAAATCACTTTGGCCTCCTTTCTGGGATTTGCTTTCCCCAAATGTAGAATAAGAAGGAGGAGGGACCCAATTAGAGCTCAGCTGAAACTATGAAGACTCCGAGTTTTTATCCTGCTTACAAATGAACAAATTAGCCTGCCAGCTTTATGTGTACATGTGCACGCACAGGATCTCTGGTTCAGAGAACAGACCAGTGATGCTCGCTGCAACAGAGCAGTTGGAAGAGCACCTAGACCTTGGTCCTAGTGCACCAGTTGCCCAGAGAATAACATGGCAAAGGCCAGATAGTCACGTCCACATGCAGGAAGGTGTCAGCACAGGCTCCTGAACTCATGAGCTCATCGAGGACAGCCAGCAAATCAGACTGTCATCCGGAGAGAGGGAGAGCCTCACTGGAACGTAGACAAGCCCTCTCTGAGGAGGGGACCTCTACATCTGGGACCGTAGCAAAGGCTCTGAGGGAGAGGGAGAGGCAGCTTCCTATTTTCATTAGAGCTCGTCTGCTTCCTTTGCTCAGAGGGCGCAGGAACACTGAGAAATCCAGGGATAATTCTCTCCCGATGATGATCTCTCAGGTTTCTTTCAGCTCTGGGATTCTGGGATGAAATCCCTTAATCAGCCTCACACAGGGTTCTGCCCCCCTCTAGTTTTGCAAGGCATGGTAACAGCCCCTCAAAGCAAGGACACCATCCTGGCTGGCCTGGGTCCTCCCCCAGCATACGTAGGTCAATTACTTCTCCCGTGTCCTGCGGATCATATTCTTAATTCCATCCAACTGGGTAATTCCACTGAGTCATTGAATTTTTCTGTGTGTGTCTTCTGGTCCCAAACCAGAGTAAGATCCTAGAGGCTGAAAGCCATGCTCTCTACCTCTCTCCCTGCAGCAGGCTTCACCCAGTGATAGGCACAGGGGAGCTTATGGTGGATCTTCATGAATGCTGCCCTTCTCTGATGCTTTCTACCCCAAACTTCCCCCAAAGAACAGCTGACACCTGTTACTTCTACATCACCCATAATAGAGGAGACTAGAACTTCTTTTTTTTTTTTTTAATTTTTTTTCAGCGTAACAGTATTCATTGTTTTTGCACCACACCCAATGCTCCATGCAATCCATGCCCTCTCCAATACCCACCACCTGGTTCCCCCAACCTCCCACACCCCGCCCCTTCAAGACCCTCAGGTTGTTTTTCAGAGTCCATAGTCTCTCATGGTTCACCACCCCTTCCAATTTCCCTCAACTCCCTTCTCCTCTCCATCTCCCCATATCCTCTATGCTATTTGTTATGCTCCACAAATAAGTGAAACCATATGATAATTGCTTGACTTATTTCACTCAGCATAATCTCTTCCAGAGACTGGAACATCTAATAAACCCTGATATCCAGGCAGTTGCCAAGTCCTGATCATTTCTTATTCAAAAATTACCTCCTCTTCCAACCACCTGGTCCATGCCCTCACTATCTTCCCTGCACACCTCTGCATTCCCCAGTGCTTTCAGAATGCCAGAATCCCATGGGGACTTACTAAGAACAGTTTTCAAATTCTTTTTAAGACCTGCTAAATACTCAGGGATGGAACCAAGAATTTCTATATTTGTCAAGTCTCAGATGATTCCAAAGCACGGGCAGGTTTGGAAATCACCAAAGGCATGTCATCTCTGTTGTAATTCACTATGGAAACCCACTGGGCTCACTTCCCTTCAACATCCCTTGCATGGGGCGAGGGGGTGATCAGAGTTAGGTTCTAAAGGCTTCAAACTTACAGATCATATGCCTGGTCAGAAACCTGATTTTTTCTTAAAATACCTGCAAGAAGTGGGCCAAACACCTTCACCAGGATTCAAGTCCCTCTATAAACCAGCCTGCACTTCACCACCTTCTCTTACACTTAACAAAAATTCTCTGCCCCCCCCCCAAATTCTTTGAACCTACTTTGAATGAGCTTTCAGTACCCACTGAACCTCTCCCCATGTCCTTATTTCCCCCTGCTGCTCACCTCTGTCAGGAGGCCCTCCCAGACTCTCCTACCCCACATATCAGTGCTACTCATGGAACGCTTAGCATGGTCTACCTTGTATTGCTGTTTGTCTGTTATGAAATTATCTGGTCCAAACAGAAAAGAAGAAACTGTTGCCAAAAATCTGTGTAAACCGAAAGAAGTCATTTCTCCCCTCAAAACCAAAATTCTTTCTCTTCAAAAGGAGAGGGTTGAATAGACGAGATTAGGAAACCTCAGGTTGGTCAGGTTCCTGAGACTCACCTGATCCAGCCACCCTCACCTTTTTATCCTCCAACCAGTACATGCACACACGCATGCGTGTACATATGTGCACATGAGCGCACGCACGCGCACACACACACACACATTGTACAGATAAGAGTCTCATGGGAGCCAGAAGAAAACTATATGCCGAAACAAGAAAGGACCAAGGTCTTACCTTGTGACTGAAGCTGATGGCATCATCATAGCCAACCCACTCCTTCCCCTTGTAGGCATAGGGGACATGCTGAAAATCAATCCAGTGCTTTGTCGCTCTCTGGAGAAAGGAGCAAACCTGCCCGGAGGATCACCAGGTTAGTTCTGGGAAGAGCCATGGGGAGAAATGCCAGCAGGCACTCTGCTCTTTTCCCAGTGGTGAAGAAACCAAGGGCCCCTCCCCAGGGAGTATGAAGAGGAGGACCAAAGAGGTAGCAGGAAGCCACTCACAGAGGACCTTCTCTTTCCTGAACAAATTCCTACTAGAACATGTTCCTTTCTCTAATGTCCATGATGGAAAGGGAGACAGAACCAAGGAATGGCTAACATCCTTAGAAACCAAATCAGGTCTTGGCTAAATAACGTCAATGCTAATACAAACAGTAACCTATCCCACCTGACCAAACCTGGATCTCTTCCAAAGAGTTACCATAAACAATTTCTCTTCATTTATCATAAACAATTTCTCTTCATTAGAAATCAACCTGAAGAGCCCAGTCTCGGTAGTTATCACACTAGCAATATCACACTAACAATAAATTTAAAGTTCTCAAAGGTAGGGAGAACTGGGTAATTACAATCACTCGACCATCCCAGTGACTACTAGGTGCCCGGGCTTGTACTGGAAACCCTACGCCACAAATAAGTCGAAGTGTTCCAGTCCATTGTAGAAGCTCATGTCCCAGGCTTTTTTTCTCTCCTTTCTTCCTCTCTTTGGTTCTTTAAAGGTTCTGTCAACATCTTTTTGGCTGTAATGTTGTTCAAGAATATTATTTCCACTATGCTATCACTTGTAGGAAAACCTTCACTGGCTTAGCAGGAAAACCTCTCCAGCCAGCCAGCAGAGAGCAAAGACTGGGGAGACCCTGTGCCTTCACTCCTACCTAAGGCACCCACATACACCATGTGCCCCAGCACCTGCTGTCCTCTGCCTGGGAGGCCCCTTCCTCTTGTCATTCCTGCGCATCAGGATTCTTCCTGTGCTCCAAAGCTCTGCTCCATGAGACCTTTCCAGATCCCTAAGCCACACCCCCTGTTTCTCTTATTATCCTCCCTCATATTCATATCCCCTTGGGTCCATGTCTCTTCCTTCCACTCAGTAGAAAGCTTTGTTGAGACAGAGAATAAGAGAATGGAACTGGGGGGAGAAGAAAGAATCTGTAGGAAGGAAAGTCTTGAATTGCTTCTAAAGAATCCAGTAGTAGGAGGGAAGGGAATCAGGGAGTGAAAATGAAACAAGATTGGCCAGGAGAGCTTAGTGATTGAAGCTGGGGAGGGGTAGGTGGGAGTTGGGGGGGGGGTTACACTATTCTTTTACTTTTGCAAATGTTTGAAATTATATATATTTCAGATATTATTTTTATTTAGGCCAGATAGTCATAAGTCAGGATTGACTTGCGTAACAGTTAAGATTCTTTCGAGGGCCACCCCCTGCACTTGGACTTGACTGAGCCCCCTTATCCCCTACAAGGGACTCAAATACCTTCCCCTGAAGAAAAAGGAAGTATCTCTGATAGTGGATTTCCCCTGCACTGGTAAACCACTTGTTTGTCCTGGCTCCAGTCCTCACCCTTGCCTCTGCCCTGCTGACCTTGCTCTTGTCCTGTTAGAGGATGGAGAAGCCCTAACAGATAGATGTCCCTATTTCTGTCACCTCATAATAAGCCAGGAAGCCAGATTGCTTGGTGTACTTTCCTGGAGATGCAGGTCCCACGACTTCAGCCTGCAGTCCATTCTTAGAGGCTTTAAGGAGGCGAAAGGTACGCCCATAGGTGGGGAAGCCCATGAGGAGCTTCTCTGGAGGCGCCCCCAGCTTTCGCCAGTAATTCATGGCATACGCCTGCAGGTAGATAGAACACAAACCCCTCTGTGTTACTGAGGGCCGATGCCCCGGGCTCAGGGAAGGCATCTGGGCCCCTTGAGGTCTTTCCTTACCGAAGAGCTGGGGTCTCCAGACAGAGAGTACAGGGGGCTGTTGTGCCCTGTGAGCTTTTCCCAGCCTCCATGAAAGTCATAAGACAAGACATTGATGAAATCCAGGAGTCTGTGGAGGCCAAGAGGAGGAGATAAGCAGATTGGGCTAACGAGATTTTCAAGTCAGATCAACCATGGGACTAGCCAGCTAACTGTGCCCTGGCCACCCAAGCTGCCCTCCCATCTCAGCCCAGGCTGCCCGCCCTTCTGTGTCATCTACTTGAGATGAGCTGCTGCAGCAAACTGCTGGTCAGGGACAGCCATGCCTCAGAACCCTGGTCATCCCGAGGGCTTCCAGGGAAGTAGGCAGGAGTCGGACATGAAAACACATTTGTGGGGCGCCTGGGTGGTTCAGTTGGTTAAGCATCTGCCTTCGGCTCAGGTCACGGTCCTGGGATCGAGTCCTGTGTTGGGCTCCCCGCTCAGGGGGTAGACTGTTTCCACTCCCTCTGCCCCTCCTCCCATGCTCATGCTCACACTCGCTCACTCTCTCAAATAAATAAATAAAATCTTTTTAAAATTTTTCAGAAGGAAACACACTCATGCCTGACGCAAGTACTAACAGGTTGTGTAAATGTCATGAGGAAGGCAGTACTGCCCACAGCAGTTAAAGAGCATCTGTCCTTCCACCATTTGAGGTGCCAGGGAAACCAAGTCTTCCAGAACACTTTCAGAATGAACAAGTGTCAGTAAGCACTTACCAGGTCACAGGCGTAAAGGTGTACAAGGATTCCATCATTTAATTTTAACCTGGTCAATGGCCTCAGTGTCACAGTGGTCTCCGTTTTAGAGCTGAAGATGGTGTGACTCTGACAGGCTCACTAACTTGCTGCGGTCACCCAGCTGCCTGAGGGTCAGCCTCCCTCAATCCTGCCGGCTACCCACACCACTGCTGACAAACTCTATACCGCACGGGGTCTCTCCCCCTGGCCCCCACACTGAAACCCAGCTCTCTGGTGTCATCACACACAGAAACACCCCATCCTCTCTTTCCTTCTGCACGGGCCTCAGCTCCTCCTCTGTAAAATACTCCATTCTTGAGGTTTGAGAAATTAGCCCAGAGCTGGCATGTCCAGAAAGAGTGAGTTCTGAGTGACGCCTGGTGGTTCATGGGTTAAATGACTGCCTTCTGCTTGGGTCCGGATCCCTGGGTCCAGGGATTAAGCCCAGGGTCAGGCTCCCTGCTCAGCGGGGAGTTTGCTTCTCCCTCTCTGCCTGCCACTCCCCCCTGCCGCTCTCTAGCTCTCCTGACAAATAAGTAAAATCTTAAAAAAAAAAAAAAAAAAGTCAGTTAAGAGGTATTCTTTGCTCTGCTTTGTAACTTGCACAAAGACGGGTGCTAGGAAAGCTGGGCCTGGCTGGGCTTTCCTATTTTTGTATTTGTGGCGGTGGGTGATTTTTCATTTGCCTCTGATGCCAGCCATGGGCGGCAGAGCGTATGTCTACAGCTGTCCCCTGGGACGGCAGAGGCCGACCCAGCAAAAGGCTTTGCGGAACGCACTACCCAAGAGGACGTGATGGTTGGGACTGATTCTACACTCCACCTCTGATCTCCTAAAGAAAGCCCGGGCTATGTGGAGCTGAGCTAACCTTTGTCCCCACCCTTGTCCCTCAGCTGGATGCCCCCTCCCCCACCAGCACCTGTGCGAGAACTCAGGGGCAGTGCGGGGGCGGTGCGGCGGTTGTGAGCTTGAGCTGCCTCCTTGCCTCCCACGTCCCGCCCCGCCAGGCAGCACGCACTCACCCTCCTAGAGGGCGCACATCATAAGCGGTCCGGATGGTCTGTGGGTCCCCAGAGACGGCGGCAGAGAGCAGCAGCCTGGGACGCGCCGTGAGCATCGCCTCCTGCCGGAAGGCAGACAGGAGCTCCTACCAAGAAAGACGCGGACGCGGCGACCGCACCGTCAGGAAAAGAAAGTATCAGCCAGGAAAACTATTTACAGAGCCCCTCGAGCCAGGCTCTGAGGACACAGAGGGGAGCCAGACACGGGCCTTTCCCCCAGGCTCGCGAGGGAGGTGGCCTCGAGCCACCATGATAGCTGACTTAATAGAGGAAGGGGTAGAGGCGTGGCCGGCAGGGTCAGGAGCACGGGCTGCAGACTGTGAGCCTGAGGGAGACCCGGCCGCTGCCGAAAGGAGGCGTCACTTGGGCTGGCCTGCTGCAGTAGGACCTGGCTGTGACCAAGAGGAAGAGCCACAAGACTCCTGCTCCTTCGCCTGACACTTATAAGATGATGGTAGTAAAAGAATGTTCTACCACCATTCTCCTGCCCTTGCCCCTGGCCTTGTGCTCCTCCTGCGCCATGAGCCCAGATATGATAAAAATAGAATCATTGCTGGATCCTGGAGCCCGCCGGACTTGGCCTTACTTCAATTAAGAGGAGGAAAGTCCACCGGTCACTCTTGGGGCTGCCTCTCAGTCCAGGGTACAGGAAGAAGAGGTCCAGACCGTCAAACTTATGTCTCCTCAGGAGGGATATAACCGAACCAATAAACCTTCCCCGGTTGGATAATGTGGACAGCATAGTGGTGAACCTGCAGGAGACCCGTGGTGAGGCGGGGAAGGAGGGCTTTCTGCAGAACCGCAACCTCCACAAAGCCCTTTGGTTCTTGCCCCGCGGAGGGCACACAGCTGTGGCTGGAGGAAAGGAAGGCGGGTCCACCCTTCTCAGAAGCCCCTCCCAGCACGGGGCGGGGCGGGGCTAAATACCTGCGTTGGAGGAATTCAAACAGCAGGGAGGGGGCTCCAGTCTCACCTGGTAGTGCCGAAATTCCACCCACCAATGGACAGCAGTGTTCTCAGCTCCCCGTTCCTGTGATGGGGGATAAATGGAGGTAACCTGGGACCCCACTGCAGTGGGTTGTTATTCAACAGGGAGTTCTCACCCTCCCCCTCTACTTTGGGGATGCTCCCAAGGCCCACTTGAGAGGAGGCTAGGACCTCCTGAAAAAATGATCCCCACATGCCAATGAACACACCTCTGCTTGAGTTTGTTGAACTCTGCATACGTAGTTTTCTCATCCTGGGGATCCTTAGCAACAATCTGATTGTTGTTCATTGAGGCAAAGGCAAATATCAGGTGCGTACAGAGAAAGGGGTCCAGGTCCTGGGGCAAGACGGAGGCAGGGCTGGCGCGACCCTGTGCCCAGCTGGTGAAATAACACACCAGTTTGTAGGCAGCGCCTGGCAAGGGAGGACATGTGTTAGCTGGCAGAGACCAAGGGAGGGTATGGAGCTTGGCTTCCGCTGACCGCTGTGACCACAGCCTGGGAGGCCTGGCCACCAGAATACCCCGACCCCCATGCAAACGCAGCCCAAAGCAACCCTGAGGTCTGCCCCCACCCCCACCCCTACTGCTGAGGCCCCAGGGGGAAAAGAATGCTTTATGCAGTCCTGATCAGAATGGATCCTCATCCTGGCACACAGAGCAACACAAATGGCCAGGACTGAAAATCCTCCACTGAACTGCAGCAGATCAATGATCTGGGACACAGGAACCAGGACAGGGAGGGTCTGCAGGGGACACTCCACACAGTGTCTGGAGAAGCTCTGGAGATGACGCAATGTCCTTACCATCGTGCTGTTTCAGCACAAGAACCAGGCCTGCAGGAAACAAAGGATGGAATCACACTCAAATTCCCATGCTCTCCCCAAGTGACATGCCCCAGCCCCACTCCGGTCCTCCAGGGCACCCACGGACTGGGGCCCATAGCCAGACACTGACACACACATGGAGACATGCTGCGTTCACTGGCTTCCTCTTCTCTAAGTTGAGCCATGGTTGCCAGATCTATCGAAGCTCCTATTCACCCCAACAAACACCACATCGATTCATACATGCTGATTAGCATGGGGACAACGATGACTTAGAAGTCCCAGCAAAAGCTCTAGGCCAGTGGTTCTCCCCCTGGCTGTAAGTATAAAATGTAGTAATGTTCTGGCTCCTCCTCTAGAGATTCTGGTATCACTGGTCCAACATGGAACCCGGCGTAAAGATACTTAATGGGTAGCTGGATTGGAGAACCACTGCTCCGATCACTCCTGCCTGGGCCCTTCCAGCCCTTCACTGTGTCCCATCCCACCTCCATCTAACCCAACCCCGAGCCCCTGGCTGCTCCTCAGGCACTCGAGAGGTGACAAACGTAGGAAGCCTGGTATCTCCTGGACTGAGTAATATTGTGGGGGCTGGGACCTGCCACACTCACCAATCCACAGCAACAGTCTGCCCATCTCAGAGGTCTGAGAGCTGTGAGCTTAGGGCTCGAGCCCCTTTATAAGAGCTCTGGGACAGTGCTGGCATAGCCCAGCTACACACACACACAAAGCCAGGGGCAGTGATTAATGGGCTGCTGCCCGAGACACAGTGACCCCGCACCTCCCATCCTCCCTCTCCAGTCGAGCTGTAGCTCTCAGAGCTTGCAAAGTGATAGCTCGGTCTGACACTGGCATGCAGTGGGTGTCTGCCAAGGGCCATGGCGAGGTCAGGGCAGTGCTCAGCCCTGTTCCTGGGATTTGCCCCCCAGGGATTGAGTATGAAGAGGAGTAAACACTGTATGGAGGCAGTAATCCCAGTGTTATCAGGTTATTGGTTAGGGTAGCAATGTAATGAAAAGTTGAAAAGTCCCAGCTTTGGACCTAGGCAGGCCAAGGTTTGAATCTCAGTGTTATCAGTTAGAAGTTTATAATCGTGGGTGTTATTTTGATCTTTGGGCTTCAGCTTCCACGCTTGTAAGATGGAAGTAATAGCCCATACTCACCTCATAAGGTTTTATAGGAATTAAAAAGATAATGTATGAAAAACTGTTAGCTCAGGACTTTGCATGTAATAAGGGCTCAGTGAATGGTAGATGTCACTAAGGATGCTGAAAGAGTTGCGCCCACACCCCCACAGAGTGAGGTTCTCAAACTCACACACTGACACCCACCAGGCAGGTGACACAAATGCCTGGGTGAAGTGGACACAATATAATAGCCCTCTCCACTTTATTATAACAACAAGAGTTCAAGCCCAATGATACACATGAAATAACATGAAACCCCTTGGTCAGGAGACAACAGAGATTGGTATCAACAGGGACAGCACTCCAAGTAGCCACTAATAGTGGCCATGTAGTGAAATAGATCCCATGTTGGAAGATCCCTCAATTTCTTTCCTCCTTCCTTCCTTCTGTTGTCAGAGAGAGAGAGAGAGTAAGCACACAAGCAGGGAGAATGGCAGGCAGAGGGAGAAGGAGGCTCCCCGATGACTGAGGAGCCCAATGTGGGACTTGATCCCAGGACTCTGGGATCATGACCTGAGCCCAAGGCAGATGTTTTACTGAGTTACCCAGGCATCCTAACCTCTCAATTCCTTAAGAAAAGACAAAAATATGAATCTTTGTGTGAGTGAACAATGTTTGATCCAGTATATAAGCCAGTGCTGAGAACTTAAGGAACATAAGGAATATAATTCTGGATACCTAAGAATCAATGTTTAAAAATACAACAACAATATGAGAGATAAACAATATAGATCTGTAGCCAGATGCTTTTATGATATATCGGTCTTCTCTTCCTGCTACAGAGATCCTCTGTCAGGGTCTAAAGCTCAATTGTAGAAGACCAGATTAGATACCCATCTTCTCAGAAACCGATAGTTCACCTGGTCCACATGTCACTGAGGTACTAACCAGATGTCAATATAATAAATGACATGGGGGCCTGCTTCCCTTCATCTCTCTGCCTGCCTCTCTGTCTACTTGTAATCTCTGTCAAATAAATAAATAAAATCTTTTTAAAAAATGACACATGGAAACACAAGTACTAGTGATTGAATTTGAATCCCATCCAGTATGAAGAAATCAGAATCTTAAATCTTGAATCAGAAGATGGCTTGGGTATCGTGGAACAAAAACCTTAAATGATATAGAATGTTTAGGCAAAGGGTATTTCTGTAAAACTCCAGGCAAGCCTGATGGAATAACCCACCTTAAAGAGACTGTGTCTCCATTTGTTCATCCATCCTTGTCTTCCTTTAAATATTCAGCAAATATTCATTGAACATGCACCAGGCCCTGCTAGGCACTCTGGGTACAATGGTGAGCCTGACACCGTTTCTGCTCTCACGGAGCTTCTAGTTTAGTGAACAGACTGATCACACCCCCAAAAGTTAATGTTAGGTCTTCATCTTAAAGAAGTATTTGTCTCTCCCATCTCTCTTGGATAGGGGGAAAGGGGAAAACACGAGTTTTGTTGCTTAACACACTTGAGATCCAGTTCTTACCCTGCACCATCACTGGGGCCACTTGCATGCTCAATGCCATACTCCATTCCTTGGCCTGAGTGACCTGAATCAGGAGATAATTAAGCTTCCTGAGAGCAACACTGGATCAGGCCAGGCAACAACTTGAACCACTGGTAATGTTACCACTGGTGTGGTTTCTAATGCTGATGACCATGTTCTTCCTTCCCAATTCCTAGCCTGAGTCACCTAATTCTTGTTAAGAGGTCTGTGTATTCATTTCTCTTCCTATTCTGTAAACTATAGACACTACAGTTGTTCCTCAGGCCTGGATGCTGACTCAGTCTTGCCACCTGGGGCTCTTGCTGGTTATCTTTCAAGTCCCCCCTTGAAGTGAATGCCTGCCTGTCTCTACTTCTAAGCCTCTCCTCAGGCCCCTTCTGTCCCCCAGATTCCATACCACTTAGATTTCCCACGAGATTTGTGCCCTTCCATCCTGACTCCTGCCAGAAGCACTAGTTCTGAAAGCTGTCTCCTGGACAGAGCTAAATTTGCCTGCCAGTCTGGATCATCTTCATCTGTACTTGGGTCAGTCCTCCGGGATCCTATTCTGCTGCAGCGGGTAAGGCTGGATCTCAGACCTAACCAACCCATGCCTTATGATGACTGAGGATGAAAAGAACACTGCAGTGAAACAATGGACACCCAGGAGTGACCTCTGCTTCGTTCAGCAATGACCATGCCAAGGATGGCAACTGTAACCCTCATGTGTATAGCAGCAGATGATGAATAGTAAATACTGAATGAGGGCTATGTTCAAAGTCACTGCACCATGTCACTCTGTCTGTTCTCAAAAAATACCACCATTGTTATATATTTTACACACCCACCCGGATACTTGATAATACTCCTCCCTAGTGCTTAGCCTGTTCTCACGAGGGAGAAGACATTTATTAATGTCTTCTAGTTGGCTTATGGAAAAAACACCTACAGCAGTGCATCGCCTCCTGTATTTTACAACACTCAACTAGATGAAAGCAAGATGGTGGAGCCGAAACACCTTGCTTTTAAGAGAGCATTTGGCCAAATCTTTGGTGATACACATGTGGATAAACTGAACAAATATGACTTGAATAAAATCAGTTAGTTGAATCTAAGGGCCCAAAGAGTGTTGACTAGATTGGTGCAAACCCATTTTACATCTTTAAAATAGTACAGGGTTGCCTGGCTAGCTCATTTGGTAGAGTGTGCAACTCTTGACCTCAGGATTGTGAATCTGAGCCCCCCTTGTGGTAGGTTTACTTAAAAAAAAAAAAAAAAAAAAAAAAAAAAAAAAAAAAAAGAGCTTGAGCAGTGTTTTCCAATATGTGATATGAGATTTTTGGTTGTGTAGGGATTTTTAACATATTAACACGTATTTAAAAAGTGTGTATTTCCCCCACATCCCTGATTTCATAGACGCTGTTTAAAAACTGAGGCAATTCAGAGTATTGTAATAAATTAATAACGATAGTACTATTGGGATGATTTTGCTGCTCTAATGTGATGGGAGAATCAGCAAGTAATGTTCATATGGCTATTAAAGAACTGGCCTCCTGCTGTCCTGTGGAGCAGGAGACACCGTGGGAATCAGAGCAGTGTCTGGTGCCACCTGAAAGCACACCGAGCTTCCCTCAGCATTTCGCTCCGGGTGCCATCTGAAAGGTGAGCCTGTAACTGCAATGACTGAAGGTCAGCAGTGGACAATCATGGGTCAGGATGATGGGTTTCAGAGTAAGAACAATGAAAATGGGGAAATGGATTGACTCCAGCATTAGACCTCTGAACCAGTGAAATTAAATGCAATATAAATCCCTGTAGGTTTAAGCCAAGTAAAATGAGCCCATTCCCAACCGTCACCGGTCGAGTCCATGCTCACACTACTGAAACTCTCCCCTTGTCCAGGACTTACTGAACCACATGGGCTATCGCATTTCTCATTGGGGAGTCACTTTCTATTTTAAACCACCTTTTTTGCTCACTGTACACAGATATTCAACCCAAACTGGGACAGTCATTCCTACCTGGGCTGGTGATTTTGATCAGATTTGCAAATGTCTTGGTGGCAATCATTAATAGATGTGATTACTCTCATCCACACAGACATGAATCCAAACCGACTTTTTTTTTTTTTACAGTAAGATAATGTGGTTTTTCAAAAACTAGGGTTTCCTTCTTTGCTGTCATTTTAACCACCTTGAAACAGACAATTCCTTGGGTTCTCATCTCCAATGCTTTCCTTTCCACCATTCCTGAGTTCAGGAGGAAAAGAGCTAGGCAAACTTAGTTCCTACCACCTCACCCCTCCTTTCTCTAAGCCATCACAACTTTTTGTGAAGTTTATCTCTGGGAAGAACTTAAGTGTTTTCATCCACCCACCCACCCTATTACCTTCCAAGAAGTTATGGTCAGGAGCAGTGAAGGCTTTCTTCCCATCTTACCCCAAACCCAGTAATCACATATCTACAAATTCCAGTATTTTTACTCAGGGTTATTGTGATGACAGACCTCACATTTGGCAAGGGTGAAGCATGGAAGGTTTACTTACAAATATTTTGTCCATATTCCCCTTCAAACTGGCCCAGTTTCAGGTGATTTTTAGCTGAGCTAAACTCACAAAGCACCAAAGCACATAATGGATTGTTATTTAGTTTCATAACCAGTAATTGGCCATGATTTCTGGGGTTAACTAGTCCACCAACCCAAGCAACCCATTATTTAAGTCCCAAGTAGCTACTCTAAGGGGCTGGGGAAGGACACATACAAATACTGGGCTCTGACTGATACCTGGATGACTCCCATAAGTGAGGTATGTCTAACTACACATAATACACGCACCAAAAGATAGGCCAACAAAGCCTCAGCTTTTTATTTCACCAACTAGTATTTCTGATTCTCTGATGCTGTATTTTAAAATCTTCAGAGTCCCTAGAGACAGCATTCAGACTTCCTATATCCAGAGAAAAGGGTCTAGAAGCCAGGAGAGGTCAGGCCCCAAGCTGTTTTCCAGTGAGAAACAGGGTAGAGGGTAGACCTTTCTCTGTACAAGTCTATGTCAGTTTTTAATTTAACTGAAATGCCTTTATGCTCTCCACCATCCCCCAACCTTTTTCCACGGGATCTATGACAGGAAAACACTCATCTTTCACATATATAATTCCATGGGGTGGTGGGGGCGGGAACGTTATACAGGCACCAGCCAAAATTTTATTCAGCCAGAAAATGGACTTTTGACTCAGTTTAATGGCAAAGAGATGTGCAAAACCACATGAGTCTCCTGGCTTTTCCTTAAGGTGAGCTGGATGGGATTTTTGTGAATGGAAGCATTGCCATTAAGAAAGGCAGATTAAGTTCTATAAAAAATAAAGTTGCTCCTATCTCCATGAGTAGTATATAAGCTGCTTCCAAGAATCCAGGGATGTTCACATCCCACACCTCATCCAGTCATGGCCAATTCTTCATGCACAGCTACATAGGAAGCATAAAACCCTTTTGGACCTTTTTTTTTTTTTTTTTGGTGGGGGGAGGGCTTGGGAAAGATGTAAGATGGGTTTTTTTTTAATTCCCTCCCACCACCAAAAACTATGTATCTACACACACACTCAGACACACATACATATCCAATTTTAAGAAAGTTTTTCTTCCCTATGACTGCAAGATCCCAGCATCCAGCTTCCCTCAGGGTGAGAGACAAAGCCTATTAATTGCCCAGATCTGCTGTACCAACATACTATGTAAGGCTCCTGTGTGGTATTACAGACAGAAAGGGCAGGGGCAGATGGAGTGGATACTCAGGGAGATTTGCTTTTTGTCTTAAATCCACTCTACTCGGCAACACTCTTAGGTCCAAGGGCTGGGAGAGGCTCTGTAGGCAGGATGTGGTGGAGGACCTGATGGTCCCAGCCCACTGTGGTAAGGAGGGAGTGATTGAGCGGGGACCAAGTAGCATCTCTCACGAAGTCTCTGTGGGCTCGGCTTCTAAACCTAGAAGAGAAAAAAGGAAAGTCTGGGCATGATGAGAGACAAGAGGAAAAAGCAGAGTTGGAGAAGAGAGAATCCAACACAACCAGGGCACCTTTCTGGATGTGTGACACAAACTTCACCATATGTGTGGCCTTGTCCTTAGGACAGCAATGTAGTTATCCACAGAGAACTTCATCAATCATTCAATCCAGTGCCCTCATTCCATAAAGAAATGGTGGCTAAAGCAAGGGGAGAAATACGGGCCAGGATTAGAGAGCAAATCATGGCTCTCTTGGTGAGAAGGAAGTATTAATTCCAGTACTGGGTTTGCTGCCTTTCACCCCACAGCACGTTGCATATACGTATGTGTTCTTTATGTGAAAAGGGTAGTCCCTTTCCGCACCTGATTTTAGCCAAAAGGCTGAGAAGCGATGGGTAGTCCCTTTCTGGAGATGGCTAGATCACCAGACTTGGAAATCCCACCTACTACCACACCCCTCCTTACCAGGGACAGAGCTGGCCGTGAGTCAGCCCCAGGAACAGGGAGATAGTGTCTCCCCACTCCCACCACCGGGTCCCCTTGAGGGAGACCATGCACTTTGATGAAGACAGAAAGGACCAGCCACCCATAGCTCTTCTCCCCAATTCTTGACCACAGGATCCCACTTCACACTTACACCTCAGAAAGGCCTGAGTCCAGCACGGCGAGTGAGCAGTCTTCACTGACAGAGGCCAGGAAGGGGGTGCTAGGAGAGCAAGGGGAAGGTTATGACTGGCAAAGCTAGCGTCCCAAGATGAATCCTGCCTGGTCTAGCCCCCACCTCCCACCCAAAAGTGACCTGGAAGAGGTGGCCCGATCCCCACCCTGGGTTAAGGTCTGGCTACCTCTCGAGTCCACATTATAAGTTCCAGGGAAAGAGGAGGGAAATGGAATAAGCCAGGGTGGATAATCATCCTGGTGGCCAACTACCCCATCTGGTCCTCTTTGCAGCTTTAGCAAGAACCCAGAAACTTTCCCAACCACACAGTCTCAGAAGCACACAATATTAATCATTCTGGGTGTTGAGCAGGAAGAGTATCTTATTTTAGCTCTGTGCAGGCAGAAACCAAACTACCCAAAAAAGGACTATGGTCTTCAGAGATCATCCTCTTCTGAAACCTCAGCTAGAGCACCATCTGCTTTAAGGAATGACCTAATCAGCTGATGCTCTGCAAACATAAGCATGACCCAGCACTGTCCCATTCATACCCATCAGGCCGCTGGGGACAAAGGACAGTACCTGTGTGGGGAGAATACCAGCCCAGTGACACACTGAGAGTGCACAGCTGAGCTGAGGGCACACCTTGCACTCTTGGAGTCTACAAGGGAGACGGTCCCACTCTCATCACCTAGAAAAAAGAGGAAGCCCATCACAGTGGATAAGAACATGGGCCCTGGAGTCAGCCATACCTGGATCTGAATGCTAGCTCCTCAACCTTACAGGAGCTAACCACTCTGAGCATCAGTTTCTTCTTTTGTCAAATAGGGTAATTAGTCACTGGTGATTGTGAAAATTAATGAACAAGGTAGTTATCATTTTAACCACTAACTATGTCATCACATGTACAGCCTGGCAGCTATGAGAGCATGGGAGTTATTCCTACTCTCCAACAGAATGCCCTATTTGGCAATCCACTTGTTTTGTGGTCCACTGACTTCTGGCCATGCCCAGAATACAGGAGCTGGAGGACACAATCAGGAATCAAATCTAAAAAGTCATCATGTTTTCCCAAGCCAAACTAAACCCACTCTTGGATCATCCCACCCTTCCCACTGGTATAATTCACATAATGCCCAAGCATGTTGCTGAGACTGAGCAGCTAGGGCCTCATGCATTACGGGGTCAGCGTGCTCTCATCCTCCCCCTTCCCAGAGTCAAATGCTATGGGACAGGCTGCCTTACCAAAGACAAAGACTTCACTCTGCTGAGGATGCCAAGCCAGAGAGGTAGGAAGGTAGCCAGAGGCAGTACAGCCTGCAATGAGAGAAGAGGGATCTGAAACGAGACTCAGAGCCCAGCTCTGTGAAGGAGCTTCTCCTACAAAGTCACTCCAAATCCCAGAAACACCATTATTCACCTTCCCAAACTCTGCTAAGGCAGTTGTGTCCCTGCCTTTGACCCTCACACCCTCATTTATCCTTTGGACCCCAGCCCTTTCTGGACATGAGTCACATGCAGGTTTCAGGCCTAAAGCATGATGGCATCAATTCCGGCCCCTTTACCCACCCATCCCAGAAACGTAAAGTCAATTGGTCACCCACAAACCAACCCTTCCTCTTGGTACCCACTGCACAAAATGCAATCAACAGAGCCTCAGTGGGGAAAGAAGTGATTATGTCCCGTATGTCACACTGACTGAGCATCTGGTGACTTTGCCTCTGTCTCTGGGCAAGGAAGCCTCTTCCAGGTGGGTTCCTAGGACCACCCTCCCACCACTGGCTCTCAGACTCACCCATCTGTGATGCTGGCTTAGGACAGCGGGTATCCCAGAGTAAAATTCTGTTGTCCTAGAAGGAAGAACAGAAAAAGAGCTTCATAACCCCAAAAGCAGCTGCTGGCCAAGTCTCCACACTAGACTTGTGGCCAGAGGGTTCAAGTGTGGTCAGGAAGTAGGGAGGGAAGGAAAGGCTGTATCTCACCTCACTGCATGAAAGGAACATGGAATCCTTGTGGGGGGAGGCTGCAACACAGGTGACCTGTCCGGAGTGAGCTGTGAAGGAGAGAGGTAGGGAGGTATGACAGAGCAGAAGCTGGAGGCATTACTACTGCACAGCCCAGATACTACCCAGGGAGGTGTGAGAAAAGGGCCTTATCTCATGATGCAATTTAAATAAATTTTTGTGAGAGATTCTGGATTAGACAGAACCTAAAAGAAGATGTTGATGGGGAAGAAAATGAATTAGTAAAGAAAAGGAAAGAAGAATTAGAGGCTACGCAAGAAGAGTGAAGGAATTTACATCCCAGAATAGCAATTCCAATACAATAGTAACCACACACCTCCAGATAACATACAGACACTTTCAAAGAAGGTCTGCACACTGAAACATTTGCTGAAATTGACTGAGAAGCAGCCAGGGTCTGCCAGTGCCCCTTTCCTGCCTCCAATTTCACATCCCCCTTCTCCCAGTTGAAGGGACGCACACCTCTCACCCACCCCACATCGCACCCTGGTACAATGCCCAGGTGTCAAAAACCTAAGGTATTAAACCAAAGAGGCTTTTCTCTAAGAGTCAAAGAGCAAAAAAAAGCATCTGGGTAAAATTCACTGCAGGGGCTGGCCTTGCTTCATCCTACCACAAACGCTAGAGTGATTCTGGGACTTACCTCTGTTTCTAACAATGAAAATTTTGAAAACCATGGCAGATGGTTGTCATAAGGACACATCTGACAGGCTGAACTGAACTTAAAAATGAAGTGAGACTTTTTCTAATAGAAAGTTAGATCTAACTCAGCCAGCTAGCCTAACAATGCAGGCAATGCAGGTTGGTTTTTAGCCAGTTAGGTTACTTGGTAGACATTTTGCAGAGATTGAAGGGGCTTAATCTGCTAATCCAGTGCACAATGATGATATGGCCAGAAAGTACCTCCCTTGCAACTACTTAAACTTAAATTAGATGCCAAATTAAAAAATAGGTGAGAGTGTAGTTTTCTGAAAAATTTTCAGGAGGCCTACATGGTAAAAAACTTTGAAGATCACTGTTATTTGTTATTACAGGCTGTGGAAACCACATACAATTTAGCCAGACTACCTGAGATAGCCTGAATATGGCTCTGCCC
Organism: Mustela nivalis; assembly: GCF_964662115.1. NCBI lineage: Eukaryota > Metazoa > Chordata > Mammalia > Carnivora > Mustelidae > Mustela > Mustela nivalis. The sequence goes on along the minus strand of NC_139029.1, from coordinate 103,946,593 downwards.
GACAGGAGATGTAATCAAACTACCTCTCAATGTTCTTTCCTAGCCCTAGCATCCACGGAAAGCCACACAATGAAAAGGAATTGATTGCTCACTTGAAAGCAAAGCTCAGAGATAAGCACCATGGTGGGGGATACAAAAGATAGAATAAGTGGTTCCTCTGCCCTCAAGGGATGTGCAATTCAGTGGAGGGAGTAAGACAGAACTACAAAGAATTAATGAAAAAGGATGAATGGAGGAAGTGCTGAAAGAGTTAGGGCAGAGCAGGAAAAAAATCCCTCATAGGCCTAAGAAACAAAAGGCATCTGTATTAGATGCTAGGTTGGCAATTTAACATTGTTTGACCATTTATAAGTCTCGGACCCTGACGGAGTTTGTGATTTTTGCTGTGGCACACATGTGAACCATACACTTTGTGGTTAGAATTGGCAGGGAATGGTGCTTAGACAATGAGGGAACCAGGTGTTTATCCAACATCTACATCTCTTGGCCACACACACATTAATGCTCCAGGTATTATCTTCATGAAGAGTGGATCCCCGAATAAAGTCAGCGGCTACCACTATTAATGAAATTGAGTAAAAGAAAAATTAAAAAGTAACATTAATAAAAAGTAATAGCTCTCGCCAGAAAAATAGAAATTTTATGCAGGTGAATATTCAGAAGTTCAAGAATCACAAGTCTTAGGGTTTATTCTTGGAGAATGTCAAGGACCTCCTGTGATCCGGTTCAATTAGAGCAGTATGTTTGAAGGGGGAGTGACAGAAGGGCTTAAATGCCCTGAGAAGAAAATGGAATATTAACCCACAAGCCACAAGAACCACAAAAGATGAGGGACTGCAGATGGAGAGAAGAGGTAAGTGCCACCATCTGTGTGAAGTAAAACCTGAAAGCAAAAAAGAGCATCAGAAATGGAAAGGGAAATCACTGACCAAATGGAAAAAGACTCTGAAGAACTCGGGGACCCACTGATCATGAGGAAGCAGCAAGGGCAGAAAAGGACTGAGAGCTGGAGTCTCATGTAGCCAAGAAGATGGTGAAGCCATTACCAGAAATAAGGAAATTGAAAAGGCAATGGATAGATATTGGTGCCTGACTCTAGTTTTGGAAGAAAACTATCAGGCAGAAGCGCAAGGAACTGTTTTCCCTGATATCTGAAGTTCAAAGAGCCCAAGGGGAGAATAAAAACAAAACAGCTAAGGCCAGGACTAAAAAGAATGTGCACTTACCCCGGTATGAATTCAGTACCATCTGCTGGGCAAGGTCCCAAACCTTGATGCTAAGAAGCAAAAGGAAAGAGATTCTTAATTTTGACCTGGAGTATCCACATAAAAACACGTGTTCAAGAACTTCCTTTAACTGACATGACCTATGTCATTGACTACTGGGCTTCTGCTAAGCCCTATTCACAATGGATTGTTGTATCTCTAGAAATGTTGTAGGTATGTCATAATTAATAATCGTGTTCTTACAGCACACCCAAAACATTACTCAATGAGGCTAACAGGAGAATAAAGACACCCAAAAGAGGTCTAAGATGCAGAAGCAATGAGCATAAGCACCCACCAGAAGTCTTTGCTACCGCTGACAGCTTGTGTGCCAGAGCTCAGGACACTGACTGTAGACACAATGTCATCATGCTCATACTTGCAGAACTTGCTGACAATGAGTGTCTCGTTCTCATCCAGCTCCCACAATTCAACAGCACCTGTTGGAAGTGTGGAGAGGGTTGAGGAAAATGAGTGTGGATTACAGTAATACAGTAAGTCACTTCTAGGTTCAAGTGAGTCCACTGTCACTAAACTAACAAAGTAAACTATTACTATTAAAGCAAAGTCCATTATTACTAGAGGATTTAGCTTATTTCCAAGCCATCTGGCTTTACGCTGGCATTACTGTTTCTTAATAACAGACCAGACAATTAAGCAGGGAAAGCTTCTAGGAAGACAGAGAAAGATGGAATGGCTGGCAAAATCCATTATCTGGCTTCTTTGAGAAAACACTGGAAAATAAGTCCCAATAGACAAGGACAAAGTCTCAACAATCTATGTAGCATACAGTCTGGTGTGGTTAAATCTTTCCAATTGCTTGGACATTAGCATTTGTTGAACAATTTGAATAAATGCCCTGTAGCTTCTTTAGAAATGTTGTGAATAACTGAATGTCTTGCACAGTGACAGGTTAAGTACAGAGAGCCCTCCAAAAGTTGTCTTAAGTAGGTAGTGCTCAAGCTCAACTGTCAGAGAGGTTCAGTCTTTAAAGTCCCACTTATCCTTCTATGCAAAGCCTGCCAATATCCAAACACTGGTTTTTTTTTTTTTAAACTCCAAAGACTCCATTGCTGAACCTGACTTTCAGAACAAACAAAGCAGAAGGAAGACATTTAAAAAGAAGAAAATGGGAGGAAATGGAAAGAGACAGCACAGACCCTAAGCATCATCTTTAAGATCAAGATCATCCTTGGTCTGGGTTGAGGGGGGTGATACTGGGAAGATTATAGGAAAGAAAAATGGTTCCAATTCACTTCCTAATTTTGTTAGAAATTCTCATGAGGCAAATTGGAATCTCGGAAACGTTATTTTGCCGCTACACAAGAGCTCTCCTTCGGGCCAACACCCGAAGCACTGAGTATGGGAAATTAAAGATTGAACCCGGTTTGATCTGTACCCCATCGTCCATTCCACCTGTGGGGTTGAGTAGAAAGTGACTCACCTGAATCGGAAGCCACTAGGATACCTCTGTCCCCAACCCAAGTGAGGTCAGCCACTCCGGCCTCCGTCTGGACTCCAGCGGAGCAGAAGCCTTCGTTGGGGGCGGCACAAGGGTCCTTGAATAGCCAGAGGGAGCCAGCCCAGCAGCGGCCACTCAAGCTGGAGGCCCCGAGCAGAAGCGCCCCATCTAAAGGAAGTACAAGCTGTCAGCGCGGGAGGAGTGAAAGAGCTCGTCTCCATGGTGACCGCACAGACCAGCACGCGGGCCGAGTCTGGATCTGTGCTCAGGAACCCGGGGCAAGGGTGGGGACTGAATGAAGAGACGCGAGGCAGGGGTCGGGAAGGCACGCGGGGCGGGGGCAGGCTGGAAAGGCCAGTCCCGGGAAAGGGCAACCCGAGCCAGGGTGAGGGAGCCCCCAGGCCCGGGATCTCCGCTCACCGGACCGATACCGCGCAGCCTCCAACTGCCGTTCCATACAAGCCGGCGCATTAGGGGGAAGGTTCCACTCGCGGACCGCCGGGGGCCCTAAGGGGGGCGGGGTTTCCTTCCGCATCTCCACGGTTCCAGCTCCAACCTAGACCCAAACTGGACGACAGCCCAAGATACGGCACCCGCAGCCCCACGTGGTGCCCCTCTGGGCCTCCGCCCCTCTCCACAGGCTCCAGCCACTCTACATCTCGCGAGAATTGCTTCTACGGTTCCATTCTGCGGTCGGCAGCGGCCCTCTGGCAAAAAGTTCTCCGCCTTCCGCGCGTCTTATCGCGAGAAAAACAATACGAGGCAAAGTTAGTGGACAGAGGGCACAATGTTCTCTTCTCGCGAGATTTGTGAGCGACCATCTTGCTCCCGCCCCTGACAGAGTGTCTTGTTGGGGTCACTGGGACGCAGAGCGTACTGCGCGGACCCTTTTGACCATGCTGTCCCGGGTGGTTTTTTCTGCGGCTGCTGCAGCGGGTGAGATGTCTAGACCCTGGTGGGGGCCATCAGAGTGACTGCAAAGGAGTGTGTCTAGGGTAACTGGAGGAAGTGGGAGGAAAGGAGGTGTAGAAAGGCGCGGCAAGACTTGGGCCTGGGTGGGGAATTAATTACGCCGCTCGCAAGGGGCGCGCGTGGGGGTCTCGGAGTACTGGAGAGGGAGGTGCATGGCCTTAGTGGGCGGGCTCCGCGGGGACGAGGAAGGGACAGACCGGATTTCACCTTGACCTTGCTGACCTGCGCCTTGTTTCTGTGCAGCCCCCTGTCTGAAGAACGCAGCCCTTCTCGGTCCAGGGTAAGTAAGAGGGGTGTAATACCCCCCTTCGTCCTTGTTTTATCACTTCCTTTCACTTCTGTGTAACACCGTCTTAGCTTTAGGCCTGAAATTACCCTTCTTTAGGTAATTTTGAAAGGTTTAAAGCTTCATTGAAACTGCCCGGAACGTTGTCTGGTCATCTTCTGGCAAAGACTAAGAGGGTATGTGATGTGTTAATTAAACTGGAAGCTGGTTTTGGTGTCTTCTAAGCCCCGCCCCTTTCTCTTGTGACCTTCGTCTGGACTTAGCCGCGGGAATTTCTAGATTGCATACCCAGAAGCAAGTTTTAGTAAATAAAATATTGAAGCATGTTGTTTTTAGTGTCTCTCCCATATTCCGACTTTTACTGCCGGATCGTAAGAGTCAGAGAAATTCATTGATTCAGTCAATCTTACCATGCCACTTACTTAACAAAAGATAGAAAAATGAATAAGGCTAACCTGCCTTCCCTGGAGCTCAGTCTCCGAGAGGAGCAGCTACAGATAGTAGTGGTTTAGAGCAAGGACTGTAAAGCTAGAGTTACACCTGGTTCCTTCACGTACCAGCTGTTTCCTCCTCTGCAAAATGGAGATAATAGTACATTATAGTTAGAACCAAGAGACTTAATTCCTGCAAAACTCGAAAAGCAGCACTGGATATAGAGTATGTGCTCAGTGTTAACATCTGTTACTAATGTTTCATAAATCATAAATCATGTTAGTTTCCTTTGGACTTTGTCTTTTTGCTTCCAGACTTAGACCTAAATCTTGACAACATTTGACAACTATTTTTGCCTTGAAAAAAAATGGCTTTTAATTCATTTGTAATTAGTTTTTGTGTGTGCAGTAAAGTGAGATTACAGTCGCTTCCAACTTAGCAGAGAAAAAAGATTCCATACATACAGGTAAACAATTTTAATAGAAGTCATAAACAAAATAATTACATAGGTAAGAGGAACATACTCGATTTCTCTTGTTTCACATTCCCTATCTAATATATCAGCAAGGCTCTTTTTCCAAATTATATATGGACTTGTAACCACTCTTCCAATACCAGTGCTACTGAAGTATGAACCACGGTCAACTTTCTCCTGGTCTGTTTCAGCAGCCTCTTAACTAGTTTCCTAGCATCTCTGTTCTTGTCCCATTATAGCCCATTCTCCTAGTAGCTGTAGGGATTACATGAGCTCCCAACACCAACAAAACCCTCCAGAGCTCCTTGTCTCAGTGAAATAAAATCCAAAGTTAACATAATCCAGAAGGCCCAGCATGAATTGATCTCCTCCTACCTCTTAATTTATCTCCTTATATTCTCTTTTTGGCTTCACTCTCTAGCCATGCAGGCTTCCTTGCTGTTGCTGTGAAAAGCTTATTGTTGCTCAGAATCTTTGTACTTGCTCTCCTCTTTTTCCCCCAGGTCACTGACTTAGATGTCATCTGACCTCACATCAAAAAAGACTTTTACCATTCATTGCTTCTTAGCACCTACCTTACCCCATTTTCCTCCGTAGACTTTCAGCTGCCTGAAGTTGTGTATAGACATACACGCTAACACTATCCACAACCCCACTAGAATGTGAAGGCTGGGGCTTGTCTGCTCATTGTTGTGCCCTCAGCACCTGCCATAAGGGTGAATGAATGTAAGACTGGGGAGACCTTTATTTAAAAAAATATATGCTTGAGATGCTTTGAAGGCTGGTTGGGCTTAGCAGCCATTTAGTGAAAGTCATTTCAGGCAGAAGGAGCAGCATGAGGCATGTGTTTGGGTTTTTTGTTTGTTTATTCTTGAGAGCTCTAAGTAGTTCATATGGCTAGAGGATAGGAGAATGAAGAAAGAGGAGGATTTAGAATCTGACAGTTGTCATGTATACTTTGTTAAGTTTCTTTCCTATAGGCAGGAGAGCCTGAAGAGCTTTAAAGTCAACTTTGCATTTTAAAAACATTGGCACTAGTGTAGAGGGGCTAGGTTTAAAGAGGGTATTTGTTGAGAAGCAGGAATACCAGGTTTTGGATTAAGTAGTTTAGGCAAGAGATGATCAGGGCTTGAACTATGACAGCCAGTTCGGGAGAGGATTTGAGTTGGCCTAAAGCAAGTTCTCTAGTTCTGTGATTTAAATCAGTGGTTCTTGGAGCACCTGGGTAGCTCAGTTGGTTGAACATCCAATTCTTGATTTCAGCTCGTCTCAACTCAGGGTCTTGAGTTCAAGCCCCATGTTGGGCTCCACATTGGGCATGGAACCTACTTAAAAATAAAAAAGGGGTGCCTGGGTGGTTCAGTGGGTTAAGTGTCTGCCTTTGTCGCTAGTCATGATCCCAGGGTCCTAGGATCCAGCCCTTCATCAGGCTCCCTCCTCAGCAGGGAGCCTGCTCCTCCCTCTTCCTCTGCCTGCCACTCCCCCTGCTTGTGTTCTCTCTTTCTCTATCAGATAAATTAAAATCTTTATAAAAAGAATTGAGCATCTGCCTTTGGCTCAGGTCATGATCCTGGGGCACTGGGATCAAGCCCCACATTGGGCTCCCTGCTGGAGGGGAGGCCTGCTTTTTCCTCTCCTGCTCGCCCATCTTGTGTTCCCTCTCTCCCTGTCTTCTCTGTCAAATAAATAAAAATCTTTAAAAAATGAAAAGAAAAAAAATTGTATAAATCAGTGGTTCTCATTCCAGAACAGTATTGCCCTCCAGAGGACATTTGGCAATGTCTGAAGACATTTTTGGTTGTCACCACTGGGGTGGGGTGGGGGGATGCTGACTGGCATTTAGTGGCATAAAGGCCATGGAGATACTGCTGATCACTACAGTGTACACGACAGCTTTCCATTATAACAAAAATTGTCTATAGTGATGAGGTTGAGAAACCCTGATTTAAATGAAAGAATCTTGAGCATGATTCCTAAATTACAAAACTTGGTGGGCTAGCTAATATATTAGGAGGCAGAAATAATCTTCAGAAGCTAAAAGAAACCAAAATGAATGAAATAATATAAATTCTTACACTTTGAAGGGATAGAGGTAGAGTGGGGCTGTGTGGGACAAAAACATACTGAGAATTTGAAGGAGGCTGAGCTTGACAGCATATGTATAAAAGACTAGAGGGTTTTATTTCATCAGAATCTTAATGAACTGTCACTGCTGTAACTACTAAAAATGCAGTCTTGGGCTATTGGACTATGCAAATAGTTTACAAATCCACAGTAATAGTACAATAATTCAAGCTCAGTAATTAGCAAGTTCTCAACACATATTTGTAGAATGAATGAATTGGTAAAGCTGTAGTTAGAGTAATTTTGTTCTGTATACCTTATTGTAGGACACAAAATCAGACAGCTCCTTGTGGACAGTCAGGATGTTTAACCCACATACTTAAACCCACATGTTTAACCCACAATGGGCGTTTTGTATGTTACATATAATAATAAAATTAGAACTAATGGATAGAGGTATCAAGCATATACACAGCATCTCAGAACATAAGTAGAGCTACCCAACACTGGAAAGTCCTGTTTCACACTGTGGTTAATTAGCACCCCATCACAGATTATACTTATAAAGGTCGGAGTTCTGACCATCAGGGTGCTCACAATACATTGGATACGTAATAGCTAATTGCTTACATAGACCTTTATTGTATGCTTAGCACCATTCAGAGCATTTTACCTAAAATCCTCCCAGCAACCCTATAAAATCATATTCTTTATTCCCATTTTACCTAGAGAAAGCTGCAATTACAGAAGCTTCATCTACTTGCTCAAGTGACTGGTGTAGGATTTGAACCCAGATAATCTGTCTGCAAAGTCTACATTCTTACATATTGTAATTCTAATAATAAACATATAAAGTGCTAGACGGATGACCTAGACCTGCAGAATAGCCTTTAATTTTGTCTAATCGCTACCCGTAGGGTATTGCAGGCAACAAGGATCTTCCACACAGGGCAGCCAAGTCTTGCCCCTGTACCACCTCTTCCTGAGCATGGAGGAAAAGTTCGTTTGGGCCTGATTCCTGAAGAATTCTTTCAGTTCCTTTATCCCAAAACTGGCGTAACAGGTAAGCATTTGCCCCGTGTTTGATAGTATGTTTAGGTGGTATAGCTTAGGTGTACGTAGGATTTTAGTGGTCTCTTACCTCTTCCACTTACACAGAAAAATGAAGTCAGCAGTAAATTGTGGAAGTAATTCAGTGGAACAGTTGTGACTTGGTTGCCCTAACTTGTCTGTGAAGTAAAGTGTTTGGGATCTTAACTTGATTTTATAACATTGTCTCCATTTGTTGGTACACACATCCACTGAATGCCTGCTCTGTGCCAGATACTCTTCTGGGCATACAGTGGTGAGCTGTGGTGGCTGCCATCACAGAACACATGTTCTGTCATAGAATAGACAGTAAAGAAATGAATAACTGTATGATACCATTGTCAGGTAGTGGAAAGAGCTGTGGGTTAAAATAAAGCTAGGTAAGATAGTAGAGGTTATTATATTGTATATATAAGTGGAAAACAGAAATTGAGCCATATTTACCAGTTTTTTTCCTTTTAAGAAAGCATACACTATTCTGAGATCTTACATTTATTATAATGCAATCTGCCTTCACTTTACAGTATTTAATCCTCACAGCAGTCTGTAAGAGATTTTTATTACCAAGAGTAACTAGAAAATAAAGAATTTGCTGAGATTTAGTCTCTCTTTGGTGACTGGGTTGGACTTAAATCCAGGTTCTCCAATTCAATATTCTTTTATGGTATCCATTGCCTTTCTTGCTCCAGCTACTGCTGTGACTAGGAAACACTGGAAACCAAGGTGATTGTTGTCTGTTTTTTTTACCCCTCCAGGGAGTGGCCGAAAAGAACATTGCTGTAACTGAAATTGCAAGAAACATTAGGGTCCTCAAATCCCCAAAGAAGATTTAAAAGAAAAAAAGTTACCTATGATAGGCTTTTTTTTTGCAAGTTCACAGTTAAAATTTTTAATTTATGTTCATTCAAATTTAAAGTTTATGTAATGGAGGCAAATTTTTAAAAGACCTGTTGAAATTTTTTATGGAAAACTGGATAAAATACATTTGAAACTGTTAATGCTTTTTATTCCTGTAATACATCGTAACATCCTTTGGTACTTGTGTTGCTCAGAAACACTTGTAAAGTGCTGCCCTTTAGGGAGCAGTTTTGTCTGTTTCTCATATCTTCTGAGGCATAATATCATGGTGTCCTTTCAGAGCTCACAGCCTGGTTAAAGAAGATAGTTATATTTGAAGCATTGTAATTAGGCATTGTAGGAATTGAGAATCCTAATATTGAATTCATCCATTTACATATATACTATTTTCTGTTAGGGTTTTTTTGTTTGTTTTCTTGCTTGCTTATTTCCAGTGTCAGGTAGGCAGGAATGGATAAATTTTATCCTGACCAGTGTTCCCATTATAGTATATTTAGTTGCACAAATTACTTAATCTGTCACGCCAGGCACTCTGCATACCTTATTTCTCAGTTTCTTCCATCCTGTGAAGAAAGTACTGTTTGCGTTTTACAGGAGGAAACTAAACCTCAGATACTTGCTTAGTTTCTTCTGTGTTGCAGAGCCAGATTTCCTGGAGTCCAGATCCTTGTTTTTTTTCCACCCTACCATGCTGCTCCTCAGTGCAGGGTTATTTATAAATCCAGCTACTCTGAATCATTACATAACACCTTCAACAATCAAATGTAGGACTTTCTTTCTTTCTTCTTCTTTTTTTTTTTTTTTTTTTTTTTTTTAAGATTTTATTTACTTGACAGAGATCACAAGTAGGCAGAGATAGAGGAAGGGAAACAGGCTTCCCGCTGAGCAGAAAGCCTAACGTGGGGCTTGATCCCAGGACCCTGGGATCATGACTTGAGCCGAAGGCAGAGGCTTTAACCCACTGAGCCACCCAGGCACCCCAAAATGTAGAACTTTCTGTCTCTCCTTTCAGATATAGTATATCCATCATAAAGTAACTTTTCCTTTTTTCAGGACCGTATGTGCTTGGAACTGGACTTATCCTGTATTTTCTGTCCAAAGAAATATATGTGATTACTGCAGAGACCTTCTCTGCCATATCAACAATAGGGTTGCTTATCTATGTAGCTAAAAAATACGGTGCCTCTATTGGAGAATTTGCTGATAAACTCAATGAGGTAAGCACTGCAAACCTGATTTCTCATTTTAGATGGTATTAAAAGCATCAGTACCATCAAGTGATGTTTCTGATGTTAATGTTAGGGGACAAGCATTTAGAAATGAATTGATTACAATGATTAAAATTATAGAGTATTAATGTTGGTTACTAATTTGAGACTTTTTTAAATCTATAAAACTTTGTCCAGTTTTTTCATAGTTATGTTCATTCAACAAGATATTGCATAGCTATTATGAGCAATTATTTTTTAAGGATTTGTGCATTTCTGCCTGGATGTGTATACGCTTCTTCATGAGTGTTTTCACAAATGAGGAATATAACTTTGAGAAAGCATAGAATGAAGCTGTTTTTATTGCCCCTAATGCTTTTGCTGATCTTTTTTGTAAAATAATTGCAGCAAAAAATTGCCCAGCTAGAAGAGGCGAAACAGGCTTCCATCAAACAGATCCAGGATGCGATTGATATGGAGAAGTCACAGCAGGCACTGGTTGACAAGCGCCATTACCTTTTTGATGTCCAGAGGGTAGGTTTCAGAACCTTCTAAGGAAAATAAAGTTACTCATTTTTGTGCATTTAAGACAAAAATTAGAATTTTATGAGGAATGGTTGAATATCTTGAGCATAGTTTATTTAGAAATGAGATTCAGGTGGGGCTTGGCAATTACAGCTATTTAGGTGTTTAATATCTACCAAGTAGATAAATAGTTACTCTAAAATTATAATAAAAGCTATAAAAGAACATATTTTGGATCCACACAAAAGGAAAGTAGCCATTAAATTATAGCTGACTAAAAAATGATACTATCTAGGGCCATAGGTGAAATACTCAGGTATGCTTGCTATGAGGAAGTCTGAGACCTTACATTCCAGTTCACAAAGCAAATTCAGATAGCTGTGAAGCTTTTTACAAACATGGTCAGGGCATCATTAGATTCTAAAATGCTTCATTTCTGAAACATTTTTAGGAATATGCTCAAGTATTTTTGTTTAACATCACATTGTTACTTACTTTGAGCCCCTGGTTTATCCTGATATTTACAGTGAGATGCCCTTATATTGAAATTTTATGTTACAGAAGTGCATATGAAATGAAAAGTGAGATGCTAAAGTAAAGAGTATCTGAAATAGTAAAGATCTAGGCTAGTATTACTTAGTGTGGTCTTAGTATCACATGTATCAGTCCTCTTTGGTGCAGGTTTATGGACCCAGGCCAAGACTTGTATGCTCAGAAACACTGTTAGATATTTTTAAAACTGATCCCTAAAGATTCTTAAGCACATAAATGTTTGAAAACCTCAGGAAACTTTAGAACCTCTCCATATATATTTAGGTTTCAACCAGAGAATGCTTCCTATCTCATACATGATATATACACAAAAAATCTGACTTCTCAGGATGTATCTCTTTAATAAGAATCATATGGTAGTCTTTACCTTTTTACTTACTTATGAAATATTTAATGACTCGATTGAGCTTTTCCTGTATAGAGACTCTGGTCAAAGGCAGGTGTTTGGGAATAAAAGAAAAGTCTGCTTTCATGGAGTCTGCCTTCTAGCCAGGGGCTGAGAGAATAGAAAATAATTGAGCAGATAGGAATGTCAGTGATAATGAGTGTTGTGTATTACAACAAACTAGGAAAGGAAGAGAGATCTTAGAAGAAGGGAGTCACTTATAATGGGCAGTCTAGAAAGGCCACTAATTTGTTACTTGAACAGATTTCTGAAGAAGTATTGGTGAAAGCTCTGTGGACTGGTGGGGAAACAGTATTGTAGCAGAGTGAGGAAAAATTTTAAGGGCCCTAAACCTGGAAATTTATTTGGTATAGTCAAGGAGTAGTAAGGAGACCAGTGTAGTTGAAGCAGAATGAGTGAGGAGGAGAAAGGAAATTAGTGGTCAGGGAGGGGCTAGAGTGGGTCGAGTCTTATAGCCTTCTCTGTGGACTGTGATCTACTGTGAGTAAGAAAGACATTGAAGCTTTAAGCAGAGGAGTAACACGATCTCACTTGCCTTGATGCAAATAGCCTTTGGTCTTGTAGCATTGGCTTGAAATGCCTACAAGTTAGTGAAGTAGAGTTGTTAGGTGTAGACCATTGGATATAGGAGTTTGGAATTTATGAGGAGAAGTCCAGAATTCCAGGCTGGAGATTTGGGAGTCATAAGCTGACAGGTTGTACTTAAAGTTTTAAGACATGATGGGGAAGAACCAGTGAAAACAAGGACAGTTCCAATGAGTAGTCATCCTAGTTATGGTCAGGAAATAAACGGCTTACAAATTTGCCATGGATTTAGCAACATGGAAGTTCTTGGTAATCTTGGTAAGGGCTGTTTTAGGAAGTAATGGGAGTTGGTTGAAGAAAACATGGAAGGGAAGAGATTGGAGTCAGTATATACAACTGTCAAAATTGTCAAAGTTTTACTGTAATGGTAGGAAAAGGAATTAGTTGCTAGGAGGGGAGGATATAGGAATCAAGAGCTTTTTTTAAAGGATAGAAAGTATTGTTACATGTTAGTGTTTGATAAAAGGAGAGAGAACAATTGATGCAGAAAAAAGGGAGAGAAATTTGCTGGAGTAATGCCCTTCAGTAGGCCAGAGGACTTGCAGTAAACGTGCGGGTGACGGGGCTGGCATTGACAGCTCAGCTGCAGTTACAGAAGGAAGGCAAAGTACACAAGTATGGGTTCAGACTGGTTTACATGGTGTGAGAAGTTTGTAGAAGCTCTTTTACTGCTCCCCTTTTCTTGGTGAACTAGGATGAAGGTCATGTGCTGAGAGTGAAAGTAGTCGAGATACCAGAGATGTAGGAGAAAAAAGACCGGGAGGATGAATGGACTAAAGAAATGTACTTAGAGGTATTAAGGGCCTCCTTGAGATTAAAACAGGCAAACCTGTAAAGATTCTCATTACAGACTAGAAGATAACAACATCCCTGTCACTGTTGTTAAATCTATTATTTTCCTGGAGATAGTAGCTGGATGCAAGAGTATCGACATAATTATTAAAATAATAACCAAATTCAGTCAGGTGTCTAGGTACACCGTTAATATCTGATAAGCAAAATCTGTACTCTTCCATATACAAATAGCAGTCAGTTAGGCAGTACACTGGAAGAAGATAAACTGTATAGGAAAAGATGCCTTGCGTAAACTTCACTAGAAATGTGCAGAGTTTTTCCTTCAAAAAACATAACGATGCTTGTGAGGTATAAGGTTCTAAGAGCCTTGTTCTTAGATTGGAAGGCTCAGTGTTACAAAGACATCAGTTCTCCCTACTTTAATCTTTACACTTAACACATTCCTAGAAGGAAAATAACTAATAGCCTGGAGGGAGGGGATGTTGGGACTTGGACACATTGATTATTAGTTAAAAAAGAAAGAAAGACTATCCAGGAATATTTTGAAAAAGAGAAGTAATAAACAGTCTTGCCAAATATGAAAATCCGTTATAAGATTATAAGGAGTTGTAAATAGTGTGGTGCAGTGCATGAATGGAAAGTCAGTGTGGCACAGTAGAGGAGAAGATCTAGAGATCCATTTAAATGCTAAGAACGCTAATGCAGTGTAGATGTCTCAGTTCCGTTGTAGAGGGGAGAGAATTGGCACCTGTGTAGACACAGCTTTGGTTTCCTACCTTTCACTTTCTATTAAAATAAATTCCAAATGAATTAAAGATCTTTGTAAGAAATGAAGTCATAAGGTAGAAAAAGAGAACATAAAAACAAAAAAAAATACCTTTGGAGTTGACAAAGCCTTTTTTTTTTTTTTAGATTTTATTTATTTATTTGACAGAGATCACAAGTAGAGAGGCAGGCAGAGAAAGAGGGGAGGAAGCAGGCTCCCTGCCAAGCAGAGAGCCCGATGCGGGACTCGATCCCAGGACCCTGAGATCATGACCTGAGCTGAAGGCAGAGGCTTAACCCACTGAGCCACCCAGGCGCCCCTAACAAAGCCTTTCTAATAAAGATTTAAAAATCCACAAACTTAATGGTGACAGATGTTAACTAGGCTTACTGTGGTGGTCATCTCACAGTATATTTGAAATACTGAATCTATGTTAAACACCTGAAATTATGCCTCAGTTCATAAAACCTTTAAATTACACCTCAATTTTTATGAAGTCCATGGATCAAGATGTATGTACACACACACAACCAATAGAGTATTGCTGAGCCCTCAGAAGGAATGAAACCTTGCCATTTACAACAATATGGATGGAGCTAGAGAGTATTATGCTAAGTGAAATAAATCAGAAAAAGAAAAATGCTGTATGATTTCACTCATGAAATTTAAGAAACAAAATAAATGAGCATGGGGGAAAAAAGAGAGGCAAACCAAGAAACAGACTCTTAACTGTAGATAACAAACTGATGGTCACAGAGGGGTGGTGGGTAGGGGTTGGATGAAATGGTTGATGGGAATGAAGGAATGCACCTGCTACAATGAGCGTTGGGTGTTGTATGGAAGTGTTGAATCGCTGTATTCTACACTGAAACTAATATTACACTGTATGTTAACAAACTGGAATTTAAATAAAACTTGAGAGAGAAAAAAAAAAAAAATTTTAAAAACCCAGAAACTATAAGAGGAAAAGTTGTTAAATGGATCTCATGAACGTTTTACATGTAAAAATAATCATACACTAAGTTAAACGACAAACTGGGAAGAATAAGTTTTTTCCATCTGACACAAAAGGGTATTTCCTTAGGAGAGACCAACATCCCAGTAGAAAACTAGGCATAGGACATAGACCATTCATAAATAAATAAGTGTAAGTGGTTTCTGAATATGTAAATGTTCTTAGATAATGACATTAAAATTCCTATTTTTTCTGCTTATGAGGATAGAGAGTAAAAGGTTTAATTATCATTGGTTAGGGTTTGAAGTAATAAGCATTTGTGTTACTGGTAGGAGAATGAAGTGTAGTTCAGCTTTATGTAGAATGTGACAGTATTAATCACAGTTTAAGAGCATGGGTTTTATAGCCTGGCTCCTTGTATTCAGATTTTGGCTTCACAATGTATTACCTCTGTGACTTTTGATGAGTTCCTTAGCTTCTGCTTCAGTTTCTTTGCTGTAAAATGGATATAATAATAGCAACTATCCAGTAGTATGATTATAAGACTTAGCTGAATTGACACAGTTTTTAGAATATAGTAGGTACTATATTGAGTACATGTTATTATTACAGCAAGTTTTTTTTTTTGTTAACTTTGTTTTTTTACTTATTTTAAAGATTTTATTTATTAGAGAAAGAAAGAGAGAGCGTGCACGAGCGGGATGGGGAGGGGAGAGGGAGGAGCAGACTCCCCACTGAGCAGGGAGCCCAGCAGGGGCCTGGATCCCAGCATGACCTGTGCTGAAGGCAGAGGCTTTACCAACTTAGCCACCCAGCCACTCCATTTATAGCAAGTATTTACACATAGGTGCAAAGACATACAGAACAGTTGCAGCATTATTTCTGGTAGAAAAAATTGGAAGCAGTTTAATGTATTAATAGAGTTTAGCTAAATGAACTCTGGATTATGGGACACCGGTGTAATAGAATTCAGGGTAACTTAAAATTGTGGTGGGTCTAGATGTCACAATTAGTAAAAGTGATGTGTGTGCATGGGTATGTGTGCATGCCTGCCTATACCTGTATTTTGTTTACTGAATATATTTGGGAGAGAATACAAGAAATACAGGAAGATGGTGCTCTGTGGGTGGATGAGAGGAAACTCACTTTATGTACTTTTAAGTATATTTTTGCCATATGCTATTAGAATTTATTTACCACATTCATCTCTTATCTGTTCATGTTAAATAAAATATTATCATAAAATACAAGAAAGTGGTGAGGTATTCTAATCGCAGAATCCACAGAGTGGAAGTGATCCTTCAGTGATGCCAAGTATTTCATCGGTTCTGAATTTTGCTTCAGAATAACATTGCTATGGCACTGGAACTTACTTACCGGGAGCGGCTGCACAAGGTATACAGGGAGGTGAAGAATCGCCTGGACTATCACATCTCTGTGCAGAACATGATGCGTCGAAAGGAACAAGAGCACATGATAAACTGGGTGGAGAAGCATGTGGTGCAGAGCATCTCTGCACAGCAGGTATTTGGCGTTCAGAAGCTTCTGGAGTTGTACTGGTTTCTCTTAATGGGCCCCTGCTATTGCTCTCTTAGGATAGGAGTAGCTGTCAAGGAGTCTTTAGCCTAGAGATGCTGGGGTTGCCCTGGTTCATTGTGGGTAGTGGTAACGTGGAAGACACTGCACAGCTACGTTGGTGGCTTTCCTCGTCCTCACAATGTGGTCTCCACAGGGTCCCTCACAGTCTGAGACAGTGGCAGATAATTGAGAACACTGATGGTGGCACACTTGTACTCAGGTTCCATCACGTGGGAAACGTTAACCTACATAGTTCATTTCTCTGTACAGCAGACTGGATAAAACTTTCTGAGTCCCTTCCATTCCCTAATACCATGATCTCTACTCGGTTTCCTCCCAGCTGCTTACATTGTTGCTCTTGAACAGAAAAGAAATGTTTTTTTTTTATTACTTGCCTTAATTTGTTTTCCTTTTTAAAGGTTATATTCCTTTTTTAATTAGGACTTGATTTCTTCTTTCCCAAATATATGGAATATATAGGCATTTCTGATAATTTTCTATATAGCCATCAGGGACTAGAAGAACAGGGTCTACCAACATTTAGTGATTTTTTTTAAGTAAATTGTCTTACCTAAAAATAACATAATTAAGAAATGGGGAAAACCCTAAAGAAAAAAGATAAAATTTTTATTCTTAACATTTCTGTGTTAATGTTTGTTAGGTTGCTGTTTCTCATGCAGCTTTTAGCTATACAAGCTAACAAGTGGCACGTGGTTATAGGAGTGCCTGGCTTCAAATTCTACTTAGATTTCACTCATAAAAACTGTGAGCCAGGAAATTTTAACTAATTCCCTGGATTTGCTTAGAGTAAATTGCATCCCCCCTTGATACGTAAAAAATTTGTAGTAGTCTGTCATGTCATCTTGAGAGTCTGTAGGAACCTCAAGATCTTGTAACAGGAACTGTCATTTAGAATTACAGTATTTATACGTACTTCTGTTATTTGGAGAGGTCTAACTAGAGTTCTCTTTCCTTATCATAGGAAAAGGAGACAATCGCCAAGTGCATTGCAGATCTAAAGCTGCTTGCAAAGAAGGCTCAAGCACAGCCAGTTCTGTAAATGCATCTGTCCCAGTGGAGACAGCTAGAAGCAATTGACTGAAGAAATTAGTCCATGTGACACAATCTTTCTGTATTGCTATCTACTGAAGTTACACTTCACCTTCCCTAAAAATGAAAAGTCTGTTTCTTATAGTGAGAGAATTAAAACAGTCTGTTGGTGAACAAGATGTTTTTCATCCTTCCATGATCACTTTTGAATGAGAAGTTGCTATTAATAAAACTTGTTGGTGGCTAATGATTACCAAGCTATACTTTAAATCTGTAGTTAATTCTACCATCTTGCACTGTATAAGTGATAGTTGAAACTAGGTTTTTCAGGTTGTATAATATTCTGAAATATTTTAACATCATATGGCTAAAAATTGAACGCATCATTGAACTGATGTTTTAGTGGTAAGCTGTTTCTGGCTACTGACAAGTTACAGGAAATTTAAAGCTTTTTATTATTAAAATAACTAAAGGAAGTGTGTATCCAGTCACATTGGTTTTATTATTTTAGTATGTCTGTAGGATATATTATGGACCCAATGTGTTATAAAATTAACCTAAAGAGTCCAGCAGATATGTCAAAAAATTCTGCCCTTACATAGGCTTGTTTTGTTTTTTGTTTTACTTTTATTTTTATTTTTTAAATATTTTATTTATTTATTTATTTATTTGACACAGAGAGATCACAAGGAGGCAGAGAGGCAGGCAGAGGGGGAGAAAGGAGGAAGTAGGCTCCTGCCGAGCTGAGAGCCGGATGTGGGACTCCATCCCAGGACCCTGAGATCATGACCTGAGCCAAAGGCAGAGGCTGAACCCACTGAGCCACCTACGTTCCCCCATAGGCTTGTTTGTATTTAATTCTCCCATACTTATTTAAGGATGTACTTACAAACAAAGGGCAACTTACATAATAGGAAATATTTGAAAATGTGTACCATTTGGGTAACTGCTATTTTCTCTCACTTCCTAGGATTTTAATTCATGTAACAGCCGATGTAGGGTCAGTATTTATTGGTAGCTAATATATTCATCTGCTACAGAAATCAGATTGACATCTTTATTGTTATTAAAGAGATTTTGCTATGGTTGGCAGAGGTGCTCCAAATTCTTTGTTTAACAAAGGATTTATAAATACCTAATTTGTGCTAAGCACCATTCTTCACTGGTCATACAGAGATAAAATTGCCTCTCAGTTAAAAATCTAGAAAAGGCAGTAAGAGTATGTGAACAATAGAGACTTTAGCACCGGTGCTTTGAGAATATAATGGCACTTCAGGTGGTTTCACTAGCCTCGTTTTCCTTTTATAGAACTATCAGTAAGCATTCAGTCGGAGAAGCAGAACTACTAGGACAGAGGTTTGTACGGAATTTGATTTGGCACTGTTGTGGGAGCTGCTTAAGCATGGCTCTCTGAGGCTGTTAACCTTTGTTTCTGATGTAGGAGCTCGAAGTCCAAGAGTAGGCAGGGAAGAGGGGAAGATGGCTGTAAAGTGGGAGACACAGGAACAAGTAGAAATCGCAACCACAGACCGAAACTCTTGTCATTTTTATTACCTCGGACTTTGATGGTATGGCTTCCAGAAAAGCCTGGGTCCTTTTTCACACATATTACGGTGGCCAAAGGTTAGAAAAGCTGAAGAGTGCTCCAGGAAAAGACGGGGAAGTTGTCGGCCAGTTAACAACTGGGAGCCACAGATCACCAACAACACATATGAGCTCCTAAATAGTTGCTGCTTCACATCTGCTCTGTAAACTTGCTCAGGGACCGATTGCTCACTCTAACAGAAATATTCAGGGAAGAGAATTCTGGAAAGTAATTTCGTGTAACCCACTCAACACATTACAAACCACCACAATAACTAGCCTATTAATAAATGTTAGCCTGGATGAATAATACTGAAAGCAAAAATCTAATCCCAAGAAGTCCGTGAACATCCAGTGAAGTGGAGAGAGCAGAAAGGTGACAGGTAAGAAAGGGAAGGCTGAGCTGGTGTTTGAAAGAGAAAGCCAAAAGAGTTAGGGGTTGGGTCCAGAAAGAAGGAGCAGTACTCATGATTGTGGGGAAGCTAATGTAAAAGAGGAACATTTTTAAATCTAAGTTACTCAAGTGAAATACAAATAGGAGTTATATTAGGGTCTTTAAATGTTCTGCTTAGCAGTTAGATTTTGTTCTGAGGACCGGGGAGCAGAGGAATGACAACTAGATTTTAGTTTCAGAAAAGGTACTGTCAACAGTTTGGGGAGAGGCAGAGCTTGCTCAGCGGCAGGATCATTCTAGCCAAAAGACATTGAAGACCTCAACTGAAGGCCTTGTCAGTGTGGTTGGAAAGAAGGTAATTGAGAAACACTAAAGGCAACGTTAATGGGACTTGAGTGTGCAGATAATGGAAGGAAGGAACAATCAATGTGAGTTACAGCTTTCTTGAAGGATAAGTTATAGCCTGAAAGGGAAGAGAATGGGAGGCACTGTTACCGTGACTCAGGAAAGAATGTAAGTAAGTATAGAGCCATGAAAAAATATCAGTGTTTTTGAAATGGTAGAGGATTACACAAAAAAAGGAATAGCCAGTTATTGCAGGAAAACCAGGAGAGAGCAGTGTCAAAAAAATCAAGACCGTGGAGAGTTCTGTGTCAGAAGAGCCACTTTTTCAGGGAGATTAAGAGGACTCAAAGTGCGCATTAGAGTTAATAGCAGAAAGTCTCTGGTGGCCCATATTAGAGTAGGTTTGGTTGAATAGCAGGGCAAAAGATAGATTACGGTTGTGGTAAAGGATTGAGAAGCAGTGAGGAAATAGATCTACATAGAATAATTTTCAGAACATTACTCACCCTCACTGGTATTGTCTACACCCCTGTTGGATTCCTTAAAGACATCTCAAATGTAAGTTAAAAATAGATCTCTTAGTCTCCACCCCCACCCTGCTCTTCCTAAGTCTGCTCTATCCCATAATGGCACCACCTTTCACCCAAGTTGGCCAGCCCAAAAAACTAGCAGTCTACCTTAGTCCTTCTCACTGTTCGTTTTTTTTTTTGTTGTTGTTGTTGTTTTTTCTTAAGATTTTACTTATGAGAGTGAGCAGTCGCAAGCAGGGGATAGGGGGAGGTGGAGGAAAGCAGACGAAGCCAACTCCCTGTTGAGCAAGGAGCCTGAAAATGATAATGTGGGGCTCGATTCCAGGATCCTGGGATCATGACCTGAGCCAAAGGCAGATGCTTAGTCAGTTGAGTCACCCAGGAGCCCCAGGCTTTCACTTTACCCAGTCCATCAGCAAGTCTTGTTTACTTCTACTCAAAAATTATCACAAATATGTCCACTCCTACCACTGCCTAATCCAAGCTGCCATGTTTCACTTGGACTACTACAATTCTCTGTCGTACACTTGCATCCTTTTAACAATTCTCTGCAGCCAAAGTGAGCTTTATAAAATGTAAGTTGAATCCTATCACTACCCTGCCTAAAACTATGTAATGCTCTATCACATTTAGAATAAAATCTGATCCTTATCTTATTTACAAGGTACTGTATGATCTGGTCCCTAGCAATGTCTCTGACCTCATGACCACCACTCTCCCTATTGATTCTGCTTTGGCCACCCTTTCTTTGCTGTTTCTCACACATCTGAACTGTTCCAGTTTGAACGCTTTGCACAAACTCCAAGCTTCCCAGACAGGTTGCCACAGATGGCTAATATGCCGGAGATACTACTTAATATGTGGGGCAGGGGGGCTGACCCTCAGGCCAACGATTTCAGGCTAAGAACAGTTTCATCTGGGGC
Organism: Mustela nivalis; assembly: GCF_964662115.1. Classification (NCBI taxonomy): domain Eukaryota; kingdom Metazoa; phylum Chordata; class Mammalia; order Carnivora; family Mustelidae; genus Mustela; species Mustela nivalis. The sequence goes on along the minus strand of NC_139029.1, from coordinate 103,925,494 downwards.
TTCTCATCAGGCCATTTGGTCTGAGCAGAGTCTAAGAACAGGCCCCACAGTGCCCAGAACCAGAGAACCATATGACCAACGTCTTGCATTCAGCAACACTGACACATTGCCAAGAGAGGGTTTTCCCACCTGGACATAAGCAATGGTGCCCAGTTGTAGAGCACGTGCTGCTTCTCTTGGGCCAGGGGCCATGGATGTGCTAGAGGAATTTGTTTACCTGTGCCCAAGCAGTATGATGTCAACCCAAAGAGGAGGTGATAAGCCAAGCAGGAGTCCTAGAGGCAAAACTCCAGACCCCGGCTCCAAATCTCTACTTCCAAATTATCAGAAATGTATTTCTATGCGGTAGATGTGGTTTGGGACCTACCAACCGGCTGCATGGTGACTGGCTGGCTGGGCAATCTGCAGATGAGAGTATCATGATTATTTCTTAAGTATGTGATATGAAAAAGTCCAGTTGAATTTGAAGTATTTTTGTATGAGCAAAAGAAATCAATTACATTGTTAGTGAAAAAAGGGAAATGTTAGATTCTTTTGTTGTAAGTTTTATACTGAGCAAAACAAATTATTTTCAATGATAAATAATAATCTGAAGACCATTCTAGTCAAGTCAATCACCCTAATTTGGTGGTTATTCTTAACATCCCTCATGGTAAGATAACCCAGAAATGTTTCCTGATGTGATTAAATATAAAGTAGACAATGTCTCCTATGATGTAATCTAGCCAAAAATAATGAACTTGAATCTGTCAAGGCTTAAGATGTAAATTCCAGTTTCCAGGAACTACAGGAGATAGAGGAACAAGATAAATGACACTAAAGGAAGTAATTAAATTAAGGATTATGTTTCTCCATGTATTAGGTCTTAAGTGTTTTCCATTAAAGTTTTTTGATGTTCTCTGTTAAGGTCTGGTACCTCTTTTATAACATTTATTCTAAAAACTCTCTATTCTTTATTAGTATTATAAAATGTACCTTGCTTATATTTTCTATTTGTTGTTGAAGAAATAAAATTAAGATGTGGATTCCTGGAACTTTGTTGGTTGGGGTTAAAATGCAATTGAAATGCAAAATCTTGTAACATTTGCTTCCGGTAATGGTAGATTAGGTAACTCAGACTGTGCAACTGAAGAAATTTTTTAACATCTGAGTGAGATATAATACATATCTTAAGAATATTAAAGCACTGGGGCGCCTGGGTGGCTCAGTGGGTTAAAGCCTCTGCCTTCGGCTCAGGTCGTGATCCCAGGATCCTGGGATCGAACCCCGCATTGGGCTCTCTGCTCAGCAGGGAGCCTGCTTCCTCCTCTCTCTCTGCCTGCTTCTCTGCCTACTTGTAATCTCCGTCTGTCAAATAAATAAATTAAATTTAATTTAAAAAGTTAAAAAAAATATTAAAGCACTAAGAGTTAATGAGATATCATCAGGCCAAGGACCGAAAGACAGTGGAAGTTCAGAGAGGTGAGTTTAGCACTCGGGCCCACATATGCCCTGGAAGCATTTGCCAATCTGAGAGAGATGGCCAGAAGACTAAACTATTCTTTTGGTGACTTCACAGAATAGTGGCTATTCTCAGAGAAATGAAGGATGGAGTCAAGGACCCACTGAGGAGGGGAACCGAGTAAACATCACCACTTCCCACCACCACCAACACACATACAGTCCGCTGTACTTGGAAATAAAGGTGAAGACCAAAAAACCAGCCCTTCCATGGCCAGTGCCCTGTTGTGAGTGGATAACTCCATGAACACTCAGCCTTGAACTTGGATTAAGGTGATCCCAGATTGCTGGTGGCGCCAGGTTCCTGGCAAAAGCAATACAAAAACCTGGTTTAGAGGAATAAAACGTGACCCTACTCTTATATTTCTACGAATGATTTTTCAAACCCAATTTTACAGTAAAATATAATCAGATGATTAGAAGATAAGATACTGTAAGCAAAAACTAAATATTAAGCCATAAACTAAATATGCTTATTGTATTAAAGCAGATAAAAGTCAAGTTTGAAAATGTTGACAGAACTGAGCATACATTTAAAGAAACAGAAAATTTGAAGAATATAAATTCTAGAACTGAAAAAAATATATAGAAAAATTAGCTCAGTTGGCTCTTGTCAATAGCAGATTAGACCATGGTGAAAGGAGCAATTATGAACTGGAAATAACTTAGAATATCTAGAAGGAAGGAGAGAGAGACAAAAAAAAAAGAGAGAGAGAGAGAGAGAAATACCAAATGGAGAGTAGGAGAGAAGATACAACAAGGTCTAATATGCAGTTGGAATTCCCAAAGAAAATGAAGCAGAGGCAATACTTAAAAGAGCTCACAGCCAGAAAATCATGACACGAAGTGGTCGATATATGGGGAGGAAAAAACCAACCAGGATTCCATGGCATTAAAATATCTTTTAAGAATGGACGAGAAATAAAAATTTTGAAAGAACTAAATGAGTTAACAACCAGCAGCACTTCACTGAAACACTAAAAGGTATCCTTAAGACAAGGAAAATGATCCCATAGAAAATGCCAGAAACGGGAAAAGGAAGAAAAACAGCTGTTAAATACGTGAGTAGAGGGGTGCCTGGGTGGCTCAGTGGGTGAAGCCTCTGCCTTCGGCTCAGGTCATGATCTCAAGGTCCTGGGATCGAGTCCCGCATCGGGATCTCTGCTCAGCGGGGAGCCTGCTTCCTCCTCTCTCTCTCTCTCTCTGCCTGCCTCTCTGCCTACTTGTGATCTCATTCTGTCAAATAAATAAATAAAATCTTAAAAAAAAAGAATACGTGAGTAGACCTAAGATAAGTGTAAAGATAAGCTCTTGGGAGATTGAAATATTTTTATGTAGTAGTAGACAAATTCATAATCACATCCATGACTAAAAAATTAGTAAGCAGTTAGGATATAGAATTTGGACAGAACAACAAACTGTACTTAATAGAGACATACAGAATGCTACTGCCAATAACCACAGGCTACACATTCTTCTCAAGTACATATGAAATAGCATTCAAAGGGCCCCTGGATGGCTCAGAGTCACTTAAGCCGCTGACTCCTGGTTTCGGCTCAGGTCATGATCTCAGGGTTGTGATACCGAGCCCTGTGTAGGGCTCCACGGAGTGCAGAGTCTGCTTGAGATTATCTTTCCCTCTCTCTTTCCCTCCTTGTCAAGCTCTCTCTCTCTCACTCAAATAGATAAACAAATCTGGTGGAAAAAAAAAAGATAGTATATAAAAATTGACCATGTAATATTGTATAATGCATGCTTCAACAGATTTTGAAGGATTGAAATCATGCATAGTATTTTTTGTTGATCACAGAGCAGTTGTGCTTAAAAATTAACCAAATGATAAGGAAATCAATGTGTATTTTGAAATTAGGAAATACATTTCTAAGCAATCCATGCCTCAAAGAAGAAATTAGAAAGTATTGTGAAATGAATGACAAAAAACAGAAGATACAAAGGTGCAAGGAGTACGAAATCTGGCCCCAAACTCCCTGAAGTCGGGTTTGTGGTTAGAGAATCCTCAAAAGTTGTTTTGTTTTTCTCTTTCTCCTCTGCCCAGAGCCAAGACTGGAATAAACCAGCGTGACAGGCAGAGTTCTGCAGTGTCCCCCAGTGTCTTCCCTGGTGTTACCCCGGTAAAATCCCTTCCCCTGAGCACTGATGGACTCTGTGACTTGCATCTAATGATACAATATACCAAAGGTGATATGTTGCCACTCCCTCCATTGGGTTATTTTATGTGGCACAGGTGATGAGAAGTCACCCCACTGCTACATTACACTGTAGACCACCATCCTGGCAGCCTGGCAAGACTCTCCTGCCGGCCTCAAAGAAGCAGACTGGCATGTTGTGAACTACCTATGAACAGGGCCACAGGTGGGGAACTACAGGCAGCTTCTAGGACCCGAGTAAGAAGCTAGGGCCCCTCAGTCGCACAGCTGAAAGGAGAAGAATTCGTGCAAAAAATGGAGTTTGGAAATAGATCTTCTCCTAGTCCGGCCTCTGATGAAACCAAGGCCCCAGCCAGTGCCCTCACTGCACTCTGATAAGACCCTAAGCAGAGAACCCTGGTAAGCAGTACCAAAGCCTCTAACTCACAGACACTGAGAGATAATAAATGTGTACTCTTTTAGGCTTCAGAATGTGTGATCATTTGTTATGCTGCTGTTGAAAGCTAGTACAAGGATCCTTAACATGTCCTTCTGTGGCTTTTTTCCTAATCCACCCACTGTGGTTCTCCTTTCAGAGGGTCTGATGCAATCCACCCCCCGACTCCCTCCTTGGTGCAGGCTTTAGATTCGGTTTCCTGATCTCATGCACATGGCCTTTCGACCCTAACTGAGTCAACAAAAATTAGCAGCTGTTCCCAGAGCAAACCCCAGCTCCAGCTCTCACTCAATATGCTTCCTTTGTACTTTTGAGGATTCCCAGCATCCAGTTCAGCCACGCATTTCTCAATTCTGGTGTTTAAAATGTTTCATCAGCATTGGCTGGTGTTCTTTGACAAGAGGATCTCTTTAAAGATCCAGTCTGTTCTATGTCCTGGGATTCGTGTTCACCGTTCAACCCACTGAAGTCTTATTCTCTGCCACTGCCACACCCTAAGCTGTGTTCACAGAAAGGGGTCATCATGATCCCTTCATTTCCAGATCCAGTCCACTCTTTCCAGTCCTCATGTTACTGGGTCTCCCTCTTGGCAGCATCTGGTGCTGTTGGCCACAGCTTTCCTTCCTTCCTTTTCTTCCTGGCTTCTAATAGCTTGTGTTCGCTGTCACTGCTTCCTCTCAGTTTCCTTAGCTGACAGCTGTCTGCCTCCCTCTAAATATTGGTGTTTCTCGGGGTTCTGGCCTATGAATTTTTATTCCCACTCTACAGGCTACGTGGACAGACTTAGCCATTCCCATGGCTTTTACTATCACTTGTATGCAGCTGACTTCCTCACTTCTAACTCAAATCGTGTTAGGCAGGATGGGTTAGGTTAAGGGAGATCAGAAACTATCCCCAAATCTTTGTGTAATGTGGAAATGCTTATTTCTTGCTCATAAAGAATCCACCACAGGTCCAGGTGGCCCTCCGGAGAAACTATCCTCTATATGATGACGCAGTGATCCAGCTTCAAGAGCCTGCAACCTTACCTTCTCACCACAAATCTCCGTGACCACCCTGCAGAAGGGGTCAGAAGAGGTCTTACTTCAGTGATTAAATGCTTCAACTCAAAGGGAATAACTCACTTTCATTCATAGTCTTTTGGCCACAACAAGTCACATAGCAACCCCCCCCCCCAAATCACAGGCGAGGCTCTGGGCCAGAAGGAGAAGAGAATTGATTGTGGGCAAGAACTAGGACTGTCTATCACACAAATCTAGAGCTCTTTTATGAGCGCTAGATCTGTGTGTCCTGTTACCCTTGCCACATTTCTGCCTGAATGTTGCACAAGCACCCTGAAGTCAATGTGTCAAAGAGTAAACACATTATTTGTCCAATTCTACATCACTTCTATATTGGCACTAACTAGTCAGTGATAACGATGCAGAAATCTGGGAGCTACCCTGAGCTCCTCTCTCCCATACCCTCCTCTTACAAGTAGTAAATGACTAGATTCATCACCTCTCTTCCCCATCTCTTCTTTGTCATGGCCACTGCCTCTGGTCAGACCTCTGCAATGGTAAAGGATTTGCTCCCCGCTACCTGGCCCCTCCCCAGGCCCTCCTATGTTCTGTTGCCTAAACCCAATGTGACCATGTCACTCTTCAGCCATCTCTCCCCCCTAAGGTAAGATTTGTTTAGAGTCCTCCATTACCTGGTCTTTTCCTTCCTCCAGCCTTTTCTCTTCCATTCCCCATCCCCACCTGACCTTCATTCCCCACTGCACCAGCCATGGAAAAATACTTGCATTTCTTGGACTGTAACTAACATGACAAAGAATGTTTTACTCATGCAATCCCTCTGCCTGGAATACGCTTCCTTCCTCTGCCTGTCTAGAAAATGTGATTCATCTTTCAAGACACAACTCATACATCATCTCCTCTATGGTGCTTCTCGGGACACGCAGTCTCCCTCCTTATTGTGTAAGCTCAGCCCTTTCTCCATTGGGTCCCACTCTTCTGGTGCAGATATCAGCATTTCATCTACAATATTTCATTATGCTGTTTACTCCATAACTTGGCAATGCATGTGGGTCATAGAAGGTTCTCAGTAAATGTTGAATTAATTAATTAATTGTCACTCTAAGTCTTGAGCTACTACTGTTTCCCTCTCTGGCTCTTCTTCATCTTTTAGCCCTTTGGTAACATCTTTGATCTTTTGCCCTTCCTTGTTTTTGCTTCCACTCCTAGATATCTCTCAAATTCACTTACATCTCAGCACAAAAACAGGCACATAGATCAATGGAGAATAGAGAACCCAAAAATGGACCCTCAACTCTAAGGTCTACTAATCTTCAATAAAGCAGGAAAGAATGTCCAATGGAAAAAAGACAATGTCTTTGGTAAATGGTGGGAAAATTGGACAGCCACATGCAGAAGAATGAAACTGGACCACTTTCTTATACCATACATAAAAATAGACTCTAAAAGGATGAAAGACCTAATTGTGAGACAGGAATCCATCAAAATCCTAGAAGAGAGCACAGGCAGCAACCACTGTAACCTCAGCTGCAACAACTTCTTGCTAGACACATCTCCAAAGCAAGGGAAACCAAGGCAAGAAATGAACCACTGGGACTTCAAGATAAGAAGGTTCTGCACAGCAAAGGAAACAGTCAACAAAACCAAAAGACATAGTGAAATAAGTCAATCGGAGAAAGACAACTATCATATGATCTCCCTAATATGAGAAAGTGGAGATGCAACATGGGGGGTTAAGGGGGAAGGAGAAGAATAAGTGAAACAAGATGGGATTGGGAGGGAGACAAACCATAAGTGACTCTTAATCTCACAAAACAAACTGAGGGTTGCTGCAGCGAGGGGGGTTGGGAGGTTTATGGACATTGGGGAGGGTATGTGCTATGGTGAGTGCTGTCAAATGTGTAAACCTGGCGATTCACAGACCTGTACCCCTGGGGATAAAAATGTATTTTATGTTTATAAAAAATAAAAAATTTTAAAAAAAGACAACAGACAGAATGGGAGAAGATAATTGCAAATGACATATCAGATAAAAGGCTAGTACCCTTTATCTTTACAGATTATAAAGAACTATAAAGAACTTATCAAACTCAACACCCAAAGAACAAATAATCCAATCAAGAGATGGGCAGAAAACATGAACAGACATCCAAATGGCTAACAGACACATGAAAAAGTGCTCAACATCACTTGGTAGCCGGGAAATACAAATCAAAACCACATTGAGATACCACCTCACACCAGTCAGAATAGCTAAAATTAACAAGTCAGGAAATGACAGGTGTTGTTGTAGATACGGAGAAAGTATAAACCCTCTTATGCTTTTGGTAGGAATTCAATCTGGCACAGCCACTCTGGAAAATAGTATGGAGGTTTCTCAAAAAGTTGAAAGTAGAGCTACCCTATGATCCAGAAGATGCACTGCTAGGGATTTACCCCAAAGATACAAATCTAGTGATCTGAAGGGGCACCTGCATGCCATTGTTTATAGCAGCAATGTCCACAATAGCCAAACTATGGGAAGAGCCCAGATGTCCATTGCCAGATGAAGAGATAAAGAGATAAAGAGATAAAGAGATAAAGAGGCTACTACTCAGCCTTCACAAAAATGAAATCTTGCCATTTGCAATGATGTAGATGGAAATACAGGGTATTATGCTAAGCAAAGTAGGTCAATCAGAGAAAGAATTATACAGTCTCACCGATATGTGGAATTTAAGAAACAAAATAGGATCATAGGGGAAGGGAGGGAAAAATAAGACAAAATTAGGGGGACAAGCCATAAGAGACTCTTAATCATACAAAAAAACTGAGGGTCGCTGGAGGGGAGGATGATGGGGGATGGGGTGACTGGGTGATGGACAGTAAGGAGGACACGTGATATAATGAGCACTGAGTTATTATGTAAGACTGATGAATCACTGAACTCTATCTCTGAAACTAATAATACACTAAATGTTAAACAATTGAATTTAATACATTTTAAAAATGCTCCACTCTTGAAAACAATCTCTGGGAAAACATCTCCTGAGTGCCAGCAATCAATCCCCGCCCTGGGGTACCCTATGTGGTTCCTTTCTGCTCCCTCTGTCCAAAACCCATCCATGCTCTAGAGCCCCAGCTATGGGTCCACCAGCATGCAGCCTTGCCTGATTTCACTAGCTCTACAAGCTCTGCCAGCTCTTCCTTTTCCCTTGCCTGTTGAGTTGCTCTGCCCTCTGCCTGAAACTGTCTTTCTGGGGCTCTCTGCCTGCCCAGCTTTTTCCCATCCTCTGGTTCTCAGTGTCTGCTCCTTGGACAGACCATCCCTGCTCCTCCATCTATCTAAAGACCTCCCACCATTTAATCTGCTTCTGTCCCTCATGGCCCTTAACACAATCTGTAATGTCTGTTGTTTTCTTGTTTTTGATTTCTCTTCTCAATTAGACAATAGGCCCCATGAGAAAATTTTCTGCTTTGTTCTCTGAAATATCCATAGCACCTAATTCACACACAGTTTATTTAGCAAGTGTATGTATTAATATTTTAAATCTTTTTTTCAAATTTAGAATGTTTCTTATTTTCAAATACCACATAAAAAAAATAACATGCCTTTCTTGATTAAGAGATCCAGAGGGAGTAATTCCAAGTTAAAGGTGTTTTTACTCTATTTCAATAGTTTCTTTTAGTTGCTGAGAGGAAAATCTAACAAGGATTATCCAATCTGTTCCTCTGATAACTTTGGCCTCATAAGAATTCTTACTTTATTTTCCATTAACTCCACAAATTACAAATTCTTTTGTAAAAAGAATAATAATTTCAGGGATTATTTTCTTTTGTCAAACTTCTTGAATCCTTAAATATCAGATTTTCACTCTCAAGGTTTTCTTACAGAGCCAAACACAAAACACAGTGGAGTGACCAGAACTTCTATGGTGTTCTTAGAAATTACTGTGTGCCAAATTTCTTAAATATCTATGAATATGTATTAGTGAATCTTTCATAAATTCTCTTTTGGATAATATTTCTAAATCCATGTTTATTTTTCTAAATTCTGAATCCATCCTCCCTTTACTTTTTACTACTTCTTTTAAGATGCAGAGTGCTTTATTAACATTATTTTATGGATAAATATTTACAAAGAAATGACTCACCATCACCCTAAAGGGATTGCCCATAACTTTTTTTTTTTTTAAGATTTTATTTATTTATCTTGAGAGAGAGAGAGCACCAGAGCATGAGCTGGGAGGAGGGTCAGAGGGAGAGGGAGAGAGAATCTCCAGCAGACTCCTTGCTAAGCACAGAGCCCCACACGGGCTCAATCTCATGACCCTGAGAACATGACCTGAGTCAAAATCAAGAGTCAGATGCTTAACTGACTGAGCCACTCAGGCACCCTCAGTGATCTCCATAACTCCTAGCACGCTTCATGTCTGCCCAGCTAGTACCTTACGCTTGACTCTGCTTGACCCTGCTCTTTGTCCCTCCTTATCAACCTCATCTCTCTGGTTAGAACAAGTGATATTTGAAGGTGCTTGATGACAATGATAATGCCATATTGCTGGGAACTCCACCTTATCTTGCATGGTACTTAAGTGCTTAATTAGAAATACACTTGTCTTAACCCTCACGTTCTAGTGTTCATCTGTCAAAAGATATGAGAAGCTGTTCATGGGATTAAAAAATATATGGTGTTGGGGCACCTGGGTGGCTCAGTGGGTTGGGGCCTGTGCCTTCGGCTCAGGTCATGATCCCAGAGTCCTGGGATCGAGCCCCACATGGGGCTCTCTGCTCAGCGGGGAGCCTGCTTCCCCCTCTCTCTCTGCCTGCCTCTCTGCCTGCTTGTGATCTCTGTCTGTCAAATAAATAAATAAAATATTTAAAAATATATATATATATATATATGGTGTTATAAAAATAATTAAAACATATATATATATATATAATGTTGGGCTCAAAGGGGAAGTCTGACCTCAAGTTTAGACAAGATCTTTGCAACACACAGCTTGATGGGGTAGTAGCAGTAAATCATGATTTCGTCATCTCTGAAAAGTAGGAGTAGTCACGGAAGCAAGTGAAAAGTTCAGTCTTAGACAACGGGCATCTTATGACCGGACTTTTTCTTAGAAGGTAAATGCATTTACCCCATGCTTTTAATCTAGATGAAATAATTATTCATGCAAGGGAAATGTCGTCTAATTTCTAGTGGTTTCTATCTCTTTTTTTCCTCTTTAACTTTATTTGGTGGGGAAAGGGTTGTATTTGAGTGGCTGCACGTAGCTAGTGGATTTTGTGGCAACTGGTAAGAGTCTCCCAGTACTGGACAAAATGTGCAAAAGTATATATAGTGCTGTTTCTATTTTAATTTATGCTCTGTCAAATGTTTGGGGCGTTGTTTTCAAATGGAAATGTGTTTCCTGCTTTTCTTGGCCTGGATCTGTAAGTATTTATTTTCCTGCTGCTCTGTGTGATGGTTTTGTCTTTCAATATGAGGTGGCCCCCAAAATTTTAAAGGTGGCTGTGGTGGCATTTCTTGGGGATGGTTGTAAACTCAGAGCCACTTATTTGAAAATTAAGACTTTACAGAAACCTACAATCGTCTCATCTCCTACGTCCCCAGTGGTAAAGTTTAATATAAATTCGTAGCATAAGATCATGCTCTTTTTAGGGCAAACACATATTTCAATATTTTAAAAAATAGTCTCTATTTTATGGTGCTCTACAAAGAGCATTGTTGACTTTTAAATTAGAAAAGGAGCAAAAATGCTAGAAAAATTGTTACCACTGATGATTCTGCTGCAGATGATGGGCTTCCTATTGTGTCTCAGAATTCTCACCAGATTTCCCTGTTGGCACTTTACCTTATATTATATTATTTGGTCGAGTCTAACGCACTTATTATTATTGCTGTTGTAAGTGGTAAATGGCGATTAGTTATCCTTCTCCCGACCCTCCCCATGTCCAAGGACTTGGAAATTGATTCACTTTTGAAAGCTGAATAAATAAACACAAAAAATAGATGGCATTTATTATCTAAATAAATTACCTTAAAATACAGCAGGTATAGACAGAGCCAAAAATTCTTATCATGGGTGTGCCTAAATATGAAGTCAAACTGTGGTTTCCTAAAATGCCTTTGTCCTGTTATTTAAATAAAAGTGGAGACCATTTTTATCAGCAAAGAAGCTGGTTAAGCGAGCTATAGTATATAGCTATAACTGAAACACTTATGGTTGCTAAAAATGCTTATAGAAAGTTTTGAATGTCATAGGAGGGATGTTTATGATAAAGAAAAAACTTAAAAACAACAACAGAAAAGGACATATGAAGTCTCAACTAGCTTTTAGAAAATGCATGGAAGATGAACTAAAAAGAAATACTCCAAAATTATTAATATAATAATCAATAGTAGGATTTCAGGTGATTTTACTCTGCTTCTCTTAGGTACTTTACACTTTTTAGTACAAATAAATAAAAGGGAAAATACAGAAAACTTAATGTAAAAAGTAGAACCATAGCCCAGATAAGGACACTGACACTCTTGAAAAGATAATACTTGAACAGAATAAAAATTCTGAAACAGCCTAGAGAAAGGGCCTTCACAAGAAAGAGGGTCAAAGCTTACCCAGCTGCCAGGGAGGAGTGAAGCAAATACATTAGACCTCTATGACATTCAGTATTAAAATCATCCATTCATCTTCTCCCATACTCAGTTCAATTCAATGTTTGCCAAGCAAAACTGTGGTTTTAAATGGCTCTCCCATGTGTTCTGATAGAATGCACTGGTGACACCAACACGTTCCTTATGTCATTTCAGTTTATACATCAGTCTCCTGGGAGTTAGTTGGTATGAGTCAGTTCTGGACCCATCAGTCATTCTGGTTGAATTTTAGCCCTGCTAAAATCAGATTTCTAGACCTGCAAAGCTGAGGACTGTTGGCTGAGCTATAATAACCACACCATGTAAAGTCCATGACCACTGTCCTCACTAGAACACCCACCATGATTAGCCTCTCTCTCATGGATACTGCTCTGGTAACAAAATCACAGCCTCAGAGTTCAGCCCTCTGCTACCTTTCCTTTCTAGCTTTCAAAGAGGAACATTTTTTATTCTCGGGAAGACAGCATGGGAGGATGGAGTTCCAAACCTGAACCCAAAAATGGTAAGTCCAGGGCAGAAACCATTACCTGCCTCACTACTGAGTTAACATGGACTGGATTAACCAGTAATGATACTGGAGAGCTGAATGGGACAACATTTCTGAGGTTGGAAGAATCAAACTTTACCCAATGCCAAGAAGAGTGTCAAGGGGAACCAGGGAGAACAGTCTACCCTCCCAAGTTGAGTAAAGGGTGTCTGTGTGCTCAGTATAAGACCAGCTGGGTAGCTTAGGGCAAGGTAGTTCACTTCCCTCTACTGGCCCCCTATTTATGACACTGGCCTTGCGAGAACTCACTGTGGCTGCCTTTGACTAGACACTGTTAAAAGCCACCCGCAAACTAAGGAACCACTAAAAAAAGGCAGTAGTTTCCAAGGTCAAGTTCCCCAAAACTTTGGGAAATGCTAGTTTTGGGTTTTGCTTTTGGTTCTCTACTCCCTGGCCTTGACATTGTCTGCTTATGTCCGAGGAAGCACATTTCCCTGGGGTCCAGTAAATCTTGGAGGGAGGGACAGGAGATGTGTTTATTTGTCAAAGGGGCACACGGGGCTGCAGAAACGTGAGGCTCCTCTTTCATGGGTGTAGCTGTTTGTTTTTTAAGTTTTTAAGTGAAAGCTCTACTTTTGTTAAAGGATCCAGGACATGAAACACCGTTCTCTCCTTTTACAGAGTGGGACTCTCCATTGTTTATGTCCCCTGGGGGCTTGGATAGGGTGGGGCACCTGGGGACTTAATTTAAGCTGGAAAGATTCACGAGCTGTGGCAGATGCACTAAGTCCCTTCGCATTCTCTCACAGACAAACCAAGTGTCAGCACCACAGCTCCGACAATTGCCTCCACACCCTGCTCCCAGGAGCCCACCAAGTAAGCGAGCCATTCTCCCGCCCATCTCATCTTGCACTACATGGCATTGGATTTTGTGCCGACGGCCCTGCCTGATGGGACTTGGGAGGGCGGGCTGGGGAAAAGGGACCAGAAACAGTTGAAAAAAAAAAAATCGGTTTTTTATATTTAGAGTGTGGTTCTTAACCCGGAGTGCCCCAGGGAGAGAGATCCCTCAGGAGATCCATGAATCCCCTCAGCTCGTTGACAAACTGTGTGTACGGGCGGGCTTGTGAAGATTTTTGAGGGGGACAAGAGCTCATGATTTGCACTGAGGTTTCAGAGAGTTCTGGAACCCCAAAGCAGAAAGTTGAAAAGCAGTGGGTAAAAGTCACCTAGCCAGCATGAAAGCTATTTTAGGGATCGACCCGCAGGCAGGAACGGTGACCCTCTGGCCTTTAGCAGAGGCCTTCAGAAAGCCCAGCTGGTCATTTGCTCCCTTTCTTTGCCAAAACAGCGTACAGCATTTGGTCTTGGCCTTTTTTGTGGGGGTCCTGCTAACACTGCTGCTGCTGGTCCTTGTCTTCCTCGTCGTGAAGAGCTACAGGAAATGTAAGCGGTCTCCGAGAGATGGGACGGCTCTTCTGGCTCTGACATTGAGAATTAGTCTCGGTGTTAGCTCTGAGGGGGAGTAAAACCTTGGTAGCGCACCCTCTCCACAGACTGGGGAACTGATCCCCTTGGCTTCTGTCCCTGCCCTCCCTACCCCTCCACTTTTGCCACCTCCAACACCCACCTCGCCCCCCAGCCTGCAGAGAGGGGCTTCCCATTCCTCCACGCCCCACTGGTGAGACTTGTTCCTCTCTTTCCTGGCCCCTGTGGCAGGCCACTCCAGTCCCTGGGCCCGGAATCCTCCCTTGGACAGTCACTCCAGCCGTGATCCTCCGGCCAAGGTAAGATGATCACACTGTTTAGGGGACCCTGGGCACGTGCATCTTCTGATCTCTTTGATCCTTTATGACCACAGCCTCCAAGTGGCTTCTACAGAGACCATGGCTTTTATTTTTTTTTTATTATTATTTTTTAAAAAACTGTTTCCTTTTTTTAAAAAATATTTTATTTATTTGACAGAGATCACAAGTAGGCAGAGAGGCAGGTAGAGAGAGAGGGGGAAGCAAGCTCCCTGCAGAGCAGAGAGCCCATGTGGGGGCTCGATCCCAGGACCCTGGGATCATGAACTGAGCTGAAGGCAGAGGCTTTAACCCACTGAGCCACCCAGGCCCCCGAGACCCTGGCTTTTAAAGAGACACTGCCCTCCAAACTGAACTCAGTCGTTCCTCCTCCTTCTTCCTCTGCAGCTTTCATCCCCAGAGGAAGCACTTACCTATGCTAGCGTAGCTTTCAAAATCTTGGAAGAGAAGAGTGAACACCTGATGGAGAAACATTCTGCACCCTCGGACAAGGTTGTCTATGCTCCAGTCAAAGGGACAGACTCCCCCTACCTTTCCAGTGAGGCTTGATGCCTGTTCCGCTTCCTCTCGGCTCTGTCTTTATTCATCACTTTCCCTTAGGACAAATTCTGGACCAAAGCATGGTCTGGTTGGAGCTGTTTGGGTGGGATCTGGAAATGTTAGCTGGCAGTTTTGAAGACTGAGGGGGAGTGTTGGCCTGAGAAGACACTGCCAGCCCTCCTGCTTGGATGGACAGCCTCTTAGCCCTTTGAGGGCTGAGACGGCCTCCCTGGTCCTCTTCCAGAGTGTGTGGTACAGAGCTCAGCGCACAAAGGGTGCTCACTTGGTGCCACTGAACAGCTTGGGAGAAGCCAGCCAAATGGGCAAGTGAGCAGGATTTCCAAATAAAACCAACCAGTCTGCAGTGCTGGCTCCTCCGGTATCATTTATTTGTCTGGTCCTGTCACATCCAGAGATCCAGAACTCCTCCATAGCCAGAAGCCAAACAGAGAGGATGGTACCCCAGAACAAGCTCAGGACTGATCAGGGCTCCGGCCTCAACCTCGGCCCCAGCTAGCTGCATTCTTTTGGTAAGTGTAGTTGCTTCCTCGTGAAAACAGAACTAATAACGTTTACCTATTAGTTTGAGAATAAGGAAGATGTACCATCTTCTATGGTACTTTGTACATCCCAAGAGTTTTACACAAATATAAGTTCCACATGTACAAAGCAATGTTCAAATGTGGATGTCCACTTCTTTGATATAGCATAAAAGATATGCAAAGTGATGTTATATGGGAACAAAAAATTTAAATGTGAACCCCCCCAAATCCTAATGGATGATTCCACAGACAGCCCCAGTAAAAATACCAATAGGATTTTCTTTTTTTTTTTTTTTTTAAAGATTTTATTTATTTGAGAGAGAGAGAAAGCACGAACAGGGGGTAGGGACACTGGGAGAAGCAAGCTACCCTGCTGAGCAGAGAGCCCGATGTGGGGCTCGGTCCCAAGACCTCAAGATCATGACCTGAGCCGATGGCAGAGGCTTAACCCACTGAGCCACCCAGGCATCCCCCTCCCCCACCCCAGTAAGATTATTTTTCATTCAGTGAGGTTACTCTAAAGTCCCTATGTAAACAATAAACCAGAAAGCAAATCCAGGAAAATTTATCAAAAGAAGCAAATAAAAGTATATAGGAAGGCTACCCCTAACCAATAACTAAAAGTGTTTTTTTTAAAATCAAGCATGAGTCATTAAAATGTGTTCATGGTTCGCAAATAAACAAATGGGATAGAGTAAGAAGACTAGAAATAGATATACATGAAGAAATTGAGTAAGATTTACTAAAGATTATTAAGATTATTAAGATTTACTAAAGATTTATTAAAGATTGAGTAAGATGGCATATCCGATCATTTGGGGGAAATTGGTTTATCTGTAAAAAGTGTTTTGACAGGTGGGCAGCCATGTGGAAGAAAATAAGATCAGATCCACATCTCCCTCCTTAAATCAAATTCTAGACGCATCAAAAATTTAACTGTAAAAAAAAAAGTGTAAAAGTACTAGGAGAGTATATAGAACTTTAAGAATGAGTGGTCCCTGCCTTGAATATGTGACCCCAAGCCAATAAACCAGAAAAAGTTGATTAACTGGACTTACAAAATACTGTTCAAAATGCCAAGCCTGGAAAATATTTGCAAAGCATCTCATAGCCACAGGGCTGATTTTCTTAATATACTCAGAGCTTCTGTCAGTCAGTCAGGAAAAAAAAAAAAAAAAAATCAGCAACTCAGTAGGAAAATCAAATTGAAGCAAAAAAGCACAAAGGATGAGTCCGGGTTAGTCACAGAAAGGGAAATGTAAGTAGCTTTTCAATAGATGAAGAGATACTCAAGTTTACTCATAATAAAAGAAATAGTAATTAAAACTACAGTTAGGTGTTCTCCATCCATGAGATGAGAAACATTCACAAAGTCTGCTAACAAACCCCTGGGGCAGGACTGTGGGGAACAAAGACACACATTCAAATGATATGGTTGGCAATTTGGCAAAAGCTAACCAGGTTTTAAATCCTATAGCTGCAAATACATCCTGTGGAAGGTTTAAATTGTGCATAGTTTAAATTGTCGTGTTCACCAAACTGCCTAAAACTCGGTGAGGCTCCTCATACTCTAAGTACACTCCTAGTGCCCAACATGTGTGTTCATGGAAGCCTCACAAAAACACTAGGGAGGCTACAATGGTCATTATTTGCATTTTAGAAGAGAAAGGGAGACCCAGAGGGGCCGAGTAATGTGCTGAGTTCTCACTGCTAGCAAGCAGTGGCTCTGGGGCTCACACCCAGGTGGGCTGGCTCCAGAGTGTGCCCGTTTTCCCACTATGCTCAACTCTGCAACAGTGGAAGATCAAGGAAACCCCCAGTGTCTGTTGAGAGGGGACTAGCCAATGGAGTACGATGTAGCCATTCAAAAGAGGGAAGACGCTCTGTGTTCTAGGACAACAAAGATCCCCGCGTTATATCAAACATAAGCGGTTAAACAGAATTCTGCCTGCTCTGTTCGTGTCCAGGAGAGAATGTGTGTGTGCACGCACGTGCGTATGTGTGCACCTATATTTGTCCATATCTAAGTCTCTGAAAGAAAATACCTTTAACTGGTCTCCGTGACTGCCCCTGGCCAAGGGAGCTTGATAACCGAGGGACTGAGGGGCAGGGAGGGGGAGGAGGTATTGTCCCTTGAAAGCCCTTTTGTAACTTTTGAAGTTCTCCACTTCCTTTGTTGAGGATCTTCAGGGGACCAGGTACCTGGTGCGCCCATCCCCACCTGGATTCTGAACCAACTGAGAAGTACCGTCTTCATCACACATCTGGCACTGGAGAACATGGCATGTACGTGGCTGCAGAGAAGGGGACAATCCCCTTCCCTCCCCTCCCCGTCTCTGAACAGTGGCTCAGCTGAGCCCGGGAGTCACAAAAGAGGTCATGTGTACTTTGAAAGCTGCACGCAGAAGGTTAAAAAGGGAAGAGGAAGGGCAGAGCAGGTTCACCCAGATTCTGACCCATGGACTCCCATCAGACGGGTCACTCCTCCAATGGGACATTCCTGAGGAGTGTTACCTTACTGGGGCTCAGTCTATAGCCAAGGAAGCGGCAGTGAGAGAAAAGCAGCCTCCCCAAATCTGAGATAGCACATCAGGCAGTATGTTTAAAGACTGAGGTTGGGAAATTCAAGTTCAAAGAGATTAATAATGTAGCCAGTCTCTCCCATTGAGGAGGTGGCAGAGCCATACTTGTATCCAGTCCTCTGACTTGCAGTCCCCTGCATCTTGCCTCCAGGCCATGCTGCCCCACCCAGAGCAGGCAGAGTGGCAGAGAAACTAGCAAGGGCAAGTCCGGTGACCCGATCCAGAAAAGCTCCTGACAGCTGGTTTTTGAGAAGATGGCGGAAGGGTGGGTCCAGTGTGGGAGGGAATGGACCAAGGAGAAAGACAATTTGGGGATATGGTCTTGTGAAGAGGCCACAGCACAGCAGAGTGACCGCCCGAGGAGGGCAGCAGAGGCTCTTCTGTCGGTGGTTGGGGAAGTGCCTCTCTAGCTTTCACCTGACAGCAAACAACACTACCGACCTTGAAGCTATAAGTCCGGTCAGCTTTCCAGTTGAGCGCCAGGGCTTGTCCCACAGTTCCCAGAGAAGGACGCATTGTCCTAGGACCATCTACTTGGACATGACGTATCATGTTAATTACCCTCCCTCTGTTTTCTAGAAGCTTCCTATTTTTAACAGCAGAACCCTACTCTTACAAAGTTTTAGGTTTTGTCTCCCTCCCATGAAAACTGGTGTGCCCCTAGTCCTGCTGGAGGGTGAAATGAGTAGTTAAATTATTGACCATAGATTTAAAAGGTCTTTGCCAGGGAAGGGAAGAAGAAAAGTCTCTGGAACCTCATTCGTGGAATTAGAACAAACCTGTAGGATTGTGAGGGGCAGCAGAGGCAGTGATGGGGAGCTCCTGAAACTCCCTGAAATAGCAGGGAAGACTTCACATGGGGAGAGAAGGTGCAGACATGCAGGTGGCTCTGGCATTTTGGACAGTACAGCCTCCCTTGTACCCACAGCTCCCGATGCCTCCCTCTGTCTTGATTTGTGCTTCCTGATGTGACTGAATATTTCACTCACCACACCTTGGTTTCTCACTGATCCAGAGCGGCCTCCATTCAGTCTGCAGACAATGTCCCAGAGGGGACAATCTTTCCCCCAAGAAAACCTGACACCTGCTGGTTTGGCCGATACCCCTTCTTCTGATAGCAGGTAATACCAATGCAGAAATAAATATCGCAATATTGTGCTTGAAATTTTCCTGGAAACATACTTCCAGGGATATCCCAGGAGAGGTTAGTCATACCTGAGAGTCCATTCAACACCAGTCAGGAGTTTATTGGCGAACCAAGAAAACACAAGTGATCTCCTGGCCCTCTGAGCCAGGTTTTGCCCCTTTTCTTCACCTGCGCCTGCTGTTCTCAGCTAGCAGCAAGCGATCACTGCCAAGTCAGAGGGTCCTGCAGTACACCTGAGAGATCACAATCGGTTCCCACAAGGTGGGGGTCGGTTGTCATGACAACTTTATTGTAGCATCACTTAAGTCATAAACTAAATAAATCTTCAGTCACATCTGTTCAGCATGAGCCATTTTCTATGGAGTCAGGACACAGGAGGAGGGCTTCAGTGACTTGTCTATTTTGTGGGGAAGAGAAAAAGGAAATCGAGTTGAGATCTGTTGCCTTCCTCTGCTGCATGTTTCTGCCATAGAAGTTGCAAACTCTCTCGTGGTGGCTTTATGGGGACTGAACACCGTAGTTTGTTCTCAGAGCAGAAATCAGCTGTCATTACTTGAAAGCCCTTCGGTCAGTCACCTCTCACCAAGCTTTGGTGATTTAATGCCACTGGACCCCTGCAGAGCCGAGGGACATCAAAGCCAGACGGGTCTTTGATTCCAGCTGCCATGTTCCAATTGCCTGAATGTGAGGAAGCAGGCCACGGCTAATACAGGTCACACAACTCTTTGCTCAAACGGAGTAGGGTTGGATTCCCTTGCCTCAATTTCCACCACTCTGTGTGCCTTTCCTGTCGAGTATTTATGCTGACAGTTTTCATCTGCGTGATGGTTTGTCTCCTTCCCACTTTGCATTATAAGTTCTATGAGGCCAGATGCCATTTCTTTTTCTTGCCTTTGTATCCCCAACACCTAGCATGGTCCCCATGCATTGAAAGAAGAGTGAATGTATGACTAAAAACTCCTGGGGAATATGAGAATGGGGTCCTCAATCTATAGCAGAAAATGGGCCCAGAGAAGTGAAAAGTTACCCAAGATCATGCCTTGAAGAAGTGACACTGGTTTTTGCAAAAACCTACAGTATAATTGTATCTTGAAGGGAGGGGTCTTGCGCACAACTACCTTCCCCATCTCCACCAGTTCCCAAAGCCCTTAGAGGACAAAAGGGAGCCAGGCCTTTGATTTCTTAGGGCTCCTGCTCCGCCATGGGGCCAAAGTATCACAGGGAGAGTATGAGACCTCTCAGACTTAGCTTTGAATTCCAGATTCCTCCAGTTCCACCCCGTGTTTCCGTAGCAGGTGCTTCCAGGTGTGTGTGTGTGTGTGCGCGCGCACGTGTGTGTGTGTGTGGGTGCATGTTTACTCTCATTCTCTGAAGCATTGTTTCCTGCACTTCCAGACCCAGAGGAGGGGGGAACCTGCTCGTAACTATGTATACAGTCCCTCTGTGGCCCGACGTACTTCTGTGACTTCTGAGCATAAAAAAAGAAGAAAAAAAGTCCTACTAGCCAAACAGTGACACTTGTATGTGGTGTTCTCCCTATCCTGTGTCTCCTTGAGAGGTTAGAAGAACCACCACATGGTGGTCTTGAGGATTTTGGTTTCTCTGATGCTGCCCCAAAGGAAAGGTGAACAAAAATAAAAAGAGAGAGAGAGAAAAGGGAAGGTGGGCAGATCCACAGAGTCCCTGCTGAACAAAATTCCTATCCTCTGGTTAGGAAAGGGGATCCCTAAAGATCAGGTAACTGTGAGGCCCAGGGCTCAGGATGAGCCACGGAGGGAACTTACCAGAGGTGTGGGGATCACAAAAGAAGCTTGACTGGTTTTCTGGCTTCTGGTGAGGATTCTACCTGTAATATCCAAGGGCAAAAGGAGGCACAAAGCTTAAGGGCCCTTCCTCTGTTGACTAAAGACCAGAACTGAGACCTGTGGGCCTGTCGTCTCCATTCCTGAACCTTCTCAAGGAGACTTTTCTATGTCTATTTACCCACAGGCCCCAGAGGTCTTTTGACAGTCCCCCCAGGTGAACAAAAGTTTCAAGCAAAGAGTAAGTCTACCTCTGGAAGGTTGTGTGCTGGGGAGGCAGGTGACTTTCCTAACACTGGGACTTACAGTGTGGTCGTCTCAAGGCCTCCCTCCTCCCTAGTCTAAGTGGTCCCACTTACCACGGCCGCCATACTCTCTCTGTCACCTCTCATGGGGCCTTAGTCACCATGAAGCAGAATCTCCCCCAGCCCATGGCTGGCTGCATTGACCTCCATGGGTCCAGGGAACAGGAAGAGGGTCACACTCACTCATTTGAAAGCTACTCCTTGGCCCCTTTCATTTTGCTTAATCCCCACCCCCCAGTGACTACTTACCCCTTCTACTCCTTTGGCTTCTCCTTCTTTTGGACAAATGACTGATTATAAAGATGGACCCCAAGCCCGTGATCAGTATGCAGACGATGAGAATGGACATCCTGGAAGGAGTCACAGACCGACAGAATTCATGTCGCTCGAATTCGGTTCTCTGCCCAGGATCCACTTTCCTGGGATCTGCTCCATCCCCCGCCCCTACCCAGTTCCAGGAGCTCTGCCACCGTGTCCCTTCAGGGTGCTCCTGTCCCCCAGCCCAAGCCTGATCAGACCTGGACTGGTGGGCAGACCGAGCGGGTCTGGCCCCTCCCTCAGAGACTAACAGACTTGGAGCAGGCAGAGCCAAGACTGGCTGGTCTCTTGAGCAGGGGAGACATAAGCTCAGGAGCTAGAAACGGCCAAAATGAAACAGAAAAGGGCAGTGCAGAGAGAGAGGTGGCAAGCACACGTGAGAGCAGCAGATCAGAGACTGAGAAAAAGTCCCAAAGGCGCTCCGGACCACTCCTGAGGGCGCCATGTCCCTCCCTTCACATGTGAGACACTGCTCTCTCCTTAGGACAGATCTTTCTCCACGCTGTGTCACCCTTGCCTGCCTCCCGGCACCTCCATAGCCCATTTGTCCTCACCTGGAGCGATCGGCCTTGCGGACCACTCTGGATGCCTTGCAGCTTCTGGTCTTGTTGCCTGACAGGCCTGCATCAGAAAAAATGTGCTGAGGGTCTAGTGAGCCAGTCCCCAGACCTGCCCTTGCCTTCTGCATCTCTGCATCTCTGGCTGTCATTCCCTCAACCCTCAGAGACTGTGTTCCGAACAGATGCTGGCCCAAGCTGAGGCACCCTAAGTGTGCCCTGCACGGGGCAGAAAGTGGAGGGAACAAGTAGGGGCTGACATCCAGCCCACACTCTGCTCGCCAAGCCATATACCACCGGTCACTGGGTTCCTTGCACCTGGAGATGGGACTCTCTTTGCAGATTTGCACAAAAGCCCTGTGTGGACTAGAAGTGGCCCATGGTTAGAGAGTCCCAGGCTGAAGCCTATGGGAGGGGACACCAGAGGCACAAGAGGGCCAGTCCAATCCTTAAGGAAGGAGCCAATAGATGACATCATTGCCACACTGTGCTCCTGACAGCCACCAAAACCCAATGGGAAAAGCTCTGCCATGGCCACCCACTTGCCTTCTCTGGAAAATCTAGTTGGGGAGGTTGTGGGGGCTTAAACTAAGGAGACATTTAGGTGAGCCTCTTTCATCCCGAGCCTAACTATACAGTAGAAACACACTAGGTGTGAGGATGTCACCCATTGAATAAGATACTTGTTAGACAAAGGAGTAGTTGCTCACGTATGAGCAAGACCCTCTCTCCAGCACCAGAAGGCTTCCTAGAGCTTTCCTTAAGTTCTTGGTTTGTTTTCCTACTGGCATTGTGCTCTGGGCTATGATAAAAAGACCTCCCTCCTAGAAACGGAAAGGACTGAGAAGACAGAGGGAAAAAAGAGAAAGGCTAGTGCTTTCCTTAAGCTCTTTGCCAAGACAGAGGCTTTCTCATGTAGAAAAGAGACTTTGAACAACTGACAGAAGAATTTTGGTGAGCATCTGAAGAACTCAGCCCTGGCCCAAAAGACTGGTTGACTGGCCTGGACAGACCTTCCTCTACATGCCCCAGCCCAACCTTCACCCACCCAGCAGCCTCCATGTAAACTGTACTCCTGACCGGTTTGGCCGTGATCTTCATCCCCGTTTCTGAGGGGGCTCATCCGGGTTCCTGGGTCATCTTTCATAGCCTCACTTGCCTCTCAAGAAATGGAGTTTCAAGATTCTAGACCTACAAGGCTGGCTATGAAGCACAGATGTGTAATACCAACCTTTGAGCCTTCCCTGGCCAGCAGCACAAAGCCCTTCCAATTATTAGCTGCCATGAGCCTCTCCCAAATCCCATGAGCCAGATCGCTGTCAGGAAAGAGAGCTTCCAAGAGGACCCCAGAGCCCACACACCCTACTCTTCCCTGAATTCCAAGCTAATCCCCAACAATCAGCAACCACCCAACTTCGGAAGGAAGGAGAAACGAGGTTACTCCCAAAGAAACTAGGGGGAGCCTGACTTGGTTCTCCCCGGCCTCAGCGAGTAGTTACCACATGTAACGCACACGCACGACTGTGGGTTACCCCTGACTGGACTCCTGACAGGCTCCATACCTTTCCCAGACCAGAGATCATGGGCCAGGCCTCCCGTGCTGTCAGTCACCACCAGCTTGGTAGAATCCATGTCGTCCCTGGCAAAGGCCCGCTGGATGCCGCACCAGTACCAGCCCGCGTCCTCCTTGGTCAGGCAGGACACAGTGATGATGAGCTGGCTTCCCGTGTCTCTCAGGGCCACGCGGTCCGTACTGTTGGGCGTGAAGGCGATGATGGTGCAGTAGTCCCGGAAGTAGCCTCGGCACCAATATTTGGGGTGGTCCTTATAGTGGGCATTGTAGCTGCAGGTGGCAGAAGTTGTGTCCAGCACAAAGCTCTCCTTGACCTTTTCATCCATGACCATAGCATCTGTGAAAACACACAAGGGCAAGCGTGTGCCCGTGCATGCACACGCACATACACGTATCAATGTTCCTCTAAACATGCTGCAGCCCCTGCTGGCCCCCAGAAAAATTAGTTAAAGCACAAAAGCTGATTTTTTCTCTGCCTGTTTTGGGTTAGTGACTATGAGGGGCCAAATAGGGTCCCCCTAAAATTCGTATGTTGAGGTGTTAGCTTCCTGCACCTCAGAATATGACTGTATTTGGGGATTGAGCCTTTTAAGAGGTAATTGAGTTACAGTGGGGTCATTAGAAAGGGCCTAAGGCCACCTGCCTGGTGTCCTTATGAGAAAGCTTAGGATACACACAACAGGCCGAGGGACAGTCATGTGGGACACAACAAGAAAGCCAAGGAGAGCAGCCTCAGAAGAAACCAGACCTGCCTTCACCTTGATCTCAGACTTCCAGCCTCCGGAAATGGGAAGAAATCAATCTCTGTCGTTCAAGTCAGCCAGTCTGAAGTGCTGGCTCCGGCAAGCCTGATGGTTACTACCACAACCCTAGGCAAGTCTTGTGGCCTGGCCCGAGGTGTCCCCCTCTGCACGGATATAGGCAGACTCTCACCACTGCCTGGCAGGGGGCTTGAAGAACCCAAGGCTCACTGTGAGCACATCCTGTGCCCCTAGCCCCCTACCCAGCTGAGGCCCCCTCAAAACCTGAGAAGGGCTTTGAGGGGGCCTCACAGGGCTGAGAGCAGAGGGAGTCAGGTTCTGGTCTTAGGAGCTCAAAACTTTCCATTTCCTCTGTGCAAGGCCTACAGGGGCAGCACTGTCATCTCAGGATGTTGTGTAGTGAGGAAGTCATGCACACCACATCCCCCTTGACCATGGCTGGGGAAGTATCTGAACAAGCAGCAGAGATGGGCAGCAGGGCCCCCTGTCTCTCAGCCTTCCAGAGATGGGCTAGGTCCCCACAAGCACTGCCTGGGACCTGCCTGCATGGCAGGTTCACGTCCCCCATATGAATTGATATTTTATTCTCCTATCCACCCCACAAAGTAGATGGGGTGATGCTCACTCTACAGGCTTGGGTGGGGACCCAAGAAGAGGCACAGCAGCTGTCAAGGTCACCAGGTCAGTCCCCGGGGTCTCACCTCTAGGCTCGGGCACAGGCAGACAGCAGAAAGTCCCGGCCTTATCCATCTGCACAAACACTCTTTGGCGAAGGGGAAGGGACAGGGAAAGGGAACTTAACACTGAGAGAATACAGAGCCCACATTTTAGCTGAGGTTTTCAAATTTCTTGCAACCCTTCTTTTAAAAAAATTTTTCCCTCCCCTCATTACCCTCCTATCAGAGCTAAGAACAAGGATGAATTTGAACAGGATCTCTTTTCTCCTCCTGTTATTTTCCTATCCCATTCCTGCCATGGTTCTAGCTACTGAGCCAGCACTCCAAGTAGAAGAGGAGAAGGAAAGGCAAGGAAATGCAAGGTGTTTGGGAAGTTTGGAGGCTAGAGATGTTCCTTCCCCTGTCTTACCTGAAAAGACAGTCAAGATGAGCAGAATGAAGAACCCCATGACTGGAAGGAAGTGAACAGCCTTCAACTAGAATGATAAACCATTCCCAGGGGTCTCAGGAATCCTGGATCTGATTAAGGGAAATTGAGATCTTTGATCTTCAAGTGGTTTTATCCTGTTTGAAGAGACCAGGCCAAAGGAAACAACCAGTCAATCCAAGCAGTGCTGCAATGTATAGCTATCCAAGTTGTGCACTGCACAAGCATACCTCATCAGAGGGAAGCCTTTTGTGGAAATAAACTTATTTATATAATAATATAGGCAACAGAAAAAATTGTGGGCCTGGCACTCCCAAAATAGCAGTGGAGATTCCCCTTCTGGATAAATGCACCCTGGTGCAACAAAGCCTTGTACCCATTTGGAAGAGCACAAGCACACTCATCAGCATTTACACACATCCAGGTGTGCAACTGTGCCTGTCCTGCCAATGGATCAGGTGAGAATGCTAACTTCCCTGACTCCCAGGTGAACACTGAAGCCTCCCTCGTGGAGTGTGGTTGGGGGTGAAGTGTGAAGCTGTTAGGAACAGATGCATCTGGTATCTGGAGCATGGAGCCATGTACACGTGGGTGTTTGGGTGTCGGCAGCCACAGCTGCTGCGTCCAGACCTCTTGAGAGCTTCCTGGGGCAGAGCTGGGACAAATCAAGGAGATCTGTCTCTGCAGCAGGAGAAGCTTCTCTTGGTTCCTGCTGGGGCTCAAAGCCTGACCACTGATTGTGAAAGTCTGAATTACAGAACCACCCCTCCAGTGAATTTAGGCTGAACACTACTTATCACCTCCCCACCCCAAAGATAGCCCTCCCCATCAAAGGCTGGGCATGGATGTGTGTCCAGGTTGTTCAGCAACGCATGTGGTCCAGCAGCAGGCCTGTTTTCCGTGCCTGTTTTACCTGCGCCTCGTTGACTCCTCATCAAACCTCTGTGAGTTCAACAAATAAATTGCAAGGTGGGGAAAAGGGGCGGGTGGAGGAGAAGGGAGGAAGAAGGAATCTGCCAATTACAAGGGGCTTAGGAAAAGAACGACATATTGCAGTATATGGAACATATTTGAATCCTGACCAAAGGTCTAGACAGTGGCTAGTTGATGATATTAAGAGATTATTGTTAAGTTCTTTTCAGATGTGATAATGACATCATCAAGAGCCAGTTTCTGAGGAGTGCCTGGTAGCTCAATCAGCTGAGTATCTGACTCTTGGTCCCAGCTTAGGTCGTGATCTCAGAGTTTTGAGGTCGAGCCCTGCATTGGGCTCCACACTCAATACAGAGTCTGCTTGAGATTCTTTCTCCCTCCCTCTCCCCACCCCCTACTCGCTCTCTCTCAAATAAATAAACAAGTAAAATCTTTTTTAGAAGGCTGGTGGAACTATGAGTTCCTTTAAAAAATAAATAAATAAAATAAATAAATAAAAAATAACCAACCTCGAAGATGGCTCCTGGCACTCATGCTATTATTCAGTCCCCTCCTAAACTGAATCAGGGCTGGCCTGTGTGATCAAGAAAATCAATAAAAACTGGGGTGTCTGGGTGGCTCAGTCAGTCAGGCACCTAGTTCTTAATTTGGGCTCGGGTCATGGTCTCAGGGTGCTGGGATTGAGCTCTGTGTCGGGCTCCATGTTCCGTGCAAAGTCTACATGTTCCTCTCCCTCCCCTCTCTTGCTTTCTTTCTCTCAAATAAATAAGTAAACAAAATCTTTGAAAAAAAAAAGAAAGAAAGAAAGAAAGAAAGAAAGAAAGAAAGAAAGAAAGAAAAGAAAAATCAGGGTTGCCTGAGTGGCTCAGTGGGTTAAGACTCTGCCTTCAGCTCAGGTCATGATCTCAGGGTCCTGGAATTGAGCCCCGCATTGGGCTCCCTGCTCAGCGGGGAGCCTGCTTCCCCCTTTCCTTCTGCCTACTTGTGATCTCTGTCAAATAAATAAATAAAATCTTTTAAAAAAATTTTTAAAAAGAAAAATCAATAAAAAACATACAGCAACTGATCATTCATACAGACACTGTGGTTGTATTTTTAAAAAATCACTTCTTATCTCTGAGAAAGCCACATCCAGACAGACGCTGGGAAAGGCTTGGAGATAGCACCATGAAACCGAAGAAAGTAGCAACCCAAGGAGAAATGGATTGGGCACCGATATCAGTAAAGTGCCCAACTCATGAAAAGGTAACATTGTCAAGCAAATGAGAGGCCCAGAGTTACGGAGAACGAGTCATGTGCTAGCATTCTGAGTATTCCTTGGTGCTCTTTGTTCTATTGCTGCTTCATCAGGGTAGAATTAAGTTTCACTCCTTAGATGTATAACTTAAGATGATGACTGTATAATAAGAATAAGTCAAGTGATCATTTAAAAAATACCTTTCATAAATAAAGGCTGAAATGTTTGCAGATGAAATGATTTGATGTCCAAAATGTCAAGATAATCAGGGTGCGGCAGGTGGAGAGGGACACAAGTGGAACAGTGTGGGCTGTAAGTTGATCGCTACTGAAGCAGGATAATAGATATCTGAGGGGCCATTATTCTGGCCTCTTCACTTTTGTGTGCCTGAACTTTTCCATCATAAAAAGGGGGAAAAAAAACCAAACCAAACAACACTTAGGTATGACAAGGTTCAGTCCTAGGAACTTGCCTGGGTTCATATGGCTCGTACAACAGCCTGACCTGGTGCTAAGTCTTCCACAATAGTAACGACCCGGCAAAGTACAGAGACATCAGACTTCACAAGGGGACGGGGCATATACCGTGTAAGCTGAGCAGTCGGGACAATGCGCAGCTGTCTTCCCATTTGCACCATACCCAGCATGGTCTCTAAGCACAGAATGTCTCTAGAAAATGTACATCTGGTTGTAAAAAACTGAATGTACCCATGGACAATGGCCAGACCATCTATAAAAATAGAGCTCTGTGCAGAATGTCTGGCCCAGGAAACCAGCATCTTATCTACAGTAACTGGCTGGGGCAGCCAGCCTGCCAGAAGTCAGATTTGTAGGAAATCAGACCATAATCTCCAGCAAAAGTCCAGAACACCGAATGGTAATCCCTGTGACAATCAACCCCAAGTAGCTAGTAATAATGGAGAGCTTGCCAAATTTTTGTCCTGCTTCCACCTTGGGACCAACCAGAGAAAGCCAGATATGCTCTCCTAACCCATCCCACAGGCTGCCCCCCTTCCACGAGCCCTCCCGAAGCTTCCCTAGCCACCAGCCTCCAGCCAGGCCCAGCGGAGCCTCCCTGCGACCCCCAGAAAGATGCCCCCACTCCTCTGCCTGCCTTCGAGTCCCTGCCAAAATGCAAGTGGCCTTCACCTGCTCTCTTTCCATCGCAAGCTTGGCAGTAGCCTTTGCTCGTTCTGACTTGGTCTTCATTTACCCACAGTAGACTTGATAAAAAAAAAAAAAAAATTAAGTCTATAAACTCAACATCTGCTTTTGTTCCAGTGAATTCATACAGAGGAAGAGGAAGCCAACTTCAGTTTTGTCTGGGTATAATCTTTTCCCCTTCTTCCTGGAGCCCCCAAATCCTGCAGCCACCCTCAGCGGCCCTGTGGAAGGGAGCTAGCCAGGAGATGGGCTCCGGGAGGCTGCAAGGACGCTAATCTCTGAGCCTGAAATTCTGGAGTGGAGCTCGGCCACTTCTACCGGAGCTCCTCACCGGGGAGTCTTGGTTCATCT
Organism: Mustela nivalis; assembly: GCF_964662115.1. Taxonomy (NCBI): domain Eukaryota; kingdom Metazoa; phylum Chordata; class Mammalia; order Carnivora; family Mustelidae; genus Mustela; species Mustela nivalis. Next base: position 103,896,524 of record NC_139029.1, on the reverse strand, counting down.
TTCCTGAGTCCACTCCAAAAGGCGTTCTTGCGTTAAGGCTTTCTTCTGGGCTGGTGGAACCTCTTAGCTCAGGATGTTCTCATTTGACCAAAACAAAATTAAAAAATAAATAAATAAATACAACTCCCTGCAAACCCCCCGTGGGTTTGCTAAGCAGTGGCTTTCAGAAAGAGAGAGAGAGAGACGGGGGAGGATGAGGACAAAAGGAGAAGAGAGGGGAAAACAGGTTTTTTTCTGAGACTCAGAGACTACGGCTCATCTTATGACACCGAATGACACAGGACAGACCGCTGTTTCATTTTGAGGGAAGTGGTCGCTTTTATGGTGGTTTCCCTAAAGAGCAGGTGCTAAGTATTGCTATAGCAACCAGCAGAGATTGCTTGTAAACTATGAAGTGCTTCTGTTTGGGACGAAAAAAAACGAAACAGCACTTCCCTCAAGGATCCAACTGGGCAAAGATGCCTTCTGGGCTGAAGCACACACCAGGGTCACCAGAAGCCTCACGGTAAACCCAGGGCATCATCCAAAAGGGGCATTTTAACTAAGCACAACCATGAATTCGGGGTTTGGGGGAGAAGCCTTAACTCAAACAACAGGATGCCATTAAGGAAAAAAATTGTGGTTTGGTTTGCGGACGCGCTTGGATTTTTAGAGAACAAAGATCCCCAGATGTTGAAGGGGAGACTGACGAGATGAAGGTGGCCTGCCATACCTCCAGGGACAATGGAGACCGGTCCTGGTCGTTCACCTTTAAGATACGATTGAGAGCAGTGCAGGAAAGTGGGCAGGTCAGCAAGCAACTCAGCTTGGCATTAGTAGGAAAGTAGACGTAAGTCTTCAGACTTCTCAGATAGTGTTCATTCTTCCTGGGGTGACGGGGCGGGGGGTGGGGGGAGCAGTGAGGAACTTCACTGAAATGAAATGTAATGTTAACTAGATAAATATGACTAATGGGCTATGGCCTAAGCTTGCCGTCAGGATAAACTTTCAGAAGTGGCTAAGAATTACTTTTAAAAAAATCTGAAGTACATTTACCCTCTTTGAAGTGGTTTAATTGAAATCCCCATCTTGTTGTTCTCATTAGGCTCAAACATTCATTGTTTGGGGAGAGTCCACAGTTGCAAATTTGGATGTAAATTATGTACACTATGAAGTGCTTCTGATGTCCCCTTGAATCTATGGAGCCACATTTGGTGCTGAAAGTATGTGACTGGGACTCTGTCCCTGCCTGGTGTCTGGATTAATGAGACATCCGTGACAGTACCTAGGGCAACCTCCCCAAAGATCCAGGAGTCCTTGAGCACACAAGGACTGCATCTGGTAATTGTCCATTAGGTGAACTCGAGAGTTTGGCCTTTGGAGAAGTGACAAGTCCTTCCTCGTGCCTGAGAATAGGTGGTGAGGAGTTTGGGTTCTCCCGAAATGTAAGGCTGAGTTTAAATCTCGGCTTTACACATTACTTGTTAACTGTGTGACTATAGACAAGTTACTTAACCTCTCTGTGCCTCCATTTTCCTTCTGCAAAATGGATAGGAAAATAATGGTGGCACCGACCTCAGAGATAGTCAGGATCAGAAGAGCTCATGTCTGGAAAGTGCTTAGCACATAGACAGCACTCCACAAATAGTAGATATCCCGTGTCTCTTTTCTGCCTCTTTTGATCCTTCTCTTAACAATAGGCAAACGACTCATGAAGTTGGCAAATGCTCCTATGAGCCCAGGAAGAAGGAGCAGGGTGTTCTAGGGCAAGGGGTGAGAGGCCCAGAGTTCAAACAGGTGAACATGGCGTGGTTCCCAGTGGCAAGCAGCTTGAGTGCCAAGAGCAGCCAGCTGGGTCTGCGAACCCCAAATGACCTTGACCCTCAGCAAAGAGATACAGGACAGTTAGCGGTCATCTTTTATTCACTCAAACACAATTACAGGTGAACTCAGCAGTTTCAGTGCCCCTTTGTGACATTCTGTCCCTGCCATCTCCCCAGCCTCTGCTATTGTGGTTTCTCTGCCTGGTGCCATGAAGAGTGGAACTGAGTCACCACCACACCCATGTCCAGTGGGACTGGGAACTTTCATCACTAAGTCCACACGGCATCCTTCAGATTCCATGACTTCTCCTGTTTGGGGAGGAGGAACCACAGGTAGTAGTAACCATAGAACATTCTCCTCAAGTCAGGCATCCAGAACATTGAATTAGAGAAGAAAGACAGGAAAAACAATTGGATTATAGGAAGGGATGTTAGGGGAGGTACAACTGGAGGCAGTCAGTCAAACGCTTCCCACCTCAGTAGAAGGAATTAAGGACATGAAAGGCCGTGGCTCAGGTGGATAGGTCCTCAAGTGTTTACTGATGCTGAATCCGAAGATCAATGGAGAGAAGAGTCATCTTTGCCGGATAACTACTCAGAAGTCTGATCAGTGCTTGGGTCCAAGGAATCCGAGGACTGGCAGATCATACAGGTTTTGAGGATCAAAAGATAGGTCTCCTTGAACTTCTTTATTTTATAAGCATAGACAATAGGGTTCATCATGGAGTTAGCATGGGAGAGCAGAATGCCCAAGTACAGAAAGATTTGCGGCACCTCACCATGAAAGTAGGTGATACAGTTGATAATGGACAAAGGCAGCCAGGACAAAGCAAATAGGAAGAGAACCAGAAACAAAGACTTGGCCGTCTTGAACTCCCGTCCATAAAATGCACCTGTCTCTTTGGAGCTCGAAAAGTTCTGATTGAGTTTATTTCGGATGACATAGAATATGTCAAGGTAGATGGCACACATGACAATCAGGGGGATTAAAATCCAAGTGAAGAAGCTAAAGTAGACCATGTAGTCCATCCTCATGACAGAACGGAACTGGCAGGAAAGGAAGGTGACATTTCGGTCATACTCTGAGGTCAGTTTCATGTTCCAGCCAAACATGGGCGTCAGTCCCACCAGGAAAGACAACAGCCAACAAAGGCCCAGGGCCAACCATATTCTTCTTTGGGTGGTGACCCTCCTGTATCTGTTTGAATGGAAGAGAATGGGTGAGTTCTCAGTAGGAATTGCTTACGAAGGGAGCGGGGTGATCAGAGTGGAGAAAGCTGGTGTTCCAGCTTTCTTCTCTGGGGGACTTTTTAAAGGAAATATGATGTCAAATGGTTTAGACATATGTTGCCACACTCACGGCACCCTTCCAGCCTGAGAATTCTTCAGTTTGTGGAAGGTAAGAGTTTTCTAAGTCTCTTGGGATCACCTACCCAAGATGCTCTCAGAGCATGTTTCCAGCCATGCGCTGTCTTGTTTCTGTTGGGCTGCTGGGCTGCAGGCCATGAGTTCAACTCTTGCCTTTCCCGTGCTGCCCTCCACCTGTGCCCGCCCCTGCTTCTCTATTTGCTCCAGCGCCCCACTTATTGCTCGATATATGGGGGTCTGTGGAGGAGTGGAGTTGAGGCTGAAGTGTTTCCAGGACCTCAAATGACTCCTCCAAAGAGAGGCACCATTCCTCCTCCTGCCAACCTTCCCGGCAACATCCCTCACAGACTACAAGAAGGAAGCTGATTTTGTTACGTACTGACAGTGTACTCAGACTTTATCTCACTCACATTTCACAACAAACCGAAGCTAGTTTTACGACAATCCCCATGTCCTTGCTGGCGACTGGCTGAGGATAACAGTAGTGACAGCTACCCTAGAGTGAGCAGAGACTGGGCGCAGCCATTTTTCTAAAAGCCTTATACGTGTGAACTGTGGGATTTTATGAGGAAGGGGCAATTATTGTCCCTACTTTATAGGTGAAAAAAAGAAACAGGCAGGTGACCCTGACACGCTTAAAGCGGCAGAGGTAAAATGGAAATGAGGTTAAGTCTGAGTTTAGAGTATCCTAACTGCTGTGGAAAGACGAGGAACCAAATCCACAAAAGTCACTTGCCCCAGCTCAGACCTCAAGATCTGGGCTTTGAGCCCGGGCTTTTTAGTATCAAAAGCTTGTCTGTAGCTTCCTCTCCACATCTCTTCCCCAAGACGAGAGAGGCGGCTTATAAGCCAACTGCCGCTCAGGACACCTGGGGACTGAGATGTCTCCATTTGGCGGTCTGTTCTGTTCACATCATCCTAGGAACGGTTGCTACTACTTTCGGCAATGGAGAACTTTTCTTGGTCCCCTCCTCAACTTGGAAGAGGAAGCAAAGTTAAAATAACTTTAAAATAACCTACATCTGCAAAGAGCAGAACCATCTTTAAATCTCCTGTTCTTCTCTGTTTGCTCCTTATTTTAGCTAGTAAGTTTCTTTCATTTCTAAAACTCAAGAATATTTTACTAATTAAAGATGCATCAAGCAAGAGACGCTAAGAAAAAAAAAAAAATAAAGATGCATCATGCTTTCCTCATCTTTAGCTATTCTCCAGTCCCAGCTCACACACCAAATGGTGCAAAGAAGCTTAGTGTCCTCTTTCAAGCTCAGAGGCCAGACTGGATTTGCTTTCACTGAAGCAGCCCCATGTCCCAGCCCTTCACCGCCCCACACTGCCCCCCTCCTACCTGACTGTGAGCTTGACCCGCAGGTATCGATCCACAGCAATGGCTAGCAGGGACATGATGGAAGCGTGCGTGAAGATCAGCAGCAGGCAGGTCATGAAAAGGCAGTTATAAAAGTGGATGGTGATGCCCAGGCTGATGACAATGGCCAAAGGCATGACCAGCACCCCAACGGCGATGTCAGCCAGGGCCAGGGAGACAATGAAATAGAAGGTGGTGGTCTGCAGGCTGGGGTTCAGCTTGACCACCCAGATGACCAGCACGTTGCCCACGATGGCACAGAGCCCGATGAGAATCTCCACGGTTATGTAGGTGACGTTGGCCATCAACAGGGCAGTGCTGTTGACAGCCATCTTGCCCTCCCCAACGCGACCCCCAAGCAACAGGCGTGTGGACGGGATCCGTGTGGCCCGATGAGCCTAGCTCTCACCGGACATCTTGCTAGAGGTCCAGGGGCAGCTGCGACAGTCTGAACATCACGACTCACCCATTCCTTCTCTTCTCTAGTGGAACGCTTCCTGGGAGACCCCTGCTTTTCTTAGAGAGAGCCCATCCAGGGGCAATCACTTTCTGCCCCTTTGTGGGCCACACATCCCTGGGCTATCGGAAGCGTGGAGGACAGTTGGATGTGAGTTGAATCTGAAAGTGCCGCTTGTCTTAGTTCCCCAGACAGACACGCTCGAGGCCTCTGCCTCCTGCCCCCAGAGGGCCACTAGAGCTCCATCAAGATAAGCAACACTCTTCAGGGCTGTTTCAGGAAGTGAGATGGGCCAAGAGGAAGCACAGACCAGGAACGCTCAGCAAGAAGATGGAAAGAGCAGACCAGGGGGTGTGAGCGGCGTGGAGAAGGCTCGGAATTCATTCACTCGGGGGCCAGATGGGAGTGTAGCTCTGCAGGGCAGGGCAGAAGAAGCACAGGCTCGAAAATCCTGGCTTTCTGCTAGTATTGCAGAAAGATCCTGTGACAAGGAGGCAAACAGAAGCCACAGCAAGAAATAGATTTTGGTGGCAGTCTTAGCCAGAATTTATGGTTTCTTTGCCCATGCTACAGATTGAATGATTGTGTCCCACCCCCTCGCACGCACACTCCAAATTTACAGGTTGAGATCTGAGCCTCAAAGTGACGGTATTAGGAGATGGGGTCTTTGGGAGATGCCTGGGTCATGAGGATGGAGCCCTCCTCATGCATGAGATTAGTGTCTCAGAAGAGACACCCCACAGAGCTCCTTCACCCCTTCAGCCATTCATGAACCAAGGAGCTGGCTCTCGCCAGACACCAGATCTACCAGTACCTTGATCGTGGGCTTTCCAGCCTCCAGAACTGAAAATTTCTATGGCTTGTAAGCCACCCAGTCTTTGGTATTCAGTTACAGCAGCCTGGACAGAATAAAACAGTGCAAAGCAGCAAGCCCTGGGAACTGGGCAGCATGGATTGACTCTTGGTCAGGCGCAGCTGGGACCCAGCTTTTGCATCAAAGATCCTTTGACAAAGGAACAAGCTAAGATCTCCTGCTTAGAAGGACAGAAAATTCAGCACCTCCTGGAAGCATATCTGCTGACACTATGTTTCCCTTGGGGGGGGGGGCACACCCACCAACATCTCACATGCCCTCACCCCAGCAACCATCCGGTGACAAACCTTTTTGAGGAACTACAAGACGAAAGGATGACCGGTCAGGCAGAAAGGAGAGAAAGGGCCACAGGCTCACATTCCCACATGGCATACGCCCCCCCACCCTGATCCACCCCCCCAACCACCACCACACCACCTGCTGGAAAAGAGGAAGAAACCTGCTTTCCTGGAAGTCGCTCACCTGGGCTGCAACTTCTGGAAACCAGACACTTACAAGCATTTGGGATTTAAGGTCCACGAAGTTCATGGGTGTCTCAGTCCTGCCCAAAAGGGTGATTTAGAGGAAGGGGTAGGTGGACCTGAGCCAGCACTGTGGATTGAAGGGTTTATAACATTTGCCTTAAATACCAATCTATGTAGCACCCAAATGAAAATTCAACACATGCTCTCCAGGGCCTTGGGCAGATGCCTCGGGCTGCGGCTTCCGCATCATGCTCTGCTTCCCCACCTCATCGCCGTTGGGGATGAATCCTTGTTCATCCCTGAATCCCTGAAGCCTGAATCCCTGGTTCATGCCTTCTAAACTCGCTGCTTCTCTCTGGGTGAACCTCCCCCCACCCCCAGCCCCAGACGTGAAAGTGCAGCAAACGCATCTCTGTCACTCTGGCATTCTCCAGCGTTCACTATGCCCGCATCCCTGCGCCCTGGGAGCTTGGGAAGTTTTGCCAGCCCTCAGCGTGACTTCTCATCAAAGTTTCTACTGCAACTGCTTTCTTTATCTCTGCTTCGGAGAAGGAAGTCACAGAGAGCCATTTCTAGGAGGATGCGTGCTACCGAAAGAAGTCGCCGGAAAGCAATCGCTGAATCTTGATAACGCGCGCTTAAGAAAAATAAAAAAATGCACCCTCCCCTTCAGCCCCTTGCCACCGGGTAGTACCAAACAGCCCTATGTGAGAGAGAGACTGTCTGCTGTAGGGACGACTCGAGTCATGTTCCCCGGTAGGGGTAAAAGGACAGGGAAGGAGTGAATTCCTGGGGGGCTTGGGCCGCTCCAGGTCAGCCTCATAGCTTTGCTCCACGTTTGAGCGCTGGTCAGAGGACGGACAGTTCCTGCACTTAGAGAGAGAGAGATGGGGGCCTCTGTGGGGTTATGGGCCAGAAACGGGGCGCAGGTTAAGACGGCAGAGGCCAGGAAAGAAACTGAGCCACGGATCCAGCCACAGGAAGGGGACCCAGGCATTGGGGAAGGATTGGACAGCTGGCGCTGGAAACCTGACCGCTGTGCTTGCAGATTCTTAACCCCTTTCACCCTCCTTTAGGAGGTAGGTGAGTTCTTTCGGAAACAGCCCATCTCAGCTGGGTTAGAGACACCAAGGAGAGGGCTTTGTGACCCAGCACCAGTGATAAGAACAGTGTGATTGGTGCAGGATAGCCTGTGAGAGAATAATCCAGGGGGGAAAGGAGAGGCAGGGGACATGCTTAGGGCATCTGACCTAGCCACCTCTTCCCACCTGGGAATTCTCTGGAAATTTCCTCTTCATGAGCACGGCAGGCCTGAGCCCATCCCTGCTCAGGGAGGTGACTGGAGGGATAAGAAGACAGGTTTCCACGGTTACTTAGCATTTTGGCCTAAGATTGGCCCTGAGGCAACATTTCCTTCCAGATGGAGCTCCAGAAGGCAGCCTGGAAAAGAAGACAGAGAGGCCAGGGCAGATGGCCATCTTGCTTACCCCCACCCCCACCCCCAACCACACACAGACATGCCACAGCTGCTCTTGGGTAACTTCCCTTATCTTTCAGGGAGAGACCACCTCAGCCCCCAGAGCCACACCCAGATGCAAGTCCCCTCAGCCTCCGTGTAGCCCTCAGATCAAGTCCAACCTCCCTGGAATGGCAGAGTCTCATATCCCACCCTTCGCGATGGGGGGGGGGGTCTCCCAGCTTCTGCAGCTCCTGGTGCCTGGAGCCCCCTCCCCCCCCGAAACCGCAAGCACCACTGAGCTTTCACTTCCTTTCCCCTGTGCATCCAGCTCAGAAAGCCCTTCTCCTCACGTCCATCTAGAACACAAGCACTTTCCCTTCAAGAGTATTCTCAGATGGGACCCCAAAGAGAACTTCCCAGACATCCCCTCCCCATGTTGTGTTTATAAGCCCCTCTCCCCTGTGATCTTGCAAGCTCCTGAAGCGTAGTGACCTCCATTTTTCATTTCTAGCCCCACCACGGAGCCTGGCAGATGGCAGGTGCTCAAGTATATTTTTGCTGAATGAATGAATATGAACACACCTCAGTGAACCAGAGGGCATCAGCTTGGCACTGGTTACAGAAGACCATTAAATCAGCTGGGACCTGTTGAGTATGTTCCTTTATACCATCTAGAGTGCTGAACATTTTGCTTTCATGGTCTTATCCAACACTCCAATGAAATAGACACTATAATCACTGCGGAGGCAACTAAGGCTCAGAAAGGTGACGTAACTGGCCCCGGGTGACGCAGCCAGGAAGTGGCAGAGCCAGCGTTCAAACTCAGGCTCAGGGCTTCAGTAAATGAATGGGCAAGTGAAAAACTGTGGGAAGCTTTCACAAGCGCAAGGCAACCCCAGACTTGTTGATGCCATATTATCCATCGGACGTCCTAAACTCACGCCTGGAAAAGGAAGAGGGGACCAAGACTGTGGGAAGAGAGCACAGAGTCCTTGTAGGTCTGGCACCTGCTCTGAGTTCCAAAAAGGGGGAGGATACAACGGGCCACTTGGTGGGGCTCCAAGGGGAGCTCTGGGACAGAAAGAAAATCTTTCACTGGGCTGGAGTGACAAAAATATATTTTTTTAATAATAAAATAAATTACAAGGGAGACGTGGCTCAGGGAATTTCCCCACCTGAAAGAAGGGGGCGTCTGTGTGTGTGTCAGTTTCACTAAAAGAACCTGGACTCCGTGGAAGAGGCAAGAACCAGGGAAGATCCGTCAAGCTAAACCACTGGAAAAGCATCTGGAGTCCTGGGGGAAAGGCCTCGCCCATCCCAAACCATGGCCTGACACACCTGGACACAGCTCAGCCACCTAGACACAGCTCAGCCACAGGGAGGCAACCTTGCCCTGGTTCTGCTTAATTTCGGGACAGGCTGGCCAGAGAGCCTTTGAGCTCCTTTGCAGCTTCTCAGACAAGCCTGGAGAGCCCAGCAAGCACCCAGGAGCCAGGGGGAGGGAGGGAGACCTGTAGAGACTGAGAACTGGCCCAGGCTGCTGCTGAGACAGGATGTCTGGCAGGTGGGAGGCAGTGGCTTCTGCTTGGGGCTGGCTCACACTGCCTCCACGGCTGTCGGCAGAGTTGCCCAAAACCAGTTTGCTCGCTTCCTCTTGGCCCCATCACCACTTCCCCAAAGGCTTATATTTTTACAGAGCTTCATGCTTGCTAGGCAGCAGTGGAGGCTTAGAAAGAGCGAGATGGCCAAGAAAGCGGCCTCTCCTGGTTCCCCTCCTTATCCTGCTCTCAGCCCAGCAGCAGGAGGCTGGGCTTTCCAGAAGCCATCTCCAGGGGCTGATCTGGAGCCGCTGTCCCCAGGGGGCTTCATACTAGGGAAGTGATCCACATAGGTTTGACCAAGAAGGAACCAGGGATTCCTGAGGCCTTATAGCCTGATTTCAGGAGGCTCACTCAGAGCCAGTGCAAGGGGGAGGGAGAGTTCAAGGTTCCTGCGCTGGGAGCAACAGGAAATCCTGCTCAGCAAAGGGGAACTCCCTGATTAAACGCCCCACCCACCAGACCCCCACTGACACCGCACGTGTCAGAGGCCTCCAGGCCCTAACAGAGAGTCCAGAGAAGAGTTCAGCTAACTGTAAATTTTGTCCAGGTTGTAGGCACCCAGCAAGCAAGAGTCTCAGCGGCTAGAGGCTTCCCGGCACCAGCTTCAAGTGTCTGACAGGCTTACTGGGGCGCCCTGGCTGGGGCGCTATGCTCAGCAATGACCACCAGGTGGCAACACATTCCCACAGCCTCTCAGGATGAGAGCCAAGCTGAGAAGCAGCTCAGAGAAAAACCAGAAGGGAGCACTTGGTGGCACCCCCTTCCAGCACTGTTTAGCCAGAGACCTCAGATGGTTCAGAACATGAAGGAATTGAGAACCGAGGGCAAGGGAAACAACAACAGATTGCCCCCTGCCCAAGTTCAAGCCGATCCCGTGGTGAATTTCTGGGCAGTACTAAATTCACTCCTCTTGCCTCAAGAAGGTTGAGAAGCTGCTTCTACTTTGAGACTTGTGAGTATTCCAGTAAAGCCAGTATCTACGTTTTTCTTTAGTGTGTGCGAAGCTACTCACAGGCTCGCTCCACTTCACTCAATGAACAAAACCACCCTGTGGGGCCACGTTACTCATCTGGGCTCACAGCAGAAGACACTGAGCCCCAGAGGTCGGGGAGGGGGGGGTCTGATCAAAGCCAGAGGGGATGCAGGGATGGGAGCCCGCCGCTGGCCTCCTCATCTCAGGGCAGGTCGAAGAAGACCAGAAGAGGGCCTTCCAGGTGAGGTGGTCCCACACGGATGCTTAGCTGCCCCCTGTCCCCGGTCCCTCCCTTAGCACCTGCCAGTCTCCGCCCAGTCCTCTCCTTTCTGTGGCCAGTCTTGCTGGTCCCACCTCCTGCCTTTCAGAGCCTGCAACTTCTCAAAGCACCTTGAATGTCTTCAACTTAACAGCAGGCTTCTAATCACCCGCACCCGTCAGATGTCTCCTCAAATCCCAACGTGGGGCAGGTCTCGGGCGCCAACTGTAGATCCTGGCGTTGACCCACATTGCCTTTATCTATACTCCAAAAAGTGCAGGAACGAATGAACGGGTAGGACAGGACAACCGCTGATCCTAAATGTCTACAGTGGCAGTGTCTCCTGCCCCCCAACCCATTTTTCTTTTAAACCTTGTACCTAACCTATGCGATGACACTCCGTAATGAACTGGGAACAAAGCAGGAGATACGTAACCTCCCTCTTCTGCTCTGTGGGCGGTCTTCCCTCCTACTCCACAAGGCCTTTCGTATCTATGATCGTGATAGTGTGAGAGAACACCAACACCTTGTAAGTAAGGACTGTTAGATCCGTTCCACAGATGAGGAAACAGGCATGGTGACAAATGAGTGACTTACTCTTGGCAACACCAGCAGTAAATGACAGAGGTGGGGCCCAGACCCAAGTCTACCCTTGGTTCCAAAGCCGTGGCTCTTCCCAGCGCAGTTCCACCTCAGTTATACCAAAACCCAGCTTGTCATTGGAGGCAGACATTCTTCGGTGCTCTACTGGGTAAGTCTTGTGTCACGGGTCAGGCGAGCTGGGGAGAAACGGGGGCAGTGCGTTATCTTGTCGATTGTCTGCTCCCCAGCTCAGCTGAGAAGATGGTGGTTTGGGGTTTGGGTGGGCAGCTGGCACCCCTCTGCCTTCTCCGTGTGCTGCTCCTTCCTCCAGTCTGTGATTAGACAGCAGCATCTCCCTAAATGCCTTCCCAGGTAACCTGATCCTCTCTGCTTTTTATTAAGGGTAAATACAGAAAGCTTTCATAGGAAGTATATCCCAGCATTTCATCACGACTGAGGAGAGCGATCTGTTGCCATGCTCCTTAGAGAAAGTTTCCTGGCGTAAACTTCACCAAGGAGTTTAGGGCTGGCAGAGAGGTTGCTTTTCTTCCTAAACCAGCCTGTTTTGTGTCATCGCTTCGTGCGAGGCTTTGTGTAATTCAGCTTTGCCAAGGCAGCGAAGAGGCTCGGAGCCGGTGTTCTGTCTTCGTGACCACGCTTTTGGGAGACTTTCCCCTGTGTCTTTAGGCTACCTGCCATCCCTCTGCTCCCCAAGTGTGAGCGACTGTCGTGCCATATTCTCCAACTGGGAGGGACCTCCCATCCTTTTTGGAAGTAGGCAGGGTATAATAAATACATACAATTAACGTTAGAAGGAGCCCTGGCGTTTATTTCCAAGGTAGGTCTGTAAGGTGATTCTTTTTTTTTTTTTTTTTAAAGATTTTATTTATTTGACAGACAAAGATCACAAGTAGACAGAGAAGCAGGCAGAGAAAGAGGAGGAAGCAGGCTCCCTGAGGAGCAGAGAGCCCGATGCGGGGCTCGATCCCAGAACCCTGGGACCATGACCTGAGCTGAAGGCAGAGGCTTTAAGCTACTGAGCCACCCAGGCGCCCCTGTAAGGTGATTCTTCTTGGTGTTGCACAAAGATTCTTGTCTTCAAGAACTTCCTGACTTCAGGGTGAAGTTCTCTTCCTCAACAAGTAGTCCACAATCTTATCTTTTTTAAAGATTTATTTATTTGAGAGAGAGAGCACGAGGGGGTAGGGAGAGGCAGAGTGAGAAGCAGACTCCCTGCTGAGCAGAGAGCCAGATATGAGGCTAGATCCCAGGACCCAGGGATCATGACCTGAGCTGAAGGCAGACACTTAACCGACTGAGCCACCCTGGTGCCCCCACAATGGTCTTTTAGATTATCACTCCAGGCAAAAGAAAAAAAAAAATGAGGCGACAGAAAATGCCCCCTGGAGATAACTGAGCTCTTTGAGGAGAGCTTTTCGGTCAGCAGCTTGGAGCACCGCTATCCCGCATACTCTAGCGCATCGTAAACACCCTAGGACTGGTGCCGTGTAGGGCGTGATATTATGATTTCCCTCAGGTAGACTTTATTTTGATTTATGTATACCCTGCCTACTCCACAAAGGATGGAAGTCACTAGCAGACTGAGTTAATAGCTTCCTCCTCTGTACACCCACATCTGCTGACATGTTCCTCCCTTTGAGGACTTACAACACTGTTCATAGTTATTTATTTACTTGACTACTTCTCCCACGAGCTAGTAAAGTCCCAAAGCAAATTCCGTAAGAAATTATACCTGATTCATCTTTAGATCTCCCTCCCACTGCCCTTGTCCCCGGAGTACCAAGAGCCTAAAATAATACCAGGCACAAAGGGCACCCTCGGTAAATCCTCGCTGAACGCATGATGCGTTGACCTTGGGGTCTGGCTGCTCCTCCACCCCCAGGAGCGCTGATCACACTCTCAACATCCAGCAAGGAATCGGGAGGCAGCAAGGAGACCACTTGCTCAGAAAAAAATGGGGGTTTTTTTGCATCTAACGTCAACCTCGAACCAGTTCAGATGGAAAACACCATGTGTTCGGTTAGGGCCTCGGGAAAGAGGCCTTGGGAGAGACTGACTAATAGCTCCATCACATTTCGTAGTTTGGGACAGCCCATGGCATTCATCTCTGTAATATGTCTAAAGTGTGCCCTTTACACACACACTCAACACTTACTCACACACATACTGTCCATTGCCTTACTCTGCTCATTCCCACTACACAATCAGAACCAGTTTACGCACACCTACTGGTCACCGGTCTCTCTGCAGGACCTCAAACTGCCTCTGCCCCCTGGCTGGTTCGGTCGGACACACGAGGGCACAGGATTCACAAAGTATGGTGACTGGGTCACCGTGCTCCATGGAGGGGGGCGGCGTGGGGGGGCCGGCGATTGCAGGACCAGGAATTGGGGAGGGACTGCACATTGGAGGAAACTGGTGCCCAGAGTGGCTAGTTCAAGGTCAGACCTGGAGAAGCAGCCAGGTTTCTTCCCTTGCAGAAACGGTTAGGCATCCGTTCGGCTGGGGATTCATTAAAACGTGCTTCCGGGTTCCTGCGTTTCCTTGGGGCTGATTCTCCCAGTCCCCTGTTGGAGGGGCTCCCTCCCTGTTCTATTTTGCTGGCTCTTTGGTCCCCCGGTCTGCATCTCTCTGAACAGCCTGGGACCTCCCCCCACAGTTGGTCTTTCCTTCTTTCATTGCTGCTCCTGACCCCTGGCAGTCTGCCCGTGGATCCTCGCTCATGGGCCAACAGTGGGTTCAGCCACAGCCAGAGGCCTCTCCACGCAGCGGGAGGCCTGCTCCCGGGCGCTCTGACCCACGAGCTCCAAGGGAGAATTCACTATCAGGTCCCGCCAGGGGCTTCAAGGCAAACCCATCTCTCTTGTTTTAAATTGTTTCTACATGAAAATGTTGAACAAATTGTTTATTCTCCGTGTCTTCATTGCCCCTCTGGTCGATGACAAAGATACCTGAGGGAAGCCCAGGTGAAGTGACTACAGGCACAACAGGTGTTACAGGGGCTCGTGGGCCCCGGTGCTGGCTCACACCCCTGCACAGTGTGTGTGAGGGCCCTGGGGTAGGGAGGGGGCCAGGCTTCACCTCCAGGCTCCCTCCAGCTCCTGGCCCAGTGCTTCACTCAGGACAGGCCTCAGGCCCATAAAGATGTGCCCCAGGGGCCTGTTTTCTCCAGTGCTGCCTCTCAGTCTCTCACCCAAGGGGCTCTTTTCTGGTCCAATCTCCCACAACATGGCTTCAGCAATGGGACGTGTCCAAAGGAGACTTCGGGAGGCGGTAACACCTCTCTTCTTCCTGCTTGCCAGGAAGTGCTTTGTTGACCCCATTCTGAGTGGTTTGTCTACACTGGGAGCAGCACCTGCTTGCCCAGGAAAGCATCCACAGGCCTGCTCGGTGGGCTCACCCACAGAGCCACCTGTGACTCCGCTGGGGCTGGGGAAGGGCAGCCTGCCAGCTCGCTAGCCCCTAAAAGCCTCCTCTTCCGCTGGGGAAGCTCTCAAAGCGAGGGTTTCCAGAGCTGGGTTATCCAGAGCAATAACCAGAGTGTCTGTGTCTCATGTGCCATTCATTCTGGAAGCCCCGGCAGATCACAGGGCGCTCTCCACCTGCTATGAAGGGCAGCCCCTCCTGCGCACGGTGAGAGGTGGCTGGACACACCCCCGACTCCTGCAGAAACAGCTGCATGGCAAACATCCGGGGCCACGGGAGGCCCACGATTTCATTTGCTTTACATTTGTTTGTATTTGCTCTCGACCTTAAATGCTGAACATCATTTAGTCTTTCATTAACGCAGCGATCTTTCCTGATTTCGAAGGAACAAACAAACAGAATTTGTTCTTGGTCAAGGTTCAGCCTCTGGGGCCAGGCGGCAGCCACTCCCAGCCTTCGAGATAGCATCTCATTCCGTCCTTGTCCCTCCGCCATGAGTCCGCTGGCCCTCTCTGGCCCTTCCCAGAGGAAAGCTGGACCTCGTTTCAGGGACCATGACTTGGGCCGGGACAGCAGAACTCTAGGTCACTGCGAGACAATCCAGCCTGCGCTCCTCCCCTCCCCCAGACGCCACCCTGCCCAGTGCCCATGACTAGGGCTTTTTGTGTTATCCTGCACTTGGCACCGTCTCCGTTTCCTGCCCATAATGCTGGCTGTTGTTTCTGAGCAAACGGAACAAATAAATGACCCACGTGAACTCCGTGCCGTCTAGAAACTGGAAACATCTGTAGGGAGGCGAGGGTAGCCACCGGCCCGGGTGGGGCGGCGGGGAGGCAGTGGGAGAGGCATTGTGGGGAAGGTGCGTGACCTTCAGGGAGGAGGGCAGTGCCACATCTGAGCAGGAAAGACAGGCGGCCGGGTCTTGGGGTCAGGCCCAAGGACGGCTGCCAGCCACATAGTTTCTCCTGATTTTCCTTGAGGGAGATCAGCTCCGCTGTGTTGCGATGAAATGGAGAGAGTGTGTGCGTGCCGTTTCACAGATATCATTTTACGTCTGGAATTCTGTCTGTAAGTGGATCGTAGAAAGTGATGGGCCCAACTCCCTGTATTTGCTCTCGACGTCTGGTCCAATCTCCCACAACATGCTAAAGCCCTCAGACGGAATAGATAGAAGGAGTTAGAAGCCAAGTCTAGACTCGTGTCTGGCACAGAGGGGCACCTGGGTGGCTCAGTCCTTGGAGCATCTGACTCTTGGTTTGGGCTCAGGTCATGATCTCAGGGTCGTGGGTTCGAGCCCTGCGTCAGGCTGCGTACTCACTGGGGCGTCTGCTTGAGGTTCTCTCTCCTTCTGCCCCTTCTCTCTCATGCACACGGATGCGTGTTCTCTCCCTCTCTCTCTCAAATAAGTAAATAAATGTTAAAATACTTAAATAAATAAGTAAACTAGCACCTGGCACCACCACCTCTCGCTGTATGTGTGGAGTGTGGTAGGGTGCACACACACGCACCCGACCCTGTCACCTCCCCTCAAGTTGTTGAGGAAGGAAGGGGAAAACATAACAAGGGTCCATTGCCTACTGTGTGCAGGAAGCCAGGCTGGGGGTGTCCCGGGCAGGAGCGCAGGCATCGCCACGAGCCCTCTCGTGGGCTGCTGTGGACCTGGCGCCACGCTAAGGGCTCTGTCACATACTCTCCTTCTGTCCTGGCCGCGGCCATGTCACTGGGCCCATCGTTTCCATCACAACTGCTTGGCGCAGGTAAAGAAGGTGACATTGACATTTCGAAAGGGTAAGGAGGGAGGGGGTTGCTGCTCCTGTCTCAGCAGCCTATTCCCTCCCCCCACAACCCTGAGGGGGGTGGGGTGTCACTCTCCATGGGTGACTGACAGAGGCTGAGCATCTAGAATTCTGAATTCGACAGAGAGATGCCCCCCGGGTCCATGTGTCCCCTAAAGAGGGAATCTCCAGAGTGAAGGCCTAGTTCTTGACCCAGACTCTAACCTGGAAAGGGCTTCCTGAGCATCACATGGAGACTGGCCCATGGGACGCAGCCTGGCTCTTCCCACCCGATTTCATGGGGGTTGCAGAATCAGGGGTCACCTCCTGGTAAGGACTGAGCCTGGGTTTCCCCCTGTGTGGGAGAGGAATCATCTGCTTCCCAAACCGTTCCATGGCTGTCCTCAGCCCTGCTTCTTTGATGGAAAAAGGAGTCACCGGCTGAGAGGTGTTTTCAGGTCCTGGCTTCAGGCCAGCCCAAGAGGTGGGGAGAGGACAGGAGCTGTGTATTCCCCAGTGGGAGCGGAGGTGCTGTCTGTCCCAGCAGATGACAAAGGTGCTCGCTTGCACTCAAGGCAATGGGCCCCTTCTTGGGGCCGCTGCTGGGCTCCATGGCTGCCCCTGAGCTGCCTGGCTGGGGGTCTGGGAAGTGGAGAAAGCCAGGGGCAGAAGCCCCAGAGCTCTGGGGCCCCTGTGAGAGGATGTGTCTCCCAGGCAGCCCCCAGAAGCCCTTGTGCCAGCAGCGAAGCTCTCCTCCTGTATGGCCGGGGGTGTTGGGGCTGGGACCATCAGTATGATTGATCCATGACAAATTCTGAAGATGCTGGGGGTACAGCCAGCCAGATGTGCTCCCCCAGGACTCTGTAAGCCAAGGCCTACTGCAGGGGTGTTCCCCGCAGACGGCAAAGGAGTGTTCTGGTCAGCACAGCACAGCGCAGCCCAGGAAGCACCCCCCCATGGGATCAGCAGGGTGATGACCAGGCTCAGGGCATTTGTACCCTTCTATGTGGCCCTGGAGAGCTCTGGAACAGCAGGTTTCACATGACCCCTACTGGATGACCACTCTGGGAGCACCCCCTGCCCCCAGCATTTAAGCCTGAAGCCAAGAGTCCTGTGACAGTCCTGTCAACCCGCTGTGGCACCCCGCGCCACCCCCCCAGCACTATGCACCCCGGCCCCAGGCCATGTCCCTGCCCTGCACAGCCAGCCCTCACCTCCCAAGAACCCTGCACGCATCATTGTCACCAGTGTTCCCATGGGCCCAGGCAGGAAACTGCTCTCAGGGTCTCTGAGAGAGGAGAGCAAGGGGGAAGGCCAAGAGGAAGTCACAAAGATCAGTTTAAAAATAACCCTCCTCCCGGTCAGCTGTGTGGAGGGGCTTGGGAAGGAGCCAGGTTCCGATGGTGGTGGCTCAGGGCAACCTCCAAAAGGCCCGAAAGCGAATTGGCAGAGGCCCATCCGGGAGCACACTCTGTGTCCTTATCAGCCTTAGCAAGCGCCCTGCCAAAACCGTGTGCTCGCGGAGACGTCCGGCCAGCCAGCATCTGTTTCCTCTCCTCTAGTTAAAAAACCACGTTAGTGAACGTGGGAGAGAGTTTCTGCCCCGGGGAGAAAAACGCAGCCCCCTGCAGGACACACAGGGCAGTAGATGGGTCCGAGGCCCTGTGGCCTGTGCCGCGCCCCTCCTCGGCTTCTGCTGGGCCAACCGCTGGGGAGGTCTGCCCAATGGCCTTCTGGGCGCAAGCAGGTGCAACGTCTGGAGTGAAGGGGACCCCCAGCAAAGCCAGAGAGCCACGAAACAACGCCTACTTCACAGCCCTGGCCCTGAGCTTCCGTGCGTGCGACCCCTTCACGTGGCCCGTCTTGGGACACATCCAGGCCTCTTGGCTATTTTTAGGCACCATTTCCACCTCTCTTGTAAACACAGCTGCTTGTTTAGAGCAAGGGGCACAGCTTCTACCAGGAACATTCTCCTGGGTCTGCTGGCTGCTCAGTCCCAGGCTCTTGGGGTCCCCTCTCGCTGCACACAAAAGCTCCCACGTGCACCCACACGCTCACGGCACTAGCCTCATGAAACATTTAGTGAGGGGAGGGGCAGCTCAGGAATCCTCTAGAAAATCTCTCCTCGTGGCAGAAAGCACCAACACTGAGTAACCTGACCATCCACATCCCCTCTTAGGCTGCCGAGAGAGAGAAAGAGAGAGAGAGAGGGAAGCTTGGCTCGCCATTCTTCTTCCCTTCCTGAACACCGGGAACCCCCGCTGGCCGAGTGTTTTATATCCTGGAACTGGCCCTTCGTTGAGCACTTCTGAACTTCAGCCCACAGCAACACAGGTTGGATCCAGACACCTAGATCCAAAACCCCAGCTCTAGCCTGAAGGCTGTGAGAGTCTAGGCAAGCTATTTGAATTGCTTAGAACCTGTTTCCGTGTCTGTGAAAGAAGACCAAACTAGGTTAATAGAAGCCATTTCAAAAGAGTCATCAAGGGTATTCAGTGAGATGATGCAAACATCTGGCCTCTTGCCCAGCAGCAGCGTGGGTCATTAGCGGCCTGATGAACTTTCTGCCGCTGTGTCAATTACCCATCTATGTTTGGTTTGTGCTCCCCTGCGTGCTTCCTCTCTAAAAATTCCGTTTCTTACTCAGTCAGGGCTCCTCTTGGCATCTGCTCCGTATTTATTCCCCTCCAAACAATAGCAAGTATTGGATGAGCAGTTGCTGTGCAAGGCACACCTGTCCTTCCTGAGGCAGGTAACATTATCACACTTTATAGTCTGTGGTTAAGTGACTTGCCCAGGATGATACAAGCAGTGAACAGTAGATCCAGGATTCGGACACAGGCTGGCTGGCTCCAAAGCCACTGCTTTGAACCTCTTTGCTACACCCACAGTAGCTCTCAGTGGGCTTACTGGGGACGGTTCCTGAACCTCAGACAGACTTCCATGATCCTTGCTTCCCTAGAATCTGGGTTTCCATCTGCCACACCGAATGAAAACTACCACCAACTCAGCATCTACCTAGTAGATGCCGGACATTTTGCATACATTACCTCTAAACGAAGATTTCTCAACCTCAGTTCTGTTGACATTTTGGATCAGACAGTTCTTCGCTGTGGGGATGCTATGTGTGCGCTATAGGATGTTTAGAACATCCTCGGCCTTTCCCACTAAATTCTGGTGGCACCTCTCACCGCCAAGTCATAACGTCATTGGTGTCTCCAGAGACCACCAGATGTTCCCACGGAAGGGTGGGGGAAAGGGAGCAAAATCTCTCCCGGTTGAGAACTCCCACTCTAAACCAGAACTCTGAAGTTCAGAGAGGTTAAATGATCTATTCAAGGTCACGGGCTGGCAGGCAGCGGAGACACCATCTGAACCAACGTCTGCTTGATACCAAGACCAAGTATTTGTCATGATATCATGCTCTCTCCTGGTTCTAAATAAGGAAGGTATCAACTTGACACCGAAATCTATTTGCCCAGAAGAAACAGTATCAATATACTCTGACTCCTCGCCCCAAAGAATGTTCAAATTCTGAACTTACAGCCTCAGGCAGCTACTTCTCTGAGCAGAATCCAGATCTTAGATTTTTGGAGCTAAATCAACTGAGACCCCGGCCGCTCTGCTAAGCCTAGGAATTCAAGCTCTCCTTCACGACCCCACGTCCCCTGAGTGGGCCACCCAGCTTGGCTTGGGATCCACTGTACCAGTCGGTAGGTCCTTCTGGAACCGTGGGAAGGCTGAGGTCCTGGGACACGTAAGGGCAGCTCTTTCTGATGTCTGTCTTTGGCTACTGTCTAGAAAAAGGCAGGGTCCAGATTCACAACTCCAAATTCTGCCTGAGTTTCAACTCCTTTTTGTTCCAGATTCTAATTAAAAATCTTTATGGACGTCAAATGCACTGAATTTGCAAATGACACCACTTCCTGAGACACAGAAAGATGTGTCATTGAAGACAGACTGCCACCTTCATCATCACTACAAGGTTGCACGCAAGAACACGAATTCATGGCCGAGCTGAAACTACCCCAAGCCTAGGTTTCTTCCATGCATTCTCTTCTCTAGCTTTTCCCTCCTCTTAGCTGGACCCCGCTGGGCACAGACACACAGTTACTTACTACTGTCAGTGAGCTGTGTGTTAGGAAACAGGAGCTACTTTCCATACGGCCTCCTTCATGCATAGGCAGGAAAACAACTCAAAGTAAATTCTTCAGGGAGCTAAATAAGGCATCACAAAGGGTAAGTTTAGAGCCGGAGCCCACTTGCTTTCCTTTATGAGGGAAATGATAGCTAGCAGTGGCTGCTACCCTTGCTAGCGTGACTGTAGTAACTGTGCGTCAGCGGCTGCCATCTCACTGTCCCCTGGGAGCCCCCCATAGTGTTCCTCCTGACCAGAGCCGTCACCCAAGAATTTTCAGTCTGAGGTCCTAAAATCAACCATCTCCAAACGAGGAGGTAGGAAGATGGTGGTAAAAGGGTAAGAATTGATCTCGGTCTCCAGAGCAAGAATTTGAAAGCTTAGGCCGTCTACTTTAAGACTCTATAATTTGTCACCACATTAACAGAAGAGGAGGACCTGGGTGGCTCAGGTGGTGAAGCAGCTGACTTCTGGTTTCAGCTGAGGTGGTGATCTCGGGTCAAGAGATGGAGCCCTGCCCTGGGCTCCTCGTGATCAGCATGGAGTCTGCTGAAGATTGTCTCTCCCTTTCCTTCTGCTCCTCCCTGCCCCCTCTCAAATACATAAATAAATCTTAAA
Source organism: Mustela nivalis (assembly GCF_964662115.1). NCBI lineage: Eukaryota > Metazoa > Chordata > Mammalia > Carnivora > Mustelidae > Mustela > Mustela nivalis. Next base: position 103,875,344 of record NC_139029.1, on the reverse strand, counting down.
AAAAAAAAAAAAGACATAGGAACTAACTCATGGGGGCTTGTCAGTGTCATTAAGGGACTGTTTTGGGCTCAAGCCATGTGTTTTTCAAACAGATCTTAAAAGCAATGTTTTTCAAACTATAGGTATCAACCTAGTAGGGAATTATGAACTCAACTTAGTAGATCGTGATCAGAGTATATTTCCAAATGAATGGAATGAAATGAAATGCATATATCAGATAACATTGTTCAGGGCAAGACTAATTGCGGTCGAATGCTCTACCACTGAGCTATACCCCCTTGGCAAGACTGTTTCAGGAGTATGTTCGGGTGTATGGCCAATAGCACGCCAAAATTAATTCCTTTTGTTTTATACCCTTTTGAAGTACATAATTAACATGCAGTAAACTTCACACATTTAAAGTATACAATTTGATGAGTTTTCACCTATGTATGCACGTGTGAAGCCATCACCACAATCATGATAACATATCCAGGGTGCATGGCTGGCTCAGTCAGTAGAGCATCTCAGGGTCATGAGTTTGAGCCCATGTTGGGCATAGATATTACTTAAAAGTAAATAAATAAATCCTCCCCCAAAAAACAATATTCTATTTTTTAAAAAAGGTAACATATCCCTGTCCCCCCAAAATTTTCCTCATACCTCCTTGTAATCTCTTTCTGCCCACTTCTACCCACTAACTACTGATTTGCCCTCTGTCATTATAGTCCGTACTTTCTAGAAAAGTGTAGAAAGAGGGTCATGCAGTAAGGGCACTCTCTTTTTTGTCTGGCTCCTTTCTATCAGGCTGCTTAGGGTGACATTCATCCAGGTGATTTCATGTATCAGTAGTTCATTCATTGTTATTACTGGGTAGAATCTCACTGCATGAATCCGTCACAAATTCGGTATGCAGTCCTCTATTGATGGGCATCTAGATTGTTTCCAGTCTGGGACTACTACATTCAAAAGTGCCGTAAGCATTTACATTCAAGTTTTTATGAAGGCAATATGTTTTCTTGGATAGATACTTGGTTATGGAATGACTGAGTCATATGGTCGATATATACATAGCTTCTTCAGAAACTGCCAAAACAAAATTGTAAAATAATTGCACCACTCTACATTTCCACCAGTAATGAGTAAAAGTTCCAGGTCCTCTAAATGGACACTTGCCAATGCTTGGAATGGTGAGTTGCATTAATTTTTAAAGATTCTGTGGCTAGGTAGTCATAGCTCATTGCTTTAATTTTCGTATTCCTAATGACCAAGGAGCTTGAGCATCTTTTCATGTTTGATGTTTGTACATCTTCTTTGGTGAAGTGACTGTTAAATCTTTTGCCCATTTTTTAATTGGGCTATTCATCTTCTTAAGGAGTTGTGGGAGTTCTTTATGTATTTTGTTACAAGTCCTTTGTCAGATATATGTTCTGCAAATACCGTCTCCCAATTTGGGGCTAACCTTTTCATTGTTTTAATAGTGCCTTTTGAAGGGCAAAGGATTTAAGATTGATTTTTTTTTTTTTTTTTTTTTTTGCTTAGATAGCCAATTTACTTATTATTGCTTGTATAGTTTGTGGGGTTTGTGTCATATTTAAAAAATCTTTGAGCCAAGCTCAAAACCACTAGGCCCTTCTATGTTTTCTCCCAGAATTTTATATTCAAGTTTATGAACCATTTCAAGTTATTTTTTTTTAAGATTTTATTTATTTATTTGACAGAGAAAGACCACAAGTAGACAAAAAGGCAGGCAGAGAGAGAGAGAAACAGGCTCCCTGCTGAGCAGAGAGTCCGATGAGGGGCTCAATTCCAGGACCCTGAGACCGTAACCTGAGTCGAAGGCAGCAGCACAACCCACTAAACAACCCAGGTGCCCCTCAAGTTAATTTTTATATATGGCATGAGGTAAGGATTGAAGTTCATATTCTTTCATATAGCTAGCTATCTAATTGTTCTAGAACCATTTGTTAAAAAGGATGTCCTTTTCCCATTCAATTGCCTGGGCATCTTTCTTGAAATCAATTGACCCTATACATGTGGGTCTATTCCTGGACTCTATATTCTGTTTCATCAATCTGTTCACTTTTTCTTTATACCATTGTTGTATGTGTGTGTGTGTGTTTTTAAGACTTTATATATTTACTTGAGAGAGAGAGAGAGACAGAGAAAGGGAAAGAGAGAGCACAAGCAGGGGGAACAGCAGAGGGAGAAGGAGGAGGAGGCTCCCCGCTGAGCAGGAAGCAGGAACCCAGGATTGATACCAAGACCCTGGGAGCATGACCTGAACAAGAGACACATACTTAACCTTAACTAACCTGAGCCACCCAGATGCCCCGGATTGTTGTGGCTTTATAGTCAGTCTTGAAATCAAGTAATATCAGAACTCCAACTTTGTTGTTTTGGCTGTTAGGCTTGTTGGATTTTCATATACATTTTAAAATCAGCTTTCCAATTTCTTCAAAAAAGCCTTCTGGAAATCTGAGTGGTATTGTGTTATTCATAGGTCAGTTTGGGAGTGAATTTTCATCTCAACAACACAGAATCTTAACAATCTATGAAAACAATCTATCTCTCCATTTTATTGGTCCTTTTAATATTTCATCCAGGAAGGTTTTGTAGTTTTCAGTGTTTAGGGTTTATGTATGGTTTTGCCGATTGATATAATGATATGGTTTTTTATGTTTTGTAGTCTGTTAATATATGAATTATAGGTTGGGTTCTGAATGGTAAACCAAGTTCCTATTTCTAGGATAAATCCCACTTGTTATCCTTTTTATGTCTTGTTAGATTTAATTTCCTAAGAATTCTAAGGATGTTTTTCATGAAGGATATTGGTCCACAGTTTCCTTTTCCTGTGGTGTCTGTCTGTCTGATTTCAGTATGAAAGCAATACTGGTTCCACAGACTGAATCAGGAAGTCTTTTCATGTGCTGGAAGAGTTTGGGTGGCACTTGATATTTCATCCTTAAATGTTGGATACAATTCACTAGTAAAGCCATCTAGCCCCAGAGTTTTCTTCATGGGAAGATTTTTTTTTTTTTTTTCATAACAAGAAATTCAATTCACTTAGCTTTGATAGTTTGTGTCTTACAAAATATTTCTGTGTCTTCTAAATTATTGAATTTATCAGCAAAGTTATAAATAATATCCACTTATTATCAATTTAGTCTGTATGGGAGCTGCTGTAATGTCCCCCCTTCAGTGACTTTGTCTTCTCTTTTGTCAGTTTGTCAATTTTATTGATATTTTCGAAGAACCAGCATTTGTTTCATGGATTTTCTCTATCATTTTTCCGGTTTTTATTTCATTGCTTTCTGCTGTTATCTTTATTATTTTCTCTCTTATACTTGCTTTGGGCTTAGTTTACTTTTCTTTTTCTACTTTTTAAAGTAGAAGCCGAGGCCATTGTTTTGATCTTTCTAGTAGAAATGTTTAGTGCTAAAAATTTCCCTCTAACCACTGCTTTAGCTATGTCCACAAGTTTTGATGTTATATTTTTATTCTTATTTATTTCAAAATATTTTCTAATTTACCTTCTGTTTTCTTTGACTTACAGATTATTTAGAAGTGCATTAATTTCTAAATATTTGGGAATTTTCCTAATATCTTTGTATTATTTATTTCTAATTTAATTCCATGTGGCTAGAGAACCACTTGTATAATTTAAATCCTTTTGGCTTTATTGGAGCTTATTTCATGGTTTATTGATAAATGTTCTATGTGTACTCGAAAATAATACGTATTCTCTTGTGGCATGGGTAGTTCTATGAATAGCAATTAGGCCCAGTTAATTGATGGTTGTTACTCAGTTTTTCCATAGACTTGCTGACTTCTGTCTACTTGTTTTAATAACTATTGAGTGAAGGGTGTTAAATTCCAACTATAATTGTAGATTTGTCTGTTTCTTCTTAGAGTTCTATGAGTTTTCGCTTCCTTTATTTTGAAGCTCTATTATTATACTCTATTAAACTCCAAATGTTTAAAGTTGTTCTGTCCTCTTGATTGACACTTTTATCACTATGAAATAACCCTTTTTGTCCTTAATAATATTCTTTGCCCTGTAATTGACTTTGATATTAATAGAGCCTCTCCAGATTTCTTTTGGTTAGTGGTACCATGGTGTATTATGGTGTTACTTTTAACCTCTTTATGTGTTTATATATAAAGTGGATTTCTTTGGAAACAACATATAGTTGATTCGTGCTTCTTTATATAATGTGACCATTTCTATGGTCACATTATATATATATATATATATATATATACACATATATACACATATATATATATTCTGCCTTTTAATTAGCATTTAAGGTAAGTATCGATATAGTTGGATTTAAATCTACTTTCTTGGGATGCCTGGGTGGCTCAGTTGGTTAAGCAGCTGCCTTCGGCTCAGGTCATGATCCCAGCGTCCTGGGATCGAGTCCCACATCGGGCTCCTTGCTCGGCAGGGAGCCTGCTTCTCCCTCTGTCTGTGCCTGCCATTCTGTCTGCCTGTGCTCGCTCGCTCTCCCTCTCTCTCTCTCTCTGACAAATAAAAATATAATCTTTAAAAAAATAAAAATAAATAAATAAATCTACTTTCTTGCTGTTTGGTCTTTATTTGTTCCATTTGTTTTGGGTTTCCTTTCTCCACTTTTATGCCTTTTGGATGATTTGTTAGAATTTTTAAAAAATGGATTTTATTTCTTAGGGCAATTTTAAGTTCACAGCAAAACTGAGCAGCAAATACTGAACGCTTCCTCTGCCCCATCTATATAACCTCCACCACTATCAACAACCTGCACAGAGTGGTATACTTGTTATAACCAAAGAATCTATAGTGACACATCATCATCACCAAAGTCCCTACTTTACATTAGGGTTCACTCCTGGTGTTGTGCATTCTATGGGTTTTGACAAATGTGTACTGACCTGTATCTATCATTATAGTATCACCCAAAATAATTTCATGGTCCTAAAAATTCTCTGTGCTCTACCTATTAGTCCCACCCCCTCCACTTCAACTTCTGGCAGCCAATGGGTTTTTTGTTTTGTTTTATTTGCTTTTTCCGGTTTTGCCCTTTTCAGATTGGCTTCTTTCCCTTAGTAATATGCATTTTAGGCTCCTTCCTGTCTTTTCGTGGCTTCATAGTTCATTTATCTTCAGTGCTGAATAACATTCCACAGTCTGGATGGGCCCCAGTTTATCATCCATTCAGCCTACTCTAAGTCATCTTGGTTGCTTCTGAGTTTGGGCAATTATGAAAAAAGTCCCTATAAAAATCCATGTGCAGGTTTTTGTATAGAGATGAGTTGGTTTTGTTTTGTTTTGTTTTGTTTTTTAACTCATCTGGGTAACTACCAATGAGTGTGATTTCTGGATCACATGGTAAGATTGTTTTATTTCATCAGGAACTACCAACTCTCTTCCAAAGTGGTTATACCATTTTGCATTCCCACCAGCAAAACAGGAGAGTTCCTGCTGCTCTACATCCTTGCCAGCATTTGTTGTTGTCAGTGTTTGGGAACTGGGCCATTCTACTAGGTGTGTAGTAGTGTCTCATTTTTACTTGCATTTCCCTGATGACATGAGGAAGAACATCTTTTCCTATGCTTATGTGAAAATCTGCACATTTTCTTTGGGGAGGTATCTTATTCAAGTCTTTTGCCTATTTTTTAAATCTAGTTTTTCATTTTCTTACAGCTGAGTTTTAAATGTTCCTTGTATATTTTGAATGACAGTCCTTTATCAGATATGTCTTTTGCAAATATTTTCTTCCAGTTTGTGGCTTGTCTTCTCATTCTTTTGACAGTGCCCTTTGCAGAAAAGAAAATTTTCAACCTAATGAGGTCCAGCATATGAATTATTTCTTTCATGGATTGTTCCTTTGATGTTGTATCTAAAAAGTCATTTGCCATAATCAAAGTCATTTAGATTCCCTTCTTTGTCATTTTCTAGTTATTTTATAATTTTGCACTTTACATTGAGATATATGGTCTATTTAAATTAATTTTTGTGAATGGTATACAATTTATGTCTAAATGTACTTTTGTATGTGCCTGTCCAGTTCTTTTGGGTCCATTTGTTAAAAAGACTAGCTTTTCTCCATTGTATTGTCTTCACTCCTTTGTTAAAATTCAGTTGACTGAATCTACGTGGGTCTCTTTTGGAGCTTTCTATGCTGTTTCATTGATCTGTTTGTCTGCTCTTTTGTCAATACTGTGTTGTCTTGATTATTGTAGCTTTACAATAAGTTGGGTAGTGTCAGTCCTCCAACTTTGTTCTTCTTCTTCAATATTATGTTGGCTATTCTGGGTCTTTTGCCTCTTCATATATACCCATACAATAAATAAATGATATCCATACAATAAAATTGGGATTTTGACTGGGATTATGTTTAATCTATAGCTCTAGACAGAAAGAACTGATATCTTGACAATATTGAGTCTTCCTATATGTGAGCATGGAATATTTCTCCATGCATTGAGTTATTCTTTTATTTCTCTCATTGAAGTTTTGCAGTTTTCCTCTCACAGATATTTAATCAGATTCATATCCAAGCATTTCATATTTATGTAATAATGCTAATATAAATTATATTGTGCTTTTAATTTCAAATTCCAACTTTTCATTGCTTGTATATAAAATATTTACCTTTTCAAATTAACATATAATGTATTATTTGCCCCAGGGGTACAGGTCTGAGAATCATCAGGCTTATACACTTCACAGTACACACCCTCCCCAATGTCCATAACCCTACCACCCTAATCGTACGCACCTATACCCCAGCAACTATCATTTTGTTGGTGAGATTAAGAGTCTCTTATGGGGGGCGCCTGGGTGGCTCAGTGGTTAAAGCCTCTACCTTTGGCTCAGGTCATGATCCCAGGGTCCTGGGATCGGGCCCCGCATCAGGCTCTCTGCTCGGCAGGGAGCCTGCCTCCTCCTCCTCTCTCTCTCTCTCTCTCTCTCTGCCTGCCTCTCTGCCTACTTGTGATGTGTCAAATAAACAAATAAAAATCTTTAAAAAAAAAAAAGAGTCTCTCATGGTATGTCTCCTTTCTGATCCCCCACAAACACCCTGCCCTGCCTCTCAAATTCCCCATATCAAGATAGCATAATTGTCTTTCTCCAGTTGACTTATTTTGCTCCGCATAATACCCTCTAGTTCTATCCATGTCTTTGCGAATGTCAAGATCTCGTTTATTTTGATGGCTGCATAGTATTCCATTGTGTATTTATACCACATCTTCTTGATCCATTCATCTGTTGATGGACATCTAGGCTCTTCCCATAGTTTGGCTATTCTGGACATTGCTGCTATAAACATTCGGGTGCACGTGCCCCTTCGGATCACTACGTTTGTATCTTTAGGGTAAATATCCAGTAGTGCAATTGCTGGGTCAAAAGGTAGCTCTATTTTCAACTTTTTGAGGAACCTCCATGCTGTTTTCTAGAGTGACTGCACCAGCTTGCAAAGAATTTACTTTCATATATTGACCTTGTATCCTGCAAGCTTGCTATAATAGCAAATTAATCCCAGGAGCTTTTTGTTGATTCATTAGAATTTTCTACATAGACCATCAGGTCATCTTAAAAAAAATTGACAGTTTTATTTCCTCCTTTCCAATCTCTATACCTTTTATTTCTTTTTGTTTTATGGCATTAGCTAGGACTTCCAATACAATGTTGAAAAGGAAGAGTGAGAGGGGACATCCTTGCCCTGTTCCTTTAATAATATTTTTAAAGATTCCATTTTATCCCCTTTTGTTGACTCATTAGCTATAACTCTTCATTATTTTGTAACAAAAGATTTGTAGAATACAGTCCAGCTGCAGATATCCCATTTCACACAAAGCATAAGACCAAAAAGCAGTAGACACCCATTTTCCCCTTCCTGGCCTTTGTGCTATTGCCGTACATTTTACTTCTATAAATGTTATAATTATTGGTCATATTCTGGCTTTTTTACATGACAGGCAATTTTTCTGATTGGATGCACAGCCTTGTGAATTTTACCTTGTTAGTGCTAGATATTTTTGTATTCCTATAAATATTCTTGGGTTCTGTCCTGGAGCATGGTTAAGTTACTTAGAAACAGTTTTATCCTTTCCAGGCTTGCTTCAAACTTTGTTTGGAAGACCAGAGCTGCCTTTAGTCTAGGACTGATTTTGTTCTACAACCAAGGCAGTATCATTACGAGATCTCTGCCGCAAGTCCCATCAAATAGGAAGTTTTCCACTCTGGCGGGGAGGTACATGGACTCTTCTGGTCCTGTCCTCTGCTCCCTTTTGGGTGGTTCTGTCCAGCTACAGCTAATTTCCTCACATGCATGTGCTGAGCCGTACTCGGCTAGACTAGAAGGAGACCCTCTGGGGGTGTCCAGTACTTTCTCTCTCTGCAGACTCTAGCCACCTCAGCTCCCCAGACTCCCATTTCTATTTGCTCCATCACAAGGCTCTGCTGGCTTCCTCTTCTCTGCTTTGCAACCTAGAAACCCTTCCAGAAGTAATCTGGATGACTGGGGGGCTAACTTCATTTGTTTCCCTCTCTCAGAGAACACTGTCTTCACTGCCTGATAGTGTCTAAACACTGCTCATTACTCGTTTGTCCAACTTATTACTTGTTTCAGCCAGGAAAGCAAATCTCGTTCCTCTTAGTCTGTCTTGCTTGGACTTAGAAGTCTAAAATCTATTTTTTGACGGATTGTTGGGGAGGGGGAGTGTAAAAACACTGTCTTTAAAGACACATTTTCATGAGTAATAAAATTCTGTCCATTGCAGAGTAGAGTCATGCAAAGGTCAACCAGCTTTAGAAAATCACCTCTTTAACAGAACCCTCCTGAGTTGTTCTTTTATTTTATTTTAAGATTTTATTTATTTATTTGACAGAGAGAGATCACAAGTAGGCAGAGAGGCAGGCAGAGAGAGAGAGGAGGAAGCAGGCTCCCTGCTGAGCAGAGAGCCCGATGTGGGGCTCGATCCCAGGACCCCAAGATCATGACCTGAGTGGAAGGCAGAGGCTTAACCCACTGAGCTACCCAGGTGCCCCTTGAGTTGTCTTTTTAAAAAGGAGTTAGAAATTTGTATAAAGATTGAGAACTTGAACTCAAGTAGCATAAATCATTAAGATCGCATCCAAGAGATACTGGGCAATTGGGGCTAGCCTTAACAAACCAAAGAGAACGGCCTCACGGTGAGGACAGACCTCCAGCAGAGAAGCAATTCTTAGATACCAATCAGCCCTGACTGCTAATCAATGATTCTTCCTCAGACACGGAGCCGGAAACACTGAAACAGCCTTCTCCTGCCTCCCCTGCAGGCAATGAGCTCGGAGAGCCTGTCCTTGGCCTTGCCATGGGAGAGAAGTGGATTAGCTTAGCTCATTCTACAGGCCTCTGAACACAATTAGAGCAAATTCTTCTTAGGGCTTAAGTTAAATCCTCCGCGTAAATGAGGAACTTTGGGGATACAGCAAGCCACTTCTAGGACCTCGTGGTATCGAGCAGCTGAGGAGATGTAGTTTCCAAATCTTCTATATGCAAATGCCTTTCATACCTGGTAAGGTAGAGGAGAATCTGAGACCTTACATCTTGACAAGGTACTCTGAGTTATGCGGGGCTCTGGCTGCCTATTTATTAGAGAGCTACTTGAATAGAAAATAGTTCCTAGAGCGCCTGGATGGCTCAGTCAGTTATGTGTCTGCCTTCGGCTCAGGTCATGATCCCAGGGCTCTGGGATCAAGCCCCACACTGGGCTCCCTGCTCAGAAGGGAGCCTGCTTCTCCCTCTCCCTCTCCCTCTGCTGCTGTTCCCATTGCTGTGCAGGTTCTCTCTGTATCAGATGAATAAATAAAATCTTAAAAAAACAGTTCCTATTTGCACTTAGAAGGGCAATTAGCATAATTTTTAATGCACAAATTGAATATATAAATTTACCAGCTTTGGAGTTGAATAGACCTAGGTTCAAATCCCAGCTCTGCCACAAGTGGGTGTCCCTGGATAAGGCTTATAACTTCTCTGATGATCAGTTTCATCCATTTATAAAATGGTGGCGATATTCCGCAGCACAGCATGTTCTTGTGAGAAGGGTTCAGGTATGATTTCTGGCACGTAGTAGTCACTCAGTAACTCTAACTCTGATTCTTATAAATTATTATAAAGGTAGCTATCTGGAGATGGAACAGTGACCACAAGAAAGACACAAGAAGGTGGTAACTCTTCATACTTGCCAAAATGAAACCATGCTGTGCTCTAAAGTGAAGTCCTTCCAAGCCTAGGAAAATCTAAGAAAATCTCATTTGTATGCCCCCAAAAGTAGAATTGTCAGAGAGGTCCCAAGTGAGGATGATTGTTGTTTGCCCCGATTGATGGCCCTTCTGAGGCTATCTTTTCCAGAGATTCGGTCTTTCCAGGGACAATGCCCCACACTTGAAGCCCTGGGAGTCACTCAGTGCTGAGTACAGCCTGACCTCCTTGGGCACTGGGAAGGCCCAGATGTGAATGTCAATAGCACACTCCTTCCTCTAGAGACCTTGGCTCTAGTTCAAGGCCAAAGGTGGGTGAGCTGATACCAGACCTAGCAAAGGAGCTACTGGGATCTGCTGGAATGGGGCCACCTCACCAGCAGGCCAGCAGGGTGTCCCTGCGGCTGAATCTGGTCCCTGCTCGCCCACGCTGATGTGTTTGCGATTGGCCCTGTTTATCCATACTGCTCCACAGAAGTGAAGATCAATTTGTATTTGCATTTTTCAGAGACAGGGAGCTCACTTCTGCTCAGTCTCAGGATGGAGACAAGTAAGAGTGTTATGATTGGAATTCTCTCTAGGACCCTCTAACTAGCTCCCGAAAGGACAGTTAATGGTTTAATTTATAAAGCGTGCAAGATAACTCATTTCTGGAGAACATAAGTTATGCTCTCTCTATAACATACATTTTGTTCTGGAGAACCTCAGTTTCCCCCTCACAGAGACTTTGTGTCTAAGTATAGGTCGTTAAAGCTGGACGTGTTAGCAGCTAAGGTCCTCAGTACCCATTTATGACCAATTTCAACTCCTTTCCCTTCTTTGTTGCCTCTCCTGGCTCTTCTGATCTCTTCCTCCCACTTCTCTCTCTCTCCTTTTTTTTTGTTATCCTCTTCAATTTCTTTTTTATGGTAGCAACATACACTTAACATGAAATTTACCATCCTAACCTGTTTTTAAGTGCAGGCTTGGTGGTAATAGACACACTCACACTGCTGTGCAAATACCACCACCATCCATTGCACCCCTCTTTTTTTTTAAATTTAAATTCAATTAATTAACACATACTGTGTTATTTTGTTTTTCTTTTCAACGTAACAGAATTCATTGTTTATGCACCACACCCAGTGCTCCATGCAATACGTGCCCCTCCATAATATCCACCACCTGGCTCCCCCAACCTCCCACCCTCTGCCCCTTCAAAACCTTCAGATTGTTTTTCAGAGTGTGTGTTATTAGTTTTGGAGTTAGAACTTAGTGATTCCTCAGTTGCGTATAATACCCAGTGGTCTTTCCATCCCATGCCCTCCTTAATGCCCATCACCCAGTTACCCCACCCCAAACCTGCCCGCTCCACCAGCAACCCTCAGTTTGCTCCCTCTCTTTTTATCTTGTAAAACTGAAACTGTACCCATGAAGCACTAACTTCAGGCTCCCCGCCCCACCCCCAGCAAGCACCGTCCCACTTCCTGTCTCCAGGCTTCTGACAGCTCCAAGTCCCTTGCTGGCATCAACCTTTTCTCCTTAAGTTAAATCTTGCTCTTACCCTTCTACTCATAGCCAACCCACGTCTCCTTCTCTCCTCCTAGAAACAGACTGTCCAGATTTAATCGCTGTCTTTAGCTGCTAAAGGATTCTTCAAACTCTGAACAAATCACAGGAGAGTCTGACAATAATGTCCCAAAGTACAAAGGTATGTATCATAAAAACGGATTTTCCTGCCCTGTCTCATATTCCACCACCATTTCCACTCCTCTTGGCTAGCCATGGTTAGCAGGTTGCTGTGTGTTTGTCCAGAATGATTCTATGCCTACATGGTATGTAGAGCACAGCATACTGGTTCATGACAGACATTCTAGAGCCAGGAGGCTGGGGCTTTGAATTCAGACTTTGCCCATTTGTTGGATGATCTGGAGCAAGTGATAAACTTCTCCTTCTTTGACTTCTTCATATAAAGTTGAGATAATATTAGTATCCATTTTAAATGGTTGTTGTGAAGATTAGTAAGTTAATAAATGCAAAGCATTTAGAACAAATACTGGTGTGTAATAAACGTTACACAGATTATTGTTGTGAATTATTATTGTTATTATGCTTGTATTTCTATCTGTTACACAAATGGTATCATACCAAGTATCCTATTGTGTGAGTGTGTTGCACCTAATAAACATACCATCAATATCTTTCTTTCCTTTTTTTAAGGATTTATTTACTTATTTGAGAAAGAGACAGAGAGAGCACGTGTGGGGGGAGGGGCAGAGGAACAAGCTGACTCCCCATGGAGCAGGGGAACCCCCCAAAACATGCTGGCTGGACCCCAGGACCCTGAGATCATGACCTGAGCCAAAGTCAGACGCTTAACCACTTAACCAACCAGCCACCTAGGGAGCCCCGCCCCACGGATATCTTTCAAAATTAATTCAACCTCATTCATTGCAATGACACAATATTTGATTATATTGTATAGTTGTAAGAGTGGAGTTATTTTTTTTTTTAAGATTTTATTCATTTGAGAGAGAGGGAAAGAAACAGACAGCACAAGCAGGGGGAGAGGCAGAAGGAGAGGGAGAAACAGAGGCCCTTCTGAGCAGGGAGCCCGATATGGGGCTCAATCTCCAGACCTGGAAGTCATGACCTTAGCTGAAGGCAGATGTCCAACCATCTGAGCCATGCAAGGCCCTCATGAGTTGGAGTTATTTTTAAATGCAGGGTACAAGAGACTGCAGAGCACACGACAGCATATCCCACAATATATATCCCAAGATCTTAATCTTGGCATCCTGGGTTGTAGGCACAGGTCGGGGGGAGACACATCAGAATCTGTGTTTGCTTTTGTCGAAGCTGAGCTCCTAAAGGACAGGACAGATTTCCTTCTATGCTCTGAGAGCTGCTGATGGCACTGCTCCACTCACAGAGGCTTGGCCTTCACAGTTGCTGTCCTTATTGATCAATTCTTGTAAGTGACCCTGTCCAAACATGGTTTTCCGGCAGGCTCTTGGAAGGGAAGTCCTCCCCTTCCTGCCCCTTCCCATGACCTGGACTGGAAAGGGCTGGTCCCTCAGGGAAAGACTCTGTAGAAGCTGGCAGGAAAGGAGCCTGTGAGAGCACACGACTGATGTATCAAATAAACAAATGGGTCGGCTTGTGAGTTTGTGTGCCCATGTGCGTGCGTGTGTGTGTCTGCGCGCACGTGGTATCAACGTCATGCCTTCTTCCCTTGCTTTCCACTCCTATCTACCTTCTATTACTTTCTGCTCATCTTATATCTGGGAAGCAGAGTATAAAGGCAATGAATAGGCAAGACCTGTACCCAGAACGGAAACACAACACATACAACACAATAGGCATCTCCAGAACACAACACAACATTAAGCCAAGAGGCCTGAAAGTTTGGGGAACACCCAGCTCTAGGAAATCAGTATAGTATCTGGCCCTGAGTACCACTCTGGGGAGCCCATTTCAACAACCTATCGGCTTTGTGATTTAATCTCCCTGTGTTTCATAGTTAGGGTGATAAAGATATCTATTTTATAGAGTCATTTTAAGGATTAATGAATTAATTTCATAAGGTGCCTCTACCAGCGCCTGGCACAGAGTGAGCACTGAAGAAATGTCAGCTGTCCCCATTACTGTATCTAAATACATCCGCATATCCCAATGTCTCAGCTTGTTTCCTTTCGGGCTCATTCCTCAAATGAAGGAGCTCGACATGGGACTCAAACCCAGGACCCTGGGAGCATGACCTGAGCTGAAGCAGATGCTTAACCAACTGAGCCACTCAGGAGTCCCAAATTTCATCTATTTAAACAGAAATCATACACACACACACACACACACACACACACACAGCACACAGAAGTTAGCAGAAAAAAAGCCCATAATTTCTAATTTTAGATATTTTTCCCAAAAAGAGGGCCAGAGCCATTTCAGAGACCATCTGATTAGATCCTGTAAGCAGGAGGCACAGGAATCCTTCTGGACTTTTGAAATCAGATGGGCGTTTTCCAACACATTCCTGTATGGGGTAGTTGACAGAATTACAATAACATAGCACAAGGACCCAGCAGTCTGGAGACTTAACCTACCCAAAAGGGTGGGCATAGGCAGGACAAATCATCAAGGTGAAATTGAAGTATTTAATGCTCCCATTCTACTGAAAGCCTCTACTGCATCTACTGCTGAATGACTCACTGAGGCCGAGGGCTCATGAGGGCCTGATAACATCCATTCACGATGCGCTTCTCATTTTCTAGACTTTAAGACAATTACCGGCCAGTATTTTATTCTCCAGACCAATGTGTCCTGTGGGGTGTTTCTCCAAAAGAAGAAATTCAAAAAGGAATCAGAAAGATGCTGGCCATGGGGCTCTAGAAATCCAGCTGCCTTCTCCCAGCTTCTAGAGACACAACAGTCCCATTGTGTGCGGAGAAAAATGAACTGAAGTTTTCTGAAAGCATATTTGAACTTGGACATCCAGTGCGTAGATTACCAGCCAGCTCCCAGTCAAGGCACCCCCTCCTCTCCTCTCCAACTTTGCAAGAGAATTCAGTTCCATTTAAGTCCAGGGGACATGGCAAAAACAACACTCCAAACGCCACTTCCATTTTTGGCAATGGGAAATAGCCCTTCAGCGAAGTCCTCTGCATTCTCTGTACTTCATACATCAGTTTCCTCTGCTGGCTTCAGAGGGAAGGACTAAAGCCTGAGGAGTTAAGGCTCATTTGCTAAGTTGTTTTACAGGAGGAAGAATACCAATATCAGCAGAAAGAACAAAGTCACTGATTTTTAACCCTGGAAGAGTGTTAGCTAGCCACCGATTAGCTCCTGCATTTTTCAGATGCGGAAACCAAGGCCAAAGAGGCCAAGGGCCGGGGCGGCCCTTTGCGAGGTATCCCCAAGACAGGCCACCTTAGGACCCCAGAGAGGCTAAGAGCCATGCCCTTGTTTCCCCTGTTTATTTGCATTATTAACTCCCCATTAACCCTTCGTGGTAATGGCTATATACAAAGTACCATACTCAGAAGGAGGCAAAAGTCTCCCCTACAGAAATGCAGAGTGACTAGTTAATTTCTTTTTCTTTGAATACACGTCATCTCTCATACTCCTCATCCCTGTCAGTGAAATGATAAGCCATTCTTCTTGTCGTGTTGGCTCAGATTCTTAGAGTGAGTCATGTTTTACGTTCGCTCCCTTTCGATACATCCAG
Organism: Mustela nivalis; assembly: GCF_964662115.1. Lineage (NCBI taxonomy): Eukaryota > Metazoa > Chordata > Mammalia > Carnivora > Mustelidae > Mustela > Mustela nivalis. Next base: position 103,859,928 of record NC_139029.1, on the reverse strand, counting down.
TGCTATTAGTTAGCTATTTAAATCTTCTCTCAACAGACATTTATTCGTCTCCCACCACGAGCCAAGCCCTGCCGCTCGCTCTCCATTCCCTCTTCTGTCATCTCATCCCCAGGCGCTACCTCCCTCCAACAGATCAACATCTGCAAGAGCTACCTGGCTGCCTCCAGGCCGACCTCTCTTGTCTCCAACAAGTCACATCTGAGGAATGTTCCTTGAGCAGCTCAACTGGTCACACTGTCCTTCTGCTCCTCAATCCATGGTTGACTGCTTCCCATTACCCACCAATTCAGGTCCAAACTCCACCCCTTGGTTTTCACATTTTTCCCACAACCATCTTATCTATCCAAATTCCTTTCCCCGTGGTTCTCCCCTAACTCTTCTTTAACTGGTAAAAAGCCCCTCCTCCTTCAAAGGATGGCATCAAGGATTCTCTTCAAGTTCCTCTTCCTCTTCCTCAACGCCAGAGTAATGGCTTCTTGGGTTACCTTGGGTGATGAGTTCTAACACAAGAGCGCTCAGATCGCTATATGCGTCCCTGTACCTCAGCCCTCTCCTCGCCTGCACGCCGAGCAGTTCAAACACAGGAGCCGTCCTTTTTGGTTTTTGTTCCAATGTCCAGCCCAGCATAGGGGCTCTGTAAATTTCCACACAGAATGAATGAATGGTTCCCAGCACAGCACTGAGTTCTCGGTGGGCTCTCAAGGAAGACTTGCTGAGCACTTGAAGGTAATCTGACGTCAGAGCTCACCTTCCAGCATTGTAGGCAGGGATGTCAATGGTGCTTGTGACACAAAAAACAAATTCCTTAAAGTATTGTTGCTTTAAAGAGGAAACTTCCCTTGGTCACTGAGGCCAAAGAGGTTCCAAGTGTAAGCAGCACTTTGAAAATTGTCCCTGGGACAAGCTGTCCTAGGACACCAGAGAGTTCTCCTTCCTTTAAGAGGAACCTTCCTTTTTTGACATGTGATTTCACAGAATTAGAAAGAAGGTAGTTTGAAGTCATTTGGAAATGCTGAGGAATACAGGGACTGTTTCTGAGGGAAACAGCCTACTTTGCCAAGACCAAAGAAGACATATCTAATCTGGAATTAGTAAACTTTAAAGAAAATTAAAACAATATAATTAACAACATGAAACACACAGGGACCATGGTAACCAGGATTAAAGTATATGTCATCTTTTTTTTTTTTTTTAACTCAGTGCCTAAGGTGGGGCTTGAACTCACGAACCTGAAATCAAGAGTTGTGTGCTCTACCACTGAGCCAGCCAGGCATCCAAAATAGACGTGATCATTTGTTGCTGGACCATTTTAATTAATATTCATTTTTTCGGGACGCCTGGGTGGCTCAGTTGGTTAAGCAGCTGCCTTCGGCTCAGGTCATGATCCCAGCGTCCTGGGATCGAGTCCCACATCGGGCTCCTTGCTCTGTCTGCCTGTGCTCGCTCTCACTCTCTCTCTCTCTGACAAATAAATAAATAAAATCTTTAAAAAAAAAAAATATTCATTTTTTCAAGGGGATTCCCACCCACCCCCGCCACGTCCTTATTACAAGATGGGCTTCTAATTTTCTTTAAGCCCTGCCCCTAAATACCTAAGCATTTAAAATTAAAGCCTGCTTATTTGCTATTTGTCAGCTCATATGGCATTTTCACAATTTTTAAAAGAATGGTTGCATCACAAAATTGAGCATATCAGGATGATGTCATCGGATGATATGCCATTAAAATCCTATGACATGCAGACAACTACAGAAATTTCACTGAAAAACCACAGTGTGTTCTTCTGAATAAGATATCGACACGTGATTTCAAATAATTAGAAATCATTTATCAATTACATATTACAGGCAAGATACCGTGCAGAAAACTATGTTGTACCCCAGTGACTCCTTGCTCTCAAGTTTAGCAAATACAGGAGGAGGATTGGCATTGGGAAGTTCATCACCCACACCCTTCTCATGGCTACACAAACTGTGTAGTTCAAGCGTTTTATCAAGTTCATTGCTTGGACAAGCCATGTCTGGGTATGACTAATGGTTCTGAGCAGTTCCTGATAAGTGTGTGTCTCTTGCTGTGGCTGCTGAATTGGCCCTCCTGGCATCCGGCCCCACGTAGTGGGCGCCCACTACTACCTACTGTGCCCTAAATGCATTTGGTTCATCTTTGAAGTCCCGGAAGCCAAGCACACAGACTCTCCTTTGGGTTTAGAGCCATGGTGTCTACAAAATAATTGCAACTTCTGCAATCCTTGGAATACATTTGGGGAAACAGTCTCAAGAATTAAAGAGCTAAGGTTGAGGAAAGCATGTTTCCATTTCAGGGCCCTGAAGAATAAAAAGGTTCCCAGGACCTCTGGCGTTCCTCCAGGAAAGGACTGCCACATCACAGAGGAATTGGATTTTTGCCTGGGAGCCTTTGGAATGACCTAAACTGTAAATACTTGTTCAAATAGATGCCCTGCATAGTGACTTGGCAAGAGGAGAATTTACCCAATCTATGATATCGAATTCATCTGATACTTATATTCCCCAGGAAAATTTTATATATTCTACATCCCAGTGAACCTGATCCCCAGGAACAATACAGGAAAATTTTTCCCACTTGGGCCTCCCTTTGCCAATAGCAGTGCTATCCCACCCTTAGCAACAAGCACTTGCCTTAGAGAAACAAAATTCCTTTTGGTTCTATTGAATTAACTTTAACAAATGTAATCTATGTGCCAAAGATTCTGTGTAGCCACTGGAAGTTAGACAGAAAAGGGAGAAGATCTGGTCTCTGATCTGGAGGAACTTATAGGCAAGTGCTATATAATATAATGTCTTGGGGCACCTGGGTGGCTCAGTTGGTCAAGCCACTGCCTTCAGCTCAGGTCGTGATTCGGAGTCCTGGGATCAAGTCCCACATCGGACTCCCAGCTCCATGGGAAGTCTGCTTCTCCCTCTGACCTTCTCCCCACCCGTGCTTTCTCTCATTCTCTCTCAAATAAATAAATAAAATCTTTTTAAAAAGCACAATGTCCTTAAATAAATAAAATCTTTTAAAAAATATATAATGTCTGAACCAAGCAACATAGACTTGGGACCACTGGAACTTAAGAAGAGAGGGTTGTTAGCCCAGCATGGGGGTTTGGGAAAAGCTTCTTGAAAAAGGTGGCATATAACCTAATTTCTAAAGGAAAAATGAGGAGTCACTCCCAAAAAGTAGGAAGGGTGCTTTTGGCAGATGGAACAGTGTAAGCAAAGGTCCAGTGGCATAAGGAGGTGAATGACAATAAGAAATGCAAGCAGTTAGGCAAAAGAAGCACAAGGTAGAAGGTGGGAATAAAGGTGAGACAAGGAAGGGTAAATCTATAGAAGACAAGATGTGGAGAACCTTGAATGGCCTGCTAAGGAATCCAGCACACGGGGAGGACCCATCGATGAGTTTTTCTTTGTTTATGCAGGGAGCTGTTTGGGTAGATAATATTTTATTAAACTTGCCTTTTAATGTTTTATTATCATGAAATTAATACTCATTTATTTTTAAGAAAACTAGGAACTACAGCCCCAAATATCAAAAACAATCTTAAAAAACTGCTGGAGAAATCTTGCCATTTGCAACAACATGGATGAAACTAGAGGGTATTATGCCGAGCGAAATAAGCCAGTCAGAGAAAGACAATTATCATATGATCTCTCTGATATGTGGTATTTGAGAAACAAGGCAGAGGACCATAGGGGAAGAGAGGAAAATATGAAACTACACAAAATCAGAGAGGGAGACAAATCATAAGAGACTCTTAATCTCAGGAAACAACCTGAGGGTTCCTGCAGTAGAGCAGGGGTGGGAAGCATCGGGTAGCTGTGTGATGGACACTGGGGAGGGTATGTGCTACGGTGAGTGCTGCGAATTGTGTAAGACCCCTGAATCACAGACCTGTACCCTGAAGCAAATAATACTTTATATGTTAATTTAAAAAAAAGAAAAATTCCAATTAAAAAAAAATGGTGGAGGTGATGAGGCTGGCTGAGGACAAAGCAAAAGCTGACATCCTCCAACTTTCCCCCACCCAACTCCTGGGTGGGACGTATGTGACATTCTTTAGGACTCCCACCCATCTTAATGTTAATACCTTGCTAGAGGGCAAAACGACCTTGGCGATGGCAAGGCCTCTGTTTCTTTTGCAGGCCCTCTTTAGCATGTGAAAGTTCTATTGAAATCTCCCTTTTCCTTACATCCCCCCAACTCCAGGGTACATAACCTGCCACCCCACACAACCCCCAGGGCAGCAGCTCTTCCTGCCCCAGGGGTCCTGTCCCTGTGCTTTAATAAGCCACCATTTTGCATGGAAGAGTCTCAAGAATTCTTTCTTGGTCATCGGCTCCAGACCTCAGCCCACCGAATCTCACCTATATTCTAGAACTTCATCAGAGGCATCACACTTCCTAATTTCAAAGCCTATTACAAAGCTACCATAATTGAAACAGTGTGTTCCTAATATAAAGACAAATATAAAAGTATATATATATATATATCGAGTCCCGCATCGGGCTCTCTGCTCGGCAGGGAGCCTGCTTCCCTCTCTCTCTCTGCCTGCCTCTCCATCTACTTGTGATTTCTCTCTGTCAAATAAATAAATAAAATCTTTTAAAAAAAATTTTAAAAAAATTATAGATAAAGAGATAGATAGATAGAGACATATACATAGTATACATAATCTCCTAATCCCCAACAATGGAAAAACAACCAATTTAAAAAATGGGCAAATTGAGCTGAATGGTCATTTCTCCAAAGAAGATATACAAATGGCCATTAAGCCCATACAAAGATGCTCAACATCACTACTCCCTAGGGAATTGCAAATCAAAACCACAATGAGGTACCAGTTTGCATCCATTAGGATGGTATTCCTGAAACAAACAGATGAATGAAGGAGGGTTGTGAGGATGTGGAGAAGGGAGAAATCCCCACAGGGGGCGGGGGGGGGGGTGGTACGGAGAATAGTATGGCAGTTACTCAACAATTTAAAGATAGAATTAAGGTATGATCCAAAGATGCCACTTTCGGGTATACTTGAAAGAACTGAAAGAAAAAACTCAGGAGTACAGTCACGTTCATGGCAGCATTACCCACAACAGCCAGAAGATGGAAACAATGCAGATGTCAATTGACAGAAAAATGGAGAAGCAAAATGTGGTGTAGGCATACAACAGAATGTTTTAGGATTTTATTTATTTATTTGACAGAAAGACACACAGCAAGAGAGGGAAAACCAGCAGGGGGAGTGGGAGAGGGAGGCGCAGGCTTCCCACCCAGCTAGGGAGCCTGCTGCCGGCTCCGGGCTGCGTCCCACCCAGGACCCTGGGATCATGACCCGAGCTGAAGGCAGAGGATTAAAGACCGAGCCACCCAGGCACCCCATTATTCAGCTTTTAAAAGGACGGCAATTCTGACAAAGACTACACCAAGGATAAGTTCTGAGGATATTATGCTGGGTGAAGTAAGGCAGGCACAAAAATAAAACAAGAAAACAAAACCACAAATACTGCGTGATTCCACTTCTATGAAGTACCTAGGGTAGTCAATAATCAAATTCATAGACAGAAAGTAGAATGATGCTTGCCAAGAGCTGGGGAGTCTCTAATGGGTACAGAGTTTCAGCATGGGAAGATGCAAACTATTCTGGGGTTGGATGTTGGGAACAGTTTCACAACAATGTAAGTATACTTCATGCTCCTGAACGACTGTACACTGGAAAATGGTTAAAATAACAAGTTTTATGTTATTTAAATGTTATCACCACCTCCCCCCCAAAAAACCCCACCTTCGAACACAGAAAAGCAAGAAAGTTACTCAAGTTACTCGTAGCTATGCACAAGTTCCCCCTGTTCCTACCAAGTAGAATACTCTGGAGTAGTAAATGGGAGAATAGAGGATGTAATTCAATTTGTGCTTGAGACAGGATAAAAAGAAGGATGAATTTCACCAGGACAAAATCAAAGGCAGGGAGACTGGCTAGGTGGTGATAGCAAAAAGCCGAAAGACGAGGAAAGCCTGGATTAGGGAAGTGCTAGGTCACTGCCGAAGAAGAACACACACATTAGAAATATATTTAGGACCTAAAACGAGCCATTTTTGGTGAGTGACTAATGGTGAGGATGGAAGAAATGAACCCAGGTACCCAGCTTTAGAAGTGTAGGGAAGAGGGTGTCATTACTTGAGACTAGATACGTTTGAGATACACAGAAAGACAGAAAATATAAATTGGAAATTTTAAGTAACTTAATCAAAATTTGGAATAATCCAATTAAAAAGTTGGGAATACTTGGGAATGTGATTATGGTGGTTTGCAATTTGTTAATTTGGTTAAAATGACTATTTCTCAGAACTCTCTGTATGTTTCTGGTTGGAAAGCAGAAGAGAAGCTGCTGCCATGTTTTCACACGTGTAAGGTTGGTGCAGAAGCAGGAGGCATGGATGGAACTCATGCTCATTGTCAATTATCTACTGGCTCATCTCCTTGGCGTGGGGCCACAGCCAGTCCTGCAGCTGCTCTACCTCCTCCTGGATCTTCTTCACCTTTTCCAACTCCTGGGACAGGTCAGTATCTAGCTCCATAGCAAAGTAGGCCAGCCCCTCCTGCAGAGGCTGGAGGTGATGAGAAACTGACACAGGTTCTTCTTCATGGACCTTCAGCTCAAGGCCCTGGCTTCTAGCCCATTCCTGTTCTTCCTCCCCCACTTTATCTCCTCCTTCTGTTCCTAACTCCCTGCCTTGCAAACTTCATGCTCTGCACCAGGCACAGAGAACATGACTTCACAGAGACCATATAACCACATCTCACAATGATATGAGGTCAAATCTTGAGTGGTTTTGTTCTCTGATTGAACTCTGATGGAGAATTTAGTGCTGGACAGGGTTTCAGGGTCTAAGGCCTGAAGGATGAGTTCTCTGAATAGGCTCTGGGTTATCTGGAATGCGTTCTCTGATATTATTAGATTTAAAGGTACTACTAATGGTCCCTGTTCCAGTGGTAAAGAGGACACTAGAGTTCTATGTGGCAAAAGCAGTTACACAGATTGTCAGACTTTGTCACCTTTAATCAAATGCCTATAGAATAGGGGTTGGCAAACCCTTTCTGAAAAGAAAGTGACAGTAAAAATAATAGGCTTTGTGAGCCACAGCTGCTCAACTCTGTGGTTGTAACTCAAAAGCAGCCATTAGTAAGAATATGAATGGGTGTTACTGTGTTCTGATCAAACTATTTACAAAGACAGAGCACAAGCCAGGTTTGGTCTGGGAGGCTTAGTTTGCCAACTTCTGCCATAAAAGGTAAAGCTTGGGTGAACAAGAGTCTGCTGCCGTAGGATATTTTAGTGACAATATGAGCTATAATAGGATTGATTGGTTGCTTCTAAGTGTGCTGAAGAACTTAGAGAAGGAAATGATGAGCTCAGAGCTTTCCATTCTTATTCTTAGCTCAAGGTCCATATAGGGGATCTGAAATTGTCTATGAGCACCCTAACAGAATCCTGATTGGTACAGTGAGGCGAGAACTGAAATCAGATAAGTTGCAGGCAAACTGAAAAAGGAGTGATAAATTTGTAGGTGAGGCAATCTGGGATGTGCCACATTTGAGGTGCCTACGGGATCTCCAAGTAGAGATGTTTAGCAGGCATCCACACATACGTGATGGCTATAGCCTCATAAACAAATGAAATAACCAGGAGGGGGAAATCAAGAGAAAAGCAGTGAGCTAAGGCAGAACTCTGAGGGACTCAACCTCCAGGGGATGGGCAGGGGAAGAGGGACCCATAAAAGAGTCTTAAAATCTAAGACCCCTCGAGGAAAAGAGCCTCACAGAAGCTACACACAGAAATGGAGAGTCTCAAGGAGCTGTGAGGGATGACAATAAAACTGGGTCTGGTTGAGGTTGAAAAATTCAGTGAGTCAAGATTGAAAGAGACAGGAAAATGGCTACTGCCTTCAAAAGAAACAACTGTAGAGGAGAAGCAAGATGTGAATTTTAATGTAAGAGGTTTATGTTCCTGCCAGTGTTCCCTTCTTCACATAGCCATTGAACTTGGGGATGATGCGCAGAGGCCAGATAAAGGAGAAGTGGTTGTGTGGCTCCCTTCCACGTAGGCAGAAGGACTGCGTGAATGGGAGACGGAAGCAGGAGGAAGTTGCCTGGCGGCTTCTATTCATTTAACCAAATAGCAGGTGCCGTTGAAGAGAGGAAGTAGAGGGCTGGGTAGAGAGTTTGAAGAGAGAACTGAAGTTTTGGAAGAGTCACCTAAGGGTGGGGAAATATGATTTACAGCAGTATAGACATCATACCACACAGCCACGTGGATGCCCTTGATCTGTGACGTAGGCAGTGAAGGGAGAATTTCTCTTACTCACAGATTTACAATACCAGACGTGTCTGTCCTCAACAAGACCAGTTCTTCGACTTGAAATTTATAATGTATATTTCTTTTGGTAACCATAGAAGATGAAAGAAAAAACAAAAATTTTTCGGGATTTTAGCAGCTCTGAGAGCATCCTTATAAATTTCCTAATTCTCTAGGGAAATTCTCAGACCACTCATAAAGATGAGCTAACCAGGCATGAATAAATACAGTATTGATTCCCATAATATCTTACCAAAATATTACTTGCAGATTTCTGTTTATTTCACCATGAAACGTCTTGGGATTTATTCTTGGAGAGAACTGCAGCCAGCCTTCTGAAATGACAGGTGAGTAACTGTGTAGCTGTATTTCTATCCCTTCACAAACTCAGTTTTCTCCTGATAAAAGAAAACACAAAAACCAGGATTTGGAATTCAAGGGAAAACGTAAATCAAAAATCTATTGGTAGGTTCCCCCAAGAGGTTATAATATCTAGAAAGTTTCTAAAGAAATTTTGCTAACCATACCCATAGCAGAAGTATAAGTTCTTTGGTAACCCAACTGTTAAATGTAGTTTTAGTGGATATTTTTTATGATGAACAAGAGAGAGAGAGAGAGAGGAGAAAAGAAAGAAAAAGAGAGAAAGAAAGGAATTAAAGTTCTATGTGAACTTAGGTGTAATACATTATTTGGAGAAGGGGGAAGAGCTGAGGGAGAGGGAGAGAGAGAGAATCTTAAGCAGGCTCCATGTTCAGCATGGAGCCTGACTTGGGGCTCGATCTCACAACTCTGAGATCATGACCTGAGCTGGAATCAGGAGTTGGATGCTTAACCAATTGAGCCATCCAGACACTCTTTATCAATTTTAGAGTAGTAACTTGTACAATGTAGTAACTTTCTGTATATCCACTGTGTTGTGCAAACATCACCATTATCTAAGTCCAGAACATTTCCAACTCCCTAAAAAGAAACCTCATACTTCTCAATTCACTCCTTCCCCCATTCCCTAGCAACTATTAATCTACATTCTGTTTCTATAGATTTGACCATTCTGGACATTTCTATAAACATAATAATAGAATATGTGACCTTTTGTATCTGAATTCTTTCACTTAGTATAATGTTTTTAAGATTCATCCATGTTATAGCATGTATCAGTACTTCCTTTACAAGGCTGAATAATATTCTATTATATGGCCATACCATATTTTGCAATTCACACTGTTTATAGCTATCTTCACTATCCATGTGCAGAATTATTTTCATCTTCTAAAACTGAAACGCACAATTACTGAGTGTTATTCTCTTTTCCTCTCTCTGCCCAGCCCTGGCAACCACCATGCTACTTTCTGTATCCATGAATTTGATTACTGTAGGTACCTCATGTAAGTGGAATCAAAGAGAGTTGTCCTTCTGTGACTAGCTTATTTCACTCAACACAATGTCCCAAAAGTTTGACCATGTTGCAAGTTGCATCAGAATGCCCTTACTTTTTAAGACTGAAAAATATTCCATTGCATGCCTATGCCACACCTTTTTACCCATCTGGGGATGGACACCTGAGTTGCTTCAGGTTATTGTAAACAGTGCTGCTGTGAACGTGCTTGTACCAACAACTGTTTGAGTTCCTACCTTCAGTTCTTTGGGGTAAATATTCAGAAGTGAAATTGCTGGATCACATGGTGATTCTCTTTTTAATTTTTGAAGAGCCATGGTATGGTTTTCCATGGCCTGCACCATCTTACATTTTCACCAATGGTGCGCAAGTGTTTCGGGGTCTTCAGATCCTCACTAACACTTGTTATTTTGTGTCGTTTTCCTGGGTTTTGGCTTTTTTTTGGGTACTAGCCATACCAGTGGGTTTGAAGTGAAATGATGCCATCTTAACAGTAATCTATCCCTAAGTATTTCATTCTTTCTGATGGTATTGTAAATGGAATTTTTTTTAAATTTCAGTTTTGGATTGCTCATTGCTAGCGTACAGAAATACAACTGATTTTTATATCTTGATCCCGTATCCTTCAACTTTGCTGAACAGTTCTACATGTGTGTCTGTGTGTATCCCATCTGTAACATGGGGTTATAAAAGTACCTGTTGTTATGAGGATTATGTGTTAACACTTGTCAAGTGGTAAGTGCTGGGCCTGGCACATAACAAATGCTAAAAAATTGTTAGAGACTAAATATTTACCAGACAGTAAATATTAAAGGCCTGTTACACACTTATCTGTAGGACTTGTGCAGTGAACAAGTCTGACCACAGGTGTCTTAGTCAATGTGAACTGCTTTAACAAATTACCACAGATTAGGTGGCTAAAATAATAAACATTTATCTCTCACAGTTCTGGCGGCTGGGAAGCCCAAGATCAAGGTGCCAGCAGATACAATGTCTGTTGAGAGCTATCTTCTTGCTTTGTACTTAGCCTCCTTCTGTACCCTCACATGGAAGAGAGATCATCATCTTCTTGGAAGTTCATGAATTCCATTCAGGAGGGTTCTACCTTCACAACGTAATTACCTCCCCCCAAAGCTCTACCTCCAAATACCAACCCACTGGGGATGAGAGCTTCAACAGATAATTTTGGGGGGAGGGGACACCATCATTCAGCCAATAGTAACAGGTAAGATCTCTGATCTTGTAGAACTTACATGAACTATCCCAAACACCTCATACTTGGATTGCTATTTTTCAGATTACTTCTGCTAGGAAATAATTTTTCCCAGGTTTCTCATGTTGCTTCCCCTCTTCCAAGCAGAGGCACAGATGGCTCTATTTTCAGACTGTCTCCCTCTAGAGCAGAGAACAGGTTTGTGTACTGTCTAGTTTAATAAAGAGAATATTTCCTTCCAGGCAAAAGTCAGGCAGAGGCTCTTGTAGACTACTACAGAAGATTTGAGTTTCTTGGGCTTGGGGTTCCTTGGCTGTGATAGCATGCCATGGAGAATAGAACATTCACTCTGCATCACCTCTGTGGGACCCAAGGAGCAAGGAGAATGGATGTGAAACTGAAACTCGTGCTGCTTTTCGTGCCACAAATAATAAAGTCCTTTGTCTCTGACTCCAAAGTCTTGTATCTTCTGCCAGCATCCCCACAAAGGGCTAACTTTGTTGATTGCAGGTAGGGTAAAATGTCAGATCCTTCAGAGTTTTTTATAACTGCCATCCAGGATGCTGTTACAAAGGTATAATCCTGAAACCTAATTTCTACTTAGATATCTAAATTTATCTGGCTTTTAGCCTCCTCCATACCTCTCCAACTGAATTGTCCATCTCATCCTGAGGAAGACCTTCTTCATGGGCCAGGATTTTTAAAACATATAGTATCAGGCTCATTTCTACTTCTGACATTGGGTTCCTATCTCCTCCACTTTGGAATTCCTCCCTCATTCCCTTTTCTCACACTTAGTCAGTTCGAATCCATTTCTCAAGACCTGTTTCAAGTCCCACAGAAAAAGTCCCCATTGACCATTGTTTCTGTGAACATCTATAGGAGTTAAGAACGTGCACACATAACATAGAATTTGAGTACATGTTATTGTCTAATATTGTTTTTTAGGGGTTCCATATGGGTATGCATTGCCTCCTCATTCTAATTGTAAGCAGGAAGCTGGGGACAAGGCAGAAACTGAATGTGATTGACTAAAGGGGGTAAGCGCATGTGCACTGAAGCCAGAGATCCCAGATCCAAATGCCTACTACTTAATGGCTTTGTGACCTTGGGAATATTATTTAACTTATTTATGCCTCCATTTCTTCCCTTTAAAGTGGGAATAATGATTGAGGCTCTTGGGTGGCTCAGTTGTTGGGCGTCCACTCCTGATTTTAGCTCAGGTCCTAGTACTCTTGATTTTAGTTCAGGTCCTAGTCTCAGAGTCGTGGGATTGAGACCCACATCCGGCTCCAAGCTGGGTGTAGAGCCTGTTTGAGATTCTCTCTCTCCCTTTTCCTCTGCCCCTCCCTCCAGATACTCTCTCTCAGAAAAAAGGGGGGGTACTAATGATCATGATAATATCTATCTTACAGACTCATTATAAGAATTAACAGGGGTGCCTGGGTGGCTCAGTGGATTGAGCCGCTGCCTTCGGCTCAGGTCATGATCTCAGGATTTCCTACCTGAGAAACCTTTCTGCTATAAACCACCAGGTAAAATTTAAAAAGCGTTCTGTTTCACAAGAAAGTGAAGAAGATATTCAAGGGTCAAAGATGAAACCACAGCACAAACTCAAAAAGCAGGGTGAATGTTAAAGCGAGGGGCTAAAGCGAGGGGCTATTCTAGATGGTCTGCTGATACAGGGTAATCTATAGCATTTGTTTTAGTGCACTTGGAGGCAGCACAGTAAGTCTGGAGTCCAAGTGAGTTCAAGAGTAATATTTGAGACCCAAACATTTCTCCAGGATTGCAAAGGATTACACATTCAGTGAATAGTTAAAAAATGACACACACATACCTCCCAAAAGAATATAGTAAGAAATAATAATATCCGTTGAGGTATTTGGTACGGGATCCAAAATCTCCTTTGTGAATTTTTAACCACATGTGAGACCCCAGATAAGTTTGGGGCCTGAATTCAGATTTCCTCCATGTTCCAAAAACAAACAAATCAGTTAAATATTTACTCCAAGTGGTCCAAGATTGGTAGTACCCAAGCATCTGGCAAAGAAACCACAAATTCTCTCCACTCAGTCCTCTAAGAACTCCCACAAAGTTCCAAAGAATGTTAGCTCACAATCAAAAATCACAAAATACATGAGGACACAAAATTCCCTGAGACACACAGAAACAACATGTAGGGGGGAAATTACCTTCTAAGACTTTAAGTATAGGTAGCAATGGTTACATAATACTAAATACATTTATATAGTATGTTTATGATTAGGAGAATTAACTAGAAGTATAAGAATAAGAGACTAAAAAATGGTCAGACCCATGTAGAAAAGAACCAAATAGACCTTTCAAAAAAGAAACAAATGTAATAATTGAATTTTAAACTCAGCGGACAGATTAAATAATAGACTGACCCAGAAGAAGAATTTTTAAACTGAAAAACAAAGCTGAAGAAAGTATACAGAATTAATATTACAAAGATAAAGACAAAGAAAGATTAAGAAACATGAAGGACAGGGCGCGTCTGATTGGTTCAGTCGTTGAGCGGCTGCCTTCGGCTTGAGTCATGATCCCAGGATCCTGGGATCAAGCCCCATATCGGGCCTCCTGCTCCATGGAAAGCCGGCTTCTCCCTCTCCCTCTCCCCCTGCTTGTGTTCCCTCTCTTGCTGGGTCTCTGTCAAATAAATAAATCTTTAAAAAAAAAAAAAAAAAAAAAGAAAGAAAGAAACATGAAGGACAAGACAAACAAACCAAAAAACCTCATAAAGGCCAAAGTAACAAAGCTAAAACTGTGTCTATTCAGCTTTCCAAGAGAGAGACTAGAAAAAAATGAGAAGAGGCAGTATTTCATGAAATAATGATCTTTTCAACAAATGGTGTTGGATTGCAGATAAATGAAGTTGGACTCTTAACCTTAATCCAAATGCAAAAATTAACTCAGAGTGGATCAAAACTCTAAATGGATGAGCTAAAAGTGTAAAACTCTTATAATAAAACAGGGGGGGAAATCTTCATGCCATTGGATTAAGGAGTGATATCTTGGATATGACACAAAAAACAGGCAACAAATGAAAAAAAAATATCAGTTGGACTATATCAAAACTTTAAACTTTCCTGCATCAAAGGATACCATCAACAGAGTAAAAAGGCAACCCATGGAATGGGTTATCCCATTCCTAATCCTATATCTATATCCTATATCTAATAAGGAATTAATATCTAGAATAGATAAGGAAGTCCTACAACTCAGTAACAAAAAAACAACCCGCTATTTAAAAAATGGACAAAGAATTTGAATAGACATTTGTCTAAGGATATACAAGTGGCCAATAAGCATATGAAAAGATGGTTGATATCATTAATCATTTGGAAAATGCAAACCCAAACCATAATGTGATACCACATCATACCCATTAGGAAGGCTATTATCAAGAAAGAAAACCAAACCAATCTATCACAAGTGTTGATGAGGATGTGGAAAAATTGGATCCTTTGTTCATTGCTGGTATGAATGTAATATGGTGCCGCCACTATGGAAAATAGTATAGTGGTGCCTCAAAAAATCAAAAACAGGGATGCCTGGGTGGCTTAGTCAGTTAAGCACCTGCCTTTAGCTCAGGTCATGATCCCATGGTCCTGGGATGGAGCCCCACATGGGGATCTCTGCTCAGCTTCTCCCTCTCCCTCTGTCCTTCTCTCCTTCTCTCTCAAATAAATAAATAAACATCTTTTTAAAAAATCAAAACCAGAATTATCTGATCCAGCAATTCCATTTCTGGGTCTATAGTCAAAAGAATTGAAAGCAGGGACTCAAGTAGATGTTTGTACACTCGTGTTCATAGAGGCATTCTTCACAATAGCCCAAAGACAGGAATACAATCCAAGTACCCATCAATGGATGGATAGATAAACAAAATGTGGTATGTACAAACAATGGAATATTGTATTACTCAGCTTTACAAGTGAGGGAGATTTTGACACCTGCTACAATATGAAGGAATCTTGAGGATATTATGCTAAGTGAAATAAAGCAGTCCTGAAAGAACAAATACTGTATGATTCCAGTTTTATGAGGTACCTAGCATAGTCTCATTTGAAGGGACAGAAAATAGCATTGTGATTGTCAGGGTCTTGCGGGGAGGGAGAGTTAGGGTTTAATGAGTACAGGGTTTTAGAAAATAAAAAATGTTCTGGACCTGGATGGTGGTTATGGTCATACAATGATGGGAATACACTTAGTGCTGCTGAATTACACACTTAAAAATGGTTAAAACGGTAAATTTTGTTAGGTATCTTTTACCACAAATTTTTTAAACTTGAAAAAATGATAAGGGTAGATCATTTTCTAGAACTGATAAAGACACAAATGTTCAACTCAGGCAATCACAATGAATCCCTTGTAAAAGAAATACAAATCTAGACACACTGAGGTAAAACCACGGGTGAACAGAGAGAAAATGGTAAAACTAGTCAAAGCGAAAAGGTATCAGCTACAGAGGAAGGATATTTACACTGACGACCGATTTCTCAATACCAAGATTAAAGGCAAAATAGACAAGTATAATGTCTTCCAAAGACTGAGAGGAAATCTAATTCTGCCTGTCAATGTGTGTCTTATTTAAAAAGTCTTACAAAGATAGGAAAAGTATTCCCCATGTCACTCTGAACTAAAAATAACACATTCAGCATTTCAGTATAGGTGATTATGTGTTTGACTCCCATACCAGAATATAAGATAAAGAAGTATGTCTTAGGGCGCCTGGGATGCTCAGTTGGTTAAGTATCTGACTCTTCATTTTGGCTCAGGTCATGAGCTCAGAGTTGTCAGATTGAGCCCCAGGTCAATCTCTGTGCTCAGCAAGGAGTCAGCTGAAGATTCTCCCCATCTCCCTCTGCACCTCTCTATCCCATCCCCCACACTTGTACGCTCTCTCTCTCTCAAAAAAGAAACCGGGTCTCATCTTTGATTTATACAATGTAGCAAAGAATTAGGTAGTTTAAGAACTGTTGCTTGTGTACATAAATAAAGCAAATAACAAATAAATAAAATGCTAATCATTTTTGGTGATGTATAATAAGACATCTATCTTCATGTCCATTAAATTTTTTGAACAAAATCAAGACACACAGTGTGAAAATGGGGCAGGGGCTTTGAAATTGGGAAATAGCCTCAAAACTATGCTGCCTCAGGGCACCTGGGTGGCTTAGCCAGTTAAACGGTCAGCTTAGGTCACTTGGTTTAGGCTCAGATCATGACCTTGAGGTCCGAGGGTTGAGCCCCACAACAGGCTCCACGTTAACCGGGAGTCGGCTTCAGGATTTGCTCTCTCCCTCTGCCCCTCCCTCTAGGTGTGCTCTATTTGTCTCTCAAGTAAATAAATCTAAAAAATATATTAAAAATAAAACTAAAAAAACTATGCTGCCTCACGTTCATGTCCCACAACCATCCCACCAACCAAACCTGTCAGGACTAATATCACCAATCCCCCTGTCCTCTACCCAAACTCACTGCCATATTTCAAGTGAAATTTATCACTTATCAACCCAAGAAAATAAATCGCTTTTATATTACCATGTAAGTTTCTGCCTGGGTCAGGAAACCATACCCTTTTAGTTCCTATTGATAAGCTGGGAATTTACAGCCAAAAATGGCCTTGAGTTACTAATTGCTTCTTTTGCTTTACTTCCAGCTCTCAATCCAGCATTTTGGCAAAATCCGTTCCAATACCTAGTGTTGTGCTAGCAGCTATGTTTCAGAAGGTACCATTGATTGGGCTCTTACCATGTACTAGGTACTGGTTAGGAACTTCAGATGCATTATCTCTTAATTCTCACTACACTTTACAAATGACATCACAATGTCAATATCATGGATGAGAAGATTAAAGAGATTAAATCTCTTAAAGGGATTGCATAAAAGCCCTACACTTCAAGGAAGTATGGAAGCCAAGATTTAAACCCAGAACTGAAGGACTCTGAAGTCTGTGCTCTTTTTTTTTTTTTTTTTAAGATTTTTATTTATTTGTCAGAGAGAGGGAGAGAGAGCGAGCACAGGCAGACAGAATGGCAGGCAGAGGCAGAGGGAGAAGCAGGCTCCCTGCCGAGCAAGGAGCCTGATGTGGGACTCGATCCCAGGACGCTGGGATCATGATCTGAGCCGAAGGCAGCTGCTTAACCAACTGAGCCACCCAGGCATCCCTGAAGTCTGTGCTCTTAACAACAAGCAGCTTACAGTGTATCTGGGGAGCTAAGAAATTCACACATGAAATCATTGAAAAACAGTATTTGTTGAAAGGCCAAATACAGCTCCGTAAGTCACAGATTAGATCAGATTTAGTTTTCTGGACCCTGAGGGACAGTCAAGAGGAAAGGCTCTGAGTTTTATAACAAAATAAAAGTTTACAAGACCCCTGAGTTGTACACAATCAGTAAACGCAGTAATTGGCTGTGGAGGGTGGGCAGACGAGAGAACCCATGGGAAAGTGCCCATGGTGCTAATCACTCGCATCTTTCAGAGATGTAACCGCTTACAGAGCACTTCTGCAGATCTTCACAACAACCCTGGGAGATACAAATTACCTCCATTACACAAATGAGGACAAAGCACCGAGTGAATGGCCTGTCCCACGTCACCGTGTCATGCTCCAGAGTGGTCCATATGCAGACCGAGACCTAGATCTTTGCCTCCAGCCCTTTCACTTTCTGCTCGCTGTCACTCAGGACAGGGAAGCCCGACATCCAGCGTGACTGCTTTTCCCAGAAGCTTCCCTACCTGACGTTTTTCTATTCTGTGCATCCTGCTGGATCTCTTCCATCAGTCCAACTGGTGTCTCCTTTACCAACTGCCGTGGAAGCTTCCAACAACCACATTCCAACCATCAAACCCCTCTGCTTTTGGAGGATCGGGTGTCCTTTGGTCCTGAGGTCAGAGAGTCAGACATCCTCATGATGCCTCAACCTCCTGAAATGGATAATTATCCTTTTCATCCTACTGCAACTTTTACACCATAAACCAAGGAAAAGCTGGTTGTTGGGTAACTTTCCAACGGACGTTTTGAAACTTGAAGTGGGAGAACTATTGAAATTTCGGGAACTCTGCTTCTGAATGCCTGGTTATCTTTTCTCCTCTCCTGAGTTCCCCTGCGATCAACAGTCCTACCATCCTATGATCCGCAAGTATTTACTGAACTCCTATGAGGTGTCAGGGACTGTTTCAGGTTCTGGAAATACATCACCAGACAACACAGGAAAGGGCATGCTCTCGTGAAACCTGCATTCTAGTCAACAGCATGCCAGGTGGTGAAGGGCAGTGTCATGAGAAACGAAGTTCAGGGGTTAGGAAATGACTGGCAGAATGGGGTCTATTTCTGAAAGCGTGGCCGGAAAAAGCAGCTTCGATGAGGTGCTTGAATGCTTTGAGGTAGCAAGTGAAGTTCATTGGCTCTGCAGGGGAAAGGCCATCCAGGCTCAGGGAACATAGTGCTGAAGGTCTGAGGTTAGCACATCTGCAGGACTTCCATTAACGGCCAAGAGCCTGATGGCTGCAGCTGAGTGATCAAACGGAGGGGAGGAGGGAGGCGAGGCCCAAGAGTAGATCAGGGACCAGATTTTGCTGTGCCCTGAAGGCCCAGAGAAGATTGTGGCTGTTGAGGCGTCCAGTCTCGTTCAAACAAACACCTTGAGCAGCTGTTGGAGCCCAGGATTGCTGGGTGCAGAAAAGACGAAGATGAATAAGACAAAGTCCCCACTATCAAGAGGCATAGACTCTAAAGGAAAACAGAGACAAGCAAGCAGGCAACTCTATCACCATGCAATAGGGACTGTGATGGGATTAAGCCCCAAATCCTATAGCAACATGGCGGGGGGAGGGGTGCCCAGTGCAAGCGGGGGATGCCAGGGAAACTGACGTCTGCATTGTAATTAACACACTGGCCACTTGCCACATGAGATTATGAAGCACTTCAAGCGTGACCAGTGTGACTGAAGAAATGGACTTCTAACTTGACTAAATTTTCATTAATTTAAATGTAAAAACTGAAGCAGTGTGAAACATTGTCCCATTAAACAAAACTATTGTGTTGGCGGGACCACATTCTATCCTTGGATTTATATCACTAACGCTATTACGGGCTGGAGTGTTCGCCTACTTTCCACTTTTTAAAAAGAAATGTGGCTACTCGAAAATTTACAATGCAGTAAACATGTGGCTCCTGCAGTGTTTGTATTGGAGAGCGTGAATCTAAACTGAAAGTGGGAGAGATGAGTCAGGGCAAAGCAGAAGCAGAAGCCTCCAGGCAGAGGGCCACGTGTGCCAAAGCCAGATGGTAGCGAGAGCTTAGTACCTTCGAGGAATTACGAGTAACTCATTGTGATGGGCCCTGAGGTGACAGCGAAGAGCAGTGGAGATAGGAAGGGAAGATGAGCAGCAGCCGGGTCCTGAGGGCTTGGGACAGTGTACCACAGAATCTGAGCTTCACACTGACGGTCTCAGGTAGCTACCGAGGGCTTTGGGCGTGGAAGCTCCACGACCAGCTTGAAACTGTGGAAAAGGTCACTCCAGCTATCGTGTGAAGGCTGAATTGAAGGGGCCAGGAATGGAATGTGGAAGAGCAGTTAGTGCCAGTCGCATCATCAGGCAGGAGTCCGAGACAGGGACAGTGGAGGTAGAGACAGAAATGGGCTCACGTGGGACACCACTGAGTTGTCAGGTTGGCTCAACTCTCCATCGAGCAAGCATGAGGAGCAGAGGACTACTGCCTTCAAGGCTGAGCATCCAGGCAAATGGCTGAACCCCTCAAGGAACGCCAGGTTTGAGGCCTGAACCTTCTGGCTGTGTTTCCCCTCTCAGCCACGGCGATGAGTAATAGTTGGTGGGAAGAAAACTCTTCTGGAGTCGCACTCAGGGCATCTGACTTAGCCCTTAATGAGTATGATTTTTGGAAGTCGGTGTATTCTATGCTTTCAGGCACACAGCTCAAGCATTTTCATTTCCTTTGATCAAAAGATGGCTGAGTGACAAGATGATAGCTCTCAAAAATAGTCTTGGAAAAAGACCCGTATTGTGAGGTGCATCCTCCCTTCCGGTGGCCAACAGGGAAGGGAAAAAATATTAAATATAGCAGAGAGCCACACCTCACCTTAGCAATACACCCAGGTTTTCTGGAGCCTAAAATTTATATAGATTTTTTTGAGGGTTGGGATCTTTTTAAAGAAAATAATACTAAATCGTGACTTCGAAACTGCCAGGTAGGTCCTCCTGCAAATGAAGAGCCTTGATGCTTAAGCTTCATTAGCTCCATGGTATACTGGCTTCAGTATCAGCAGCTTTCGGACGCCTTTTTGTTTACCCGTCAGAGGCTTATCAAATATCTAACATGTTATTGGCATTGAGCAGGGCACTGGGGATATAAACGGAATGAACACAGGCTCTGCCCTCAAGAAATCCATCCTTTTTGTGGGAGAGAGTGTTAAAAAAGTCATCGTAGCAGTGCATCAGGAATGCAGGGATATAAAGTCTATCCATCAGGTATCGTGGGTACAGAGGAAAGAGGTCCCCTGTGTCACCTGAGGGAAGGGTGGTCTGGGTGTCTTCCTGGGGGGTGTGGGTAATCGTTTGTGTCCGGTGAAGCTGCAAAATTTGCCAACCCAAAGTAGAAGGGTCTCGAATGGCAAACTCAGTTCTCACTAAAAGACTCATCACTACCAAGATGAATGGTTTACTGAGAACTTGAGATCCTCCCCCTCAAGATAAAATGACAGCCTGTTATGAGCTGAACTGAGTCCTTCCTAACCCTCAATTGGGACTGCATTTGAGATAGGCTGTTTAAGGAGGTAATTAAGGTTTCATGAGGTCAAAAGCATGGGGCCTTGATCTGATAGGACTGATATTCTTATAAGGAAGAGACACTATCAGAAGGAAAAAAGGAAAATAAATTGTTTAAGAATGAAAAGTAACAGCGAAAAACACAAAAATTTTTTAAAAGATTAAAATTACTTAATTAAAAAATTTTGAAAAAGAGATACTAGGTCCATCTCTCCCCTCCCCCCCACCCCACCAACCTCCTTGCTTCTTTCTTTCCCTTCTTCTTTGGCACACCAGGAAGAGAGGCCTCACCAGAAACTGAATTGTGCTGTATCTTGTTCTTGGACATGTGACCTCCATAACTGGGAGAAGGTTTAAGAAGGTTAAGAAGGTCTAAGTTGTCCAGTCTGTGGTACTTTGTCATGGCAGCCTGAGCAGACAAGACAGACCTCTAGAGCCATGTGGTCAGTTTCCCAATATGCCAGGTCCCCGGATGAGAAAGCCAGGAGCTGCTGGCCTTTCATGTCTCTCTCCACATTCCCAGAAGAAATGCAAGAACTGTAACTGGTGTCCCCTTGCCTCCCTGGGCTCTACTCCTTCCTGACACCTTAGCCTCTCTAGGGTTTTAGCATCATCCCCCAAGGGTCATGTTCATAGCTAGCAATTGGTTCTCTGCTCATGGATTAAAGGAGGTAGCCTCATAGTGCCTAATGATACTTAGCAATAGTCCAGGTTGGCCACTGTCTAAGGTCCAGGGCCTCAGGCAAATCAAGTCCTGACTCTCAGTTGTGAAATTAGGCATGGGCTAAATCATCCCTAAGCTCCCAGATTTTAAGCTGTATTTTTCCAGGGTTCACTTTCAAGGGACTCTAAGGCCTGAAATGTTTCCAGGTCCCACAGAAAGGAATCATTCTCTAAGATGGGGAGGTCCTTTTGGCTAAGAGACAGTATTCAAATCAGCCTTGGGTTCACAGGTGACTGTACTAGCCCTGCGAAAGTCTCAGAGTCCCCTGCTTTTTGTCACTTTTGGAGCCACAAATGTATTTTGGGAGTTGGAAATTCAGAGGTCTCTCTGGAAGGTTCTGATTAACAAGAAATATCAGAGGCTTTTCAGAGTTAGAGAAGGAGTCTCTGTGATGTTCCTTCCACTTGGAAAAAATATAAAAACCAAGCATAAAATGTCAGGGAGGAAACTGCTGAGTGCTGTATCCTGAGCATGTGATATGGGGAAGCTTCTTAATTTCCCAGAGGACATGCAAAAGTTTGCCAACCTAACCTTCATTTTGGCATGGAGACTCAAATGCTCTACGAGCAAACAATGGCTAGACCCCTGGCTCTCGTGTCGCTGCTGTGTTGTGGCTGGTCAGTGTGGCCGGCTCCTGGGAGGCAGGCTGCAAAACCACAGGCCCTGTGGAGGGAGGAACCATCCCCTGCCCCATGCTCTTCTCTTCTAGACGTATAGTCACGCACCCTAGAATGTACATGAATTAAACCCAGTGACGTTGAAAGGGACTCCAAGGTCAAATGAAGACCCAGGGAGTTATAGCAGTTCACTCACTGGGCACTTATAAAAATGGCTTTGAATTGTGCATTTTTTCATGTGCATTGGAAACCCCAACTGATTGTAAACTTGAATGACCACGTATTACTTCTGTGTGTCCTTTGTGCTTAGTATATTCATTGCTCAGTAATGTTTCCTGACACCCAGTATGTGGGAGTTTCCCCATAATGCTGCACTTCTTCAGCACTACCCAGCTGGGTGTCCAACAACTCAGTTCTGACTTTCACTCCTGGAGTTAGCATCAGACACCTTGGGTAACGGGTATAGCTGCTTCCACTTAAGAGTCCGGCTGAAAATAGTGTGCTCAGATATCCACACTTATGCTCAGTGAGCTACAAGTTCAGGTTCCCACACCACCACCATGCCCTTGCCCAGTTCCATAATAGGCTAGGACAACTCAGAGAATTCAGGAAAGCACTCTGCTTAGATTTTTCAGTTTATTACAAAGGATGTAACTCAGGAACAGCCAAATGGAAGAGACATGTGAGGCAAGGTATGAGGACGTTGGGAGGAGGGGGACATCCTGTGCTCTCTGGGCACACCACCCTCCCAACACATCCACATGTTCTCCAACCTGGAAGACCCTGGGTCACCGTCTCTGGCCCTCTCCTCTCTCCAGTGGTCAGGAAGTAGGGCTGAAATTCCTGGGGTATTCCTGGGGACCAACCTTCATCATGAAGCTACCTAGAGGTCCCACCTCGCGTAGACTCGTTAACGAAAACACAGGTAAGGTCCAAAGGGGCTCTTTAGGAATAACAAAAGACATTCCTATCCCTCAGGAAATTCCAAAGGTTTTAAGAATCTGAGACAAAGTTTAATATATTTTTTATTATGCCACAATTGCACACAGTAGGCTCTTAGCTAAACCCATATCAATTAATGCCTTGACTAACATGGAAGGCAAGAAGCATAATAAGGGACTAAACATGGCCAAGAGATCCCCTTTCCCTGAAGTCAGAAAAATAATAGGAGACCCTTGTTTTTGTGATAGCCCCAATTTTTTCCGCCTCTACCAGTTCCATTTATAACCCTGAATTTGGTGAGAGAATGGATAAAATAACATTCATTTTGGCGATTTTTGGTGGTGGCTATTTGGGAGTTTCTATAATGTAACTAATTGTGAGGATCCCTGAACTAGTCTTTACTTCCTGACCCCTTCGATGGAGCATTGAGTACAAACAGAATAACAAAAAGCAATGGCTGGAGCACAGTGCCCTCAGCACCCCTGCTGCGGAGTGGCTTACCACTGCCCTATTGCAGGAGCTCACCTGAAGCCGCATCTAAGGGAGCCACCAAGAGACCGTGAGCCAGAGATGCTCCACCACCAGCGAAGGAGCAGAGCAGGTCAGCAGGGATGTGCTGAGACAATTATGCCATAGGATTTGGCTGCCTTTCAGAAGCTCCTGTCCCCACATTCTAAGGCCTCTAGCGTTTAGACAGGGCAGCCTTCCCTGTTCTCCCCCAAGAAGACCGACTCAAGAGAGGGTGTCCTGGGCACCCACAGCTCCCCACTGTTCGATTTTCACACATGCTGTTAACTGAAATGGAGAGTTTATCCAAGGAGGGGTGGCAGGGTTTTTGGAACTTGGGAATTCCTAAGTCCTGAGCTGAGGAATCTCAAGAAATTATTTTGTTAATTCACGGAGCTCCTGCTTACATCAAGAATAGCCATGCTGAGGTGTGTCCTCTGGGTCAGTTCCCATCAGAGGAGGCAGTGGGCGGCCCCAGATTATTTCTACTTCAGCTACTAGGGAGCCACCCCGGGTGAAGCTGAAGCTTCATTGGCCCACCAGTCCTTCTCGATCTGGAAAGTGGGTTCCATCATGTGATGTCTCCTCCTTCCTCATCCTCTGTCCCAGCAGGGCACTAGTTGGGGAATAGTAGGGTGACCAAAGATGATGGTTTGTCTGAGACAGAAGAGGTTCTCTGGGGGGACGCAGGACCCTCAGTGCTGAAACCAGGGAAGTTCCAGTCCTGGGCAAACAAAGATGAGTTGGTCATGGTAGGAAATGGCCAGGACTGATCTGAAACAATTATAGTCCCAGACAGATGGTGATGAGGCTAGATTCAGGGCCCAGTTTTGTTTGGAAGGTCGCTGTATTATTCACTTGAATTTGGTGATAAATAATGGTGTGAAGTTGCACAAAAATGGATCTCTACAGCAGTAGAGGGGGGAAGCCCATAGACTCTAGAATAGAAGATAATCCACAAAAATGTAAAGTTTATGAGACCAAAACCCATGATTTCTGTATCCCTATCACATATTAGCCTGCACAGCACGAAGTAGATATCTAGTAAATATTTGCAGAACAAACAAGTAAACAAACTCATGAGTAAACAAACAATTCCCCTTTTGGCTCTGTCATTACTAATCGTGTGACATCAATCAGTTAATGAACTGTTTAAGCCTCTGTTCCTTCATCTGTAAAATGGGGATGATAATTATCCACTTTACAGTCATTGTGATCTGAACTGTGTCTTGCCAAAACTTATACGAGGTCCTAACCCCTAGTACCTCAGGCTATAACCATATTTGGAAATAAGGACTTTAAAGAGGTAATTAAGTTAAAATGAAGGCATCAGGGAAGCCTGGGTGGCCCAGTCGGTGAAGCATCTGCCTTCGACTCAGGTCGTGATCTCAGGGTCCTGGGATCGAGCCCCACATCAGGCTCCTGCTTTTCTCCTTCTGCCTGGCGCTGCCCCTTCTTGCACTCTGTCTCTCTTACAAATAAATAAGTAAATAAAATCTTAAAAAAAAAAAAACAACTGTAGTCATCAGGGTGCGTCCTAATCTGATCTGAATTCTAAGAAGAGGAAATCCCAACAAAGAGATAGGACACGGGCCTACACAGAGGAAAGACCAAATGAAGACACAATGAGAAGTCCCTGTAAGCCAAGGAGAGAGGTCTCAGAAGAAACCAAACCTGCTGACACTTCATCTTGGACTTCTAGCCTCCAGATTGTGAGAAAATAAATTTCTGTTTTGCCAGCCACCCAGTCTGTGGGACTCCGTTATGGCAAACTGATCAAATTAAAATAATCATAATTAAACAAAATAACACATGTACATCACCTCGCACGTGAATGCTCAGTAAATACTTCTCATTCTTGTTACTGTTCACTATTAATAAAAATACTGGTCAGGGCTCTGGAAAAGTATAAAGAGTGCAAAAATGTACAAAAAGGATAAGTAGAGTTATTGTTCATGCAGGACGATCTTGGGGGAATAGAGAAAATGGACCTCTTGGAGGCGGACAGAGAAAATGCACCCTAGAGTGTACGGATGGACCACCGTGCTGGGATCACAGGAGGGTCTGTGTCTGTAAACAACATGGTAGCCCAGAGTTTTCTCAAAACTTAAGGCACATGTGAATCACCTGAGGATCTTGTCAAAATGCAGACTCCAATGGGTGTGAGGGGGACTCGCGAGTGGACACGTCTAACAAGCTCCAAGCTGATCTTGTGCTCCCGGTTGGAGAACCGAGCAACACTGAAGAAATACACTGCTTGGTCCCAAGAGGAGGTATACACTATTTGGAAGCACAAGACACAAACAGTGGCTAGAAAACTCAATGGCGTCCTGTATCTGTACCTGATGCTGAGAGATCGCAGAACCATTTAAGGAGATGTATAATTCGGAGCCATAGGGGTAAGGTGCTGAAGCAAGTGATGTTATTTGGAGAATTCCTGGAGGAAGAGAAGAAGGTCCATGATTCAGCAAGGGAGATGAAAGCCTTCTCTGTCGGAGAACCTCTCCGGGCTAAAGCAACCTTTACTAGTCCAAGGGAGGTCATCTTCAGGTCTTTATTTCCCCATCCAAGTAAGGACAGAAGTGTCATTTTGCTGCCCCTTTGAAGGGGTGAGGAGAGGAAGGTGTGGGTGTGTTTATGGCCCTGTTTGCTACCAACCAGCTAATGTTTGGTTTCCTTATCTTTGGTGAGTATAATGGATGCTGGTGCCAGCTCGGAGGTCACCTGATCTCAATCAGACACTAAAGTCATTCACAAATTGACCAGGAGGTAGACTTCCCTGGGGACTGGCAGCCAGAGCTCTGGAAAGAGGACGCGTGGAGGAGGAAGAGCGGACTGGACCTTGGGTGGTGAGGTCACCTGGGATGAACATCTCAGATAGACAGGCGCTCATCAGGACACGCTTGGGCTTTTAGTGCTTCTCTAGAGTTGGCTGCGTGAAGGTGAGTGGAGGAGTAGTGGAAATGTCAACCTCTGAAAATCTGGAGTGACCAGGCACTGCAAAAGCATGCAGGAATCCAGGTTTCTTGTGAAGTAAGCGGTCAAGATGGCCCCGATGGTAATTTCTCCCCGAAGAGTTCTTTGAGGATTTCATTCAAACATAGGATCCAATGTGTTACCATATTCAGATGAGGAGTTCGGATTTTGGAAGCTTACTAGCTGCTTGGTCAGGTCACTTCATCTCATTTAAGCCTCAGCTTCTCATATTTACAAAATAATGGTACATATTTCCAAGGAAATCATGCACTAAATGAGAAAGAGCATATACCGTGTTTAGCTGTTGATATAATCTCTTCTTTCCTGACCTCACTTGACCACGTTCGTTTCCATGATACAGTTGCGAGCCCCAAGCGTCCCTCCCTCTTCTCACCCTAACTAAGGTTTCCTGCAGATTTCTCAGATAAAATTGAAATGAGCTTCTCCTCCCTGCCAAATAAAGACCCAGCGCTTGCCCTTAAGGAATACACAGTCCTTAGAGGGGGACAGATGAATCAACAAAGAGGTATAATCCACTATTGTTTGTTAGGTGCCCTAACAAACGTCCAAATGGGCCAAGAGTGACAAAGCGGAGGGTGTTTACTTGTAGTTTGGAAGAGCTAAGGAGGAGTTCGGGAGCTTCTTGGGTTGACAAGCACAAAATTTGGGGAGAGTGCTGCCTAGCCATCTCTCCCAATGGGCTGCTAATAAACCAGTAATCTAGGCTCCTGGCTCTGTCCTTTACCAGGGCCCCACCAGCCCCCAAAGTCTTGGCTATGCCTGAGACTGGGTTCCAGTGGCAGCCATGCCCAGACCAACTGATCTGACAGACAGACAATAATATCTGTTCGCTCCAGAAATCACCACAACTATCTCTCTGGATCCATTGCACTTTTTGTCATCAACCTGCACTGAAATCAAACTGGTCCAGCCTCTCGGGGGCAAGCCCGCGCACCAGTATTTACTGTAGCCCAATGGACTTGAGGCTCTGAAGGCCAGTCCTCTCTTTAACAGTGATAATGGAAGGTATTGGAGGGTCCCACCAGCAGAGTCAGAACTCCCAGAGGGGTTGATGGAGTGGAACTCAGCAAGCATTCATTTAAACTACTATCACAGACCAGAAGGCAGAGAGCCACGGTAAAAATTAAAAATGAGAAACAATACCATCTAGCAGGCAAAATAATTCTAGTGCCCAGATAAAATAAAGTGGAGAAGGGCGCATACTTTAAAAAAAAAAGTTTCAGAGCGGATGTGTTTGAACCGCACTTTGAGAAGCAAGAATTGTCCAGGTGTCCCAGAGTGTGTGTCTGACAGTGGACTTGAACATGGACACCGGATGGGAAGGAAGGGGATTGGGGCATGAGTCAGTCACCCAGCAGAGGGGGAATCCTATGCAGAGACAAGCAACAGCCAAGCTGAGATTTGGAGGGGTCTGTGTGTGTCGTGTTGGGCGAGGTGGTAGAGGGTGAGATAAGGTGCCAATGCTAGGTCAAGGCCAAATCACAGAGACCCCTGTAAGCCATGCTGAGAGGTTTGGACCTGACCATGAGGGCAACGAACAGCCATAAAGAAGAGTGGTGTGACCAGGTTTTCCCGTAAGAGTGTTTTAGTAAGACTTTCCTCCTGAGCTGCAAAAATAATTTCAACTGGAAAAAGATGAGAGAACACAAGAGAAAAATCACTTATAATCTCACCCCACTAACCACTCTTAATGTTGAGGAGTGCGTCTTCTAAAAGAAAATATCAGGGAAAGGAAACTAAGAGGTACTGAGCACCTATACTCTACCGAGGTTATGGCATTTTATGTAATACTAAGGGTGGTTGTTTTATTATTTTTTTTAAATTATTTATTTATTTATTTGAGAGAGAGAGTGAGAGAGAGAGAGCATGAGATGAGAGAAGGTCAGAGGGAGAAGCAGACTCCCCATGGAGCTGGGAGCCCAATGTGGGACTCGATCCCGGGACTCCGGGATCAACCAACTGAGCCACCCAGGTGCCCCAGGGTGGTTGTTTAAATTGGGCAACAGCCAGAAGGTTCTGGGCAGGGCCTGGGCGGGAGAGGAACTGACTCGGCCTTGCATGACGAGGTTGTCTAAGAGGGACATCTTTACAACAGGGCCCAGTATCTGCCTCACCAGGGCCTAAGGCTCCCACTGGGCTCCACTGGGTGGATGAGATAGGGCATGGAAAGATGGGAAGAGAAACAACTCTGGGACAAAGAGATAAAGATAAAGGAGATAAAGATACTAAGTTCTCATAAAGAGATCTTTATGAGACACAGAAGTGGGTATGAAGTTTTGGGACTCGGGAGAAGAGAGCTGGCCTGAAACTAAACATTTCAGAGTCAATGTTTATCCTAAAATGAAAGACTTTTTTTCTTTCTTTAAGACTTTATTTATTTATTTATTTGCAAGAAAGAGAGGGAGCACAAGCAGGGGGGAGCAGCAGGCAGAGGGAGAAGAAGACTGCCCACTGAGCAGGGAAGCCCTTGCGGGGCTTGATCCCAGGACCCCAGATCATGACCTGAGGCTTAACCAACTGAGCCACCCAGGCACCCTTAAAATGAAAGCCTTGAGGGAGAAGAGAGAAGACCAAGATCAGAGCCTGGGGGAAAGACAGACCTTAAGAGGCAGAGCAAGGGACACCACACTAGAGTTTATGACAGAGAGTCAGGAAAGAATCAGGAAAGAAAGACATGCTGGAATGTATCGAGTGTCAGATGTCACAGAGGCTAAGGCAAGACGAGAGCGGCGGAAAGAGAACGAGAACACGGGTTACGCCTTCTCTCAGCAGGAGTATGACCAGAGCAGTTCCTGAAGTGAGGTGAGGGGAGCTTGGCCGCAGCAGGTGGAATGGATACCAAGGGACAATGAACACACACTCTGCTTTTGGAGAGTTTCACCATGAAGGGAAAGGGTTTGGGGCTTGAATCATTTGTTTTGAGAGACTGGAGAAAAGACATTTTTAAGAGATAACTGTGCCAGGAGAGGCTGAACACAGAGCCAAGAGAGGGGGAATCACCAAGAATCACCAAGAAGAGTTGTTCTTCCCAACCAAGGGCAGTCAGTGTCTGGAGACATTTTGGGTCATCACATTCGGGTTATGGGAGTTGTTGGGGGCTTGTGGAGACGATTGGGGACAGTGATGCTGCTCAACATCCCACAATGCACAGGGACACCCCCCCCCCTTGTCGTAACAAAGAATGATGTGGCCCAATGTCGATAGTGTCAAAGAAACCCTACTCTAAAGGAAGAAAAAACATATCAAGAACACAAGTGAGGGGCTTGCCTGGGTGCTCAGTCGGTTAGATGTCTGCACTTGGCTCAGGTCATGATCTCAGAGTTCTGGGATTGAGCCCCTCATCGGGCTCCCTGCTCAGCGGGGAACCTGCTTCTCCCTCTGCCTGCCATCACCATGCTTATGCTCTCTCTCGCTCGCTTTCTCACTCTCTCAAATAAACAAATAAAATCTTTAAAAAAAACCCAACCCACAAGCGAGAGGATTAGCTGCCATCTGATACCATTAAATAAATATTTGTTGAATAAGTAAATGAATTAAAATTCCATCTGGAAACCTTATAATTTAAGCATGTCACGAAGAATTGAATACTAGGTAGAAACTACAGACTGAGAGATAAAACACAGACATACTCTTAGGTTTTGAGTAAAATGATGCTGCCTGGAGAATTAAGAAATGAGTGGAAAATGGGCATAGCAAAAGGAAATTGATATTTGTTGCGTGTCTACTGTATGCCAAGCACCGTCTATAGTTGTGTGAATTCACTATAATGCAATGAGCAAGGTATTATTAGCTCCATTAACCACAGAGGAAACAGACTCACAGAGGTCAAGCCAACTTGTCCAAGGTCACCCATCTAGTGAAAACAATGGTACTAAGATTTAAACCCAGATTCATCTTACTCTGATGAAGTAAGTTCTTTCCACTATGCTATGCTGTCTATATGATATGACCAATTAGAGTGATGTCTCAGCCTTGAAAGTTGAGCAAGAATTTGCCAAAGAGGAGAGAGACGAGGAATAGGGCCATTCTAGGTGTTGTAGAGCACATGTAAAGGTCACGTGGTGTGAAATGGCCTAGTTGGTAGGGCTGTGTGTGAAACAAATGGGACATGGACAGGGCAGTGGGCAGACGTGGAACCTGGCACAAGGGGTAGGTGGGTAGTGTGGCCGCCATCCGGCTAGGTCTTTTCTAGAAGTCAGCAGTCCTTAATTTTAGCCTATCCTGAAGCTAGTCAGCCAACTAGAGCCTGCTTGTCCTCTGTTTCTCATGGTTTGCCTTCTACCCAGTAATAAAATTTCCATATTCCAAGCACAGAGGTATCTAAATATTGGTTTAGGGTTTAGTAAATCTTTTCCTCTTCTATGACAGCAAACACGAGCTACGTAACTTACAACTCCCTTGCCTGAGCGAGACACTCATTTTATGAGGCAAAATGAGTTATAGATGAATTTGGGAATATTTAAGCACCTGTTAAACAGCAGTGGGCACACAATTGCCCAGAACATAAAACCTGGGTTGTCAGGGAGCGGTGCTAGCTTGTTAACTGTAATGTCAGTTAAATGTCATGTTCTGCTCAGGCTTTTTAATGGTTTCTTTAAAAAATAAAAATAAGAAGTGCTCAGTTGTGCTTCCTAAGGCATTTCCTGTTTACAGGGTGTGTATTCTGACAGCTGTGTTAGAAAGCGTGACCTAAAGACTTTTGGATCCACTCGTCCTTTGAAGCTACAAGGGGATTACTCCCACCCAGGCCAGAGCTGGGTCTCCTGGCCCTGACCTTGGCTGTTCGGTTTCCCAACTCCTCTGTCCATACAGTCCTGTCATGACTATAGGAGGAAGGGTGCTTGGAGGCCTGGCGTCCACTGTGCTCCCACGGAACGGATCATTCCATTGGAAAGGCAGGACAGAGCGATGTTCACAAAGGATTTTGCAGAGATTCCTGTTCTTCTTGGTGACAGAGCAGAGGTAACCAGGGCCAGATCACTGCTGATTTTCTCTATTCTTCCCTCTAAACTACTCCCAGTGTATTTCCTTGTTCTGGAAAAGGGCAAAAGGGCGGACTATGTCCCAGGCTGCTGGATGTATGCCCAATTATTCTCTGGGACAAGGGGTCCACCCCTGACAGTGATAAGAAAATGTACAGGCTTATAAAACAAACAAAAAACCTTCTTCTTAAATACAAGCAAGTTAAACACAATTGATCACTTTTAGGCCACTAATTCACAAATTAACATTTCAGTATATTAAGAAATACCCAACCAACCTGAAAGAGGTGACTGTCATTTCACACAGAAAGAGACGAATGCAAAAAGATGTTCATCACATCATTAATCTGCAATAGCAAAAACCCAAAAACACACTAACTGTATAATCACGGGAGAATGGACCAAATTTTAAAAGTGTGATATTTTCACAGTGGAATATTATGCAAATACTTACACTTAAGAGAGTCAGTAACAAACAGCAGCACCTGGGTGGCTCAGTCAGTTAAGCATTGGACTCTTGATCTCAGCTCAGGTCCCGATCTCAGATCGTGAGTTCAAGCCCTGCATAGGGCTCCACACTGGGCATGAAACCTATTTAAAAAAAAAAAAAGGAATATCATAAGAGAATGCTTATGTGATAATGCTGAACAAGTAAAATAAGCTACATGATTATATATATGACAGATACTTGAACTGGGAAGAACATGTACAGACAAGGGATCTGCAAGCTTCGTGCCGTCCTTTGGATCCATTTCCATCAGTTCTTACATCTGCCGTTTACCAAGAAGCCTTGAGCAGTGCATGAGGTATACTCACAGCAGTGCTTCTCAGCAGTGGGCTTCTTCACCCTGCTTTCTGTCATTCCCTCTAAAACGTTGGGAATTCCTTAAAGTTGAAGGAGATATGGATGACCGTCTGGACATTGCTTCAGAGAATCAAGTCAATGGATGCCAACCTTCCAGTGTTTTAAAAAGGGACAAGAGGTGGGTGAATTTTCTGGAACTAATAGGGAAAAACTTGAAGCCACCATTAATGGATTAATCTAATCACATCTTCTGAAGCCATAACCAGCCATCAGCTGTTTAAAGTTCATTGTTTTATTGGAAAAAAATTTTGGAAAGGATTTTTATTTAGTTATTTGACAAGGAAAGAGGGGACAAACATAGAGAATGGCAGGCAGAGGGAGAAGCAGGCTTCCTGCTGAGCAAGAGCCTGATGCGGGGCTTGATCCCTGAGATCATGACCTGAGTGAAGGCAGATGCTTAACTCACTGAGCCACCCAGGCGTCCCAGACCAATTTATTTCTAAATAGGCATTAATTGACTAGTGTGGCTACTGACCAGAATGCCATTATATAGTAAGAGTAGAAACAGTAGCAGCTAATATAACCAAAATTAAAAAAACAAAAAACAAATTTGAGTCTTTTTCAGTTGAGATACTGGACCTAAGAAAATGAACTGCTCACCATAAAATCTCACCCTGAGAGTCTGCAGCTTTCTGCTGCAAACTAGAGAATGAAGTATCCTTCATCCTTATGTTCACACTTTGCTGTAGTTGGCTACTAATATTAGGAGCTGCGGACAGCAGAAAAAAGAGATTACTCCTATGATATCATGAGCCAGGAGGACAGGGGTAGGAGGAGCTACCCCTCTCTGGTTACCCCACCACTGTCATTGCTTTAATCCCCCCTTTCAAGTTGGGACATCTGCTTTCTTTATCGATCCCAGAGCTGGGGAAGGACTAACAGTGAAGCGACGCTGCGTCTTCAGTACTGAAAACATATCCCATCAAATAATAGATTGCTGTCCATAATTTTTTTAAAAAGACATCTATTTATTTGTCAGAGAGAAAGAGAGATCACAAGTAGGCAGAGAGGCAGGCAGAGAGAGAGGAGTAAGCAGGCTCCCCGCCAAGCAGAGAGCCCCATGTGGGGCTCGAACCCAGGACCCTGAGACCATGACCTGAGCCGAAGGCAGAGGCTTTAACCCACAGAGCCACTTAGGTGCCCCTGTCCATATCATTTTTAAGACTACCTTATGTGTCTTGAAAACATCTTGAGAGAAATAAAGAGAACCCCGAAACTATATGCTCTATGAAGCATTGAAACTATAAGGCCTGCAAGGCTTGTGATAAAGGAGATGAAATGGATATTGATGGTGGGTGTAAATTGAAAGCATGTTGTCAAAGATTAGTAGTTACTAAACCTGTTTAGTGTCCTTCCAATGGGGGGAAATAAGTGATCATAGGATTTTTAATGGAGGTCTGGGCCATTAAGCCATTATGTAATTGTTATCTTTTCTGGTTCCTTTTGCCAGAAGGCACAGCAATATCCTCTATAGTAAATTAATTTCTTCTGCCTCCAACGTGCTGTCAGGTGCAATTCTGGGTCAGCTGCTATCTCTTGGGACTCAGTTTCCTTATTTGGAAAGGAGGGACTGGGTTTTTACGGGTCTGACATCTATGTTTCTTCAAAAGAAACTATTTGAAGAGTTTTAGGACATGAATCATCATATATCATCCATTCTAAGCCACATTTAATTGCAAGACACACCATTATTTTATTTATCACTAAGATAGGGGAAAAAAAATCCCACCAACTAAATTATGACTCAATGCCTTACACATAACACCGGGACACAGAGTTAGTCACATCAGCCTCTCACAGTTTTAAAATGTGGGACAATTCTCCTTGCCTTCAGTTGCATTGCTTGGCTTTTCTTAGGCAATTACTTTGTGTATATATCAGTAACAAAACGTAAAGCAATTTTTATTTGTCTGTGGGTCCCCTAAAACACTTGGCTGTTGTGTTTTTGTTGTTGTTGTTCACTAGAATATATGGAACTGTGATGATTTCTCCAAAATAAGTATTTGCTTCTCTAATATCAGATTCATGCCCCACTATTTCCACGCCTTCCACAAGTACAATAACTTTTCATTTCAATGCCAAATGATAGTGTAAGTTTTGCAATTTCAACAACAAGAGAGCTCAACGTGGTTATTACGAATGGTGTGCTTAACTCGACTGAAGTCCTGACCACATGAAGAGCTACGACGACCTTTGAGCCCGGGCAGACCACGACAACCACACCTTGACGGCAGCCTGGCTGACCTCAGCAGAAACAAGCATCCCAGCTGAGTTCAGAGACGTGAAACAATTTTGGGCTGGCGTGGGGTGCGCATTCCAGAACTGATGGATGGAGACAGGCCTTGCTCCCCTCCAGCCATGGGAGTCTGGCACAGAGTGAACGTTCAGGAAGCACTTCCAGGTTGTCGAAGGACCGGAAGGGAAGTGGAGGTGAAGTCACGTGTGAACAAAGCAACAAGCAGCTAACTGGGAAGGCAGGAGGGCCAGCTCTCTGCCTTCTGTCAGGCTTTCCTGTTGGGTGGTGACCTAACCAGCAGTCTTGGACCACCGGAGTAGGCTGGAATTCCAAGGCTCCCAGACGTCGTGGAGGACTTGGCATCCAGTCTGCCTTCCTTTTCCCACCTGTCCTTCCTCACTACCTCTTAGGCCTGTACCAGTCACGCCAATATCCACATGGAAGACTCGTGTCCCGTGGTCTTACAGTCCCCTGGTTCCTCAAGGCCAGTGGCCTGGCTCTCTTCTCTGCAGCGGCCCCCACCAACCCTATTCCCCCTTGACCTTGTAGTTTAGTCACTATAACATTCTGGTCTTGATCTTGGACAGTCCTGCCTTTTGGGTTTGGGCCCCCCGGTTGCTACCAGCCATCCCACACATTCACGTGTCCCAGGTTCAGGTGACACTCAGGCAGTGCTAACCTGTTCTTCTGCCATTCCCAGCAGCCTGTCCACCCCTCCCCTCTTCCCTCCAACCCCCAACATCTCCACTCTCAGCAAAACTGTCTACCTTTCTACATGAGAAAAGGAAAGCCCCCCGATTGGAAGCCCCTGGGCTCCCTTCCCCGCACCTAAACATGGAAACCTCTGATTCCATCTTTTCCCTCCTCGCCTGTTCCACGGTGACTTTTTCTCCAGGTCAAGGCTAATCCCTCCATGTGGCCTCTGCCTCCTCCTCAGGAAACGCTTGCTCTATTAATCATCCCATCTACCTCCTTCACTCCGAGCTTCCCTCCACTTGATCTTTCCTGACAGCATGTAAATATTTTCATCTCTGCTCTCTTAAAAAACAGCCTCCTCCCCTCCACAGTGTGGTCTCTCCTAGCAATAGCCCCTTCCCTCTCCTCCAAAGCCAAGTTTGTAAAGTTTACCCATTCCCGTTGTCTCTGCTTTCAGTTCCCATTCACCTGAAGGTCTACTGCAATCTGGCAAACATCCTCAGCAGGCCAAGAAAATTGTTCTCCAAGGTGACTAGTGACTTCCACGTAGCCAGTGGGCATTTCCCTTCATCTCCAGATGGCACGCAATGCTATCGAATCTCCCTCCTTGATACGGCTTCCCTTTTTCCCACTGTGTCCTTTTGCACATCATTCTCTGTATTCTTTGACCAGACAGAAGCAAGCTCTCTCTTCAGCCCTTGGTTCTCCCAGTCTACATATGACCTCTCTTTGGTGGTCTTCAATCCAACATCCAGCTGCAGCTTCCACCTATGACCTCAGCCCCAAATCTGTTCCAAATCTGTTGAACTCAAACTTCTCTCTGGAGAGATGAGAATGGGGCTCCATTAAACCCGTCATCTTCCCCCGCCATAAACCTGGTCCTCCTCCTGACTTAGTGATGAGCATCGCCATCCACACAATTGTCAAGCTGGAGATGTGGCTACCCCCATGTTCTCATCCCTTTCTTGCCTGTCCCGCTGATCAGTTACTTAGGCTTCTAGAACCTTCTCCTACCTTCTCATGAATCCAATTCCACCGCTTTTACTTTAGTGAGGGCTTCGTCATCCATCACCAGGATCATTAGAGTGGTCTGCTAATTTCTTCTTCTCCAATCTACCTCCCACATTACTGCCAGAATAATCTTTCTAAAATGCAAATCAGATCATGTTATTTCCCTGCTTAAAATACTTTGATGGCTCCCCAGTAGCTTTCAAGATAAAATTAAAACCCCTTAAACACCTAATCCTTCATAATGTGCCCCTGCCTACATGTCTGGCCTTTATTCCACTAAGCACCCCAACACTTTCCTTTTTCTAGTCATACTTACCACATGCATGGGCTGTTTCATGCCCCTGGGCCCCCTCCTCGGACGCTCTCCTAATCTCTCAGTGGTCCAGCTGACTAACTGCTAAGTATCCTCCTCAAACATCTCTTCCTCTAGGAAGCCTTCCTTACCTCCCCGATTAACTGCCTCTCCTCTGTTCCACGAGGCCCTCCTATGCACACCTTTATCACCACTGTCATCATAGCTAATGGATTCATATGTCTGGTACTAGAAAATATGCTCCAAGAAAGCCAAGACCAGGTATTATTTAGCTTAAGCTGTTATAAATATTAGTAGAAGGAAATGAATGAACAAATGAGTCACTGAGCCTTCAAAAACAAGTCCAAGTGAATAAAAAGTTGTTTTATACTCAAGACGGGGGCAGAGTGTGGATAAATTAAGTAGTGACAACAGTGGAAGAAGTACGAAAAAAGCAACGCATTAAATTAGAGATCTTCACACACTTAACATCTTTCCCTAAGATGTATCATTCCCAGGGTGCCTGGGTGGCTCAGTTGGTTAAGCATCTGCCTTTGGCTTAGGTCATGATGCCAGGGGTTCTGGGACCAAGGTCCGAGTCAGACTCCGTGCTCAGTGGGGCAGTCTGCTTCTTCTTCTTCTACCCCTCCTCTTGCCCTGCTCGTTCTCTCTCTCTCAAATAAATAAATAATCTTTAAAAATAAACAAATAGTATATATTATTCCCTTAAATATGTGTTAAAACAGTTGCTATTAATGTTTTAAGGTCTTACTGATATTCTCATTTTTAAGTGAAAAAAACAAAAACAAAACCTAAATCATTAAAATACCTTAACCTGATCACCCAAGGGAATAAATCCAAGGGGGGCCTAAGTACAGAGCAGAAATCCAGGCACCACAAGACATCTCAGACATTTTGGTTTTCTTGCCCAGCACTTTAACTTGGATTTAAATATCTCCAGGATCTTCTCCCAAACTGTTTCTCACCACTCCCCTGTACTCAGCCTATATTCCAATCAAATTGCTCTTCTAAATTTCAACGCTCCACATTTTCTTGGCACTGTATTTCCCCCACCTCGGCCTTGTTCCTTCCATCAAGAATCTCTTCCCTCCATTTCCAACTACTTAAATACTAAGAGCAGCTTCAGGTGTGAGCACTTCTCTGATTCCTTTTGGAGA
Source organism: Mustela nivalis (assembly GCF_964662115.1). Classification (NCBI taxonomy): domain Eukaryota; kingdom Metazoa; phylum Chordata; class Mammalia; order Carnivora; family Mustelidae; genus Mustela; species Mustela nivalis. The sequence goes on along the minus strand of NC_139029.1, from coordinate 103,822,075 downwards.
GATTAATGTCTTCTTTCTCGGGACTCTCATACCATTTTGTACCTGCTAGCATATCGAATTTAACTTTTTAAACTTTCGTATAGCAAAAATTTACAATAAGTTATCATATGTGACTTTACGTTAAAATTTTTATTTAACATGTTTCCGCCCTTCGAAGACAGTCCAAATATAACTCTTTTAATGACATATTCCAAACAAATATATTTTAATACAGAGATTCATATGAGGTACTGATACATGACTGTTCTAACTCATGCATGTTTACTGGCATACATTATTCCACTGTATAAACATTCTACAACCGATTCATCTGTCCTCTTCCGACTTGCTGCTACTTTGAAACAAGAGGCGTACTTGGCCATGATCTCCTGACCACACATAAAAGGGGTTTCCTACAATGCCTTCCTAAGAATCATATTCTTTGAATGGACAGGTTTGTTTCTTTTGTTTGTTTTAAGATTTTATTTATTTGACTATGAGAGAGAGCAGGAACAGGGGAAGGGCAGAGGGAGAAGCAGGCTCCCTGCTGAGCAAGGAGCCCGATGCGGGACTCGATCCCAGGACCCTGAGATCATGACCTGAGCTGAAGGCAGCGGCTTAACCCACTGAGCCACCCAGGCGCCCCTGGATTCTCTTATTTTAATAGTTTGTAGATTATCTCACATTTCCTGTATAATACATATATTGGGAGTAACAATGGTTTGTTTTTCTTTTCAAATCCTTACACATTTAATTTCTTTTTATCTTAAGGTTGCTTGCTAGGCTCTCCAGTACTCAATTTTTTTCCCCAGTACTCAATTTAATAGAAGTAGTGATGGTAGACATGCTTGTTTCATTTCTGACTTTAAAGGGAATGCTTCTAACAAACATTATTGTTTGCAATAAATTTTGGGTGGACACCTTTTATCAAGTTAAAGAAGTTCCTTCCATAATGAATTGGTTAAGAATTTCTACCATGAATTAAATGTTACCAAATGTTTTCTCTGCCTCCATTATGATGATAATTTGGTTGTTTTCTCCTTTAATATATAAATGTAGCTAATTACAGTGAAAACTTTTTTAAAGATACTATTTATTTATTTGACACAGAGCGATTTTACCTTCTTCTAATGCCTTTAGAGCAATTTATTTATATTTAAGGATTTTTATTTATTTATTTGACAGAAAGAGAGAGCACAAGCATGGGGAGCAGCAGGCAGAAGGAGAGGGATAAGAATGCTCCCTGGGAAGAGAAGCTTAATCCCAGGACTCTGGGATCATAACCTGAGCTGAAGGCAGAAGCTTAAACTGAGCCACCCAGGCGCCCCTATTAATACTTTTCTAATGTTCTAGTATTGTATTCTGGGATATACCCAAACAGATCATAAATATTAATTCCAGTGTGTTGCTGAATTTAATTTTCTACTAGATAATTAGGATTTTTACATCTGTATTTATGAGAGATAGGTCGATTATTTTCCTTCGCTATCTATCCTTGTCTGGTTTTGATATCAAAATTCTGTCAGCATTCTATAATGAGTTGTAGTCATCTTTTCTTTTTCTGTTCTCTGAAACACATTGCCTGGGATTATGCTTCTCTTTTTCATAAGTGACAAATCTCTGTCAGATTTGCTTATAAACTGCTCTAGCCCTTTTGTATTTTGTTTCACTTTTGTAGGTAGATTTTAAACCACCATTTCAACTGTTAAAAAATAGCTATAGGTCTCTAATTAGATTTTCTATTTCTTCTTGAGTCAGTTCTGGTCAGTTTCATTTTTGTAGAGAACTGGATATTTCATCTAATTGTTCAAATTTAGTTGAATGACATTTTAACATTCTCTTTTAAAAAAAAAAATTTCTACTACATATGTAGTGATTTTCCCCCTTTCAATATGTCAATTTTATTAGTCTTTCAAAGCACTAGCTTTCTTTTTTTTAACGTTTATTTATTTAAGAGAGGGACAGAGAGTACAAGCATTTGGGGAGGGGCAGAGGGAGAGAATCTTTTTTTTTTTTTAAGAGTTTATTTATTTGACAGAGAGTGAGAGAAGGAGAGAGAGCACAAGCAGCGGAAGCAGCAGAGAGAGAGGGGGAAGCAGGCTTACTGCTGAGCAGGGAGCCCTATACAGGACTCAATCCCAGGACCCTGAGATCATGACCTGAGCCAAAGGCAGAGGCTTAACCCACTGAACCACCCAAGTGCCCCAGAGGGAGAGAATCTTAAGCAGACTCTGCGCTGCCAAAACCAAAAGTCAGACGCTTAACTGACTGTACCACCCCAGTGTCCTTCAAAGCAATAGCTTTCTGTTTTCTTGATCATTTCCATTTTAACTTAGTTTTCTATTTAACTTTTTTGAACGATTTTATTTATTTATTTGAGAGAGAGAGAGCACAAGAAGGGGGGGGGGGTCAGAGGGAGAAGTAGACTCCCCACTGAGCAAAGAATCTGACTCAGGACCCTATCCCAGGACTCTGGGATCGTGACCTGAGCCAAAGGCAGACATTCAACTGTCTGAGCCACCCAGGTGTCTCTGTTTCCTATTTAATAAATTTCTCCTCCATATTATTTCTTTTCTTCTACTTCCTTTGTGTGTATGCTATTGTTCCTTTTACCAATGTCCTGAGTTGGACCCATGGCTCATTAATTCTAGACTTTTTTCTTTTCTAAGTAAGCTTTTTAAGGCTTTTGTAGTTTCTCTCTGTAATTGCTCTGTAGCTTTTCCTGCATCAAACAAGTCTTGAAATATATTTTATTTTGCTTCTGTATTACCTAATCTTAGTTATATATAAGATGCTATAAATATGTATTTCTTTAAACCATTAGTTATGATTTATTCCTAATGTTTTTAAAAAGTATTGTAAAATTTCCCAATTTATGAAAATGAAAGTAAGGGTTTTTAAAGAGTAACTTTTAAAGTAAGTTTTCTTGTAGTTCAGAGGATGTGATCTATATGATACTGATTTGCTGTCGTCTGGGCTGAAACAAGATGGCTTCACGATGCCATCGGAGATCAGCATCCTTCCGTCTTTCTCTGTTGTCCTGATACAGCACTTCTATCACATAGCTTCTTTGTACTTCTCACTGTTTCCAGGAAGATGGTTTGCACGTAGCAGCTGTGGTACAACGTACCGTTGTTGCATAAGAAAGACCCGATAGCCCAGACTGAACAATCATGAGATTTGTCATGAAATCCATGAAGCTGTCCTCTCCCTCTGCTCATCAGCTTCTTCCTCCCAGCTGGAGTTCGGAAGCTTGGGCTCTCATGCCCCAGCTCTGGACCTCAAGGCCTGCCTCCAACATTAAGCATTTAGGCAATATTTGTCAAAGTCAAAAATGAATAATTAAAAAGGAATGAGAACACTCAGCAGGCTCCTCTTGCAAGCCCCAAACCAGAAACGGATGGCAAATGTTGCAAACAGCAATTCAATAGTCTTACTGAAGCTGCAGGGACTAGAACACGAGTGACTTACAGTCCAGGCAGAAACGTTGTGTACGGCATGGGCTGAGGCCAGGGAGACAATTAATTTCTAAACAACGACTTTCTGGAAGTCTCTCAACATATACATTCATGGATCTTCTGGCTGACCTGTCCCACGTGATTTCTCCATTGTTCACATCAGCCTCGCCTACTCAGAACACCAGCAACTCCCCACGGCTATTGTCCACAAAACAGATCTAGATGATTGAGCCAAAGGCACATGGGTATTGGGGAGGGGGAGACTGAGGCTTGGGGCAAATGATTCGATTGTATTTTGCAGGTGGTGTTTGGCTGTCCCCCAGCTGCCCCCTTCCACCTTGCACTGGCCAAGTGGACACAGTTTGGGTGTGGTTGTTCATAGATATTCCCAAAGAGCAATGACGATTCTTTTGGATTCCTGACCACACCATCTCTGTTGTGGGAGAACTACCGGGTGTGTGTTCAGGCCTCTCAATGAAGTTCTAATCAAAGCACTGTTTCCTTCCCGTTGTTGCTTTTGGAATGGCCTCGTTCTCTGAATCCAGGCTTTGACCACAGCACCTCAGCTGAATTTTTCCATAGCAGCTTTGGATTTCTGCCCCACCCCCCACCCCCATCTGCACGCCCCCATTTCCTCCCTTCTCTGTTTTGGCTCAGTGTGGTTCTTGGTAAAGTGGCTGAGAAGTAACAAACCCAAAATACCTTAAGTAACAAATGAGTCACCACACTTGAACCCGCAGAGCTCTGAAGATCGGCTGGATATGTTAGGAGATAAATAGCAGAGGGGGTGGCTGCCCAGAGAAAGAGAGGGAGAAAAATAGAAACTAAAGGAACAAGTTGGCAGAGGTGGCTGACAGCCGCTGAGTGGGTGGAGGGGGCGGGGAACTTGGTTGGCTTGCAAAGGTGAGATCAGCCCTGTGGCTTGTCACACCCTGGCTGACTCAGGCTCAGAGCAGGCCCCTCAGGAACTGCTAATACTGGGCTGTCTGGTATAACTCAGCTGGATAAGTCACCTGACTGCTCTCCTCTTCTGTTTACAAGTTCTGGGTCCTGGGGCTTGGAATTCTTTGTTCAGGTTGCTGCAAGGCTGCTAATCAGGGACACAATGATGTTGCTCCAGGGACATTCTCTTTCTGGTCATGTGGTATCTGGGTGACAAGAGTCAGGGTGTAACCCAATTGACTTCTTGGTACTTTTTGGTCGGTCGGGATTTTTTAGAATGCATTATTTTCCTAAGCCCTGATCTTGAAGTGTAAGAGTGGAGCTGGATGCCGGCCCAAGGCTAAGGCGGCGAGCAGGATGGGGGTGACCACGATGGCCGATGGCCAACGCTGGCAGACGCTGCTCCACCAGGATGGGCTTCGCTAAGAAGCCACAGGGGCATGTGTCCTGGTTAGGACATGACTCCTACTTTTTGACACTTATCTAAGTGGAAAAAAAGGAGAGGAGGCTGAGCCCTCGGAACATGTCTAATGGTCTGATTTCACAGGGATCTGGCTGGCCAGCCCATAATCCTTCTCGAAGACTCTCAAACTATCTCAAGAAGCCAGAAAGAAAAGCCACGTGCACAAGGAACAAGGGCCAAGAAGCACGCAGTACCGCTAATGTGAGACTCTAGAAGACTAGAAAAAGAAAAAAAAATGTATAAAATGTCCTCTGAGATAGGCTGTCTCAGATTAGGGGGATGACAGGATTTGCTCACAAGTTGTCTGGTTCTCGTTTTAGGACAAAACCAGGAAGTTTGTGGAGACTAGCTGAAGAACAGAGGAAAACAAATTAAGTTGATTTGGGTTTTTTAATGCCTGCAGCCAAGTTCCGCTTCAGTTGACCCTGCTGGGGGGCCTGCCTCGGCCTTGGGTTTCATCTCCCCAGCACTCCTGCCCCTATCCCGCATAAGTGCACAACCAGATGCCAGGACTTGGAAAGAGCAAAGCCTGATCTCAGAGGAAGTAGGGAGACTTAAAGCTAGGGACGCTTGGCAGCCAAAGAGAAAACAAACGCAGTCCCTGTAAAAAAAGACCAGAACTCAAGGGTTGATCAGGGCAAACTTTCTGATTCCCTTTAAGTTCCTAAAAAGTGTGATCTCTGCTCACTTTGACCTTCAACCAGCTGAGGCAAGGGGTGAATTACTGAATATCCTTCTTGGAAATGATGCAGGCAAATCGCCTCCGGGAAGTCCATATTCTTGGCCTCAGAAGTCTTCACTTCAAAACGCTTTTTTAAGATGCTATAATATAAACAATATATGCTCGTTATAAAAATAAACATAGACACAAAAAATTAGCCACAGTTCCAACACTCAAATGCTAAAGTGCTTCCTTCCACCTTTTTTACAGGCATAGATTTATTCTTTTAACACAGTCACTCTCATTCCGTATATAGAATTTTGTACACCGCTGTTTGCTAAATATATCTTACTGGCTTTTTTCCTGCTTTCATATGGAAAATTATGTTATTATTAATTACTATTATATATATATAACTCTGTTATATACATATGTAACTCTGTTATAGATGTAATATACATAATAACTCTGTTATTATTAAAATTATTAATTATGGTTACATAACTTTCCTTGTGTATATAAAATTAACTTAACCCATAGAGTTAACTTAATCACCCGCTCTGTTTAGGACATTCTATTTATTTCCTGTTTTTAAGACTGAGTGTTTATTTAATTAATGTACATAATTTAGAGATTTCCCCATCAGCCCATCACTTAGCCATGCAGTAAATTCTTCCAGTCTCTGGCTCTGTCACCTGAGAGCTTGAGGAGGTCCCTGTAGGACAAGACAACCTGTAGGAGCTGCCCGTCAGACTCGATGGCAGATCTCCCCTGTCTTGAGCTGTAAGGTTCATGGATTTCTGGTACAGGGGTCTTGAAGGATGTAGAAATTGCTTCAGGCAATGTCACTAGCATCTAGCTGTATATTTCCCTGCCAGATGTGGCCACGGTTCCATCTCCAGCTCCATATTTTCCTGCATCTTGGCAATAACAAAAAATACTTCCAGTAAATGGAAAGAAGAGTAAAATGGAGGATGGGGGCTACACTTGGTGTGACAAAGCTGAGGATCTCGTTTAAAAAAACACAGAGTGTCTGTCTCTTATTCTAACTTCTTACTGGAGCATTCTGATTTCTTTGGGGCTTTCCTGGTGGGGCCACTTCCTGGAGAGGTACGGTTTGAGCACCAGAGTTGGGGCGACAGAAGCAGAAAGAGTTGGCAGCATTCGGGATGGACAGAGTCAGCTGTGGGTCTAATTTACCATTTACCAAATAGCTCACGCTTGTGTATGGTTGTCATTAAATATTTCACGCGAATGCTGTATTCTTTCAAAGGCAAGACCTGTGTCATATAGAATATAGTTCCCGAGCATCATGGAGAACATGCTGCATAGCAAGCACTTCCTAGTGATTATTTCACTTAGGAATGTGAACAATCCCCAGCTAAGTGCTATTTTCCCCATTTTGCATGAGGCAAATAAACCGCAAAAAAGTGAAATAATCGTCCCAAGGGAAAATGGTTAATAAATGTTTGAGCCAAGATTAGAACCCAGGGCTAACTTCAAAGTCTGTGGCCTTTGCATTATATCATGCCACCTCCCTTGTTAAACCTAATAGATAAACATGAAAAATGAGTTCACACTCATTGATTAAAGATGGGGCTTTCCCTGAGTTCCGGAAGTCATCATTATGGACGGGTAGGATCCTTCCTAGCATTTTCTTGAGGCCCCAAGGACAACCCATGAAGACCAGGGGTCAGCCAAATCAACCGTGGATTAGGAGTTCATCCATCAGCGGATTTTTTTTTTTTTTAAGATTTTATGTATTTATTTGAGAGACAGAGAGTGCGGGCATGACTGCTGTTTTACACACATTATTTTATTTAACTCCGACAGCTTTCTTATGATATGATCATGGTTGTTTTTCAGAACCAGTATCACAGTGGCCAAATAATTTGCTTGACATCATATAACTTAGCCTATTTTGAAAATCTACGCTCTTTCTCCTCTATCATACATAAGAAGCTTCTAAGGCTTAAAATCTCCCACTGAGTAGGAAAGCTGATGCGGGGCTCAATCCTGAGATCGTGACCTGAGATCATGACCTGAGCAGAAGGCAGACACTTAACTGACTGAGCCATCCAGGCGCCCCCATAAGGTGGTTTTAATGACCCTTGGGGCCTCTGACAACGGGAGCCCACAGGGAGCTTCTTCCTCCCATATTTTTCCCAGGCCGGTCCTTGAGACTTATTATGTTGACAGAAATGGAAACAATTGATTTACTGTGCTTTTTAATACCTTTATAACAGAATGATTAGATCATAATGTGTTTTCCCACTAGACTTAAGTTTTGTAAAGTCAAGGACCATACCTGTCATCTTCACTGCTATATTCTCACTCCTAATACAGTGCTTCAACCACAGTAAATTCTCAATAAAATTTATTAAATGGATGAATGAATATAATATCTTACCAAGTCTGTGTCAAAGGTGTTGACCGGAGTTCAGGATGTTTCATGATCAACTCCCCAGGTATAGATGCGTTTCTTAGTATGTATCATCTGAATTGAGGTGGATTGATCAGGGAGGGTGTGCAATCAGCTTCTATTTTTTTTAAATATTCATAATAAAGTCTTGGCTGGGAAGCATGTAGCTATCTGATTTGGGAAGTGAGGAGTTTGCTTTCGCCCCTGCTCTTGCAGCATGGAGTGAAGATAAACATTCTCCTTTTCTCTTGTCCTTGATTCCTCAATCAAACTGGATCTATGCTAGGCTGAGGGAGAGAATCCCTCCTGCAGAGAGTGCTTACAGCATCCTGCTTCCTCCCCAGAGGGGAAATTTGGGCTGAAAGTATACATTAAGTGTCTTCATTAAGCAATTAATATTGTGCCCAAGAAACAAAAAGCAAGAACATTACAAGTGGATTTTGTCATAATCCTGCATCTCCCAAATGTGTAAACTCCAGGAAAGTCCAGATCTCCAGCAGGAATCCATCTGCTGTATTTCTGGTGTGATACTCTTCTGTTTATATTTGCTCATTTCTCTCACAGAGTGCCAGGAAAGAAAAAGTGATATTTAAAAAATTCATCTGCTAGTATTTATGCAAACACATTTCTCTCCAAGTGTGGGTTGAGCAATGTGAGTGGAGCAGACGTAAATGCCTCCAAGGGACCATAGTGTCACTTTAATAAAGAGAAGAGAAAAATACCTGTAAGAGTTAAAGATCAGAAGACAGCCACTGTCCTCTGAGTGGCCACACTCAATGGGGAGAAACCTTGGGTCTTCAGCCCTAGATCTGAAGGCTCATTTGAATCTGTCAGTGAGTCCACAGAGCTTCTCTATGCTGGAAGTTAGGAGATTATAAAAGCTTAAAATTCCTGATTGAGGATGTAACAGTAAATAATTATAAGAGAACATGTCACTGACATGAGGAGAAAGGGGAAGAAACTTCGGTTGAGCCTCAATTGTGTGCCAAACTTTTTTTTTTTAAGATTTTATTTATTTATTTGACAGAAAGAGATCACAAGTAGGCAGAGAGACAGGCAGAGAGAGAAGGGGAAGCAGGCTCCCCGCTGAGCAGAGAGCCCAATGCGGGGCTTGATCCCAGGACCCTGGAATCATGACCTAAACTGAAGGCAGAGGCTTAACCCACTGAGCCACCCAGGTGCTCCATGCCAAAATTTTTGCTAAGTGTTTCAGGCACATTATTTCATTTAATTCTGACAGCTTTCTTTTTTCTTTCTTTATCTTTTTAAAAAATATTTTATTTATTTATTTGACAGAGAGAGAGCGCAAGTAGGCAGAGAGGCAGGCAGAGAGAGAGGGGAAGCAGGCTCCCCGCTGAGCAGAGAACCCAATGCAGGGCTTGATCCCAGGACCCTGAGATCATAACCTGAGCCAAAGGCAGAGGTTTAACCCACTGAGCCACACAGGCACCCTTCTGACAGCTTTCTTATGATACGATTATCCTCGTTTTTCAGAACCAGTATCACGGTGGCCAAATAATTAGCTTGATATCATATAATTCAGGTTATTTTGAAAATCCAACCTCTTTCCCTATATCATACATAAGAAGCTTCTACGGCTTAAAATCTATTATAGGTGTTTGTTATCTAAATACTTAGCATTTTTTGGGGGGGCCTCCGTGGCTCAGTCAGTTGAGGGTCTACATTCAGCAATGATCATGGTCCCAGAGTCCTGGGATCGAGCCCTGTGTTGGGCTCTCTAACCCTCTGCCGTTCGGCCTACAGCTCCCCCACCTCTGCTTGTGCACACACTCTCTCAAATAAATAAAATCTTTAAAAAAATAAATAGCTAGCATTAGGAGATAGGCGAAAGTCAGAGTTCTTCATAAATGGTAACTTTGTAACCATCCTATGAGGTAGATGTTGCTATTATCTAATCCTCCATTTTAAGGATGGGGAAACTGAGTTTCCAAACAAATAAACTTGTCCAAATTAGAAGGAAATAGCAGAACCCAGTCTGTACCCCAAGTCTATACATTTATAAACACTGGACTACACTGCCCTTCCTTTGAGGAGCCCTTCTAAGCACATTCTAGAATCCCACTCTCCCCTTCACCACCCCAAGCTTACATTGATATATTACAGATAATATCCAGCAAACACAGCATTTCAATCCCTCTTAATCCCTCTTACAGCTCACATCCCAGAGGCCTGCCTGGAGGCGTCATGCCTCAGGCTGGTCAGGACTGTTACTACAAACTTGAAAAACAACCTCGGTCTTCTACACTCTTGAGGAGTTCAAGAACCCAGCACTCTGACTTCAGAGTTTCCCTCTTAGTACACAAACAGATTCCTCTGCTTGTGATAGAAGCTGGCAGGCCTCCTCTTCCAGCCACCAGATGCCAGGAGGAGTGGCAGGCCGCATGCCAGGCCTGGAGTCCCCTTACCCTTTCCTGACCTCTCCCATCCAGATCTCTGCCTGAAGGAGAATGAAATAAATTAGGAGAATCAAAGCAAGACAGCTCTTCCCCATTCCCTGTGAAATCCCTTGTTAGGACACCATGTTTAAAATAGCGTAGCAGCCACTAGAGCCAGCCTGGGGTCTGGTCTCCCAACCACAAACCCCACTTAGAGAGAAGCAAGCACAAGATGGGAAGAAACTGAAAGACTGCACCTTAACCCAAAGACACAGAGTTAGGCCTAAAGAAACTGTTTAAGTCTCTGAATGACTACATTTTAAAGCCTATTGAACTAAAATTAGTTTTTTCCCTCTTGCTACCCAGCAGGTGCAGGCTCCTAAGAGATATCAGAGTGATTCAGAGAGAAAAGAAACTATGTGTTCTTTACACATCTGAGTGGAGTGAGTAATTGCGAATCCTGGTTTACACATGAAAGGGTAAGCAGATGTGAGTTTCAGCAGTCAAAATCAAAAGCAGAGAGGCTCCTATGGCTTCATTCCCTCCCTTCTCCATAGCGGAGGGGGGTGGGATCCCCGAGACCTTTCTTTGAAGGTCTGGTCTCTCCCCAGTGAGGTCCATGTACTTATATTTAGGCAATAAAAGAACACGTTTGATGGGGTGCCTGGCTGTCTCAGTTGGTAGAGCATTCTACTCTTGACCACAGGGTCATGGGTTTGAGCCCACGTTGAGTGCAGAGATTCCTGGGGGTAGTGGGGGGGAAGAGCACATTCACTAACCTCAACCACCATGTTCAGTGTGGGTAAACTGCCTGTCCGTTTCTGGTGAGGTCAGCGGTGATGGTGGCATCCTCTGGGTCCAAAAGGAATAGAATGGCAGCCACTTTGTGGCCACCACAGGGGGTAAAACCCCCAACTGAGAATGAAGACCCGGAGGTTTGAAGTGCCCCTCATTCCCATCACAAGAGGAAGGTGCTGAAGACCCCCCTGAGGAGGAGGAAAGAGAGGAGTAAAGCTGTCATGAGAGGCTGAGGAGTTAGTCTCAGTTGGCCTCTCGAGGGTTAACACATCTAGCGGGTAGAAGGACCTAGTGCTCTTTGTGCAAGAAGTTTGCCCTTACTCTTTACATGGAAAATGTGAAAAAAAGTCTCTTCTTCTCCAGGTTCCAGAATGAGCCTTCCTATCTCTGTCCATCTTCCCTGATGATAGGCAGCAGAAAGTGTAGTTGATAGACCCCCAGGTTAGGAAGTTCAAATCCCAGTTTTGTCACTTCCTTCCTGTGTAACCTTGGGCCAGTTACTTAACCTCTCTGAACACCTTACATGTGTACTTTCATCTATAGAATGGAGAAACTAATAGTACCTTCCTCATAGGATTGTTAGAGAAATAAACAATACATATAAAGCCTAAAGAACAGTTCTTGGCACAGAGTAGGCTCTCATTCAATTTGGCGATGATTACTTTTCTGGCAAGGGTAAAACTAGTATGATTTTGCAGGTTCTTCTAGTTTAGGGCATCCCTCTCTTTATCGACAAGTGATGTGGGTAAACTCTAAGAGGATTTTTCAACAAATAAGTCGTAGACTATCTCCCTCCATAGGCCAATGACCTTTGCAGGGGCCTGCAGCCCACACCCTGGAAAAAAAGGTGTTCATTGAGACCCTTCAGTGAAAGAGGGTTTCAAAATGAGTTTGACATCCTAACCATTCATGTCATTGGACGTTCTGATAACCCTATTGTGTCAGAAGAGGGTATAGGATGATTGTCCTTTTCCTGCTGAAGGCTGAGTTCAGGACCAGGCCAGTCTTCATTCAAAATGGGTGCATCAGCAAGACAACAGTACTTACAGAAGGAATGTGGAGTCAGTTTTAAATGCTGGGTTTTAAATGTTGGTCTCTTGGCTTCCTAACAAGAGTGGAAGAGGGCTGTCTTTAAAAAATAGGGGGGTAGGAGGGCATCTGGATGGCTCAGTGGGTTAAGCCACTGCCTTCGGCTCAGATCATGATCTCAGGGTCCTGGATCGAGTCCCGTGTCGGCTCTCTGCTCAGCGGGGAGCCTGCTTCCCTCTCACTCTCTCTGCCTGCCTCTCTACCTACTTGTGATCTCTGTCAAATAAATAAATAAAATCTTAAAAAAAAAAAATAGGGGAGTAGGGTTGGGGGATGGGGTAGCTGGGTGATAGGCATTAAGGAAGGCATTTGAGGGGCACCTGGGTGGCTCAGTCCTTTAAGCATCTACCTTCGGCTCAGGTCATGATACCAGGCCATGGGATGGAGCCCTGAGTCAGAATCCCTGCTGGGTGGGGAGCCTGCTTTTCTCTCTTCCTCTGCCTGCCACTCTGCCTACTTGTTCTCTCTATCTCTGTATCAAATAAAGAAATAAAATCTTTTTTTAAAAAAGCAAAAAGGAGGGCACTTGATGGAATGAGCCCTGGGTGTTTTATGCAATTGATGAATCACTAAATTCTACCTCCAAAACTAATAATATACCATATGTTAATTAATTGAATTTAAATTAAACAAATTTTTAACAATATGGAGCTAATAATAGCTACATAGTAGGCTACGGTGAGGGAGAATGAAATGATTTCTATAAAGTGACCAGCATAGAGCTGGCACTCAATGTCAGTTCCCACTTCCTCTTCTTCCACTTCCTGCTGAGATACAGTCAGCCTACTACGTGGGGAGGGGGCAGTCATCAAATAATGCGTCAGTTTATTTTCCTCCCACTTTTCTGCGGCAAGAGATCATGAAGATGGGAGGAAACAAGCACCCATGCTTCTAATCTTCTCTATCTGGTGAAAATTGTCCACCTTTCTCTTCCAGTACTTAAAAAAAAAATCCAAGTCCAGCTGATACTGAATTTATCTAGCTACTCTAAGATCATCCTGTGCAAAAGTGTCCTGTGGCTCTCCATTAAGGTGGAAACAAATAAGGCCTCAAGAAAATCTACCCCAGTATGGCCCCTCCCAAATTCTGCAGGATATGCACAAATCCAAGAGGCCTGGACAGGTGAGGCCAGCGGTCAGTCTCGGCCTCAGCACCATGATGCTTCCTTATCAAGGGAAGAGGTCATACATGGCCTGCTAGCTTCTTCCAAGAGTTTGAGGACAAAGCTGAGTGGGTCACTAGTCCCCTCCAGCTGCATTAATTCACAATCATGGAGCCCTTTGTCCCTCCTCAGATCCATTCAAGCACCCAATCACCAAACTCACTAGCGTTCCATCCTATTTCCCCACCTGCTCCATTTTCTTCAACCACCAGAGAATTTTTCTGAGGTGGAGCAGAGGCCAAAAACCCAGGACACCTGGGACAAGAGTCATCTTAGCTGCCGACACACGCAGGACCTGACATGAAAAAGTAACAGCTGCTGAGTGCAGAAGCCACTTCCCAGAGAGGACAGAGGTACCCAATGCTGGGTTCCTGGACTACCACTGATCTGGCCCAGAACCTGGAAGCCTTCCATGCCTGTTTCCCAGCATGTGGGAAGGATAATGATAGCAAAGGAAAATTGCTACCTACTACCCCACCTGTCATCACTCTTAAGTGTGACTGACTTGACCAACTTCAGAATGCTGTGGAGATTAAAGAGTATTTACTGTGTATTCTGAGATAAAAGGTGACGAAATTACCTCGTAGGGCTGAGGCAAGCCATAGGATGTTAGCTGGAGAGCCGTGAAGATTTGACAGACTGTTCCTTTATCTGGTCGATTGAACTTAAAATTTTTGTCTAGGTAGAATATTTTAGATAACAATTATCTTCTTCTATCCTCTGTGAAATACCTCCACCTCACTCCTTCCAAGTTGGGGGCGTGAACAGCTGTGTTGGAATACAAAGCCCGCTCCTCCCAGTTGAACTGTTGAGGACTGCGAATTCAAAACACAGTGAACATCTTCTCGACTCGTCTTCATCTCATGCCTACCTACTAAGGGGAGAGTATCTAGCTTCTTTCTTCTCTGGCCTTCTCTTTTTAATGAAACAAGTAAAATTTGTGGGGTTGAGACTCTCCTCACCTTTTGGCCTGAAAGTTGCCTTTGCTTTTCTCAGCTGGGCTCTTTCACGCTCATTTCGGAAATGTGGCTGTTTATTTGCTAGGGGGCCCCTTGGCTGCCTCTCCGCTCAAACTTCAAGAGCACAACGGAAAAGAAGGCAACCATCATTTGCAATCGGCCATCCCAAAGCTGGGTGTGGGTCAGAGAGGGGGAAGCAGGCGAGAGGAGGCCTTGGGTGCTGGGCTCACAAGAGCTGCGCTAAGAAGAGGAAGTGGGAAGAGGCCCGGTGGCTGCGGTGGAGACTATCAGCCAAGTCAGCACCTACAGACGGGTGAGGACAGCCAAGAAGCGTGTGCCTGGTGCCCCACAGGGAAACTGCCACAGCAGTCAGTATCAGGGGCCAACGAACCGAATTTCTGCACGCTGTCTGCATTCTTGGACACTATCAGAACGTCCCCAGACATTTGGGGTCAGAAGTCGGTTCTCATGGGTCTGAAATCTCTGTCTTGTTCTCTATTCCACGCTCCCCCTCAATGTAGCGCTTGGATCCTTAGTCTTCTTTGGGTCCCTGGTACATACTGTTCCCTAGGGATCAGGATGTCCACCGTTTAGCCTCTACCCTTAAGTCATTTTGATTTTTTGACTTGTTTACAGCATCACTGTTCCTACATACCCATCTTGCATTGTTGCTTGCTGTCTTTGGTATCCTTTTCCTTCTTCCTCCTTTTGGGCCAACCCATGGATGACCATTCCACAAAATGGTTGAGCAGTGAGTTTCTGGTCTGATAAACTTAGCCTTAAAACAAGTTTAGTTGCAACAATCTTGGGCCGTATGTCAAAAGTGAGGAGCAGTGTGTGTTGAAACATCCAGACCTGTTGCCTCTCTGAACAGACCTCGGGCCATCTTTATCTCGTTCTGTGACTCATCATCCTCTCTGACTCTGGTCTCCATGCTGTGAGGTTTGCCGTGGGGTTAGTTGTGAGAGGAAGACCTACTGACAGAGGTTCAAGTTAGCAGTGGTAATACTCCATTAAACCTCAGACAGAAGGCTGACATGGTTTCTTACCTGCCAGTAATCAGTAACCACAGGACAGAAGTGATTTCCAAGATTTGGGATTTGCTAGGTGGCTGTCATAGCTAGCAACCTACAGGGGAAAGGGGATACCCCAAATGAAGCTATTCTCTAATGTGTTGGGCACGGTTGGTCTGCTAAGCATGGTGGCTTGCACATTTTTATGGTTTTGCCATCGTTTTGGCAGGATAAACATCTCTAAGGGCCAATTTACCCAACTGGCCACCACCTACCCGTGCAAAAACAAACAAGTTTCTTTTTTTTTTTTTTTAAAGATTTTATTTATTTATTTGACAGAGAGAAATTACAAGTACACTGAGAGGCAGGCAGAGAGAGAGAGAAGGAAGCAGGCTCCCCGCTGAGCAGAGAGCCCGATGCGGGACTCGATCCCAGGAC
Organism: Mustela nivalis; assembly: GCF_964662115.1. Taxonomy (NCBI): domain Eukaryota; kingdom Metazoa; phylum Chordata; class Mammalia; order Carnivora; family Mustelidae; genus Mustela; species Mustela nivalis. The sequence goes on along the minus strand of NC_139029.1, from coordinate 103,806,295 downwards.
CCTGAGATCATGACCTGAGCCGAAGGCAGCGGCTTAACCCACTGAGCCACCCAGGCGCCCCACAAACAAGTTTCTTTACTGAGAAGAAAACCAAAGCTTTGGCAGAGGACAGGGACAATGTCTTCGGATCCCCAGGACCTCATGGTCTCAAAATATATTTATTGAGGTCATTTGATTATTCTGAGGGTTAATCATATGTGATTTTCCAATCCTTTCAGTTTCAGCATGGTCCTTGGAGGGTAAATCTCTGTCCTGGAGTACAGCCAGGTAATAGATCGTGGGCAGACTAAATTCTCAATTTGTATAAAACATGGAAGGAGAGGAAGAAGAGCAGTAGGAGCCTGAGCCTCTCCAATGCTTAGAATTAATTAACTGATTAGTCCACTGATGATTTTTAAAGATATTTCCCTCTAAAAATTGGTGGGGAGATGCAGGTGGGTCCAAGGTAGTCGCCAAGATGGCCAGAAACCCAAAAACTGTTACGGGCAAAAGTCTTGGCCTAAGAGCAAAGAAAACTGGGCCATAGCATTGGACTGTGTGTTTCTGAGGTCATGTCAACAGTCTCCTGGGCCTCGGCTTTTGCCTGCTCAGAATGCAATTTGTTCAGACAGTACAGCTGGGGGCAGCAGGGCTTCCGGGACAAAAGCCTCGGCTGGTGAGAGAAAATCAAAATAATCCCCATTAAGATCCCATTATCTTAAAAATTAGAAACCCTAATGAGAGGCTTCCAGAGCGAGTGGAGCAGCAGGAGGGCACCTCTGATGAATGCTGTCTTCTGTGAGGATGTCGCTGGCACGGTGGGCAGGCTGAGGGCCGGAGCTCCTCAGAGCAGTTTCCCAGGAAGCAGCCAGGATGGATTGGGCCCCTCTCCACCCCCAACTCAGAAGCCATGAACAGATAGAGAAGCACCCAGAAGCGAGGCCAACACCCCGAAGGAAACCCCTGGGCCTGAGGGGTGATTGTCTTTAACCCTGCATATCTTTAACTCTTCCTCAGACACTGAACAAATTTAACTTGGAAGGTCCCAGATTCTCAGTGTGATACCAACTGAAGGCAGGTAAAATGCCCACAAAGGTTCTCAGTCTGGGTTCCCCTCAGATTTCAGGTAGGGGAGCCTCTGACATATGAGAAAGTAGCTGGGGACCCTTCCTCTGCTGGCAGTGAGCTACTATGGAAACACCACTCACAGACCTGGCAAATGGCCTCCAGGGTATTCTGTCCAAACACTACATCTCCTCCCCAGCTCTGCATCCCATCTTGAAACTCATCTAGATGTGTCTCCTCATCTGGTGGCATGGGGCCAGGAGCATGCCCAAAGGGCCTAGCCCATACAGGGGCTGCTCGGGGCCTGCTAGCTCCCCCGACCCCCGCACCCCTATTGGAGCATCAGAGATTATCAGGCAGCAAGTCGTGGTGTTGTTATTATTACCCTGATGTGTAATAATAAATCTACATGGTGCCATAAATTAAGGCAAGGCTCTGTTCTCACTTTACACACTGCCAATAGTTTTATTGTAACAGCTCGAAGATGTGAGTTTTCCTTTTTAGGCAGAGCAGAGGAAGCTGTGAAATGTGAAGAGAGAACAAAAGGAGATGAATGCAGTTCGCAAGACAGCTTTGGGCCACCTGACGGCTCCTCAGGACATCCAACACCTAACATGTTTGCGCTGAATGGTATCACGGAACTGGAAGGCCTTACAATGCCTACGAGCATTCATTTGAATTTATACTTTCCTGTCAGTGTATCTGCATTCCGCAGAGCTGGCTTCCCTGACGAGACTCATAGCCCTTTCTCTCAGGGGTGAACCTGAGCCAACTGTAAGATCACAGATTGGTTTGGGAACTCATTAAAGTCAGCAAATGAGCATTAGGGAGAGTTTGTGTAGGCTGAGATTGTGATAATCTGTTCATTTTGGTAGTTACAGTTCGGGGGATGAAGAGAGGGGTGGCAGGACCCTATAACCGCCCCCCCCCCCCCAGCAAGATTATGATTTGTTTCAGACGCCTGTCCAGAGATGCACATGCTCTGGCTTTTCCTTCCTTGCAACCATTCACTTCAGTTCTACAGGAGGCAAGGGAAGGCCTTGAGATAGGGAAAAGCCATCAAAGGAGTACAAAGTTCAGAAAGGCCTCCAATCATGCCTCCCCCAACCCCCACCACCTGACACGTCAGGAATTTTGTCAGGCATCCTGTTCCTTGGTAGCAAATTGTTAGTCAGTAAAATATTTCTTTTTTCTTTTTTTTTTTTTTTTAAGATTTTATATATTTATAGGACAGAGAGAGAGAGCACATGGGGGAGGGAGAGAGGGAGAAGCAGGTTTCCCACTGAGCAAGGAGCCCGATGTGGGGCTTAATCCCAGAACCCCAGGATCAGAACGTGAGCTAAAGGCAGATGCTTAATGACTGAGCCACCCAGACATCCTTCATTCAAGATTTTTTAACCTGCTGGTTCTAGAGCCTTCCTTTTATCTTCTTCCTCTTTAGGTCTCACCTGTCTGTGCTTTACGTGTCACTGTACCCCTGAAAGCTTATTAGGCTGTTGAACAAATAGTTGATACCTAACATATAAATATTGATTAGTTGACTTTCAAAATAGTCATCGAGCTCATTCTACAACTACCAGCTCTATCCCCCTGGTTTACCATCATCCTGGTATTATTCTTAATGACCTTCCAGTCCAGAACAACTGACTCCCTTGGTACTCCCCTTGGCAAAATCCTAATGCTCACCCCTTTACTCCTCCTTAGAAAATTCTATACTCCTTCACTGTAGTCTCACCGACAGGAAATTTCATTCTCTGAGCTTGGATGGTCTCATGAATTTTATTTTTCTCTCCTAGGTTTTCCCCTAATACTTTCTACCTCTGGTTAATCTGTAACAACCCTAATCAGTACAAACTCTGGAAAAGCTGAGGTCATAGCTTCTGAATCTGGTTTGAATTTGGGATTTGCTCCTGCAAGTCAAAATTAATATTATAAATTTACTGGAAGCATGTTTCCTACTTTCTGGCCTCGAACTAGTATTTTTTACACACAAAGATTGGTATCTGGTTCAACTTATTTTTTTTTTTTTAAGATTTTATTTATTTGACACAGAGAGAGAGAGAGAGAGAGAGCAGAGAAGGAATACAAGCAGGGGGAGTGGGGGAGGGAGAAGCAGGCTTCCCCCTGAGCAGGGAGCTGGATGTGGGGCTTGATTCCAGGACCCTGGGATCATGACCTAAGCCAAAGGCAGATGCTTAACTACTGAGCCACCCAGACACTCCTCAACTTATTTATTAAATGAAAAAGAAATTTCCAACTCCTTCCCTGGCCTTTCCCTATCTCACCACTGCCCACTTCCCACACCCCCCACTCCCCCACCCTCTCCCATGTGGAGTTACTAGCGAAGGGAAAGATGCAGTCCTGGCTTGAATTCCCCTTAGGTTGTATCATTGTTTGGAAGTTATTGGTTCTCATCCAGAAGCATACAGGGAAAAAGCAAGGAGTTACTGTTTTAGCTCAGCCATATAAGGTAGCAAGGGCCACCTGGCTGGCTCAGTCAGTTGAGCATCTGACTCTTGATCTCAGCTCAGGTCTTAATCTCAGGGTCCTGAGTTCAAGCCCATGCCCAGCGAATGTTAACAAATATTTTTCAGGCATTTCTGTTGTTCCCAGTACTGTATTGTCCATTATATAATCTCGTTTAACTTAATTCTTGCCCTTTTAGGTAATAATTGATGTTTTCATTTTATAAATGAGGAAGCAAATGTTTCGAAGTGCTACGAAGGTGACTTGTGTTGAGTGGTAGAACCAGATTTTTGGATACAAGGTCTACTGTTCTTTGCATTTCATCATGTTTCCTTTTGTTTGCTCCCTAACTATATGCTAATAGAATCCTATATGCAGGGGCACCTGGGTGGCTTAGTGGGTTAAAGCCTCTGCCTTTGGCTCAGGTCATGATCTCAGGGTCCTGGGATTGAACCCCCCCATCGGGCTCTCTGCTCAGTGGGGAACCTGCTTCCCCCTCTCTCTCTGCCTGCCTCTCTCCCTATTTGTGATCTCAGGTTGTCAAATAAATAAAATCTAAATAAGAAAAAGAAGAATTCAATATGCAAGAACTGGAATCTGTACAAGATGGTGGCTCTTAAGGAACCCACAGAATACCAAAATCCATTTACGGCAAATACCATTCTGACACAACCCCATTCCAGAGCTGGCACTGGCTCCTGGCTTTCATCTAGTAAATACTCAAGTGATACTTCATGAAAAGTTAATACAAATTTCTTAGTGGAAATTTGGCATTTAGGACATCTTTAAGATTGGGTCCAAGTGTCAGGCAAAGGAACAGGAAGCCTGATAGTAGGATGCTGGCTGCATGCTCCTTTAGGCTAATAGATTCTAAAAGTTATCCTCACTTAATTGGTTGTAAACAAAATTGAAAGTACCATGAAAGTACTATGAAAATAGTACCTTTAAAAAGGTACCTGGAATCATAATGTCAACTCAAGAAAAACCGGGAGGTAGTAAATAACCATTTATGTGTCCTACAAAAGCAGCAAATGAATATGTTCCTTAGCATTGACTACGTGTAATTACCATTGTGAATTTTTACATATTATTTCATCTTCACAACAATTCAATGAGGTAAATGTTATTTTCATTTTATAGTCAGAGAAACTCGGGCTCAGAGAGGTTAAGTAACATGACCAAGGTCACAGAGCTGAAAGAGTGGCAGGACTAGAATTTGAACTCACTCACACAGGATGATTCCAGAGCCTACATGTTTAATCACACTTAGAGTTGCCAGATAAAATACAGAATGTCCTGAATTTCAGATAAACAAACTCCAAATATTTCATGGAGCATATTTATCCTAAAAGCATATCTGTTGTTTATCTGAAATTCAAATTTAGCTGGACATCTTTTCTTTTTGCTCAGTAAATCTAGTGAACGTAAGCACACTCTTCTGCCTTCTATAAATTTCTATCTATATCCAGGCTGCTTAATTCAGAGCTTTACATACGCTTGAATTTTATTACAGAATAAATAACATTAACTCATATCCCCAAAGTTGTGGCAAGCCCTCTTGGATTCCTTTTCCCTCCATTTACTGACGGCTGGGGACAGCCGTCTCCTTGATATGGCAGTTCAGCGCAAGCTTTCCTCTTCTGATAAGAAAAAATTTTGCTTACTGTTGGCGCATTCTGGCCTCCTGCCTACATTGGGCTTTCCTCCAGTGGCCAGCAGTGTCCTCTCTGGGCTCATCCTTATCCAACTTCCCTGCGGCAGAAATCCTTGATTCTTTCTAGGAGTTACAGTGCCGCGTGGCTGTGTAGCTGCTCCCTTCCTGATGATAGTGTTCCCAGAAGGTAATGGAAAAGAAGGAGCTGGCTACAGTTTAGCAGAAACGGGCCCTGCATATAAAGTCTGTCATATAAAACATGCAAATAGGTAGTGCACACATCCCCAAATAAACAACTCTTGCTTACCTGTGTGTTCACTCTCCTCTCCAGAGTAGTTTCCTGCAATGCACGACACGCACCTGACTGACTCCTGTTACCACCCAAATGACCTGAGCTGCAGAAATAGAAATTGCTTTAATGGCCACTTAGGAGACACAGGGATTGTTCTTCAGATCAAAAATGCATTAAAAAACAAATATAAAGGGCTTTGGAATTAGCTCATTTTTTTAATCTTTTAATAATGTGAATAATTGAAAAGTGACCCACGTATTTACAAACTTGGATAGATACAGAAACCACCCTGATCATCCAGGTTTTTAAAATCTTTCAAATGGTGTGAATTTTTATGAGCCCAGGATGAAATACTGATAGATAATATTTATTATAACATCTTGTTATTATGTCGACAGGCTCCGTGACAGCACTGTAATGCCCAATCAGATAATTTTTACCAAAACCCTGTGAAATTCTGTACTTTTATTATATTACAGATAAGAACACAAGAGGCTGCAAGAGGTTAAGCAATTTGCCCAAGGTTGCACAGAACCTTGTCATTGGTCAATGACAGAACCTGCATTTAAACCCATGAAGTCTCACTCCAGAGACCATATGCTTAATTACTGAGCAATAATGCCTCCATGACATAAGATCAGTAACTATAGCTTCAGTGGTGAAAAAGCAGTTTTGGTTTAGTTTTTAATTTCAAATCTGTTGTTAACTCTTTCATTCCAGAGGTTCTCTTTCTGAAAAAGTAAAGGATATCCAGGAGGAGAAGAAGGTGGGGGGAAAGTAGCCAAGCTGGTTAGGATTAAATTAGATGACTACATCCATAGAAACATACAACCTACTAATACTGAATCATGAAGAAACAGCAAATCTGAACAGACCAATTACTAGTAAGGAGACTGCATCAGTAATCAAAAACCTCCCAATGAACAAAAGTCCAAGACCAGAGGGCTACCCTGGTGAACTCTACCAAACTATACAAAGAATTAATACCAATCCTTCTCAAACTCTTCCAAAAAAAAAAAAAAGAAGAGGAAGGAACACTTCCAAACTCATTTTACCAGGATGGCATTACCCTGATACCGAGATCAGACAAGGAAGCCACAGGAAAAGAAAATGACAAGCCAATATTCCCGAAGAATATAGATGTAAAAATTCTCAATCAAACATCAGCCAACTGAATTCAACAACACATTAAAAGGATCACACGCCATGATCAAGTAGGATTTGTTCTAGGGATGCGAAGCTGGTTCAACGTCTAGAAATCCGTCAAAATAATACACCACATTGACAAAATCAATAGATGCAGGAAAGTCCTTGACAGTATTCAACACCCATTTATGATAAAAACAAAGAGGATAGAGAAGGAAAGGACCTTAACATAAAGGCTACATAGGACAATTCCACAGCTAGTATCATACCCAGTGGTGAAAAATCTGAAAGCTCTTCCTCTAAAACCAGTAAGAAAACAAGGATGCCCACTTTCATCAATTTTATTTAATACAGTTTGGAAGTCCTAGGTAGAGCAATTAGGCAAGAAATGGAAAAAAGGTAACCAAGTTGAAAGGAAGAAGTAAAATTATCAGTATTTGCAGATGACATGATATTACATATAGAAAACCCTAAAGAGTACAATCGAAAAATTATTAGGATAATTGAATCCAGTAATGTTGCAGAATACAAAATCAATACACACCCACAAAAATCTCTATACTTATAATAAACTATAAGAAAGAGAAATTAAGAAAAAAGTCCCATTTACAATTTCACCCCGCCTCCAAAAAGGAAAAAACATAGAAGGTGAGCTCCTTCACAGAGGTCTGGTGATGATTTTTCTAAATCTGACACCAAAGATAAAAGCAACAAAAGCAAAAATAAACAAGTGGGATTACATTGAACTAAAATATTTCTGCACATAAAGGGAAACCATCAACAAAATAAGAAGGCAAACTACTTACTCAGAGAAAAGATTTGCAAATCCTACATCTGAAAGGGGTTATTATCCAGACTATCTAAAGAACTCAAGCAACTCAATAGCAAAACAACAACAAACCAAACAATCTGATTAAAAAATGGACAGAAGATCTAAATAGACATTGTTCCAAAGAACAATGACAAGACAGACAGATGACCAACAGGTACATGAAAGATGTTCAACATCACTCATCATCAGGAAAATACATGCTAGAACCACAATGAGATATCATCTCACACCTGTCAGAATGGCTATTAGAACAAAAACAAGAAGAAACAAGTGTTGATGAGGATATGGAGAAAAGGGAACCCTGTGCCCTGTCGGTGGGAATGTCTACTGGTGCAGACACTATGGGAAACAGTATGGAGGTTCCTCAAAAATGAAAAACACAACTATCATATGATCCAGTAATTCCAAGACTATTAATCCAAAGTCAATGGAAACCTGCCTCAGAAGGATACCTGCAACCCCATGGTCACTGCAGCATTATTCACAATAGCCAAGATATGGAAGCAACTTAAATGTCCGTGGATGGATTAATGGATAAAGAAATTTACACACACACACACACACACACACTCATGAAATAAGTCAGAGAAATACAAATACTATAAAATCTCTCATATTTGGAATCTAAAAACAAAACAAAACAAAACCCAAGCTCATAGATACAGAGAACAAATTGGTGATTGCCAGAGGTGGGGGGGTAGGAGAGTAGAAGCAGGTGAAGAGGGTCAGAAGGTTAAAAAGCAAACTGGATGCTGTATGACTAGTACCCAACTCACAGCACACGTGACTCACCACACGAGTCAGTCAGGCAACACCTGTACTGGTTTCTGCCCTGCACAACAGGACAAGTCTACTGATCAATCACTCACTCGGTTGTATGTCACAGCGATCTCAAGTTGCCACAAAGGATTCTAAATGCTTACTCTTGTTTTTGCTGTACTTAATGTCAACTGCTGCTATGATCTGAATGTTTGTATCCCCGTACAATTCATATGTTGAAATCCTCATCCCCAAAGATGATGGTATTAGGAGATGGGGACTTGGGAGGGGCTTAGGTCAAAAGGATAGAGTTCTCATGAATGGGACAGGGGCCCTTATAAAAAAGGTTCCAGAGAGATCTTTAGCCCCTTCCACGAGGTGAGGACACAACAAGAAGGCACCACTGCAAACCAGAAAGCAGGCCCTAACCAGAATATGACCTTGCTGATGCTTTGATCTCAAGCCTTTCAGCCTCTGGAACTTGAGAAATAAATTTCTGTTGTGGACAAGCTACCCAGTCTGTAGTATCTTGTGACAACAGCCTGAATGAACTAAGACAATTGGTAATAAAAAATCTTGTGGACCAGTTTGTGAACCATACTTAAATAGCACTAATAAAGAAAAGATCAGCTTAGCATATAATTAATTAAAATACAAATATGTTAACGAATTGGATGGTTGGCTTATATTCTCTTCCTAGCCCTCCCTCTACAACACACACACACACACACACACATATTCCTGAAATATTTATTGAAAACCTACAATATGTCTCGTGTATTTCAGGTTCTGAGACTATAGTAATGAACAAAACAGATCAAGTCTGTGCCCTCAAGGAACTTATATTCTAATCCAACCAATGTTTTGTTTTGTTTTTTTCCCATCCAATGTTTTGACACACAAAGGTCTGGGTTCCACTTTGAGATCTTGCCAATTAATAGCTCTGTGCTTCTGTGCAATTCATTTAATTCCTTTGAGCAAGTTTTCCCCTCTGCAAAATGAGACTTATAGCTACTTTAATGATACTGTTGGTAGGATTAAATTAGGTCCTGTGGAGTCATTCTGGAAACTGTAAAATGGTAAACCAATACCAGGTCCTTTGTATCTTTTGCAACAGCATAAAGAAGCAAACACTCAGTTAAGATTTGTGACTAAATGTGTGTAAGGGCCTCTATGTGTGAGGTATATTTTTTGTGTAAAATATGCCAGCTCTTCAAATCCTTAAAACCACTGCACCAACAGGAAAAGTGTATTAGGTATTATGGGGCATACTACTCTTCAGTTACACGTTTCCAGGAATCCTAGTCTAAAAACACATTTTCCAAACACTGATTGGATGGAAGCTTCTTTTTATGGATTTGTATCACAACCTGAATGCTTTAAGGGCCCTGTTCATAAACTGACTGTCGGAGTAGCGAGCTATGTTAGTCCTGCTAGATCTAAGCATGCCTGAGCTGTCTAGGATTACGAGATAGAATCGGGTTGGAAAAGTGCTCTAAGTCTGGGAAGCCTTTGGAAGAACTTCTCAGCAAACCTAGCATGAAAAGAAGTATAGCTCGTCTGTTTCTTCAAAAGTTTGAATTTCATGGTAGGAAATGTCATGGATATATTGTTGTTTGAATTTTAAAGTAAGTTCATTAAGCCCAATGATGAAAACTATCAAAAGAATTTGCTCCTAGGGTATCTCGGTGGCTAAGCCATTAAGGGTCTGCCTTTGGCTCAGGTCAAGATCCCAGGGTCCTGGGATCGAGCCCCACATCCGGCTCCCTGCTCTGCAGGAAGCCTGCTTCTCCCTTTCCTTCTGCTGCTCCTGCTTGTATTCCCTCTCTCGCTATATCTCTGTCAAATAAATAAAATAAAATCTCAAAAAAATTCCCCTGAAAATGATTTTTTCTTAGAAAAAAAGAAAGGCAAATCAGCACCCTCTCAGCACAGCATCGCCAAAGACACTGTGGCAGTCCAACTCTGGAAACAGAAAGATCCATTCACCAGTCCAGTCACTCTCCGGGTCAGCGGGATCGTAGGGGAGATCGTTGTCACATGCAGCTCTAGGGACATCCATCTCCCGGAGCAAAGACTCCTCTACCTCCATGCTATTTCTAGCATCCTCCAAGAACTGCCTATCAGTTGTGTCATGATTATGATCTGTTTCAAAAGCTGTTCCCCACTTCACTTTTTCCCTGTTGATTCTTCTTCTTTCATTCAATGCTTCTAAATTTCTAAGAGCGCTGCCCCAAACCTGGCGTTCCGACTTAAGAAATTCTCAATTGTAACAGGAGTGCCATGAAATAATTGTTTTTCAGTTTCTTCTGCTTCTTGCCCTTTTTTGTTTCTCCCAGGATACAAGGACATTCTCTTTGAGAGTTGATGATGGCACTCAGAGATAGAGGCATAAATGCTCTTCAGATTCCATGAAAGTGTACAACTCAATCCACTGGCTGGTTGAGGAGTATCTCATATGTATGAGCTGCAAGGCTGACCGGAGCACTAATGTAATTAACATACAGTAATCTACAAGAAGGGATATTTAGTAATGGGTATAAAATGGCTGCACAAAACATAGGGCAAGGCAGCATGTCAGTGTCACAGGTGAGGTGAAAAAACAAACTATGGGATTTCAGAGGAGAAGGAAAATCAGAAAAGGTTCCAGGATTTCAACAGAGTTGGGGTCTGCAAGAGGGGATGTGGGGAAGGCATTGCTCCAGGTAGAGACAATATAGGCCAAAGGGTTGGCTCCTTTGTGAGAAGTCTGTAGGAACTACAGCCAGTAGTTCAAGTTTGCTTGAGAACCAGCTCTTTCTAAATAAGGGTGTCCAGCAAGGTGAGGCCGGAAAAGTGGGATGGAGCCACATTCCTGGGCAAACGCCAGTTTGAAATTGATGGTGAAACGGGGATAATTTTAAAAATAGGGTGGAGTCCTGATTTGGCCACTGCTTTAGAAAGGTGGTTCTGGCAAGAACACAGGATGGATGTAGGGGGAAGGAACTAAGCAGGAGGCCAAAGAGGAGACTACAGGAAAAGTCTGGACTGGGGGGTAATCAGTCATGGCAGCAGAGGGAGAGAGGAGCGGGAGGTGGAAGAGACGTTGTATAGGAAGGACCTTTACCCATCTGTCCGATACAGGAGCCCCCAGTCATATGTGCCTATTTCAGTCTAATTTAAATTTGTTCAAATTAAATAAGATTGAAGATCCAGGGGTACCTGGGTGGCTCAGTGGGTTAAAGCCTCTGCCTTCAGCTCAGGCCATGATCCCTGGGTCCTGGGATTGAACCCCATATCGGGCTCTCTGCTCAGCAGAGAGTCTGCCTCCCCACCCCCTCTCTGCCTGCCTCTCTGCCTACTTGTGATCTCTCTCTGTCAAATAAATAAATAAAATCTTAAAAAAAAAAAAAGATTGAAGATCCATTTCCTCAGTTATGTTAGCCCCATTTCAAGGGCTCCATAGCCATGGAGCTACTGCACCAGACTACATAAAGAACATGGCAGAATGTTCCATAGGATGGTGCAGACTGTTACACTTTGGGGACTGACGGGGCACAGGGATGGGGAAGATTGCAGGCGGCTGAGGCTTGGTGGCTGAGTAACTGAGAAAGGTAGTGTCATGATGAGAAAAGGGGAAATCAGGAGAAGGATTTAGGAGCAAAGATGTCATTTAGTTTCTGTCAAACACCAGGTAGAATAAAGGGTGGACACAAATGCATGGGTGTTCTTGGTGGGAGGAAAAAAAGAAAGGTAAAGTAAAAGCCTCAGTGGGCTCTCCTAAGGCTTGTAGAGAGGCCCTAGCAGGGTCCAGTTGGCTTATCCCCTGATGCGTTTAGTTTCTCTCCAGCTCATGCAGCTCCCTCAACCTCCCCCAGACCAACGGCTCAAGAATGCTGTGACAAGGGCAAGAGCCCGAAGGCCCCGCTGGTTCCTCAGTTCCACGGCTCCTCCCTGAACCCATTTTTCTCATAGATGCCTTGGCTTCCTCTTTCCCAACCACCTCACTCACCCTTCCCCATGCTTGATCCTTGGAAAGTCCCCTTTCCCCACTTATTTGACTTCTTCCTCCTGAACTATTCTTTCTCACAGGCAACACCAAACCATTGACCCCCCATTGCTTTTTTACTTGCCTCTCTCCCCTCCCAGTTGAGATTTCAAGGTCTGCCACTATAACCACTCCCTGGTGTAGACACCCTTACCCCCTCATTGACTTTCATCAGCAAACCTAGCCCTGGTCAAGTCCAACCCTCCTACATTCCCCCAAGAAACAGCATGTGGCTGGAGAATAGCACACAACCTTACTGAATGGTCTCACTTTTAACATAGGACCACCAGCTGAAGAAGGCCCTCAGTGCTGTCCATACTGTACTTCTCTAGTAACTCTTCCACTTTTCAGGGGAATTCTTGCTCAACTGCTTCTAGCTCCTTAAATAGCCAACAGCCCCTCCCCATTCACAGTTCTTCATGCATAGAGTACAGGAAAGCACACAGCCCAGCTCTGTCTCCTCAGACCCAGTGAGGTAGTCAGCACATACAGTACTCTGTAGAACCTGGGAAAATGTGCAGTGTGTGTATGTGTAGGAGGGTTGGGAGGATGGCTAAAAGGCACCACTCCTCCAGTGAGTAATTACAAAAGGTCCCCCCCCCCTTCCTCCAGGTGGATGTAGCTCACAGCTGGGTGGGGAGAACAGGGGATGGATTTTAGCTCCCACCTGTCTGTCCCCTTCTGCTCCACAGTGGCCTGAGCATGCCGTCACCAAATGCACCACCTGACCTACCTCCTTTTGCACCCTCAGACTTTGCCTTCTGCTCCCAAATAGTGTGTGAACATACTGTCCTTGGCTCCTATCCAAAGAGCCACTTATATGCTAGGTATCACTGTTTCTCATCTTCTTGAGGACAATCTTTCTCCACTAGTTTCCTCTTGCCTTCTGTTCCAACACATTTACCACTCTAAATTGGTCTAACATACCAACAAAGGAACATCTCCCATTTTAAAATACTCTCCCTTGGGGTGCCTGGGTGGCTCAGTTGGTTAAGCCTCTGCCTTCAGCTCAGGTCATGATCCTGGGGTCCCGGAATCGAGTCCCGCATCGGGCGGGGAATCTTCTTCTCCCTCTGACCTCTTCCCTCTCATGCTCTCTTTCTCATTGTCTCTCTGTCTCAAATAGATAAATAAAGTCTTCAAAAAATAAAAGAAATAAAATACTCTCTTTCGATCCCAAATACTCCTGGGACTACTACCCTTTTCTCAGTTGCTCTTTACAGCAAATTTCAAGAGATGTTTAGACTTGCTATAAACACTCTCTCTTCCTCACTTCCCATGCTCTTGTTAACACACCCTAATCAGACTTTCTCCCCGACGACACCATTGAAACTGCTTTCATCAAGGACATCGGTCACCTTCATTTGGCCAAATCCAGTGTTCAAACTGTCCTCAGCTTAGTAGTTTCGGCAGTATTTGATAAGAGTGATGACTCCCACCATCCAGAAACAATTCTCTTATCTTCAGTCACTCACCCTTTCCTAGTAGTACTTTGATCTGACTGGTAGCTCCTCCTCCTCCTTTTCTACTTAATCTCCTGAGTGTTGGATTCCTCTTAGTCCTCTCCTCCAGCTACTCTCCGTCCGTAAGAGCTTTTATGTAGACTTCAGGCTTAAAAAGCATCTATGGGCGGATGAATCCCAAATTTATACCCAACTATCGCTGGATATAAAACGTTGTACTCAACATTCCATGTAGATGTATAACATGTACAAAACAGAACTCCTGATTTCCCCATCCCCAAATTTCTGTTTGAGTCTTCCCCATCTTTTGTAACAGCACCACCATTTACCCATCCTTCAGGACCTGAATCTAAGAATCATACATGATGTTTGTTCCCACGCTTTCTGCCAAATCGATTCCAATTCAAAATGTATCTGAATAGCCGCCTCACTCCTTTAGTGCCATCCTATTCCAAATTACCACCAACAACATCCTTTGTGGTCTTCTTGTGGATATTTGTGCTTCCCTATTGTGTATTTTACACATATTAGCAAGAATAACTTCTAAAAATGTGAATCAGATGTGGTCATTCCTGTGCTCACCCTCCCACGGCTTTCAGTGGCTCTTAGGACAGGCCACGAGGCTCCACAGGATTTAGTCCTTCCACACCTCTCTGCTTCACTACCACCGCTCTCTGGCTAGCTGGTTCCATTCAGCCATACTGGCCTTTTGCTGTTCCTGCAATCTAGCACATGTATTATTATCACCACTCAGTTTATGGGTGATTATCTTTCAGCTTGGAAAGGCTGTCCCCACCAATCACCCCCCTACTATCTGTCCCGTCACCAACACACACACCCTAGGTATTTGCTAGGCTCATTCCTTCCTATCGTACGTATTTGATAGGTGCTGAAAGGTCTCCTCTGCGGGGCAGTATCTGACCAGCTATAAAGTCACCACATTCCTGGCTTTATTTTTCTTCACACAACTTATCACTAGCTGAAATTCTTGTTTACTTGTTTGTTCTCTGTCTCTTCTCTCCCACCCCACCGGAATACAAGCGTCAGGAGGACCTCTGCTTGCCTATGGGGTTATACCCTGAACCTAGAACTGCGTCTGGCACTTACTAGGTGCTCAATTAGCACTTGTTGAATGATTTCATTCCCTCCAAAATTTTATTCCTCCAGAGTTTTCGGAACCTTCCTCATTTCGTTTCTCGCCTTAGGCAGCCTCCCACCCAGCCCTCCGCAAGGCCCCCAAACCCCGCTTCTCCTACAACGTTCTCAGCTCTCACCACCCTCTTTTGCGCGGCTCCTTTAAGCGGACTCCGGAAAGCCGCAGGGAAGGCGGGGCCGAAGGCTCGCCAGCGCGGACTCGAAGGGGCGGGGCGGAGCTGGAGGCGGAGCCTGCGTGCTGCGTGCGTGCGCGTTCTGGAGGCGCCGCCGCCGCCGCCGCCGCTCTCGAGGCCGCCGCAGCCGCTGCCGCCGCCGCCGTCGCCGCGCAGAGCCGGAGCAGGAGCCACGGCCGAGAGGCGGGAGGAGGTGGAGGAGGAGGTGGAGGAGGCGCCGGACCGGGGGGGTGAGTGAGGGGCGGGGAGCCCGAGTCGGCCCCAGAGGGAGCTGGGGGCGCGGGTCGGCCGAGCCAGGGTTGAGGCGGCTCATGTCGCCGGTCAGTCCCCTGGCTCCCCCTTCCTCCTCCGCGTTCCCTCGGTGTCCGGGGCGGCGGCCCGGGGGCCTGGCCGGCGGGAGGGGCCGGGGCTCCGGGAGGCCCTGTCGCCGCCGCCAGAGCCAGAGCCAACCACGCCCGCGGACCGAGCCGGTCGACTGTGGCTGGGCCTGCGGGAGACGGACGGGAGGGGCCCGGGCCGGGTGTGGGAGAGAAAGAGGACATTGTGTCCCCCCACCCTCCAACTCCCCGAGGTGTCATGGCACAAGCCCGTTTCCCTCGCCGTCTCCTCGGACACAGTGCCCTCGCCACTCACTGCCCGAGAGATTCAGAGGACTGGACATCGCTGCCTTTTCCCCCTTCTTGCATGTCCCCAGACTAGGGTCAGACCTTCCCGCAAACCCAGCTCTCCCCTTGGGGGTCACGCGAAGAGGGGGTTGGAGGGTTGGGTGAATTTTCTGCCCTCCTGCGCTAGAGAAGGTGCGGGTAGACGGGAGGGTTGCTCTCTCTGCGTTCACTTCTGTCAGGGTCAGGGTCTCCCTCTCCTTCCTTTATTCCCCCGGTGCAGAGGGCTGACATCTCTACATACCACTCCACCTCCCAGCCCCTTTCCCGCCCTCCTTCCCTCACGTCTTCCGTAGCTTGCCATGTGTTCGCCTTTTCAGCGTTGCTCTTCTTGGGTCTCTGCTGCTTCCCTGAATTTTGTTAGGGAAGGGGTCACCGTGTGATTCTTGGCTTCCTTCAGACCGGGGCTGGTAGGAGTGTCGCTTGTCCCCTCAGGAAGTTAAGGACCGTGTCTTCGGCGGAATTGTGTAATCTACTGCTACCGGGAGAAGGTGAGGGAAGACACTTGTGCCCGAAAAAATGGGATCTTCTCACAGGGCTAAGTGCCAGGAGTTTGGACGACCTTTTAACCTCTTGGAAAAAAGAACTAACGCTGAGTTATGTATTCCTTTTTTGGGAGGGAAGATGGTTTTGTCACTGCTTTGAAGGGAGGAGAAAAAAGGGATATCAGGGCAGGAGGTTAATGGGCCACAGCCTTACAGGTGGCCACAGTTTTCTGCTTCCTGGGTGTGGGATGATGATTCTTTCTGTTTTTATCACAGTAAGAGTAAAGTAGCAGCTCATAGTTTTAACGTGGGGCGCCTACCTTCAAAAGCATTCTGCAGGCCCAGTCTCAGAAGGGATGCTGCTGGAAACAGGATTTGGAAACTTTCTTCTGGTTTCCTGTCAGTGTGTGGAGGCGGGCATGCGTATGTGTAGTTTTTCTTTCCTTTTGATGTAATTGAGATCTGCAGTATTTTGACATAATAAACACTAAATGAGGCCTGGAGCCCCTTTCTGTCTTTACTATGATTTCTTGTAACACTTTCTGTTTCGAAATTATATTTGCCTTGGTTGAAATTACATTTTAGTCTGGTGTTTCACTGAACCTTGTTTCATTGGTATTTTCAATTATGTACTGCAAAATATGATTAGATGTAAGGTATTGAGGATCACACCTGCCTGGCACAAGGTAGGCAGTTGATATTTTGTGGATGAATTGAGTGATTACGAAGATGTGGCTAGATACTATGTATCTTCTGTCCTTTTGAGAGGTGGCTTATATTAGAATATTCTACTTTACTTCCAATATAAAATAGTAATTCTTAACCTTTTCTAGGCCACTGACACCTTTGAGATTATGATGAAATATGTAGTCTCTCTCCTCAGGAAAAAAAAAAAAGTAATAGACTTTTATGCACAAAATTTTGCATTCAGTTTCAGGATCGCTCTGAAGCCAAGCATAGATACCTGTTTCAAAAGGAAACTGGAATCCCTGAGTATTATTCAGTTCCATATTAAAATTGTTTAAAAGCCTTTGTTCACTTTCTGTGTGACCTCAAGAATAACAGTGTCAATACTTAACAGACTAAACTTTGGGTCTTTAGGAACAAGATTTAAGAATAATTGTTACTACAATTTAATGAGGAAAACTTGTCACTAATAACTACTACCAGCCAGTTTTAAGCTAATATACTAATGGCTTCCAAGGAAATAAAATTGTTGTAGTTACTTTTGGCAGCCCAAAATCATAATCACAACAGACTTAGAATTTTTATTGTACAAACTCCTTAGTAATATGATCAGCTTGAAAACATTCACAAATCAAACTATTCATTTTTCCTGTTCTCTTCTGAGCTTGTTTATATGCATGATTTTTCATGTAGTTAATAATTATTGTATCAGCATTTAATACTAATTCAACAAATGCTTTTTGAATGCCTATTGTGTGAATAAAATCAAGTTCTTGTCAGAGAGCTTATATTCTCATCAGGAGAGGTGAGCCATAACCAAATAAATGCAGAATATGTTAGATGATAAAGTAGGGTGAGGGGAAAGAGAAAAGCAGTGGCTGCGAAGACATGTGACTAGAGCAGGGACCTGAAGGAAGTGAGTTAGGCGTATGTCTCTGCAGAAGGTGAGTTAGGTGTGCTCTCTTGGGAAAGATTATAGGCAGAGGGGACTGCAAGTGCAAAGATCCCCTCCGAGTACTTTGCCTTTTGAGAAGATAGTAAGCAAGAAGAAGTGAGAGAGCTTTAGGTTAGAGAAGTCACCGAGCCTCGTAGGTCATGGTAAGAACTTTGAATTTTACTTCGAATGAAATTACCAATCAACTATTGGAAGATTTTAAGTAGAAGAGTTTGTGAGAATCCTTCTGGCTGCTCTGTAGAAATCAACTTGGTGGGGAGTTGGGGTGGGCAAGAGTGTAAGCAGGAAGACCAATTAGGAGGCTAATCTTTATGTTAAGCCATTTTCGGATGTTGCAAAATAGTCCATCTACCTGTTGCTGGGCTTTTAGGTAGCTTCTGTATCCCCTACTAAAATTACAATGAAATGAATACTTTTGTGTATGCAACATAATGTTTTGGCATATTTTCTTGGGATTGATTTCCAGAGGAAGGACTGCTGAATCAAAGTGTATGAATTTACTTGTCTTCTTGATGTATCTGAATTCCTTCAATGAGGTATGTTTTACTAGTTAAAGTGATAGCCACAGTTTTTGATCTAGCTTAAGGCAGTGTGACTTGAGTATTATTTAATACTTGAAGAAATTATTTGAGTTATAAAAGAAAAACCTTCTAGATTGTTAGGTTGAATTTTCCAGTTGCTTGAATTTAGAGTTCATATGTTAGTTCACCTCTCCAACATTTAAAAATAGAGTGCTAATTGTTGGGGATACAGAGATGAATTAGACAGGCTTTTTGTCCTCAGGAACTTTTACATTCTGTCCTAATTCAGAATCTAATAGTCAAATAACTTTACAACCTTGCCCAAGTTTACTACCATCCATGAACTTTGTTATTATATGACTGATGATCTTTTGTATAAAATAGACATTCCAATCAAGCATCTAATTTTTCATATTGATAATTACTTTTCTTTTTTTTACAAAGGAATTTTAAAGTCATATTTGTAATTTATTTTATTTCTGTTTTGTATGTCTTTAGAATCTTACAACTGACAGACCCATGTTTTGTTCTTTGGAATAAATTATGCAACTAAGTACTTAGTTGAATTTTGTTGTAATTCTTTATAATTATTCAAAACACGGGGACTCTTGTTAAATAAGGTTAGCATTGCATCTTTGACATTTTATTAAGTTTATAAGGGAGAATGATATAGGTCTGTTTTGATAGAAATTTCACTACTGTGAGGGCATTGCTCAGCATTTCTGGTTCTGAAATTTAGATGGCTTGATTTGGCAGGAGCAGGGAACTCCACCATCTCTAAAGTGAGTGAGTTGAATAATTGAGTTACCTGCAAGCACCTAGCACTGTGTCTGACACATGCTAGGGATCCAGCAGATGTTCACTGAACCTCAAATAACCTCTAAGTTCCCAGTTGTAAAATTCTCTTATTTTAGAAATTCAGTTTAAAAATTTGTATAAAGCGTTTATATATTAATGTTGTGGTGAGTTTAAATTTGTGAACATCATTGTACTTCCTCCTGATGTTCCTTTTCAGATTAAAACTCATTAATTTTAAAAAGAGTTATGGCATATTTCCAAGTATTTTCTGTCCGTTCTGATGTCATATATTGCTGCATGACTTAATGCCAAATTCACATCCTATGGAAGTGATTAGTGTTAAACATAAATATATTTAAGCTTTCTTATGTTGCTGAGATGAAGCATCCTTTACCCCCCACCCCCTTTTTCTGTGCATGAAATTTGGGAATTACAAGTAGTAGTTTTCTTATGCTTTTCAGTCTTTAATGTACAAAGATAATGTTGCCCCATTCGGGTTATGAATTTTTTTTAATAGTGATTAAGGACACTGAATGATTCATATACTCTTTACAGTCCCCTTCTCACAGTTTTGAGATGAGTGGTTAAGAGGCCAGTTTGTTTCAAAGTAAAAATGATCCAGAAGAATATTGGACCTATAAGCTTAGCTTATGATGTACTGATCAACAAAGCAGTTCAGCAGAGAACTATGCCATGCTCTCATTTACACTTGAAAATAGGCCTTTTAGACGTAGAAGGTACGTGCATGCACCAATAAGAAAAGGAAAATTGTGTGTGATGATTAAGGTGGAGTTGAAACAAAAGATAATGTACTTTTGTAAATGGTCTTAATGGTTTTAATATGCTTTTCAGAAATACATGATATGCGCAGAGAGGATTAAGTGTGTTTCGTGAAATAAACTTCAGTTAGTAGACAAGTTAATATTTTTTTTAATAAAGGTACAGATGACTTATTTATTTAGGCTAATTCCAGATAAATCTGGAAAAAAATTTCTTGCATACCCACTTTTCTGTCTCTAGCCTATGTAGTCTCCATTGCTAGAGATTGGTTCAAAGTGTAGAATGATAAAGTCAACCAAATTTGGAATTAAATACGTAACTCTGTGTTTGGTTTTAGAATATATTTAAGTTAGTCCATGTTTTATAAGAATAGAATATGCTAAACTATACACTGTAATTGGTAAAAGATACTGTTCTATTAAGTAAAGCATGAAGTAACTTACTTTGAATTCACAAGTATATATACCTGTAACATTCATGGTTGTTTGCAGTGCTGTGCTATACACATTTATTCCGGTTATGAGAAATAGCTTTGCTCAGGATAGAACTGTGGCTTAGTTATCAACCACAGAAGTGTAAAAGTAAGAGAGGCACAAAGAACTGGGTGCAGTTGTTTCTTTGGCCAAATCCCAAATGCGGCTTGTAAGATTCTAAGTTAGAAGTAGGAAATTATCTCCTATTGCAGACTGACCATTTCAAATCAGTCAGATGTATAATCTGAAGAGTAAATGCATACACTGTATTTTCAGTGATATTTAAAAATGCATTTATAAACGGGATCATTCTGTTCTAGACAAGTTGGCTGTATTATAAAACATTAAGCAAGCAACCATAACTTTTATTGTTTTAGCAGTTGAAATTTAACACTAATCTTTGGATTTTATGTAGTTTTCAGTATCTATCCCAAATCTTTGATGTCTTTTGATCTACCTTTTCCATTTCATTGAATGCATGTAAAGACTTTGCATGATTTTATTAATAGATTTCAGATTCAGTCATTGAACAGATGTTCGCATGACCCAATATTAGGTTCTTTGATGGAAACTGAGATGTGAGACTGCAGCTTCTATTATAAGGAATTTAGAGTCTAGTAATTTATTTTGTTTGCCAGAACCTGACATATGTTTTATAAATAAATGTTGTATTTTCATGGTAGAATGGAAATAGAATGATACTCATTTTCTAAGTAACATCAATGTAATAGTTTAAATTTTCTCTTAGTTACTCAACGACTATTTCTGTGATACTATTTTCTCACCCCCACCCCCCACGGCTTTATTTTCTAACAGCATTTTAGTATTACAAGCAAACAAGTTTCCCGGTTTAAAATACAGTAAAATAAGAATTTTTTGCTTAATGCTCGTTTGACTTCAATTCGAGACTTGTTTTTGCTTTTGTTTTTGTTTGGCAAATTGCTGTTCTGCATATATGCCAAAGGTAGGGATTTTTCCCCCCACCTGGTTCAGCTGGCAATTTTAGTTCTGTGTTTAATATAAGAAGGTTTCTTTGTTGTGCTTTTGTTTTTTCATAGAACAGCTTAATCTTTTTTTCTACACTGATAAAAATCATCTTTTGCCACTAAAGTTAACTCTGCCCTAGAACAGAAATGTGCATGTAGAAAAAAATGCATCTATGTGCATTTTTAGTGAATATTGGTAGCTTGCCAGCTTTATTTTCAAGTTACTCTTCACTCCAGACCTAACTATGCTGGGCTTATAAGGCAACAACAGTATACATAGTTAATTTGCAGAACAAGAATAGTTTTTCTGGTTTTTCCCCTTTGCATGTTTTGAGTTAGGATTAATTGATATTTATTATTCTCAATAGACATACAATAAAACAATTCATTTAACTGTGGTGCTTTCTTTTGAAGCATTGGCTGACTTTTAGATAGTGAGCATTGTGCAATTTCATGAATACCACTGAATTTTGGGTAACATTCTTTACACAGTCTAAAAGTAAGTGTGAGCTAACAGGTTGTGGAAATGAAACAGGTTTGACATTTTCTTTGCACTGGGAAATGTTTCTTTTCCAAGTAACATGCCTTTATAGGTTCAGGATCATTTTCAGTGACTATAGCTGCTTACATTTTTTTTTTTCCCTTGTTTAAAGTAATTCATGTTCCATTGTGGCAAATTTTGAAAAGAACATAAATGTAAAGAAGAAATTGAAAATCATCTATAAACCTATCACCCAGAAATAATTACTACTGACATCTTAATGTACATTTTCTAGTTGTTTCCTTGCATGTACAAATTTTTTTTTAATGGAATTGTACTTTTATATATACTGTTTTGTGCCTGCGTTTTTCTCTAAACAGGATATTGGTCTCCTAGTTTGGGACTTTTAGGTTGATTCTTTATAAATTGCTATTTTAAATAACACTGGGGCAAACATTTTTGTACATTTATCTTTGATTGCATCTCTGTTTTTTTTTTCTTCCTTTAGGATAGATTCCCAGAAGTGGGATAACTGGATCAGAGGGTGGTTACCCTGTGTATAAGAGTGTGTGTCTCACTGCACCTTCAATGGCATTGAGTAGGTCAGTTTTTACAATCTTTGCCAATTTGATAGATATCTGTTACAATACATGGGTGGTAATCGCAAAATTCTCTTATTATTAATAATCTGTAAAACCATCATAGAGTATGATTGGTAATTTGCAGTCATCTTTGAAAAAGTTGGTTGGAATGAATTTCTTTGAAAATATTTTAGGTGAAAATAATCTTTGTGACAAAAAAAGACATTCCTTGAAGTTGCAATTTGAGCACTGTTCTTTTATTGGAAAGAAGTAGCATTTTAATGTTCTCCCTTTACTAAACTGGCAAACATGAGAAAGCTTATTGTTTAGTATGTGGTAAGTGGAGATATCGTGTAAAACTAAATGATTTCAGGTAGATGAAGGGGGTAGTCACATAGTTCAGACCAAAACAAAACAAAACAAAACAAAACCAACCAACATAGGGTTTAGAGCAATGGCTCTGGACTTAGGCAGCCTAGGTTCAAATCCATGTTTGCCATTTACTAAGTCTATGATTTGAGGCAACATACTGAGTATATAATGTGAGATGACTTTCTAAATATAATATTTGATGTGTCTGAACTTTGGCTTTCTCATCTTTACAAAGAGAATAATAATACCTACTTCATGATTTTGTTGAGAGGGTTAGAAATAATATGTAAAACTGACTGCTTGGCACATAGTAGGCATTTAATAAGAGCCAGTTATTGTAAATTTGGGTGGGGGTTGCCCTTATTGGGGGGTAGGGCAGATATCATTTGTGTGTCCTTGTTTACATGAATAAATGCAGAGATGCAAAAGGCAATGAACAGTGGCAGCTGGAGGGGAGTGGTAGACATTCTTTATGGTGGGAATGGCATGAGCCAAGATAGAAAGTTCAGGACAAGTTGGAGGACAGGGGATTGATTTGACAGAAGCCTGAACTTGTATAATTAGAAAATACGGTGATAAGACTATAAAGATTTGTTGGGCTAGACTGTAGAAGTCATTGAATGCTAGGTTGGGAAGTATAGACTTTTATTCAAGAGCACAAGAAGTTTTGACATGAAGAAAATGACCCAGTCAGAGCATTCATCTTTTTGAAGATGAATTTGGCTACAAAGTACTGAGTGAATTGAGGAAGAAAGAGACTGAGGGCAAGGAGGCTGGCTTAATAACAAAGGTAAAGCAAATCTGAGGTTTAATGGAAAACAAGAGGGTAGGTTTTGGGGAGAGTTTCTGGGAGTCATTGTCAAAGTCTCTGGGTCTTTAAGTGTACTCAGTTTGGAGATGAAATTCAAAAGAAATAATCTGAGCGTAAGGGATAGGCTACATGGAGTTAGGAACCACTGAGAGAATAGGAATAGCTGTCCTTTGGTTGTTGCTACTTTTTTTTTAATTGAAGGGTAAAAAATTCCTATTATTTGATCTGTGAAAAATGTGTGCTTATGCTCTTCGACAAATGCATAGTCTGCAGAAATGTTATTTATTTAGCATTTTGAGTCGCTAGTTAACAAAGACTCCTCAGTTTTAGACATTCTATTTCTGGAGGTATTATCTTAAAATACTTCACTGTAAGGTTAAATTCTGCATGTCTTTTTTTTTTTTTTTTTTTTAAGATTTTATTTATTTGACAGAGAGAGATCACAAGTAGATGGAGAGGCAGGTAGAGAGAGAGAGAGATAGAGGAAAGCAGGCTCCCTGCTGAGCAGAGAGCCCGATGCGGGACTCGATCCCAGGACCCTGAGATCATGACCTGAGCCGAAGGCAGCGGCTTAACCCGCTGAGCCACCCAGGCGCCCCTCTGCATGTCTTTTTGAGCATTTGTCCATGCACTGGACTTCGGAAGCATCAGTTATGTGAGCAGAAGTGATGAAAAGTGAAATATAGGCTTCTTGTTAAGCAGCTTAGAATATTGCCAGTGAAATGTGGAGCAATGAAAAATAGAAAATTGAGTATGTGATCTTTAGAGGAAATCCTACGTTTAATACTTCTCTCCTCTTTAATTTCTTAATTAAAAAAAGAAGTTTACATGTGCCATTTTTAGTCATTTTGGTACCTGGCTCTAGCTCTGTGCTAAATTGTACTTTCCACTTGGCTGAATAATAAGTAAGCAGGTTACTCTACAGACTGATATTAATGTTTCTTTGTGCCTGGTAAGTAAACTCACATGGGCTGTGAATTTTCTGGTTGCTGTCTTCCTTTAATTACCAGTTGAGAAAAGAATCAACACCCGATTTTTAAAAAGTATACTTGGGTTTGTGATACTTTCATGGTATTTGCATTATTTAAACTAGTGAGTTGTTTTATCTTTCTTTAATGTTTCTTTTAGTTTTCAATTATTTTCCAAACTCAGAAATAAAGGCTTTATTATTAGTTATTTTCATTTAAATCTCTTCTTCTAAAAGTATTCTTAGAAATATTTTTAAGTTCGTAAGCAAATGTAGCACATAGTATTGGGGTTGTGTGTGTTACTTACTACAAATACTGTGCTTTTCTTATGTGAAACTGCAAAAGCCCCTATCTTGTCAACTGAATGCTATTTCATTTGCTAAAGAGATCTCAGGTATTCAAAACAGTTATTTAATGTCTTGAATTATAAGATTCTAGTTGAATCTGTTTTGATTTGGTTTGAAGATATTTCTGTTTGTTAACAGGAATCAGAGCTACAGTTATTCCCCTAGGTCTCATCATTCTGTTGTTCCCTCATTCCCCTCATAGCTGAGAGCAAGAGCTTTCCTGGTTTGGGCCATTCTGGCACTGTCACTGTTACTGCAACTCTGGCCTTCCCAGTCTGTATGTTTTACATTCTTAGAAGCTGTCCTGCTTGCATCTTGGCAGGAAAAATAAGTTATTAGATTGAGTGGCTGTTAGTCCATGGCATACGATTATAAGAAAATTCACGATTTTATACATTACATACTTCAGTAAAGCTGAAATAAAAAATTCATTTTCTTTTTATATGAGGTGACACATGAAGTGTGTGAAACATTAATAGATTTTCATAGTCTATCCAAAAGGATAGAAATAAAAGAAGATGAAGTTCACTTGTTGAATAGAATGTTATATACATTTTTCTTATTCTTTTAGTCAAAAACATTTTTTCTTACTTCCTTTGGGTTAGCAATTTTGAATGCTAAATATAAGTTGTTGACTAAGAAATCGGTTTTCCCCCAAAACATTCTTAAAACATTTTGGTTAGTGATCCAACAAATAGTTATTGCTTGATTATTGGGTGCCTCGTACCGTTTTAGGAACTAAAGATAGAGCAATGAATAAGACTTGCTGTCATGGAACTCTTTATACAAGTGGAGTTTGGTGGTGGTAGAGAGATGGTAAATAAGTGAGCAAGATAATTTCAGAGGTTACAAATGCCATGAAGAAGCTTTAGATTGAGTGTTGAGGGAAGACTCAGCTGTTAATACTTATTTTGAGACCTGAATGACAAAAAGCTAGATGTGATGATCTGCAGGAAGAGTGAACCAGGCAGCAGGCCCAGTTAGTACAAAAGCCCTTAAGTGAGAAGCCCCACGGTATAGTTGAGAAAGCCATCCTGATAAGCTGAGAGACTGGTAAATGGGGTTGCCTGGAGACAAATCAACATAGGTCTTTGGTGAAGCACTTGGATTTTGTTCTTATACATACAAAAGGAAGACACAGGATATCACTACATACTTACCTTTATGGATAAATAACGTGTAACTTTTGAATTTAAAGTTGGTGTTACTGGTGATACTGGCTTAAATCAGTAGGGTAACTAGTAGTTTCTCTAGACATAGGAAATCACTAACATGATATATAAATTATGTTTCTCTCAGTGATCTGCAGAGAAAGGAATTAATTATTCTCAGTATTGTAAAAAGCCTAATGAAAATTGTATATGTTCTCACAATAGATTTAAACAGGTAAAATACTATATATCTTTGCTTTGACCAATAATTATATCAACTCAGATCTTTGTGGCTAATTATCACAAATCATTATCATATATTGTGATTTGCAAGCTATTAATGAAATAAGACATCACACTGGTACCTCAAGAACCTAACATTGAGTTTCATTAATATCTATGTCTTTGACAGTTTTGAGACTTCTGATTAGCTCTTCTTATCCAGTTAATTAAATGTCAGTGCAACTAATAGACAAAAGTCTATAAAGATGTGGAATCTGTGGAGAAAAGAGATTTTTCATAGTAAGGTTGAAAACCACTGATCAGTGTCCTAATCTGTAGAGGGACCTACAGAGAGAAGGGAAGTAATATTTTTTTGAAAATGAAGTTACTACATCTCATTTAATCTGTACAGCAAATCAGAAAAATAGATATTGTTCATTTTTTGCAGATGATAAAACTCAAAGTAATTATATAATTAAAAAAATTAACAAACTCTAATGGTAAAAGATAATGCTGACACCAAACTTCCAGAAGGGACTGCCGCATTACAAAGCACACAATAGGTGGTCAATAAATATTTGTATCTTGCTTATATCCAAACATGAATGAGTAGCTGAAATCCCTATATCCTTATAATCATTTCTTCAATGTAACACATCATTTTTCTTCTAAATGTGTCTAGAAAATTACTCAGAAATAATTGGCTTCACTTTTTTTCCCCTGTAAAATTCACCCCTCTACCACCCATGAGGTGTAAGTCATTTAAATCAATCACAGAGTACAAATCCTGAGGGAAATAAAAGACCACCAACTTGGAAAGTATAATTTTCAGTTAGATATTAGCTGACAGTTTGTAATGTTTTTAGATTTTTAAACAGTCGAGATACCATCTCTTGTATTCACATTCAAGATACCATCTTTTGGTTCTGTGTCTCTTAATTTTTTTTTAACTTAAAAATTTATAATGGTTTTCTGTACTGAGGTGGTGGAAAAACAGTAGTGAAAATGTTTATGTAGCCAACATAAGTTGTCCACCTAATCTCGGACTGTTTCAGTGATGTGGGAGGGCATACTTAGGCAGTATGAGATCTCTGAATTACTTATTTATAAAGGTTCTTCTAATCCTTCAAATGAATTAATATCCTAATAAATTTAAGTTTAGAGTTCTTTCAAATGCATACCTAATAAGAATGGATGCCTAAGGGTTGAAAGCAGATGCAGGAAATCTAAAGAGTAAAAGAAGCTATTTTAGTGGAAGGTTTCAAAAGGGAAAGGATTATGATACAAAATTAACTGTAGGAGAATGGGTAATACATGGCAGTTGCTATATAGACTGGAAAAGAAACTTATTTTCACAAAAACAAATGAAATTGATGAAGTATGGGCTATGAGATAAATTAATGTTGAACAAGTGAAAAGAACACTTGGGTCAGGTATGGTGGCCTACAGGACCTTCAGAGAGTATATGATGAATCTTATCATGTGTGGCAGTATCATTATTTCATGGAATATGGATTCTGTCTGTTGGTTTGGGTTGGGAGTACAGTACAGTAAATCTAAATAGAATGAACAGGGTTGTTTTTGTGAAGAAGGAACATATTTTAAAATATGTTTCCAGTTGTCTGAGACTAAGGTTGTGAAAGGTGTATAAAAGGTAAGTTTGTATGATATTTTGGTTCTTGGTATCCTTGAAATGCTTTTTGTTATTTTGGAATTGTTTTTGCTAGATTCCTATATGACAACTTTTAGACTGCTTTACTGTACATTCTGCTGCTCTTTAATCCAGTCATATAGTTGGTTTAGTAAGGGTATACATGACTCCTGGACTGACATTTTCATGCTTTAGGAAATTGTTTTGCGTATAAAGTCAAGTAACAGATCTATAGATGTGTATATCTGAAAATTATGGGTGAAACATTTATTAATTTAATTATTTGAGAATATCAGATTAAGAAAAACGATGGGCAAATGAGCTTAGAAAGTGAATCTTATGTCTCAGACCCACCTTTGTTTAGAATTTCAGATGGTAGGTTATTTTGATGGTGTCTCTTTTACATTCAAATGGTAAGGTTGAAATTTGAGTAACTCAAAATTGGTCAAATAGTATTCTCTTTTAGAAAACATTTTGTGTCTTTTGAGTAGAGTTTCATATTTAGGACAAATGCCATTGTAAAACATCCCTTTGAATTTTAAATAAATATACATTGACTTCTTATAGTACTCCAGTGTCATAATTTTCACACTGGCATATGACAGCATTATAATTGTAAGAACCAACCAAATCTGCAAGTGAAACCATGAGTAGAGGGGTTTTAGATGATGTATTCATTCTGCTATTCCCATTATGCTTTAGACTTGGACTACTGTCGTCAGCAGAACAAGCTTGAGATTGTGTCACTACTCAGTACCATCTGCTTGCATGGGTATGTAAGCAATAGGCCTTCAACACTGGATATAAAGAATCGTCGCTTTGTCGTTGTGTTTTTAGCTGGCTCTGCTTAGGTTCCATGTACTGGGTTTTGTTCTTTTGTAGCCATAACACTTCCATAACCATGTTTTTGATGTTTTGATGTGCTGAAGATGGATGTGTGAAGTTTTTCAGTAACGAAAAGAAAATGCTTATTTTAATCAGTGAAGTTTAAAAATGATTTTTTAAAAATAATCAAATACTTGGAAGAGAGAGAGCTTTCTATCAAGGACTAGTCATTTCCTCTCCACCACAGTTAATTTTCTCAGTATAACAAACTACTTTTTAAGTCCAGTAAGCCCAAATGTTTTGTAGAAAATCAATCATAACTGTATTTGTCTGTACTATTTTTAAGAAGTGCTGTATTGTTAAGAGAGAAATAAACATTACTAATGTTTATATAATATCACTTCTTAGTTTTACAGAATGCTTATTCATATATAGGCTAAAAGGAAATACCGAAAGACTAAAGTTGTTACCTTGAATTTGGGATTATAGGTGATCTTTATTTTCTGAATTTTTATATATCATTCATATATTTTATAATTTAAATGAATTCATTATAAATGTGAAATGAAATTTTTATTTTTTTTATAATTTTTTTTTTTAAAGATTTATTTATTTGACAGAGAGAAATCACAAGTAGACAGAGAGGCAGCCAGAGAGAGAGAGAGAGGGAAGCAAGCTCCCCGCTGAGCAGAGAGCCCGATGCGGGACTCGATCCCAGGACCCTGAGATCATGACCTGAGCCGAAGGCAGCGGCCTAATCCACTGAGCCACCCTGGCGCCCCGAAATTTAATGAAATTTTTAAAGATGAAGAGTCTTAAGGGATAAAATTAGTTTAAAGGCTTTACAAATAAATTAATAAACAGGATGCATTCTGAGATGGAATTGTGTATAATGATAAAATCTGTACTTTAAAACAAGCAAAATTAAGTTGTCATTTTTTTGGGTGTAAGGAGTAAGAAAAAAAAACTGGAAAAGCATTGTACTATTTGATATGATGACTTAGAAAATTTTTGTTCCATTCTTCTAACTCAGGTTTGCTTCAGTTACATTCATTTTTATGCTCTTTTATGGATAGTTATTTAATTATAAGGTTTTAATTTGTTCATACAGATGATGTGCCAAATCTCACAGAATATTTGGCAAAACACTCAGTGAAAGATAGCCATAGTACCTACTAGTTCCTACTCTTATTTCTCAGTCTTTTCATCTGTAAAATGGAAAAAGAACAGTACCTATTTCTTAGACATATTTGAGGACTAAATAAGTGTATGTGGCATACAAAAAGTGCTTAAATATTATTGCTTCCACTATCAGGATTATTACCACCACCAAAAGGTGGCATTGATGTCCAGAAGAATTTGGAGAAGATTGCTATGGCCTGGAGCAGTATCTGACACTTTGTATCCCCTGCTTTGACTATATTCTCTGTGTATTCTCCTTTCCTTAAATAGAACTATTAGCTATGCACTTAGGTAGTTTCATTATTTATGTATGCAATAAATCTTGGTATTGGTGGCTTAATGTTTTAAGCCATAGTATTTAACATGGGAGATGTTTAATTTGGTCCCGACAAAATTTTGAATTCTGGGTATTTCAAGGCTGATGTGCCAACAAAGTATATTAACTAGAGAATTGAGTGTAGCTGACTGCATCCTAGTTATTATTATCCAACAGTGACTTTTGTTCCTTATTGGTTTAATTTGCATCATAAGATTAGAAACCGTTTCTTTGTGACTGATGGTGCCTTGAGAAAGCCAGTGGTTAATGCTGGTTTTTGCAGATTTAACTAAAGTGAGTTTATTTTAGTGGCAAAATTTACAAATACTACTTTTTTCTTTTATATTCTTCACAGTGCTTTGTACCCAGTAGAGACAGTGAGTAATAGGGTGTTTGATAGTTTGTGAAGAAATGTGAATCTTCCAAGTTCCTTATAGGAAAAGAGTTTAGTAGGGTTTCCTAGATTTCCAGGCTCTTAGTTTATTTTAATTTTATCACTTCAGTACATAATTTTAAAAATCCCTTAGGCCAAGTTAAAACGTATCGGTATTACATATTTCCATGGGAGCAGTATGATGATACAAGTATGCCTCATTGGATAAAAGCCACTAGCTCCATTCATAGAAATTTTGATTTTATTAGGTCTGTAGTAATGTAGATTACTTTTTAGTAAAGGTAGTTTACTTGTCAGTTGATTTAGTTTACTGCAGAATCTGTAGTTTACTTCTCCAAGTGATCCCAGATGATTCTGATGCAGTACGTTCTCATTTTCTTTATATTTTCATTTTAGTATTATATTTAACAAATAGTCTGCATTGTGTTTTTAAAGATTTAAAGGACTATAGAATAAATTTGATATTTAAAAATGAAAATTAATGCTGTGTCTTAACTTTCATTGTATATTCCTTTATAATTAGTTCATTGTATATATATAACTATCCAAACTCACATAATACTGGGACACCTGGGTGACTCAGTTGGTTAAGCACCTGCCTTCAGCTCAGGGCTTGATCCGGAGTCCCATATATGGCTCCTTGCTCAGCAGGGAGCCTACTTCTACCTCTGCCTGCCACTCCTCCATTATTGTGCTCCCATGTCCCCTGCTGCTGTGCTTGCTCGCGCTCTTGCTCTCTTTCTCTCTCTTTTGCTCTCTCTCTGACAAATAAATAGAATCTTAAAAAAAAAAACTCAAGTAATATCAAGTTCATTGTAGAAAAATTGAGAGTACTAATGAAGAAGTGTTTGTCAAACTTTTAGCATTATTGCCTGCTTACCCTGCCCCAGTCTTTAGCAATTTTTTCTTAATTGTACCCCTGTGAAATTTTAATAGCACAGATATACTCTATGTTTAGGCATTGTTTGTTAATTTGTGCTTTATATGCTAAGAGTTTTCATTTTCTTTTTTTCTTTCTTTCTTCTTCTTCTTTTTTTTTTGCCCCTCAGCCAATTTTCACCCGCATGGGGGTAACATTGCCCTGATGAGAATATATGCAATAAGCTTAAAAAAATTCTTTTTACCCCTTAGCCTATTAATATTTTGGTATACAACCTTCACAGGGGTTTTCAATGCATACTTATTTTTTCTTTTAAAAAATGAGATCAGATGCATAATATTTCATCTCCCTTTGAAAAAATATATTGTGAATTTTTTGTGAAAATGAGCATACTTTAATAATATTTAAAGATAATTATCAGTACGTCTCCCATTACATGAATTTGCCATCATTTCTTTAAGTGATTACTTGTACTTTTAAGGATTTTTTTTTTTTAAATTACCAAAGCTCTGATCTATCATTGCAGTTGAATTGTTCCATGCATTCTCAGTTATTTCCTTAGGATAAATTGCAAGTAGTAGAATTATATTATTCTGTACATTTAAATATTTTTTGGTATGTATAGCTTAGAGTATGAAAGCCCCTTTTCCAAGGACAACCACCATTAATGATGTTTAGTAATTTATCCATTCTTCTATTGAAAGACCTTTTGTTTCCTGGTTTTTGGTTTTTTGCTTTTGGCATACATCTTTGTTTGCTTGTATTTTTCTGTATCGTAAATTTCCGTTTGTGTGAGAATTGTTGGGGTCATTTAAGAATTGGAATAGTAGGGCACCTGGTGGCTCATTTGGTTGGGCAACTGCCTTCAGCTCAGGTCATGATCCTGGAGTCCTGGGATCGAGTCCCGCATCGGGCTCCCTCGTACATGGGGAGTCTGGATTTTCCTCTGACCTTCTCCCCTCATGCTCTCACTCACTCACTCTCAAATAAATAAATAATATCTTTAAAAGAAAATAAAATTAAAAAAAGAATTGGAATACTTTACATGCTTTTTTTTTTTTTTTAAGGCTTTCCCTATTTGCCTATTCTGATGTTGCTACTATATTTTGGTTACTGTAACTTTGTACTGTTGTGCTTTTATATCTGGAAATATAAAATGTTCCATTAAGTAAGTAAGTGTGTCTGTATATTTTTCCGATTACAAGTTACAGTTAAGTTTGGCTGGTTTTTTTTTTTTTTTCTTTGTTTTTTAGAAGACAAGCATAGGTATTTTAACTAGACTAGAATAATACAGATTTTTGAGGAGTTACAATTTTAGGCTTGAGAACTTTTAGTGCCTAGGAGTGATTCAGAACTCTAAAAGCACTTCACAGTTGCAAAGTAAAGAAAAAAGCTATTGGGCTGTGAGCTTTCTGGAATATTTGGAACCACAACATTTCTGTCAAGTATGCCTTTTAATCTTTGGTTTATTGATTGCAGTATCTTGGACCTACACTCTGTTTGCAATCTAACTTTTTGTCCTTTTAAAACATATTCTCCTTCTCTTTTTACGTTTCTGGTAAGTACTTATTTTAGGTATGCTCTACTATGTTGTTTCTGCTTGTTTTTATAGAATTCCTTTATATATTGTCTTTAGAGTTATTTATACATTTTTCTGAGTCTTAGAATCTCATAAAGTTCAAAATATATCAGAATAGTTATTATATTAGGCAATATCTGTGAATTAGCACCTGATTTTTACAGAATCTTAATCTAGTGTTTTTGCTAGATTGAAGCAGGTTTCCTTATGGAAAACCATTAAACATTGCAAAAGAATTGTGCTTTGGTTTTCAAAGTAGAAATATTTTTGTTTTTTAAAAATAGAGCTAATTTTGGGATGCCTGGAAGGTTCAGTTAGTTAAGTGTCTGCCTTCGGCTCAGGTCATGATCCCAGGATCCTGGGAACCAATCCCTCATTGGGCTCCTTTCTTGGCGGGGAGCCTGTTTCTCCCTCTGCCTGCTGTTCCCTCTGTTTGTGCCCTCTTTCTCTCACAAATAAATAAACTCTTAAAAAAAAAAAATAGGGCTAGCTTTTCTTAGGTAGTTTCACCTTTAAATTTAAGTGCTCACACCATTACTAAAAATCTTTAAATGTTGATTCTGACCCTACTATAATTATATGAGCTAGTTTTCTTTTTTAAGACACACTCTTGAGTGAGACTTTCAAATGCTCTAAGTGTTCTGGAAGAGTTTATTTACCTTTGTAATGAAAAATCCCTCCTGAGAGTACTACACTCACCACTAGGGTGAAGGCTAATCATAATAAATATAATAAATGGTACTCTACCTAGGCAGTTCAAACAGGTCTGTTTTCTAGGAGTAGCCTCTCTTGGAGTTGAGTAGTCCCCACAGTTAACTTAGGCTCATTGCAGAGGTTCCCTGTGCTTTGGGTCGTGGTTTTTTCTTTAGTGATTTGAAAAACCATTTGCTTTCCCTCATGGTAATATTCTTTTTTTTTCTTTGGATGGTATGTTTTGAAAAATTAGCATCTCAAATGTGATTTTATCTGTTGAGGCTTACCATTTAACCAGGTTGGAAATTTTATTCTGTGGTACAGAATTTAAACACTTTCTGAATATACACGAAACTGTGTTCTTTACTCAGAATCACAGCAGCAAACACATGACAACATGTGTTTGAGCATTAACTCATTATGACTTTAGACCTTTGGTCAAGCTGTATAATGGCTTGGGTACTGCCTTACCACCCACCCTGCCTACTGCTTTGTTTTCTGAACCCTGAAGCCATATGAAAAACTTAGAATTAATTTAAATGTATAGTCCTTCTAAGGAGGATATTTTGTTTTAATTAAATGTTATATGAGATTACTATAAATGATTGTAAAAATTAGAGTGTGATAGACTTTTGTGTTTGTACAACTTCAAAATATTTTCATTTTATTCTTATTTAAACTATTTTCTCCTCACACTAAGTATTGTGATAAATTAGTACCAGTAAGACTTTAATTAGTAATAACCATCTGGTGGAAAAGATTTGTCAATAGATTTGTCAGGATATAGATCTCCACTGAAGAGAGAAGTAGGGAGATTCTAGTTTTGTGCCCTGACAGAAAGTAAACTGCTTTTCAGGAAAGGATTAAGTAATTTTTACTAGTTTTTTTATATAATTATTTTTCTATTCAAAATATAATTAAAGTAATCCTTGAATATCTTTCTAATCATGCTGTTTTTAAAAAACTCATTGTTTGGGGGTGCCTGGGTGGCTCAGTGGGTTGAAGCCTCTGCCTTCAGCTTGGGTCATGATCCCAGCGTACTGGAATCAAGCCCCCCGTCAGGCTCTCTGCTAAGGAGGGAACCTGCTTTCTCCCCCCCCCCCCCTCTCTGCCTACTTGTGATCTCTGTCAAATAAACAAATAAAATCTTTAAAAAAAAAAAA
Organism: Mustela nivalis; assembly: GCF_964662115.1. Taxonomy (NCBI): domain Eukaryota; kingdom Metazoa; phylum Chordata; class Mammalia; order Carnivora; family Mustelidae; genus Mustela; species Mustela nivalis. Next base: position 103,771,321 of record NC_139029.1, on the reverse strand, counting down.
AAAAAGAACTCCTTGTTTTTAACTAAACAAGTAATACATTATAAAAAGAAATAACAGGTCACATAAAAAAGTACAGCTCAAGTAAAAAATATAGATGAGGCAAAAATAATAGTTACCAGTTCGCTAAAATTCCTGTGTAAACATGTTCATGTATGAATATTGTTTTGTTTTCCTATCTGCTTTTTTTTTTTTAATTTTCAGATAGAGAGGTGAAACATGAAGACTAGAAATGTTCTTTACCATGATGCTGTGATACTAAATAAAAATTCCATTCTTCAGAGACAGGTTTTGTCAAGTTCCCCATCTCTGCCCTTGCTCTTCCCCTCACCTAGATTCTTTTTTCATCATCACTCTTCTTCTTGAAAGGAGGGTGGTATACTGATGTGGTTTGTCTCCATTCTGGCTGGGCTGTGCATTAAAATTAAAAGAGGAGCTTTGAGAAATAACCACATCCTGACTCCACTATGCAAAGATTCTTATTTAATTGGTCATGATGAGGCAAGACGTGTGGGAGGAGAATGTGTTTTATCTTAGTCTGCATATGGAAGCTTGCTGGAGTTTTTGAGTTCCAGTTTGGGAGCGGGGAAAGCAATGATTGAGTCCAAGGAGTGTCCTCCTCAGTTTCCTGTCTTTAAGAAGGGTGATAGGCATTGATCTTTATAATCCCTAAGTTCTCAGAGGAATGCACTGCCCAAACTTCTTCACTTATTCCAGTACTGGTTCATCTACAGTTTGTAATACTTGAATTCTAAGGAAAATCAACTCATTAATGCAGCGAAGATGAGGTAGACAAGGTTAGTGGTGAAGCAGTGTAGTGTTGTGGGTAAGTGCACAGATGATAGAGTTTTAATCCCGGTTCTGTAATTTGTATCTGCTGAGCTTAGGCGAGTTTGTTTTAGCCTCTCTGACTCATCGATAAAATGGGAATAGTTTATACCTCATAGGGATATTGTGAATATTAGAAATATTAATATATAAAGTACTTAAAACAGTATTTTATATGGTAACTACTCAATTAATAGTACAATTAATGTATTCCTTTTCTTGTGTCTTCTTTTCTAACAAGGTTACCCGTTTCTTGCCCACTCCTGGAGATAAATTAATGCTTTCTTTAGTAAACTAGAGCAGGGGTCAGCAAATTTTTTTCTGTAAAGGGCCAGATAAGAAATGTTTTTGGTTTGTAGGGCCATATGGTCTCTGTTGCAGTACTGCAGGGCAAAAGCAGCCCATTGACCATGTGTAAACAAACGAGCAGGGCTGTGTCTACTTTATTTAGGGACACTAAAGTTTGCATTTCATCTAATTTTCACATGTCATGAAGTACTGATTTTCTTTTGATTTAAAGAAAAGACATTTAAGATCGTAAAAACCGTTTTTAGTATACAGGTCACACAGAAATAGGCAGTGGGCCCTTTTTGGCATATAGGTCATAGTTTGCTGATTCCTGAACTAGAGTAAAGGAATCCACACATTCTGACTATTTTAGACACCCTTTCTTTCTTAAGCATGCCTTCATTCTTTAATTTCCTTGTACTAGGAGTCTAGAAAATTATTTTTATTGCCATCAGGTTTAGAATTGAAAAATTCTATTTTGAGCTCTGATCTTAAACGATAAGTACATGTGTGAAGGGGGGACCTCTTTGTGAGCTTTCCTCTCCTCAGTGACACATATAATAGTACTTAGGGTTCTTGGGTTGCAGACAACAGAAACAGATTTTGTATTGTTCTCAGCACCATAGTAGGTGTTTATATTAGGGTTCTCCAAAGAAACAGATCAGTAGGATACATACACACACAACTAGTGTACATACACAATTTGTATGTATGTGTGTATAGTGAGAGATTTATTTCAAGAAATTGGCTTAAATTGTTTTGGGGCCTACCAAGTCCAAAATTGATAGGGCAGGGCTGCTGGAAACTCTCTGGCAGCCTTGTGTAGAGTTTCTTCTTCATGAAACCTCAGTTTGGCCCTTAAGGGCCTTCAGCTGATTGGATGGAGCCTCCCCCACATTATTGATAATCTCCTTCACTTAAAGTGGACTGATGATAAGTGTTAACCACATTTACATAATACCTTCATAGCAACACCTAGATTTTTGTGTTTGAATAACTGGGTACTACTATATCCTAGCCAAGTGACATACAACTAACCATCACATAGTTCAATAAATATTTTTCCATTAAAAGGTTGAACAAATGGCTAAGATGGTTAATTGAAGCAGAAGAAGACAGTATTTGAAGGATGTTGAATAACAGAATTTAAGAAGTAAGCATTCAGGGGCACCTGGGTGGCTCAGTGGGTTAAAGCCTCTGCCTTCCGCTCAGGTCATGATCCCAGGGTCCTGGGATCAAGCCCTGCATCCCTCTCTCTGCTCAGCAGGGAGGCTGCTTCCCCCTCTCTCTGTGCCTGCCTCTCTGCCTACTTGTGATCTCTGTCAAATAAATAAACAAAATCTTTAAAAAAAAAAAAAAAAAAAGGAAATAAGTATTCAGGCCGAAGGAAGCCCCAGGAAGCACTGGGAGAGTTTAAAGGGGTTGAGACCTAGGTAGCAGGAATAGACAGTGTCTTTAGTTTAGCACAGTCAGAATGAATCTGCACTAACCATTTCCCATCCTCATGTCGTTCTGCTCAAGATTCAGCTTCTTAAGAGATTCTGCCTGATTGGCCTGTCTTGAGTTTGGGTAAGAGATCTTCTTTGCCCAGTAGACGGTGGGACATCTTGATTGACATTTCCACCAAAACTACAGTGAAGGGATGAGGTTATTTCCCAACAGAGAGTCAGGATGCTGTTAACAAAAGGAGGAGGAAGGGATACTAGACTAATGCAAAAATACCAGATGTCTACTTCACCAATTCTTTATATCTGCCCACATAGAAGGACAGCTGGTAAGGCTGGCACGGACTGGGGCCAGATCATGGAAAACTTTATAGGCCTTAGGAATCCACTTGGGCCTTAATCCTGTAGAAGAAGGAACTTTTCTGGAGTCTCTACTCTAGAGAGAATTTGAAATTTTGGGGCCAAATTTTGGACCATCTTCCTTTCTTCAGAAAATTATACTTAGGACCTAAGAAAGGTTTGTTTTTTGAGCACCTGGGTGGCTCAGTTGGTTAAGCATCTGACTCTTGATTTCAGCTCTGATGATGAACTCAGGGTTGTAAGATGGAGCCCCACATTGGGCTATGTGCTCGGTGTGGAACCTGCTCAAGATTTTCTCTCTCCCTCTGTCTCACCCCTCCCCGCCCCTTGCACTTGTTCTCTCTCTCTAAGAAAAGGTTGGGGGGGGGTTGTTTTTGTTTTTTGTTTTGCATAGCATTTCAAAAGATTCTCCTACTGTGGTTGGTGGGAAGAAGGGCCAGTCTCTTAACCTGAATGGTTAAGAACTAATAGGGAGAGGGTGGTATATACTGCATAAGGATTTTAGGCATGGGAAGCACAGTAGAGTTGCATTTTAAATAAATCATACAGGCTTGAATTGGAGGGTGGATTCGAGGGGTATAAGGCTGGGTGGAGGCTGAAAAGCAATCAGAAAATTACCTTTCTTCCCTCAGCTACCAGTAGTTGCAATTTTTTCTATTCTCCTTAATCTCTGATTGCTCATGGAAAGATTTGGTTAAGGGATGTTGAGGGCTTCAATTAATAAAGACATAATGGGGATGAAAGGGAAACAATTTTAAGAAATATTTAGGAGATAAAATTTGCAGGACTTAGCTATTGATCATATTTGGGGAACAGATTGTCTGTGGCCATGTATGTTTCTAGCTTGCATGACAGAAAATTGCTGAGAGAATTAGTAGAAAGCAGATAGAGGGATTGACCTTAAATGTGAGGAGGGGCTTTATCCCCTGAATGGGACTTGAGGAAAAAAGATGACTGTGGAACCAAAAAAGACCTCGAATGGCCAAAGGAATATTGAAAAAGAAAGCCAAAGTTGGTGGCATCACAATTCCGGACTTCAAGCTCTATTACAAAGCTGTCATCATCAAGACAGCATGGTACTGGCCCAAAAACAGACACATAGGTCAATGGAACAGAATAGAGAACCCAGAAATAGACCCTCAACTCTATGGTCAACTAATCTTCGACAAAGCAGGAAAGAATGTCCAATGGAAAAAAGACAGCCTCTTCAACAAATGGTGTTGGGAAAATTGGACAGCCACATGCAGAAAAATGAAATTGGACCATTTCCTTACACCACACACAAAAATAGACTCAAAATGGATGAAGGACCTCACTGTGAGAAAGGAATCCATCAAAATCCTTGAGGAGAACACAGGCAGCAACCTTTTCGACCTCAGCTGCACCAACATCTTCCTAGGAACATCGCCAAAGGCAAGGGAAGCAAGGGCAAAAATGAACTATTGGGATTTTATCAAGATCAAAAGCTTTTGCACAGCAAAGGAAACAGTTAACAAAACCAAAAGACAACTGACAGAATGGGAGAAGATATTTGCAAACAACATATCAGATAAAGGGCTAGTGTCCAAAATCTATAAAGAACTTAGCAAACTCAACACCCAAGGAACAAATAATCCAATCAAGAAATGGGCAGAAGACACGAACAGACATTTCTGCAAAGAAGACATCCAGATGGCCAACAGACACATGAAAAAGTGCTCCACATCACTCGGCATCAGGGAAATACAAATCAAAACCACAATGAGATATCACCTCACACCAGTCAGAATGGCTAAAATGAACAAGTCAGGAAATGACAGATGCTGGTGAGGATGTGGAGAAAAAGGAACCCTCCTGCACTGTTGGTGGGAATGCAAGCTTGTGCTATCACTCTGGAAAACAACATGGAGGTTCCTCAAAATGTTCAAAATAGAACTACCCTATGACCCAGCAATTGCACTACTGAGTATTTACCCTAAAGATACAAACGTAGTGATCCGAAGGGGCATGTGCACCCAAATGTTTATAGCAGCAGTATCTACAATAGCCAAACTATGGAAAGAACCTAGATATCCATCAACAGATGAATGGATCAAGAAGATGTGGTATATATACACAATGGAATACTATGCAGCCATCAAAAGAAATGAAATCTTGCCATTTGTAGCGACGTGGATGGAACTAGAGGGTATCATGCTTAGCGAAATAAGTCGCGGAGAAAGACAACTATCATATGATCTCCCTGATATGAGGAAGTGGAGATGCAACATGGGGGGTTAAGGGGGTAGGAGAAGAATGAATGAGACAAGATGGGTTTGGGAGGGAGACAAACCATAAGTGACTCTTAATCTCACAAAACAAACTGAGGGTTGTTGGGGGGAAGGGGTTTGGGAGAGGGGGTGGTGTTATGGACATTGGGGAGGGTATGTGCTATGGTGAGTGCTGTGAAGTGTGTAAACCTGGCAATTCACAGACCTGTACCCCTGGGGATAAAAATACATTATATGTTTATTTAAAAGAAAAAGATGTAATGACTGGACTTGATAAGTTTACCATTGAGGTGGAGGGAATGAGGGAGGAAGTAAAGCAATGATTGGTAAAAACATGATGTGCAGTACCGAAGGTCCAAGTGAGATTTCAGACCAGGAGTTTGTGGTAGTGACTTGAGTTACATAGTGGTCTTTTCTCCAGCAATAAAGAGAGCCTTTTAAGATCCATTCGTGGTTGGGGCACATGGGTGGCTCAGTCGATGAAGCATCTGACTCTTGATTTCGTCTCAGGTCATAATCAGGGTCTGAGATTGATCCCTGCATCAGGCTCTGTGCTTAGTGGGAGAGATGAAACTGAAACACAGAGAGGTTAAGACATTGCCTGGGATTACAGAGCAAGTTAGTAATGGAGCTGGATTTCAGACTCAAAATTTAGTTTCCAAAGTCTATGCTTAGCTAGTAAGGTACACTGATGCTCACTCTTAGAATCCAGGTTTGGGAGAAGAGAGATGATAGGCAGGAAGATGGTAAAGGGATCAGTGTCTGAAATTTTAGTGCAGCAGAAAACTTGTGCTTAGGGTTTTCCTCAGATTACGGATACAAACACACACCATTTATACTAGGCCAGGTATTGCAAAAAAGGAAATTAATTTAGACATTTACTAGTAATTCTTAATGATCAGGAGCCTTTTTCATGAATTATATTTGGACCGCACAGTTCTTTGCTTCGTTTTTACGTGCTGATAGTAAGATATTCTTGTAAAAGTAAACCTCTCTGTTGCCTTTTGTATGCTTCATCACCCCAGTTTTGACAGAACCTTAGTAAATGACCAGATTTTTTTCAACTCTTTCTCTTTGCTCTCATAACATTAATTTGGCAGGCTTTTTCAGTTTAGTGTATTTATATCCACTGTACTGCTGCTTAGGTAGGGGAGCCCTGCCAGTTAAAGCTAGAGATGTTTTGTTCTAATTTGGAGAGACAGCATGTGTCTCTCTATCTTTAAGTTCTCCATCAGATTTCCTTATCTTTCCTTTTTTTCCCCTCTTTTAACTTGGTACCCAGTTTGTAAATACAGTTCTGCAAATGCAGACTAAAGGAATAAAAAATGAATGCATTCCTCAGAGGGGAGTACATTTTCAACATAGAACTAGTTTCCTTTTTCAAAAAATGTTTGGCTTTTTCCAATGGTGTTGTTACCTAAAAGCGATATAAGTAAGTGATAAATTAATCAAATTAACACTTTGAGGAAAGACATAATATTTTTATCTTACAAAATATGAGCAACTGGTTTTATTTTCCTTTATCTCTCACTGCCTTATATTCTTAGTAGATCAACATAATGGGTATTTGTGGCATTAGGGACCTCTGTAATGCTGTTGTTTTTTTCCCCTGTGTTAATCTAGATACCGAGTTAAATTTGATGTTTGGTGCTTGGTATGCTTTACAGATTGATTTGGGCTAATAATTTCAATTATTTGCTTCTAGCCAATGAAAGTCATTGTTAAAAACAGGACTAGATCTAGATGTTGAGATTTTAGCCTCTAGAAAATTTAATCATATATGGTTAATTGTAGTATTGGCCTTTGAACCCTGACCCTCAAGGCTTTAGTAATCAAGTATTTCCTGTAGTCAGGTGGCTTACAATTTGACTGTAAATACTTTTTCCCATTTAACAAGCTTAGTTCAAATCTAGGCCTCAAAGTAAACTCTTTATACTTACAGAGAATTGGGGGGGAATTTGGGGTGCCTGGGTGGCTCAGTTCGTTAAGTGTCTGCCTTCATTCAGCTCAGGTCATGAACCTAGGGTCCTGGGATCCAGCCCCACATCCAGTTCCCTGCTCAGTGGAGAGCCTGCTTCTCCCTTTCTCTCTCTGCCTGCCACTCTGCCTACTTGTGCGCACGCGCTCTCTCTCTCTCTCTCTCTGTCAAGTTAAATCAATCAATCAATCTTTATACTTACAGAGAATTTTGATAGTTATTATTAATTGGTATCTTTTAACTTATGTGAAGTTATTTAAATTGGTAAATTGTGATCAACAAAACTTTGTAGTAATTCATTTTTGTAGAATTTGAGGATTATGTGAGTCCAAAAGTATTAGACTGAAGGCACAGTGTTAAGAGTAGGTTAGTTCATAATTAATTTGTATGTAGCATTGTTCAGATTTCACAGTTTACATATGCTGTTATTTGATACTTTCATACATACCAAAGGATTGAGATACGTCTAGAAACTGAAAAATTTCTAATCAATGTGAATGTGTATGAAATGTGTATGAATGTTGTAGATAACCTATCAATCTTTTAGTTTGTACTATATTGAGAATTTATTCTTGAGTGAAAATAGCTGGTATACGGGACGCCTGGGTGGCTCAGTTGGTTAAGCAGCTGCCTTCGGCTCAGGTCATGATCCCAGCGTCCTGGGATCGAGTCCCACATCGGGCTCCTTGCTCGGCAGGGAGCCTGCTTCTCCCTCTGCCTCTGCCTGCCTCTGTCTGCCTGTGCTCGCTCGCTCTCTCTCCCTCTGTCTCTGGCAAATAAATAAATAAATTCAAAAAAAAAAAAATAGCTGGTATACTGGTTGTCAAGAATTCTACATAGAAATTCCTCTGTAATAATATTTTCAGGTGTTTTATAACAGAATTACTGCTCACCTGTGCTGTGTAATTTTTTTGTGGTATTTTGTGTATGTGGTTACTTGGAAATTTTATCATCTATCATGGAAATATTTCTTTTGTGACAATTTAAAGATTGCTCTCATAGCCCTACATTTTATTTTTGTATTTTTAATTATTTTATTAAATGTTGGGGGGAGTTGGGCAGTTCTTTTAATCTCCTTAAATGTTTCCAGGTTTGTGACCCTTGGTCACTGTCTTTTAACATTCTGATTTCAAATACAAGTTTTGGGATTATTTACCCCTTGTACGATGTTTTTTAGATAAAAGAAAGATACAGTTCATTCAGACAGGGATGCCTGGGTGGCTCAGTGGGTTGAGTCTCTGCCTTTGGCTGGGATCGTGATCTCAGGGTCCTGGGATCGAGCCCTGCATCGGGCCCTCTGCTCAGCAGGGAGCCTGCTCCCCACCCCCCTCTGCCTGCCTCTCTGCCTACTTGTGAGCTCTGTCTGTCAAATAAATAAATAAAATCTTTTAAAAAAACAACAATTCATTCAGACATAACTTTAAAAAATAGAATTAGATACTGTTATTGAGCAGGTATTTTGCAGGATTAATATTCTTTCTAGTTAGAATTTTCCTGGCAAAAATGTTGTAATTTTCAGAGTGGAAAGTATTTTAAAACATTGGTCAGAATTGCATGTTCAGTTGTAAATAGTGGTTTCTTAAAACATGCAGACTCATTAGGTACCAGACCTTACATTGATGTATACGTAAGTTAAAATGGGAGTAGGGAAAGAGGAGTTGGGATTTGTTGGTTATGCTGATGGAATGTAGGTGGACCTGGATGATGACAAGTATTTCCTGGTGATCCTTTCGGTTGACAAATAGTATTTGAAATACTGTTTTCTGAGGCAGGTAGTCTAGCACATTTCAGCCACAGTAACTTAGACTTACAGTCATTGGAATGGGTTTTCTTAAAAGAATGTAGCCACTGTGAGCAATGTAATCCATTCAACAAGGCTTAATTTTGAATTAAAAAAAAAAACTAAATAGTAGCCAATATTAAAATAAGTATATATAGAATTGTTATCTCAGCCCTTCATTCATCACCCTATTTTGTCTTATAGGCTTCTGGGCCATTAACTACTTTTAATCAGTTTTGTAGTAGTTGGACGAGGAAAGAAAATGGGATGAAACACATAGCTAGAAATTTTCTTTCTTTTTTATGTTGTTTTGCTTTTACTGTAGAAAATAAAATCTGATAAACAATTTAGGAAGAGAGCATAGAGTTTTGGTTAAGAATGTGGGCACTGGCATCATATTACCTGAATTCTGATTCCAGCAGTGCAAATTACTGTGCGCAATCTTTGATTAAGATATTTTTCTTAGCCTCATCTTCTTTAGCTGTAATGGGACAATTGTAACAATAGCCCTGCTTTATAGTCATGAAAATCAAATGGTATGGTCCATATGAAGCACTTAGCATTGAATATTAGATATTATCATTGTTTTATTATGCCTTTTTGTTGATCAAAACTTTACTATGGACTCTGACTTGATTTTTGAGGTTACTCTTTGATTCCCATTGAATTTTTACCAGGCAGTTTAGTGTTTAAAGGACTGTTTAGTACATTTCTCCTTTTAAATGGAATAAGCTAAAGATGCAAAAGATTGAATGTTGTCTTAGATTCCTAAGACCTGGAGAACCGGTCTGAATACTTTTATGCACTTGGTTAACCTTTATGCCATTCAGAATGTGAGACCAGTTTGTGCCAATTTCCATTCCTCTGTTAGTCTTAAAACACGAATCACCAAAATGTTCAATGATGTCATTAGGACCATTAGGAAAAATACCTGTTATAACTATGAAGATCCAGAGAACTCATATTCATACTTACCTTAATAATGAAAGCTTGGTTTTGGTTATTTCTTCTAACAGTCTATTAATAATGTTATTAGTAGAGTGATTTTTATAGACTTTCATAAACTTTGTCTCATTTGATCTTCACAATTTTGTGGAAAAGGTAGGACAAATGAAATCATTCCTACTTTTAAAGATGAGAAATCTGGACTTCAGAGAAGTTCAGTGACTTGCCCAGAGATAGTGATGTCTGCTGTCTCTTACATTAGTTTTCATTCTGCTGTATCAAAGAGTTTCTATGCAGAACCAATTCCTTCTATATGAGCAACCTATAATTTATAGAATGTAAAACTCGAATTGTTGAAATTACTGGATTTTCACATTTGCCAGAAGTATGTACCTTTTGTTTTGTTTTTTTGTTTTATCGGCTATATATCAAGTTAGAATAATAAATATCAAGTTCTGCCATAATTTACTATATATATATTTATTATATATAATTTACTATATATATATAAATTACTATAATTTTAATCTTATTTAAGCTGTAGGATTTAGAGATACTTGATGTGGAAGTATATCTTTAAACTGCATTTGGTGCTGGAAAGTTATTTTAATAAGTTAATTAACTCTCAATATAATTTTGATTCTGAGGGGATTGTGAAAGGTTTTTTTCCTCAGATTCTTAACAATATTCTTAGTCAAGTTGCCCAGTTTCAAAAGAAAAATGACTTTTTACTTTCAGCGATCATTTTAAGAACTAGTAGTACACTTTATATTGTGTAAATACCAATGGGGAGATGCATATTTCTTTTGACTGGGGACATTCTTTGAGAAGTTCAGCTAAAGTATTTTTAGATCCTCTGCTCTTGTATTCATGGGCTCTATGCACATCACTATGAAGGAGTGTGAAATAGTCCTTACCTTGCTTTAACAAAGTTGAAGCATTGATAGAGAAGGCAAAGCTAATTATGACACAAAGTAGAGGCCGCAATACTATAATATAAGGCCTGATTTTATATGGCAATTAAGCGAAGATGGTATTTGCTTTTGTTGTTTGAAGAAAACAAACGGGAGAATATGTAACATAGACCATATATGGTCTGCAAAGCAAAAAGATATTAACTGGCTCTTTACAGAAAAGGTTTGTTGACTGTGAATTAGAGGCATGTGTATCACATAAGATAAAGTATAGCTAGAAACATTAAGGAATGCAAGCCAAAAACACAATGAGATACCATTTCATACCCATTGGGATAGCTGTAATTAAAAAATGGACAGTAACAAGTGTTGACAAGGATGTGGAGAGATTGGAATTCTCATGCACTGCTGGTGGGAATGTAAAATGATAAAGCCACTGTAGAAAATAGTCTGGCAGTTCCTCAAAAAAGTTAAACATGGTTACCATATGACCCAGCAATTCCATTGTAGGTATAAACCCAAGAGAATTAGATAGAAACATGTGTTCCATTAAAAACTTGTTCATAATATTATTAGTCACAATAGTCAATGAGTCCATCAGCTGATAAATGAATAACCAATATGTGGTACAGCCATGCAATGGAATATTACTCATCCATAAAAAGAAATGAAGCACTAATACATGCTACAACATAGGTGGGCCTTGCATTATGTGTGAAAGAAGCCAGACACTAAGGACCACAAATTCTGTTATTCCATTTATAAAAATGTCTATCTAGAATAGGCAAGTCTATAGAGACAGAAAGTAGATTAGTGGTTGCCAGAGGCTGGGGAGGGGAAATTGGGAGTGACTAGTATTGGATGTAGGGTTTCTTTTTAGGGCAATGAAAATATTCTGGAATTAGTGGTGGTGATTGTACAGCTAGCTTTGTGAGTATAATATAAACCACTGGATTATACACTTTAAAATGATGAACTTTATGGAATGTGAATTATGTCTTAACAAAGAAAATGTAACCAGAGACTAAGTAGTTTTATAAAAGAAGTAATGAGAGGTCAGGTAAAGAAGGCATGCATTGATTGATACAGACTTATTTGGGGCTTGAAATGTACCTCAGAGGGCCTGGAGAATTTGGATAGAAAAAGAGGAAGTAGGTAGGTATAGCATTACAGATCTTAGGAGTGCGTATAAACTAAAATTTTGGCACTTCACAGGAGAGGAAGAAGTGGCAGGACTAAGGAAGAAAGACAAGCTGAATTTATTTCCATGAGATACCTAAACTGGCATATTTAACAGATTTGTCCTGCTAGGGAATCATGCTTTGCACTACCATTTTTATGGAATAAATTGTGTATTCTAGGCCAAAGCAGGAATTTTTTATTCCAGCCAGAAAGCAAGAGCCATGTACTTTTAACAGGTTATTGTAAGGAATTTAGTTCTCAGTATATGCTTTGAGGAATTTGCTACCATCTTTTTTCTTCTTTTTCAAGTTTTTACTTGAATTCCAATTAGCTAACATATAATGTAATATTAGTTTCAGATGTAGAAATCAGTGATTCATCACTTAAATATAACACCCAATACTCATCACAAATGCCCTCCTTAATACCCATCACCTGTTTAGCCTACCCCCCCCCTTAACCTCCCCTCCCGAAACATTCAGTTTGTTCTCTCTTGTTAAGACTCTGTTTTCTGATTTGCCCTCTTTTTTTCTTTTTTCCTTTATGTTCATCCTTTTTGTTTCTTAAATTCCACATAGGAGTGAAATCATATGGTATTTGTTTTTCTCTGTTGCCCTTTACATAATACTCTAGCTCTGTCCACGTCATTGCAAATGGCAAGATTTCATTCTTTTTGATGGCTGAGTAATATTCCTGTGTGTGTTTATACACACTACATCTTTACCCATCCTTCAGTGGATAAACATTTGGGCTCTTCATAGTTTTGGCTATTGTTGATAATGCTGCTATAAATATCAACATCAGGTGCATGTATCTCTTTGAATTAGTTTTATTTGTATCCTTGGGGTGAATGCCTAGTCATGCAATTGCTGGGTTGCAGGGTAGTTCTATTTTTAACTTTTTAAGGAAACACCATACTGTTTTCCAGAGTGGCCACACCAGTTTGCGTTCCTACCAACAGTGTAAAGAGGCTTCTCCTTTTTTGTTTTGTTTTGTATTTAACCAATTTTAAGTCATACAAGTATTTTCTGATTTTTTTTGTTGTTATTCAGAACAAAAATCCTTAATAATATGGTTCATTATACTTGCCACTGTACACTTTGTAAAGTTTTCTTGTATATTGCCTCATTTAATCCTCTCACTACACCTGTGAGATAGATGGTATTGTTCCCATTTTAAAGGTGCAAGAGGCCATATGATAAAGTGATTTGAGGTAGGATGGGGCCACTGGAGTCACAATGCCTAGGTGGGAATACTGGTTTTGCCATTTACTAATTATGTATGAGTTTTGAGTTACTCTAACCTCTGTAGGTTATAAGTTTTATGCAAAATGGTGATTATAATATCGTAAGTTGTATTTAAATAACTTATAGAAGTAAAACTCTTAGAATCATGCTTGCTTGATGCATAGAGTTAGCCCTCAGTGTTCTGCTATTATTTATAGATCATAAGAATTGAGTGAGACTAAAAGGTCCAAAGTCTTCCAGCTAATAAGCAGTAGAGCTAGCACTTAATTACAGGTATTCTTAATCCAAGTCTGTTTTGTTTTTTTTTAGTTGCTTTTACCAGATTTTATTATATACTTATTTATTAGCCATACATTTATAAACTTTCTAAAATTTCCGTTTCATGGAAACCAGACAATAAATGGAATATTAATAACACAGGAGATATTCTATCCTCTTTACAATAGAACTTTCATTCCTAAACCCAGTTTTTTGCTTTAATCCACTGATATCCAGTCCTTAGCTGTTATAAACCAAATTATGAACCTTGGAGGGAAATTGATAAAGCAAAATAATAGATTTGATCACAGTTAACAGTTAACTTGAATATGATAAAATGTACAATTAAAAACAAATAATACCAAGGAAAGATACCTGGGATAATCAAAAGGATGGCTGTCCTTAATAAATAAGCAGAAAAGACTGATTGATAAGAAAAACAACTTTTTTTAAAGACGAGTGAGAAAAGAGTAGGCAGTTTGCAAAAGAGAAAAGATATGACTGATAAATACCTGAGAAACAGTTTAACTTCACAAGTTAGTCAGAGAAATTTAAGTTTAGAATAATACAGTTTTGATGATACAATTAAACCAAGGATATTTAAGTTATGATTTAAAAAATTTAAGTTGAGGGGCGCCTGGGTGGCTCAGTGGGTTAAAGCCTCTGCCTTCGACTCAGGTCATGATCCCAGGGTCCTGGAATCGAGTCCCGCATCGGGCTCCCTGCTCAGCAGGGAGCCTGCTTCCTCCTCTGTCTCTGCCTGCCTCTCTGCCTACTTGTGATCTCTCTCTGTCAAATAAATAAATAAAATCCTAATAAATAAATAAATAAATAAATTTAAGTTGAAACTCTGTGCTGTTAGGGATATAGTGAAACAGGACCATATATTCCTGATAAGAATATAAATTAATAAACCTAGTAGTCTCCATGAAAAACCTTAAGAATGATCCTACTCTTAGACCTAGTAATGATCCATCTGAGAATGTAACCCAGAAAAAAATGATAACTTTGGATAGTAATTTATATACAAAGATTTATTACAGCATTATCTATAATAGAGAACATCTGGACATATCTGGCCAAAAGAATAGTTAAATTATTGTACATTTATTGCAGTATTATTTGTTGAACAGTTTTCATTAAAAATTTTAATGCCCGTGAGAAAAGATGAGATAATGTTTGGGGGATGGAAGCAAGATTCAAAATTACAGCACTAACATCTGTGTCAAGTGGTTAACCGAAGTCTTGAGAAGCAGTAGTTCATTTGGGACAAAATTTTTTTTTTTTTTAAGATTTTATTTATTTGACAGACAGAGATCACAGGTAGGCAGAGAGGCAGGCAGAGAGAGAGAGGGAAGCAGGCTCCCTGCTGAGCAGAGGGCCCGATGCGGGGCTCTATCCCAGGACCTTGAGATCACTACCTGAGCTGAAGGCAGAGAGGCTTTAACCCACTGAGCCACCCAGGTGCCCCTGGACAAACATTTATTGCGTAGCTCTTAAATGTTTAATGTACTGAATATCTACCCATTATAAAAAGAGTAAATAGCACGAAATACCTCTTGAACCCCAAACCTCTTTCCATTGTAGTAGTAAACACTCTTTCCTCTGTTCTTTAAGTAATCTCCTCAAAAAATTTTCTACCATTCTGTTTCCACTTTCTCACTCTTTCCTGAATTCAGTCAGGCTTTTGTCTCTAGGTTAGTCCACTGAAATGAGCTCCTCAAGTCTCCAGTGACCCCCAGTGGTCAATTTCCAGTCCGCCTGTTATTGGTCATCTGGAGCATTTAGCAGTTGATCACTTATTTCAGATGTTTTCTTCTCTGTCTTCCAAGAAGCCACACACATGGTTTTCTCCCTTCCTCGCCTGCTTCTTATCCTCCTTTGCCGACTGCTCTACCTATGATTTTTTTTAAATTAATATGATGAAATATATACTTTTAAAAATTGTTGTAAAATACACATAAATTTACCATTGAACCATTTTTAAATATATAATTCAGTGGAATTAAGTACTTTTACATTTTTGTGAAACTCTTTCCACCATACATGTCTAGAATTTGTTTCATCTTCCCCAACTGAAACTCTCTATACATTAAACATTTAACTTCCCATTCCCCCTCTCTTCCAAGGCCCTTACAGCCACCATTCTACTTCCTGTCTTATGAATTTGACTATTGACTACTCTAGGTATTTTATGTACCTTGGAATCATACAGTATTTGCCTTTTTATGACTGGCTTATTTCAGTTAATACAGTATTTTCAGAACTCATCCATGTTGTGGCCTGTGTAAGAATTTCCTGCCTTTTAAGGCTGAATATTCCATTTATGTATATACCATATTTTGTCTGTTTCTCTATTGATGGACACTTGAGTTGCTTCCACTTTTGACTACTGTGAATAATGCTGCTATAAACACAGATAAACTACAAATACATGTTTGGGTCTCGCTTTCAGTTCTCTTGGGTATATACCCAGAAGTAGAACTGCTGGATCATGTAATTCTGTAAGTAATCTTTTGAGGAACTGCCATACTGTTTTCCACGTTCTCATTAGCCGTGCACAAGCGTTCTAATTCCTCCACATTCTTACCAGTACTTGTTATTTGCTGGTTTCCTCATTTGTTTGTTTCGTTTGTTTTGTTTTAGCAGTGATGTGAAGTGGTATCTAATTAGGGCTTTGATTTGCATTTCACTGATGATTAATGATGTTCAGTATCTTTTCCATGTGGTAAAATACACATAAATTTACCATTGAAACCATTATTGGCCATTTGTGATTTTCATATTTTCTTTGAAAAAATGTCTATTCAAGTCCTTTGCCCATTTTTAAATTGTGTTGTTTGGTTTTTTTGTTGTTGTAGGAGTTCTTTATATATTCTGGATATTAACCCCTTGTCAGATGTATGACTTGTAAATATTTTCTCCCATTCCATCAGTTGCCATTTTACATTATTGGTTGTGTCCTTTGATTCACAGAAGTTTTCAGTTTTGATGTAGTCTAATTTATCTATTTTTTCTTTTGGAGCTTGTGCTTTTAATGTCCTATCCAGGAGATCATTGCCAAGTCTAATGACATGAAGCTTTCCCTTATGTTTTCTTTTAAGAGTTTTATACTTTTGTTCTTACATTTAGGTCTTTGACTCATTTTGAATTAATTTTATATAAACTGTAAGGTAAGGATTCACCTTAATTCTTTTGCATGTGAATACCCAGTTCCAGTTTGTTGAAAAGACTGCCCTTTCCTCATTGAATGGCACTAGCTAGCACCCTTCTCATGTCATTTGACCATTTATTTAAGGGTGTATTTCTGGGCTCTCTATCCTACGAATTTTGTTACATTGTATTTTCATTTTCGTTCTCTTCAAAATACTAATTTCCATTTTTGTTTCTTTGAATCATGGATTTTTAGAGACATGTTATTTTGTTTCCAAATATTTGGGGATTTTCTTGATGTCCTTTTCTGATTTCTAGGCTAATTCCATTGTGGTCAGAAAACATACTGTAAATGGTTTAAATTCCTTTAGATTTATTGAGACGTATAGTCTAGATTATAGATTATAGTCTATTTTGGTAAATGTTCCATATGCCCTTGAAAAGAATGTGTATTTTGTTGTTGAAGTATTTTATAAGTACCAGTTTGATCCAATTGATTGACTGTATTGTTCAGCTCAGATATGTCAGATCTGTCAATGACTGGATCTGTCAGTTACTGATAAAGGGGTGTTGAAGTCTCCAGCTATAATAGCACATTAATCTATTTCTCCTTGCTGTTCTATTTTTTGTCTCGTGTATTTTGATGCTCTGTTGTCAAGCACATACACATTAAGGATTGTTAAGTCTTGGAGAATCGACTCCTTTATCGTTATAGAATGTCACTCTTTACCCCTGATAATTTTCCTTGCTCTGAAATCTGCTTTATCTGAAATTGTAGAGCTACTTCAACTTTTTTTTTTTTTAAGCGTTAGCATGGTATATTTTACTCCATTTACTTGCTCCTTTACTTTTAATCTATCTGTTTTTATATTCAAAATGGGTATCATATAGACAACATATAGTTGGATTTTGGGTCTTGGTCCACTAGGCAGTCTTTCTTTTAATTGGTGTATTTAGACGATATTTAAAGTGATTTTTGATATGTTGAATTAATAGCTACTATAATTGTTACTGTTTTCTATTCATTGCCCTTATTATTTCTTTTTTGTCATCTGCTCCTTTTTCTGCTGCCTTCTGGTTTTAACTGAACTTTTATATACTTTCATTTTTCTCCTCTCTTACCACATCAATTATACTTTTTTTAGTAGTCGCCTTTGAATTTAAAATATACCTTTACAGCTAACCCAAGTCCACTTTCGTACAACACCATACCACCTTACAAGGTTGTACATGTACATCATAACAGTATTCCCAGTTCCTCTCACCAGTCTCTTACAACTTTGCTGTCATTCATTTCACTTATCCATAAGCTATAGTCGCCTAATACATTGTTAATATTATTCCAGAACGAGATCAGGCACATTCTGGGTAGAATGGCCATAGACTGTTATTATTATTATTCCAAACAAACTACTATCTGTTAGATCTGTTAATGATAAGAAAAATAAAAGTTTTTATTTTACCTTCTATACATTCATATTTAAGTCCAAGGACCAGCCTTAAATCATTTTCCTTCTTTCTAAAGAACTTCTAACACTTCTTGCAGGGCAGGTCTACTGGCAACAAATTCTCCGAATTTTTGTGTGAGAAAGTCTGTATTTATCTTTCTTCTGAAGGATAATTCTACTGAATACAGAACTGTATCTTAGTGGACTTTTTCTTTCAACACCTTAAATATTTCACTTCCCTCTCGTTACGCTTGTGTAACTTCTGAAGAGAAATTGGATGTAATTCTCCTCCTTACTCCTCTGTAAGTAGGGTGTTGTTTCCCTCTGGCTTCTTTCAACATTTTCTCTATGTTTTTGATTTTCTGCAGCTTGAATATATGCCTAGGTGTAGATTTTTTGGTATTATTCTGCTTGATGTTCTCTGAACATCATGGTCTGTGATTTGGTACCTTCTGTTTATTATTATTGTCTTTTGATTATTATTTATTAATTACCAATCATTTTTTTCCTCCCAACTCCTCATTCCCTTTGGCCCTGAATTCAAAGTATATCTGGAAGATAACTAATTCTTAACCACTCCACCACTACTACTTTGGTCCATGTTACCATCTTTTGAATTGTTTCATTTGCTTTCACATAGTTCTCCTTACCTCTGCCCTTCACTTCCTCCTTCCCACAGAACAGTGGGATATCTGTTTAAAATTTCAGTGGGAACCTGTCATCCTTTGCTCACAATGGTCCAGTCACTTACCATCTCAGACCAAGTAAAAGCTGAAACTTACCATGGCTTGAAAGCCTGCATTTAGCTGTCTCTTACCTTATCTTCGACTATCACACCGTACTCCAGTTAGGGTGCCCTATGGAAGTCAGCATACATCTCAGAGGTTGCGTAACTCTTGTCTAACTTCCCATTGCTGATAGGTGCTCATTCAAATACCAGTTTTTCAGCTGAACTCCCTGTCTTCCTTTCCTGCCTAATTTTTTTCCAGAACACTTTTATCAGCTGACCTGTGTGTTTGACAGGAGAGAACATGGCACATTAGAGAAAATTAAGGAAAACCAGTTGGCTATAGCACTGAGAATGAGAGAGACAGATTGTGAGGTGAAACTGGAGTAGGAGTTAGGGACCAAATTGTGCAGACCCTTGTAGGCCATCTTAACATTGTTGATCTTTATTTAAAAATAGTGGGGAAAGCACTGAAATACCTTAACTGGAGGGATTTGGGAGGAGGATCAATAACATGATTAAATTTGTCTTTTTGTAATGATCATTCCGGCTTCATTGTGGAGAAAAGATTGGAGGGAGAAAACTGGATGTGGGGAAACCAGATGAGAGGCTGTCACAGTAATCCAGGTATAAGCGGATGGTAGCTCATCTGACCGGGGCTGGTGGCCATATGGAAAAGAATGTTTGGAATTGTTTGATTCTTATGAAAGAATCTACTTACAAACATATTTGGTCAGCAGTTTATAACTCCTGATTGGCGGATTTAACAGCTCCCGTTTACATGATCTCCATTGGATTCCATTATGAGAAAATAAAATTGTTCACCCAATGTAACTCTTTAAAGTAGATCCTAGGAAATCAATAGTTTTATATCTTTTTATATATTTCTTTGTGGTAGGCACAAAATCAAAGATCTCTAATTAAGTTATTTATTCCTATTTTAATGGCCGATTTCTAGACCCAATCAAATTGATTTCTCTGTCATGAAAACAAGGCTTTAAGTAATTTTATTATATTTTTTCTGACCACCTCTCATCTCAAAAATCAAGAAGCTGATTGGGACTAAGATTGTTCTCAACGGGATTTTTAAGAGACTAGGATGATTGTCTGTGGTATTTCTTGTCATGAATCCAGTCACCTCTGGCAACAGGAACCTGAGTAGAACTTCAGAGTTTATGAAAATCAGAAACTCAGGACAACTCTAGCCGTGCTAAGATAGATTTAAAGATCTTTAAGCAAGCAAACTAGCAAACCCAGGATCCTAACAGTAGTTTTCTAATGTGGCAGTATTTTCATCAACCAAAATGTTGGTCCTATATTTGTTCCACTTTTAAGAGGGAAAAGCATTTAACTTCTCCCATGCAAGGCATTTTATTTTATATGTGCCTGAAATATGTTGTATTGTTTAATTAGCAGAAACAAGCCATCTGAATCCAGCTTTGTTTTGTTAATAAGAAAATTGCATATTAATGAGGGCAGTTAATTTGTCCAGTCTCATGCAATTTTTATAGAGTTGGTTTTGGATCCAGATATGCCAGAAGAAAGATCTTTCATTTCAATCAGGTGTGTTAATTTGGGTTCCTTCGGCTCTACTACCCTTATGTGTTTATGGTTTTGAAAGAGCTGTGGGACCCTGAATTCAAAGGTTCAGAATCAATAAATTTTATTAATCTGTCTCCTGATTTGGGATTCCTAATCTGACAGTGCTATCCACTCTTGGCCTCTATTACCTTTCCACAATTCTTGTCAAAATACCGGTAACACTCTAGATACAGTAATAAAGCAGTGATGGTAGTTATTTTTTAGTGGATAATATTTGCCAGGCATTATACTAAGGGCTGAATATATATTATCTTATTTGGTGTCCACAGCACCATTGCTGAGCTATGTCCTTTACTTTAAGATTAACCCTCTTTCTGTTTCAAATCCCAACCCTATTCCCTGCTTTCCTAACTGATCTCTCTGCTCCAATTTCTCATTCCTTTGTTCCAACCTACACAGTTCTCATAGAGCTTTTTTTTTTTTTTTTTTTTTTCTTTTCTCAGATTCTGTTCTCAAAAGCCTTAGGTGGCTTTCCCCCACTGTTAGGAAAGGTTCAAGTTCTTAGAATATCAAACAGGGCCTTCGGTAGCTTGCTAGCTTACTGTTTAATGTCTGTACTCATTCCTTTCCCATTGCCTTTCACTGAAAATATTCAAGCCACCCAGCCATTTTTCTAAATCATTTTTTCTACTAGACTCTTCATTTTATTGAGTCTGCCTTTTTATATGGTATTCCATGTTTATAATATGCTTATGTCTCTACCCTCTTCCTCTGCCTCACCTTCAAGAAATAACATGCAGGGCATGCAGTGAAAAATCTCCCTTCTTTCCATGTCCCCTCATTCCTCAATTTTCTTCTAAAGGTAGTCTGTGCATTTACAAGTTTCCGTGTACATGCATGAGTTAGAAGGAAGTTTGCAAGTTGATTAGAGAATGTGAACTCTGGAACCAGGCAGCTCTTCCTAGGTTTATGGTTTGGGCAAAGTACTACCTCATAAGCTCTTTGTGAGGATTTCTTATAACATTGCATGGCATGTGCTAAGCTGTCAGTAAATGTATGCTATTATATTATTGTTGTGTTGTTGTTTTATAACAGAGCACAATATATTGAAAGAGAATGGCATTTAAAATCAGGAGACATCAGTTTGAATATAACCTCTTAGTTATTTTGTGCCTGAGTCATTTAACCGGAGTTAAACCTTGCATGATTTCCTCATCTTCATAATTAGGATAATGATACACAGTTTTGATTTGGTGAACTCAACAATAAAAAGAAAGAGCTTTGTAAATAATAAAATGGTGTATAAAGTTTAGTTGCTATTGGTCACATCATCTTGTTTTCTAGGAAAGGTCACAACATTTCAGCTGATGCTAAGAAGTGAAATAATCTTTAAAGGATAGAGATATCAGAAATTTAGTGACAGTTATGCTGTTTTGCTTTACAAATTATTCTAAATTCATACTTTTTTATTAGGTGTGGTTTGTTTTCATATTAGTCTTACATCTTAAATTATGATAATATAATTCATATGTCAGTGCCATTAAGGGGAAAATGTTAGAGTAAATTTGTCTATTTGTGCAATTGTATCAATATTTCAGAGTTGGTATAATTAGCTATACTTAGCATAAATTAGTAAGCCTAATTTGGTGAACCTTATCTTTAAGGAAAAAATTTTTTGTCAACCTAGAAAATATTAGTCACGGCCCGTAACATTTTTTTTTTCATGGTTTGCAATTGTGTTATTTGCCTGTGGTGATAACAGTTGCTGAAGAATATTCATTTTACTAAGTAGATGGTCATACATGTAAAAAGAGGTTCCTTTTGATGCATTTTTTTTTGATGATTTATGCTGTTGTTAAAGGGCATTCACTTTTTTTTTTTTTTTTGATAAATCCTGGATTCCACAGTGTATATCAGCACCCAAAGACACAGAGAATGGCATATTTTTGAGTACTTTGATATTCTCCCTTCCTTTCTTAATGAGAGGCATTTCCAATATCCAGTGTTTAGGAGAAAAAAAATGTAGTCAGGTCAATAGTAGGTAGAGCAGAATTCTAGCCAGGCAATATGGAACCTGAGTTCAGGCTTTAAACATTTCCCTGTATTGCTTATGAGAATGAGATTACAAAAAATTACTAGTAGATAAATGGAGGGGAGATTTCTAGAAATAATATAAATTTTAAAAAATGATAGGCTTAATGGATAGCTTTAACAACAGATTAGCTTAAAGAATTAGAAGTCAGAGACCATCTGAAAAGTAAATTAACCATAATAAAGAGACGGGTGGGAGGTAGGTAAGAGAAGAAAAGAGAAATAGTAATTTCTAGTTTTCTTTAATTACTATCTCTAAGTAATGGATGGATTGGTTGGATGCTTTGCTGTGCCACTACAGCTTCCACCTCACTGCATTTCTGATATTGAAGTTTGACTACATGACAGGGTTTGGGCAGTTTAGATGGAAATGGAAGGTATGCATGCCTAGGTTTTAACCTTATAGATTATGCCTATAAAAGGAAAGAGATATACCTTTTCCTTCCTGTGGACTGGAATGCGTACATGGTAGTGAACTATTTTTAGCTTGTGGAAGAGGGCAGTATTCCAAAGACAACAGAGCAATGAAATGTAAGAACTTAGCTCTCTGACTGCTAAGCTGCCCCCTGGACTATATCCTTTCTGACTGTCATACGAGAGAGGGAAGAAACTTGAATTTTGTTTAAGCCCTCTTATTACAGTAGGGTCTCTTATTATAGTAGCCTAGTCTGTGTCCTAACTAATATAAGAGGAGCATGAGAAAAATCTAACAAATCTAAGCAGAATCTAGATAGGAAGAAAAATGAAATAGAAAGAATGTTTGAGGAGATTATGATTGAGAATTTCTAAAACTGCAAAAAGACAAATTCAAGAAGTCAAATAAAAGATAAATAAAAATATAATTTGCACACAATGAGTGATCTCAAAAATAGCCAGAGAGAGAAAATAGATTGCTTTTAAAAGATCTGTAGTTAATACCTTTAAGAGTATAGGTAGTTTAAAGTTTTCAGTTAATAATAACTGAGAGACTTTACTACCAATAGAACATCTAAGACAACTTCAAAAAGGCATACTTTAGGTAGAAGGAAAATGATCCCTGATGGAGGGTTTGAGATATTAATTAGAAAAGAAGAAAGGCTGAAAATTAAAGAGCCAAGCATCCAAGCTAAATTGGAAAAAGAACAGAATAAAGAAGGGGATGAAGACGTAGACATAAAAGCCGATATTAAAGAAATAAAAAAACAAGTTTATAGTAAAGGATCAACAAAGCCAAAGTTGATTCCCTGAAAAAGACAAACCTGGTAAGATCAATCAAAAAACAAAATAAAACAAAACCCAAAACCCAGATATAAACAATAAGAATGAAAAAGGAGCCACAACCACAGATGCTATAGGATTATTATAAAAAAGTATACCTAATTAACTTTTTGTTTAAGGAATAATTTCAAATGATAGATTATTGCATGCATTGCCATAAGAGTATATTAAGCTTTTTAAGACCACTTGTCAAGGGGCGCCTGGGTGGCTCAGTGGGTTAAGCCGCTGCCTTCGGCTCGGGTCATGATCTCAGGGTCCTGGGGTGGAGTCCCATGCGGGCTCTCTGCTCAGCGGGGAGCCTGCTTCCCCTCTCTCTCTCTCTGCCTGCCTCTCTGTCTACTGTGATCTCTCTCTGTCAAATAAATAAATAAAATCTTAAAAAAAAAAAAAAACGACCACTTGTCAAATTTGCTTTCCTGAATAAGAGGTTTGGATTAAATATTTTATTTTATTTTATTTTAAAGATTTTATTTATTTATTTGACAGAGAGAGATCACAGGTAGGTAGAGAGGCAAGCAGAGAGAGAGAGAGAAGCAGGCTCCCTGCTGAGCAGAGAGCCCGATATGGGACTCGATCCCAGGACCCCTGAGATCATGACCTGAGCCGAAGGCAGCGGCTTAACCCACTGAGCCACCCAGGCACCCCTGGATTAAATATTTTAATCCTTCACTTGAATTTTTGGAAAATTTCAAGGGTGCAGTGAATGGGATGATTGCCTTAGTCAAACTTAAGTCGTACAGTATTAAGATTTTGGTAAAGATTTGTTTGGGGATAATTGACAGATGAACTTTTTTTAAAACAGTAGAATTTGTCTCCCTTTCTAATATATTAAAAAAATGGGGACGTGTCACTCAGTAAGGAAATGCAAGAACGTAAGAAACTATAGAAGCCTTGTGTTCTTAAAATTGTGTGTGTGTGTTTTTTTTTCTTTTTAAGTGTTACTGGGGCGCCTGGGTGGCTCAGTTGGTTATGCCTCCAACTTGTGATTTTGGCTTAGGTCATGATCTCATAGGTCCTGAGGTTGAGCCCCATGGTGGCTTCCTCACTCAGTAGGGAGTCTGCTTGAGATTTTCTTCCTCTGCTGCACAGCACCACCACAACCACCTCCCGACTCAATCATGTGCTTTTTCTCTCTCAAATAAATCATTTTTAAAAAAGAAAAGAAATACGGAAGAGAACACTCAAGCTAGAAGTTTGAAATAGCTGTTGTAAGTTAAAAAGATACAGTGACTGCTTTTTTTTTTTAATTTTAAGCTCTTTAGTAATGCCTGCTAATAGTACTAATTAGCACATACTACTTTTAAGAAAGAGTAAGAATTAAAGCTTTTGCAGAAGAGACCAAAATGATTATAGAATTTGGAACTTTACCATTTGAAAAAGGAAATAGGACTGCTTATTGAAAAAGAGGATGGGGGGTGGAATAACTGTCTTCAAATATTTGAGGGATATAGACTTACAAAGAGGAATTCTTTTTATTCTGTTTAGCATCAGAGGACAGACCCAGTAAGTGTCCACTACAAAGAAATAGAGCGGTGTAAAGAACATTGTAACGATTCGGTTACCCAGAAATGGAATGGACTATTTTGTGAAGGTGAAGTTCAAAGAGCTTAGATGACCATATCTAGAGATATTTTTACACTGAATTTCTAGAAAAGAAACACCTACTATAATTCAGGTATCTGTTGTTGAATACTGACTTCACTATTTAAAACAAGACAAGACAAAACCAGCTATTTGTACAACATGACATAAGATTTGCTACATGGAAGTTAAGTGTATCTTTTTAACAAGTCTTTTATATTTGTCATCCTAGACTTCATAAAATAAGCTTTTATCATTTGTGATTTGCAGATTTAGGATTTAGGACTTCTTTTTATTGTTTTAGGACTGCTAATCTGTTTTGTTTTATTCCTGTTATCTTTTGTTTACCTTTCCTATTGTTTATTTTTCATTTTCTAACTCTTGGTTGAATTGGTCAAGTGTTCTTTGCCTGTTTTTCCTCTAGTGATTTTTAAATTGTATGTAATCTCATTGTTTACATTGCATTTTTCACCTGTCTAGATTTACATTTTTTCGATGTATAGATTTGGTATCTTTTATTTTTCCCCCTAAGTAAGGGAAAAACTTCAACATGCCTTTACTTTCCTTCCTAACTCCTCTCAAACCAATGTGGAGATAATTACAGACTTTTATTTCCAAGTTTTTGTACTTGTTTTACAGCAATAATTAGGTTTCTAGCCACAATTTTTAATGATTTATCTGCTTGGCATGATTTCTTATTCTTATAACTTTTCTTGAATCATTTTCCCTTTTTTTTGTTGGCATACCTAAATAAGTTTTTATTTTTTTTGTCATTTAGTTCTAATCATTTTGATTTCTTCTTTGACCAGTGTATTATTTAGAATTGTATTTAACTTACAAATATTCTGTGTTTATGTAGTTATATATTTGTATTGATTTCTAGTTTGATTGCATTATGGTTAGAATACTCTGTGTGATTTCAGTTCTTTGAAATTAGTTGAGCCCAGCATGGCCTTACTAGTAAATGGTCCAGGGACACCAGGCTGGCTCAGACGGTAGAGTGTGTGACTCTTGATCTTGGGGTTATAAGTTGGAGGCCCACATTGGGTGTGGAGACTACTTAAAAATAAAATCTTAGGAAAATTAAAAATAAAAAATATGGGGTGCCTGGGTGGCTCATTTGGTTAAGCATTTCACTCTTGGTTTCGGCTCAGGTCATGATCTCAGGGTCCTGGATTGAGCCCTGCTTCCGGGCTCAGCAGGGAGCCTTTTTGAGGATTCTCTCCCTCTCCTTCTGCCCCTCCTGCTGCTCACGGATGCATGCACTCTCTGTCTCTAAAATAAATAGACCTTTTTGAAAAATTAAAAAATAAAAATAAATGATCCACGTACACTTGAAACATGTGTTGGGGCACCTGGGTGGCTCAGTGGATTAAGCCTCTGCCTTTGGCTCAGGTTGTGGTCTCAGGGTCCTGGGATCGAGCCCCACATGGGTCTCTGTGTTCAACAGGAGCCTGCTTCTGCCTCTCTCTGCCTGCATCACTGCCTGCTTGTGATCTCTCCTGTCAAATAAATAAACAAAATCTTTAAAGAAAAAAAAGAAAGAAAGAAAAAAATGTGTCATTTGCAGTTGTTAGGTATAGTGTTCTGTATATATATGACTCGGGTTAAGTTGATTCATTATTTGGTCAAATCTTATATGTATTATTACTGATTTTTTCTTCCTTTTCTGTCAGTTGCTGGAAGTTGTGTTAAAATCTAATCATGGCTGTGCATTTCTCTAGTTTTCCCTTTAGTTGTGTCACTTTTACATTATCTATTTTGCTTTGTGTTTTAATTTTCTTCCCTATTGACTATTTATTAATGTAATTACTGATACATTTGCATTGTCTGACATCTTTCCATTTATTTTCAGTTTTTCCATCTGTTCTTTGTTCCTTTATATTATATTTTCTTCCTGCTATATTTTGTTATTAAACCATTTCAAACTATAGTGGCTTAAAGCAGTAACCATGTATTATCACCCATCAATTTTCTAGAGTGTGGAAGTAAGGAGTGGCTCCGCTGGGTGGATCTGGCCTAAGGTTTCTTCTCAAGGTATTGCAGTCAGATGGTGGCTGTTTGTGATCATCTTAAATCTTTCTTATTCACAGATCTGTGGGTACTGAAACTGTGAGGGCTTCTCACATAATTCTTTCTCTCCCATTGGTCTCTCCAGAGTGGTGGCTTCAGGGCTTTCTGACAGCTCTGGGCCCCATGGCATGGCTCCCAAAAGAGAGATCCAGGAGGAGGTTCTGGCCACCCTTCCTAGCATCAGAAGTCAGACAACATCACTTCTGCTATAATATGTTTAATAAATCTGCCCCTGATGTCCTGAACACTGGGTGTTAATACGCAACCAATGAATCACTGAACTCTGCGTCTGAAACTAATAATACACCGTTAGTTAATTGAATTTAAAATTTAAAAATAATAATCTTACCCATATTCAAAGGGAGGGGAATATATTTTTCTCTCTAGAAGCTTTTTAGGATTTTTGCCTTTACTTTCAGTTGTTTGAAATTTCAGCTCCTCTATGTCCAGTCGTGAATATCTTTTGTTGTTGTCATTATGTGTGGCATTCATTGAGCACTTTAAATCTGAAGATTACTAATTTTTTTAGTTTACCTTGGGAAATGTCTTTCTGTTATTTGGTTATTTTTCTATTATTTTTATTTTTTCTATTATTTCTTTTCTATTATTTCTTCAATTTTTCTGTTTCTAGATATCCTGTCAGATAGCTGAGATTTGTCCTTCTTCTTTCTTTCATACATTTCCATCTCTCTGTCCTTTTGTTCTGTACTCTTCGGATAGGTTCAGTATATTGCTTCACTGACTTGCTTTTTAGCTATCTCCATTTTTTACTTCACCGCATACACTGATTTCTTTTCTGGTGATCATATATTTTATTTTCTAAATTTCTAGTGTATCTTTTGCATAGACTTGATAACTTCATACATTTCTTAAGGGATATTAATTTATTTTACAGTGCTTTATAGGTCCTCTTAACTGTTTTCTTTGGGTTTTGTTCTTCTGTTTGTTGAATTCATTGCTTCTGTCAAATTGTTTTCCTCAAATCTGTGGTAGTTCTTCTTGAGAATCCCTGTTGACCTCTTACATATTTAAGAACTTATCTCCTTTCATTATGGGAAGGCGTAGGAATGCTGTTGGGCAGAATGTGCCTTGTTTTAGACTGTGAAGACTAATTTATAAACTTCATTTGCAAGGATGTGATGTCTGATCGCTTTATATACATCCTAAAGTATATCTTGAGAAGAACAAGTGCTAATCTTGAGAAAAACAAAAGAAGAAAGTGTCAAGGAAGAGATTCTTGCAATAAGATAATAATATGATTTCATGTGACAAAAAAAATTGAATCAGGGTCCTGGGATCTAGCCCCATATCTGGCTCTTTGCTCAGCAGAGAGCCTGCTTTCCCCCCACTTTTCTCCCTGGCTCTCTGCCTACTTGTGATATCTCTCTCTCTCTGTCAAATAAATAATCTTTAAAAAGTTGAATTTCTATTATGATGTATTATGAGAACACTGTTCTTTATTTTATTTTAAAAGATTTTATTTATTTATTGGACAGACAGAGATCACAGAGATCACAAGTAGGCAGAGAGGCAGGCAGAGAGAGGAGGAAGCAGACTCCCTGCTAAGCAGAGAGCCCGATGTGGGGCTCTGGGGCGCCATCCCAGACCCTGGGATCATGACCTGAGCCTAAGGCAAAGGCTTTAACCCTCTGAGCCACCCAGGTGCCCCATTTGTTCTTTATTTTAAAAGATTAAATCTTACCATTATTTCTGTATTTACTGAACCACCACATCAGCATGTATGGTCAGTTATCAGTTTTAAAATATTCATGGCTTCTGGGGTGCTGGGTGGCTTAGTTGTTTGAGTGTCTGACTTTTGGTTTCAGCTTAGGTCCTGATCTTGGGGTCATGAAATAGAGCTCTGTTGGGCTTCAAGTTCAGAGGGGAGTCTGCCTCCTCTCTCCCTCCCTCCTTCTCTAAAATGTGTAAATAACTCTTTAAGACAAAATAAAATATTTATGGCTTCTGTAAGTATAAACAACAGTATAACTGCTTGTTAAGAAACTACCTTCAGTGTTCCTTAATGTAAAAAATTTTTTCTCCGAAATTTCTCATCACCACCAAATTTCCTTAAATGAAATTTTGTTTTGTAGGTTCACTTGTGTAGGAGAAACTAATTCATCTTGTAATTAATTAGTTTACATATTTAAAAACTGAAACAACAAAATTGGGATTGATTTGTGTCATAAAGGCAATTGTGTTATTTTGTGAAATTTAGAAGTAGTTTTCCTTGAAGGAAGAATGAAAAAATTGTATTATAGCTCGGACTATAATGTTAGGAACTGAAGATTGACTTAATATTTAAACATAGTGTAATGTTTATTCTTGTCCTCCTTATTTGTCAGGGAATCTTAACCAGAGTGAGAAATTTTCTGGTGCTGTGTTGGGAGTGCAGGGCATAAGAGATTTCCATAAAAAGGCATGGGATTTGCTTGGAAGACCATAGTGGTTTTCTAACTTGGCAGTAATGAGTTAGAACTAACTCCTTTCAAAAGAAAATATTAATCCACATTATTCCTTTTTGGGTATTTGTATGTGTGTGTGTGTTTTCTTATCTGAGCTATATTATTTTTATATTTGCATGTATCTGTATGTGTATACATTCATGACCCAATGGTATTTGTCAGTTATGAAGAAAATAATTTTCTGTACATATAGTATGTATGAAAAAGCTTTGAGATTTGAATATCTTACTACTTGAGTTGAGGAACAGGGGCCAAATAGTTTGTTGTTGCAGAATACCCAAAATAATTTGGCCGTATCTGAGTGCTTTTCCCAAATTCCTTTGACCAAAGAGGCAATTTGGGGAATATAAATGAGCCTTGCTGTATTAGGATTCCCTCATGACAGATACACATTTTTGGATTAGATGATACATTTACATCTTGTTAAAATGACAGTGGTCCCCAGCTGAGAATCACCAGGGACCTGAGAACAAGATTATAGATGACATAGATCTGTCTATGTGTGTGTGTGTGTGTGTATGTATGCTCTTGTGTTTAATAATCAAGGTGTGTGTTTGTTTTTATTTTGTTTCCGTGGAAATAAGAGAACCACCTGATACAGATAGAGGTATAGTGTCCAGCACAAATCTCTCCCAAGTCACATTTTCCTCTGTTTTCCTGTCCATCTACATTGCAAAAATGTGGTCTTTTCTCAGGGCTCGATTCTTAGCTTTCTTCTGTTTTCACTGAATAAATTCTTGGTTGATCTCATCTACTGTGGTTCCAACTCCTAAGTCTGTACCCTCTAGCCCTTTGGTTTCTGCTGAGCTTCCAGACTTAAAGAGTTTTAAATACGGCATAGAGTTTTAAATACTTTTCCCATAGGAATTTCAGACTTAATTTTGGGCAAGAAAATTAACTTTATTTTTTTTTAAATTTTTTATTAACATAATGTATTATTAGCCCCATGGGTCAAGGTCTGTGAATTGCCAGGTTTACACACTTCACAGCACTCACCATAGCACATAACTTCCCCAGTGTCCATAACCCCACCACCCTCTCCCTACCCCCCTCCCCCTGGCAACCCTCAGTTTGTTTTGTGAGATTAAGAGTCTCTTACGGTTTGTCTTCCTCCCGATCCCATCTTGTTTCATTTATTCTTTTCCTACCCCCAAACCCCCCACGTTGCATCTCCACTTCCACATATCAGGGAGATCATATGATAGTTGTCTTTCTCTGATTGACTTATTTCGCTAAGCATAATATCCTCTAGTTCCATCCATGTCGTCGCAAATGGCAAGGTTTCATTTCTTTTGATGGCTGCATAGTATTCCATTATACACACACACACACACACACACACACACACCACATCTTCTTTATCCATTCATCTTTGATGGACGTCTAGGTTCTTTCTATAGTTTGGCTATTGTAGACATTGCTGCTATAAACATTCGGGTGCACCTGCCCCTTCGGATCACTACATTTGTATCTTTAGGGTAAATACCCAGTAGTGAGACTGCTGGGTCATAGGGTAGCTCTATTTTCAACTTTTTGAGGAACCTCCAGAGTGGTTGCACCAGCTTGCATTCCCACCAACAGTGTAAGAGAGTTCCCCTTTCTCCACATCCTCCCCAGCATCTGTCATTTCCTGACTTATTTATTTTAGCCATTCTGACTGGTGTGAGGTGGTATCTCATTGTGGTTTTGATTTGTATTTCCCTGATTAACTTTCTTTTTAAGCCTCCTTTTAGCCACCTAATTTGCCCTGAGTAGATACTTAGGAGTTATCCTTTATTCCTCTTCATTCCCCTAAATAATAATCTGTAACTAGCTACAGAGGCCTGTCAGTTTTACCTTCAGAAAACCACAGTCCCCTAATCAGTCCTAGTGCTGCTGCACAGGCCTGTGTCATTTTCCACCCGAGCTCTTTCAGTAGCTTCCTGACTATTCTCCCTGCCTCTGGTCTCTCCTCCAGTCCATTTTATATACTATGAACAGTTGTCTTTCCAGAATATACACCTGACTGTAGTACTTAAAAAACAAAAAAACAAACAAAAAGAACACTGTTTTCAGAACTCCTGGGTGGTTTAGTTGATTAAGTGTCTGTCTTTGGCTCAGGTCACGATCCCAGGAAAGACCTTTATCCGGCTCTCTGCTTAGTGGGGAACCTGCTTCTCCCTCTCCCTTGCCTGCTACTCCCCCTGCTTGTGCTATCTCTCTCTGTCAAATAAATACATAAAATCTTTTTAAAAAGGCACTGTTTTCTCCCCCATTGCTTACTAGATAAATTATAGACTCTTTTACATGGTAAGTGCCTTTGCAGGCATAACCCAGTCTCCAAACCCTGCTCTGTTTTTCCATACCTTGCTTTTTAAACCCTGTTTTCTGGCCACACCCGGCTTTGTGGTAGTCCCTTGATCTTGTTAATTTAATGATCTAGAGTATTTCTTCAAGCTGTTTTCTCTGTTTCATGCCTTTTCCTCCTTACCTGGAAAATTCCTGTTCAGTTTTTCATTTAGTTCTTAGGTAACCTCCATGAAAAACTAAATCTGCTTGCTCTCTCCTCTGTTTCTTCTTCCTTCCCCAACCCGTTAATCTCTGCTCTGTAAAAGCTTTGTTCACATAATATTGTAATTACTTAGTTTTACCTCCAACTGGAGCTCCGGGAAGATGGGAAACATACTTTCCATTTTTGTGTCCCTTGCACCTAATACAGAGCTGGTACCTGGGAGATACTTTGTAATTGTTTTTGGTTTGGTTTGGTTTGGTTTTATTTATTTATTTTTAACAAGATTTTATTTATTTATTCGACAGACACAAGTAGGCAGAGAGGCAGGCAGAGAGAGAGGAGGAAGCAGGCTCCCTGCCGAGCAGAGAGCCCGATGCGGGGCTCGATCCCAGGACCCTAGGATCATGACCTGAGCCAAAGGCAGAGGCTTTAACCCACTGAGCCACCCAGGCGCCCCTGTAATTGTTTTTTGATTCAGAATACCAGTCATACCTGCAACCATGTCTGTTGGATAGTCTGCTATAATTCATCCTTACTATGTTTCTTAGCCAATAAATGCTGCTGGAACAAATTACCATAGACTGGGTGGCTTAAACAACAGACTTACTTCTCATAGTTCTAGAGGCTGGAAAGTCCAAGATCAAGCACTGGAAAATCAGGGGTCTGAGAAGGACCTTGACTTATAAGTAGGTGTCTATATCTTTACTTGGTGGAGAGTGAGAGAAGTAAGCTCTTGAACTCTTACAAGGGCACTAATCCAGTCATCTAATCTTCAAGTAATCCTAATTATCTCCCACAGGCCCCACCTATTAATATCATCACACTGAGGGAACACAATCAGTTTATAAGATTATATATGTAACTGGTATTTTAAGAAATTTCCCTTTTTCCCCCATTGGATTTTCTTAAATTAATTCTATTGAACTACAGTTTACATGTAATAAAATGTCCCTTTTTCCTTCTTAAGCTTTAAAATTTTATTTATTTTTAAATTTTAATTCCAGTATAACATACAGAGCTGTATTAGTTTCCAGGTGTATAATGCAATGATTCAACAATTCTGTACATTCTGTGCTATTTTGATAAGTGTACTCTTAATCTCCTTTCCCTATTTCCCCCATCCTCCCACCCACCTCCCCTTGGAAACACCAGTTATCTGTATTTAAGAGTCTACTTTGTTTTTTTTCCTTTGTTCATTTATTTTGTTTTCTTAAATTCTACATATGAGTGAAATCATATGGTATTTCTCTTTCTCTGACTGACTTATTTCACTTAGCATTATACTTTCTAGATCCATTCATGTTGTTGGAAATGGCAAGATTTCATTCTTTTTTAAGACTAATATTCCATTCTCTACATATACCACATCTTCTGTATCCATTTATCTGTTGATGGACACTTCGATTGCTTCCATAATTTGGTTGTTGTAAATAATGCTGCCATAAACATGAGGGTGCACGTATCTTTTTGCGTTGGTGTTTTCATATTCTTTGGGTAAATACCCAGTAATGGAATTATGGTAATTTTGTTTTTAATTTTTTTGAAGAACCTCCATGTTGTTTTCCAGAGTGACTGCACCAGTTTTCATTCCCACTGAAAGTACATGAGGATTCCTAAAATGTACTTATTTTAAATGTGCAATTCATAAAGGAGGCTCCTAGGAGACTTGGTCAGTGAAGCATCTGCCTTCAGCTCAAGTCATGTTCTCAGGGTCCTGTGATGGAGTACCGCGTCTGGCTCATTGATCAGTGGGGAGTCTGCTTCTCCCTCTGTCTGTCCCCTGCCCACCCCCTGCTTGTATGCTCTCTCTCTCTCTCAAGTAAAAAAATGAAAAATCTCCCAAAAAAATATACAATTCAGTAAAATTTGATAAATGGAAATACCCATGTAACCAACACCATAGTCAAAGTACAGATCACTTCTATCACCCAGAAAAATTCCTTTCTGCTCCTCTGTAGTCATCCCTGCCCCACCATTGGCCCCAAGTAACTTTCTGGCACTGTAACTTAGTTTTGTCTTTTCTAGAGTTACATTATATAAGTGGAATCATATAGTGCTCCCTCTTTTGTGTATTTTGCTGAGTGATTTTTGGGGATGTATTATCTTGTTGAATCTGTCAGTAGTTTATTCTTTTTCTTTAAATTAATGAGTATTAGTCCCTTGATTGCGTATACCACAATTTATCCATTCATTTCTTGGTGGATACTTGGGTTGTTTTTAAATTTTGGCTGTTATGAACAAAAATAAGAGTTGAAGTTCATTTTTCTTCTCGATTGAGTTGTTAAAAAAACCTGTCTTTTACATACTGAATTACTTTTGCCCTCTCTTAAACAGTCCATTCCTGTGTAACAGATTAACACAACTCTTTCTGGATTTAAAGCAACATTCATCATTTATTGTCAGCTTCTGTGGACCAGCCTTTTGGGAGTGGCTTGCCTGGAAGGTTCTGGCTCATGGTCCCAGGAGACTGTAGTCCTCTGAATTAAAAGCTTGACTAATGGGCGCCTGGGTAGCCTCAGTTGGTTAAGCGACTGCCTTCAGCTCAGGTCATGATCCTGGAGTCCCAGGATTGGGTCCCACATTGGGCTCCCAGCTCCATGGGGAGTGTGCTTCTCCCTCTGACCTTCTCTCCTTTCATGCTCTCTCTCACTCTCTCTCTCAAATAAGTAAATAAAATCTTAAAAAAAAAAAAAAAGCTTAACTAATATACTTCTGAAGGGGGCTTATTCACATGTTTGGTAAAGTGTGCCAGCTGTTGGTAGGAGTCCTCAGTTCCTCCCCAGTTGGGCCTCTCTGAAGGGCTGCTGTTTAGATGTTCTCGTGACATGGGGAGTGGCCGAGTGATACCAGAAACCATGGTACAAGCTGCAGTGCCTTTTAAAGGAGGTCACATATGGTCACTTTGCCATATTCTATTGGGATATGTGGTCACACACCCAATCTTAGGAAGAAACTACACAAGATATATGAAAACTGGGAGTGAACAGTATAAGTTATGAATACCAGGAGATCAGAATCCTTGGGGGCTTATCTTGAAGGATGGGTATGACAGTCGCTTTATCAAAATTGAACCAAAGATATATATGTGGTTTTATTTCTGGATTTAATTTGGTGTCACTGATCTGTATGCCTTTTTGACAGTATAACAGTATCTTTATTACTGTAGGGCACTTGGGTGGCTCAGTGGGTTTAAACCTCTGCCTTTGGCTCAGGTCATGATCTCAGGGTCCTGGGATCTAGCCCTGCATCAGGCTCTCTGCTCGGCAGGGAGCCTGCTTCCTCCTCTCTCTCTCTCTCTGCCTGCCTCTCTGCCTACTTGTGATCTCTCTCTGTCAAATAAAAAAATAAATTCTTAAAAAAATATATCTTTATTACTGTAGTTTTATGTCTTAAAATCAGGTAGTGTAATACTTTTTCTTTTTCAGAACTCTATACTAAGTTATTTGCATTTTCAAAAAATGTTAGTCATCTTGTCAATTTTTACAAAAAGGAATCCTTCTGATTAGGATTGCATTGAATTGAAATGTTGGAATATTGTAATAGATGGTTTACATTTAATGTGATGGTGTGGTTGCCTTTTAATTCTGCTTCCCTGCTCTTTCTTCTTTTTTGCTTTGCTTTTCTATTTTTTCTGCTGGTTTGTTTTTGGTTTTTTGGGGGTGTTTTTGCTTGTTTGTTTTGTTTTTGTTTTTTTGATGAATCAGTCTTTTTTCACTGGCTGCTCTGGGTTTTATACCATGCATCTTCAGCATCTGACAGTTTATCTTCAAATAATATCATACTACTCCAAATACACTGTAAGAACCTTGAGCAACAGGCTTCCAGTCCCCTTCCTTTTCTGTGCTATTATTGTGCTGTTACTTCTGTTTGTGGTGTAAAACCTTGTAGAACATTATTATTAGTTTTGCTTTAAGTAGTCAAAAGCTCTTGAAGATTTACTCTCATTTACCATTTCTGGTACTTTTTATTCCTTTTGTAATCGTCATTCCTTTATGTAGATCCAAGTTTCCATCTGTTATCATTTTCTTCCACCTGAAGAACTTACTTTGTTTTTTTTAAATGGTACTGATGAAATTTTTTTCTAGCTTTTCCGTCTTCCTCCCTTCATTCCTTCTTCTGTTTCATTTCCTTTTCCTCCCTCCCTCCCTGTCTTTTCTATCTGAAAGAAAGCTTTATTTCACTTTCATTTTGGAAGGATAGATTCATTGTATTTAGCATTCTAGATTGACCATTTTTTTCTTTAAGCATTGTTTTGGGGAAAAATTTTATTTATGAGAGAGAGCATGCACGAGCATGCATAAGAGGTGGGGGGCGGGTGGAGCAGAAGGAGAGGGAGGAAGACTCCACAGTGAGCACACAGCCCAACACAGGGCTCAATCTTAAGACCCTGAGATCATGACCTTAACAGAAATCGGGAGTCTGATGCTTAGCCAACTGAGCCACGCAGGCACCCCTTCTTTAAGCATTAAAGATACTCCATTTCCTTCTGTCTTGCATAGCTTCTCAAGAAGTCTGAATCTTCTGGGATTTCTAGAAAATTGCCTGTTTTTCAACAAGGGGAACTTTCTTGAACAAATTTCCAATATTTCTCGGCACCCTAGAATTGTTCAGCTTATAGATCCCTACTTAGTCTTTGCCTTTATGTCATGGAGTCTCATCCTGCATGTTCTGCTTAATGTTTGGCCAGAGACTCAAGTGAACGTCTGTGCAGATTTCTGGAATTTTCTGTGCTTAACTGCCTCTTCTCTGATGCACATTTTGGTCTCTGCTTGAGTTCTTCCTCCCTATACCACAGTCTGAAAAGTTCCTCTAAACATAAAGGCACGGCAGATGTAGGCCTCACTTCATCTTGTTACAACACTCAGAGATCATAGTCCTTCTATACTGCTTATTGTCAGATGTCTGAAAACAGTTGTTTCATGTATTTTTTTCTGGTGTTTTAGCTGTTTACTGTGGAATAGAAAGTCCATTCTTACTTATTCCATCATGGCCTTTGGAAATTCTTACCTGCCGTATTAGCTTTTAAGATAACTATGGAGATAAAAAATAAAGTTTATATTTCTTTTTTTTTTTTTTTTGCCTTTCTAGCAATTTGGGCCTTATGGAGCATATTGCTAATCCCTACTTATAGAGTTTTAGCAGTTTCATTAATATCCCTTTCATATCCTAATAATTTTCAAGTAACATTTTACATGGTTCAGCTATAATAGAATAATGAACAAAGTAATATATAATTACTATGTGTTATTTTAAGTAAATAAAATAGCATATACATTAATGCTAATGAGTGAACTTTTCAAAAAAGTGTGTTAAGTCATTTAAACAACAGCTTTGTAAAGAATTAGGTTCGTGATTGTTGTTATAAGACAACTACTAGTTTTAACTCACTGAGCCACCCAGGCACCCCAAGACAACTACTAGTTTTAATCACCTTATTTTCTGGTCAAACACTCTGACAAGTAACATGAAAAGGCCCTAAGGATGACTGATGCCTAGTCAAAGGTGATCTTTAATGAATTAAAATGCCTGGCAGTGGTTCTGTAAACTTAGCTTAGAATCTGCATGGTTTTACTGTATTCCTCTGTTTCCCTTAATAGCCTTAAGGGAAAAAACAAACAAAAAAACAAAATACATCATATATTTCATGTAACAGTTGCACATTCTTAGGCTATTCTTGGCAAGTTTATTAATCTTTAGATTTTTGTTTTTTTTCCCCAGATTGTCAGTATTTAAACAGACCACATCATGCGTGAGTACAAGCTAGTGGTCCTTGGTTCAGGAGGCGTGGGGAAGTCTGCTCTGGTAAGTTAGCCACCTAACTCTAACTTAATTAGTATAATACAAGAAGAACATTGATATTTGCTTGTCTTGGACTTTTAGTCATTAGTGAGAAAAGGTGGCAGTATTTTTTATATGCCTAGTATTTGGCCCACAGGGGACAAAGATTCATTCAGTAACCACAGATGTTTAGCTTACAATGGTGCCTCATTCAGTCTTTCCCTTAAGCAAATATTTACTGACTGCCTACCATGTGCTGTAATTCATGACTGTAATTCAAAGAGGAATAAGATTGTTCTCATTTTTTAAGGAACTTATATTCCAGTGGGGGAATACTGATTATTTCAGATACTAGTGAAGTAAGTCCTACCCTACCTCCACCCTAGACTTAAGTGAAATGAAGTTATTTTTTGTAGACATGCTGTATTTATTTAGCAGATATTCA
Organism: Mustela nivalis; assembly: GCF_964662115.1. Classification (NCBI taxonomy): domain Eukaryota; kingdom Metazoa; phylum Chordata; class Mammalia; order Carnivora; family Mustelidae; genus Mustela; species Mustela nivalis. Next base: position 103,732,799 of record NC_139029.1, on the reverse strand, counting down.
TTGAGCTTCTATACTGTCAGACTTTAGGGTGACAATAATGAACAAAAACAGTCACAGTCCCTCAGAGCTTACCATGTAGTGGAAGAGATATAATAATTACAAAGTTAAATGAAGAACTACCTCATTATAATTGTGAAAGAGATACTTTGAAAGAAAAGTACAGACTGTGAAGAGAGACTGCTATGACAAATGAACCTCAGTTCGCATTTGAACAACTAAGAATGGGTCCCAGGTGCTGTGGCATGAGTGAACTGGAAGGCAAGTAGAGGGAAATGAAGTGAGAAGCAGGGACCACATCATGACTTGAAGGCCATATAAAAACTTGACACTTACTCCTAATGTTGTGTGAACCCATTGAAAGTGTTTTTGTTTTTGTTTTTGTTTTTTTTCAGGGGCTGAGAGGTGGGAGGGGTGTTGACAGGATTAGACACATGTTTTAAAGAGAATACTTTGTTCAATGTGGAGTGATTTAGAAGAGAAACTGAGTGGACACGAGAGACCAGTTGGGAGTTAATGCTGAACCCCAGATTATTGTTTGTGGAACCTTATATTGGGCCTGTGGCAGTGAAGGAGAGAAGAGTAGATGTTTTGAGAATTAAATAACTTGGTGCTGGATTGGTGTGAGGACCAGGAGAGAAGGAGTTGTTGAGGATGATTCCCAAAGTTCTAGTTGTTGAACTACTAATTTTATGGATGGATCATTTAAGTAAAAGCGAAATACTGGAGAATGAGCAGATCTGAAAGTAAAAATCAAAAGTCTTGTCAAATTTGGTTATGTGAGATGTTAAAGTAAATACATCAAATAAGTCATTAGTTCCTCAAGATAATAGCCTTAAAAGAGACTTAAATGATTTGGGGCACCATGTATATATCAGCAGTATTTAATTTCATGAGAATTATGTTACTGTTAAATTTAGTACCTGTAAATTAGTACCTCTGTGGTGAATGAGAATATCTGTCATTTTAGATGCATATATTCAGGGCACCTGGCTGGCTCAGTTGGAAGAGCATGTGACTCTTGATCGTGGGGTTGTGAGTTTGAGCCCCACACTGGGTGTACAGATTACTTAAATTTAAAAAACAAAAACAAAAACTTAAAAAACTAAATGTATATAACTTTAATTCAGCAAGTCTCTTGAAATTTCACATAAAAGTTCATATATACAGAATAACATGGTCAAGATTATCGATTGCAACATTCCTTACAGTGGTAAGAGTTTGGAAACAACCTAAATGTCTACCAGTAAGGGTTGGTTAAAAGTAAGTTTTTAATGCATATTTTGAGTAGAATAATATATAACTATTAAAAAGAATGCAGCAGCTCTGTATATACTGATATATAGTGATATCTAAGATGTATTATTTAGGAGGCAAGAAGGTACCACACAGTGCAGATGATCATTTGATAACAAAGAAAGAAAAAGGGAGGGTGAGAAGTAAGATAGTATAAAATGTAGATAGAGACCATCTCTGCAAGGTTAAATAAACTATACTGGTTACTTGGGGGTAGAATTGGATAATTGGGAACAAAGGTGATAGATAGGGTTGGTTACCACTGCATACTCTTTTGTGTCTTTTGTATTTTATCCTGTGCCTATGGTATTAACTTTTCAAAAAAAAAAAAAAAGCCATAGGAATAAGTGAAGTTGTCAAGGGAGAGATTAGAGAAAGAACAACTCAGGACTGAGCTCTGAATACCTCTCAACCTTTAAAGAGTAGATAGGATTGAAGGATCCAGCATAGAAGAGTACATCTTATACTTGAATGTAAGGAAAGCATCTTTACTTGACTCCCCAGGAGTCAGGTAAAGGAGAGAGGAAAGAGATGATACAGAAACACAGAGGTAGCTGGATTTGATCAAAGCAAGCTTCAGTAAGGCGATAGTGCCGTAACTGTGCTGGGGTAGGTTGTGTAGTGAGTGAGTGCTGAAGAAACAGAACCATGATTGGAGACAGGTGAAGTCTGATTATCAGAGGGAGCAGAGAGAGGGGGGTGAAGCTGGAGGAGTAGTGGAGTTAAGGGAAATTTTTATTTCTGGGTGGGAGATGGTAGAGCAAATGTTTGTGTGCTGGAGGCAGTAATTCCCTGGAAAGGGCAATGGTGATATTGGAGAGGAAGGGAGTAATTGTTACAGTTGTCAAAAGTTCAAGAAATAACAGAAGTAAAATTAAAGAGTCATTGAAGTAACAATCAGTAAATTCATTGTGCACACACCAAAAAGACAGTTTGCAAACCAGGAAACTTCAAACCAGAACATGTAATGAGTCTCAGGGCTATATTGTTATAATAAAGCAGCTTATAGAGTGAGAAAGCAGTGACTCTTCAGTGACTGGTTATCATGATAGAATTTTCTTTAAATGATAGAGAATTGGTTAGTGGTTACCTCTTATCAACCTTGGCAAACTGTATGTTTTGCTTTTGATTTCCAGAGGCATAAGCAAGAAATGACCTCCAGGTCAATTTAGCTTTGCTAAATAAGCTAAATTAAGCTTTGTTTACATGACTAAACTGGTTTTATCTGCTCAGGGAATTTTCAGACTTGTCTCTGATTTTGATTTTAACACGGAAAGGACCAGTAGGTAAAGAAGGTAAAGGAGGACTTTTATAAAATAAAAGTCGGTATCATTGAATGAGATGTCCCTGAGAACTGAGATGAGATTCAGAGAAATAATGAAAGCTTGCTTTATGAAGAAGGAAGTGAAAGGTGGGAGATTGTTTTTTATTTGTGCTAGTCTCTAACAATGGGCTTATAGAAAGCACTGAGATTCTCATACCAGCTTCTGCATCTAGTGTCTAGCTATAGCATATGTTATATACCCTTTGGAAAAACACAGTAAATTTATGAGGAAAGCAACTATGTCAAGGTATAATGAAGACAGTAGGTTTTTTCCTAAATATCTGCTCTGGACCACATTTTGAGAACCTCTGTTCTGGTATAAGCATATTAGGAAATTTTCTACGATCGAATTCTACATAGTACTAAGATGATGAGGTGATAAAATGCTTGATAAAAATAATGAATAAAGTTAATTATATCCTGAGTCCCCTTTGAAGAACAGGAGCTTAGTAAGAGGAAGAAGTTTGAAGTTTACTATATTCCAGTTAATGTGTTTAGCTCAAGCTAAAATAGTGCATAATTTAAGTGTTGGTGACCTCAGGCCACATTCTTACCCTTCCTTCCTTTTATGTGGCAGTGTACCAGACCCTATTTTAAAGTTGTCCAGGCAGTATTTCACAACCATCTTCAGTACTTCTTTTTATTTACCAAATGATAAGATACCTAGTGTGAAGTCTGTGTTTTTAGAAATCTTAGAGGGAGAAGTAGGTAATCTGGAAAAGATGAGTAAGCAGTATTTCCAATGAAAAAAGTAAGGCTTCGGAAGCAAAAAGGTTGTATATTTGGAATCTCAGCTGGCAGATGGGAAAAATAACTACTTCTATGGAAAACCTAGAACTTGGATATGACTATAAATTTAGTAAATTCGGTACTTTTAAATTTCCTTTTCTCTTTTCCCCCACAATGAGACTGTTTTAAGATTTTGGAAGATTTAGAACCTTTTGTCTCATTCCTTTAAAAGCATGAAATAAAAGTTACTATGGATACATAAAGAGGTATTAGGAGTTTAAATACTAGTAAATTTTCATTTTTTTCATTAATTAGGATCTGTGACCTTATTTGTATCTTTGTTGTGTTTTGAAACAATATAGTAATTATTTCACAGTGGGAGTTGGCTGCAGCATTGCTGACAGCCTTTAACATGACCATCTCCTTTCTCAATGTGCCCACTTAGGTATGGGTGTATCCTTGTATTGAAAAATAATGAGACCATACATCTGCATATTTACCCAGAATTTTCACGTAATTTCATTTAGTCTTTATCATTTTATAATGGTATAAGTAGCATTATGGAAGAGTTGATTTTTCTTTTAAGTACTTAACTTTTCTTTGCTCTTTTTTTTTTTTCTAGACAGTTCAGTTTGTTCAGGGAATTTTTGTTGAAAAATATGACCCAACGATAGAAGATTCTTACAGAAAGGTAAAATGTGAAACTTGTGTACACGTGCTTACAAATAGTTCCTTAGGACTTTAAAACTTGATCCACAGAATTGCTTTTTAAAAATCTTTTTTTGCAAAGTGATATAAGTCTTCTGTAACTGTTTTAAAAAGTTTTACCAGGACAGAATATTTCTCATAAAATACTACTTAGCTACAGAGAGCTCTGTGTTCTGTTACTGATTAGTAATCTGTTCTTTAGTGTACACATTGTCCTGGTAGAGGGTATTTTTAATGTAGACTAGGTATATTTTTGACAACTCTTTTTGTGAAAATTAAGATCGTTTTTATGCTCGAAGTTAACCAGTGACCAAAAGTTTTTATTTTGGTTTAGTTTCATAATAACTTCAAGAGATTTTAGACTATATATCTTAAGACAATAAGAAATTTGATATTGGGTTCTGTATGATACTATAATGGTAGATACATGTCATTACACATTTTCCCAACCCATAGAATATACAACACCAAGAGTAAACCCATAAAGTAGACTATGGGCTTTGCATAATAATGATGTTTCTACGTAGGTTCGCTAAGTGTAATACATGTACCAGTCTGGTGTAGGAGGCTGATGGTAGGAGAGGCTAGTGGCGAGTAGGAGAAGGGTATATGGAAACACTGTATTTTCTGTTCAGTTTTATTGTGACTCTAATGCCAGAGTTCTAAAACATAAAGATTATTCAAAGGAAAAAAATTAGTCTTGACCAAAAAATACTATTTTATTTCATTTTAGTCTAGCATTATGGGGAATTTTCATAATTTTATTTCCCAGGTATGTTAAGGAGGGAAGCAGAGAATTAAACCTTTCAACAAATAGGAAAGGATTACTTTGTTAGATGTTGTAGAATTTACCTTTAGTGGTGTCATAAGTTTTGTTAAATTATATAAGCTCATCTAGCCATACTGGCAGAGCAGTTTTGCTATCTACAAATTGGAAATAAAATTGTGTTCTAGGTACATGGAAAAACTACAGACCTAACTCATTATTCATTTGAGCATGCGCACTTCCTGATTGATTGCGCAGGTCCCCACAGGAGTCCTGTAAGTGGTGCCACAGTGGCTTTGTAGCACTGCCCATGGTGCTTCTCAGCAATCCCTGAGCTGACACAGAAGCATTGAAAATAGGCCTTATGTCAATATGTTTATTTTTAGAAGGCAATGTTTCAGTACTAAAATTGCCCCCCAAGACGCTGCTGGCTAAGCTGTAACTACAAATGGATCTGTACCTAGAATGTTGGAGATTGGACACTTTTCTTGGTTACTTCTTTATTTAAAATGTTCAACAAGGTTCATAGTTGATACTTTCTTTAGGCCAACCTTCTCTTACTTTATAAAACACTGAGGAGATACAATTTCATTATAATATAAATTTAGAATATAAAATTTCACCTAATGCACATAGCTCTTCCAAAGGCATACCTTTTTTTTAAAGTCTCATTGAGGACTGTGTGAGTTCAGTGTTAACTCATTTTAGCACCTCTGCATTCCCCTTATCTCTTAAAATTTTTCTGTGTATTTAATCTGGGGCATATTTTGGTAAAACTTTTAGTAGTTAGAACGTGATAAATTGGCAGAATTTTCTTTAAAATCTTGTCTGCATTTTGAGCTAGTTAATACATTTGTGCTTTGTTTTCTTTGAAGATAATATATACATAATTTTCTACATTTTAAAATTTCTGTTAGAACTGTTGCAGTTTTTCTTAAATGAGAGGATATGACTATTGCCTTATAATAGCAAAAATCATTACTCAGTTTATAGTGGTCAGAAAGCATCTAAACTCAGCATTAACAGTCCTGGCTTCTGTAGTATTAATAGAACATGCTTGAGACCTCCTGTTCTTTATTATAGTACCAAGTTAAATCTCAGCCAGTATAGCAAACTCCTAGAGAAAAGGCTTTGTAGTTGTTAATAGGTACTTGGAGTGAAGAGGTGGCAGGAAATTAGACTGACGTTTTGATTTTGATATTACTCTTTATTTTTCCTTCCTTCCCCAACAGCAAGTTGAAGTAGATTGCCAACAGTGTATGCTCGAAATCCTGGACACAGCAGGAACAGTAAGGATGTTTTCTCTTTTTCTGATAGATTTTAGTTGGTGAGCAGGTTTTATCATCTGAATAATTCCTCTGAGTAAAAGTAATTGTTCTGATTAAGAACTAATTATCTAAAAGTAGGGTTTCTTAAATTTTTTTATGTGCTTCCAGCCATCTGTGCTGTACTTCATACCCACATACTACTCTTAACCTTGTGTCGAGTTCGCCTACAGAATGTGTACATTGCTTATCTTCTCTCTATATTGAGGTAAAGGATTACCCTATCACTGCTTTTTTAAAAAAGGGGAGGGGTATTTTAAATCCAGAATTTTAGTTAAAATAGGTATTTCTCTGAATTCCTATAAGATTTTGTCTCTTGGCACTGTAGTCATTAATTTTTATCAAAATTGGTTTTGCCTTTTATTAGTATTTTAACATCTCAAGGGGCTGTTGACAGATACATGTTTTCTGACAAAAATCTTTAGGATTATTTTGAGCCTCATTTTTCTCAACTTTAAATGACTGCTGTATGATGACATTAGTATTTCATAGGGTTCTTCTGATGATCAAATGAGATAGTGATTATAAATCCCTTGGCACAAGTGATATATAGTTAGATATATGAGCTCCAGGTGTTTTCATTGCCTTCATTTGTCATTTCCTTGATAATTTTGTTATTAATTACTGATGATTTCCTGTTATACTGCCATAAATGCACATGTTAAGTGATTTTTCTTTTTTTTTCCATATATGTAGACTTCACCTATTGGGCAGTTCTCAGCTTTAGAATAGATGGTATTCTTTAATGTTGTAAGTTGTTTAAAATCTAGCACAAATTTTCCATGTAATTTTATAAAAAATAATGAGAAAGTTTCATGTCATTAGGAAAAGCCTTTAAGTAGACTGGAGCAGTTGTAGTGCTAATGATACTGTGTTTTTCCATTCTTTTGTGGGAAAATAGATCTTGATTCCAGTAGGAAGCTTGGGATCATTAGAACTACATCTTTCTTATATCTGTTGACTCAAAATATCTCCCCCTTTTGCCATTCCAACCCCCCTATTTCCTTAGCTTCTGAATCAGCAGTCATTCCCCTCCGTTTCCAGATATGCCAAGAGTTAAAGGGCACTTTTCTCCTTTTTCCATTCATCATCTCCACAAGTGTGAAGGAGGTCTTTGTTCTTCTTGTCCAAATTAAGGAATTTCTTCCCTACCATAGAGATCTTTCCTTTGGGCCCTTAAATATCTTGTCATTCTCCCATCCCAGTGCTCAATGTACTGGGTCATAGTTGCCTGTTCAGTTGTCTGTGTCCCCAGGGCCTTCCATAAAGCTTGGAAAGTAGTTGATCCTCATTAATTGTGTCCCAGATCACTCCTTATTCCTTGAAGATTTTTGCTCATTCTCTTCATCACTGCTTCAGTCAGAATTCTTGGCGATTTTAGTATTCAAATAAAATCTGTATGGATATTATAGATGATCCATTTGCTCAGCCTACCAGTTTATTGACCTCCATACTGCTTCAGCCATTCCTGCCCATGGTCTTACGTAGACTATATGATTACCAATAACAGACTGTATGAATACTACCTTCATCTTACTTTTAGGTATGCTATTCTCCACCTCTTGTTGTTTTATCTCACTTCCTTTTATACTTTAAGCTTCGCTGGAACCTTCAGTCCATGTATCCCACCATCTCTGATTGTCCTCATATCCTAACCCCCTCTTTACATAGCTTCAAATCCATGGCCTGATCATTATGATCAGTCCTCTGAATGTATCCTCAACTCCCTGGGACTTTTCAGCAACCTCCAACTCAGTTGATCACTATCCTCTATAAAAATTGTATTCCCTTTGGCTTCCAGTAACCAACATTTGCTTGGTTTTCTCCATCATTGGTTATTCCTAAATCTCCTTTCCTGATTTGTCTTCATCTTTCCAACCCCTTAATGTTGGAGGGCCTCAGGATTCAGTACTTGGACTTCTCTTTTCTAACAGTACTTTCTTGGAGGTCATCTTTATTAGCATCAGAATAATTTAATTAGGATCTATATGTAAAAAGGAATTATATACAGTTTTCTAAACCACACAGAAACCATGGTATAACATGATAAGGTGGTTAAGATCTCCCTTCTAATTCCTTAGTTCATTGTCATTGCTTCTAGTTGTGTTAAGTAAGGAACAGGAACATCTACCTCAAAGTTTCTAAAAACTGTGTAATAGGTCTTATATTCTTGTCATGAGAACATGTAAGAAAAAATTCAGTAGCTTATATATGATTATTCAGATTTAAATTGTTCCATTGTACATTCAAGAAATCATACTTATAATTGTACATTTTTTATTACAGGAACAATTTACAGCAATGAGGGATTTGTATATGAAGAATGGCCAAGGGTTTGCACTAGTATATTCTATTACAGCTCAGTCCACGTTTAATGACTTACAGGACCTGAGGGAACAGATTTTACGGGTTAAGGACACAGAAGATGTAAGTATTTTTCTATTTGTTTTAAAGATTGTATTTATTTATTTGAGAGAGAAAGAAAGAGCACGAGCAGAGGGGGAAAGGGAAAAAGCAGACTCCCTGCTGAGCAGAGAGCCCATGGGGTTCGATCCCAGGACCCCAAGATTATAACTTGAGCCAAAGGCAGATGCTCAACCGACCAAGCCACCCAAGTGCCCCTATTCTTCTCACTGTAAGACATATCTCTCTGTGTCCAAATGAAAAGTGTCTCGTTTTCTATTAAGAGGATTTGGAGGGTAGCTACCACATATCTAAAGTCGTGATCAAAAAAATTTTACAACTTTCTAAATTTACCTACAAATTATATGCTAAGATAGAGGGCATGTATGATAAAGTGTTCATTGTGCTGTTTGTTAATAAGTGCAGTAGGGAAGGAAGAGGAGTCAGAGTACTTGGTAAAAGTGGGACTTGAGTTGAGCTTTGAAAGGTGGTAGTTATGTTTCAGAAACAGTGTTCAAAGAACATTAGTAAGAGCCATAATGGTATTTTCCACTTCTATAATTCTCTTGGTATAGTTTGTACTTACAGTTTTTTTCCTTTGAATTATTTTGAAGATTTTAATTCACTGGGTTTTGTATTTTTTAATTTTATTTTTGTTGCAGAATTCTTGTCTTATTTAATGAATAACATCATTGCTGTTGTGCTTTTTTGCAAGGATGAAATTATATTTTACATGTTTACCTCACTTTTGAACTACAGAGTTCCTTTTCAGTTGTATAAATTGGGATATAAAATTTCATTTGTACCTTTCTTTCTGTTTTTGCATGTTCTTTCTCATTATTAATGGGAACATATGTACCTGCTCAGGACCTTAACTTTGGATAATCCTGTAGGCAGGAGAGATTTCTATCAAATGACTCAAGATCATCCATAACCTAGTGAATACTTCTTTTCCTTCCCATGAGTAATTTATCAAAGAGACTTCTGTTTTCATAGGCAATTACATGCAAATCACTGAACTCTGATAATGTTAATCTCTTCATCTCGTGTCATAATTTAAAAAGATGGACTTGTAGATGTCTAGTATGCCATCTAACATAATTGCCTGGTTTAAGTACAAGATCCACCATGTCCCTTAAATCCTTTCTTTGTGTATAGTGCCCATCACCTCACAAATGACTCTTCTGTGGACACCTTTTATCTAAGGATGTTATACAGTTTGTTAGCAACTTGTTTTATTGCAAGTAGGGGCTGCATTTCTGATACGGGGGGAAAGGGAGGGCATAGCTGTTTTGTGGCTCTATTTTAATTGTTATTGCTTCTTAATATCTCACCTAAACTGGTCTTCAGATCTTATGTCAAATATAGAAGTAGAGTTTGTTGCCTTGTTGGTCTTGCCAACTACTTTTGGAACCTGTTGGACCTGGGAGATGAAGTACTTAAACCACAGTTAGGCCCAATGAATACATTCTTCTCTGCATTGCAGGAGGTTCCTTTTCCTTCAGATTTTTGTACTTGGAATTCAACTATATTATTAGTAGTCCACATGACTACTAATAATATATACCATTATATCCTTAAAATAATTTAGCTACTGAGCATAGTAGCATCTCTTCCATACTTTTTCTGTCGCTTCCTGTTCTATCTACTTTCTTTCTCCCAATATGCATACATAGAATTTTTTAAGCACTTGGTGAAGCTTATTGTCCTAACTAATAGATTTCAGTTGATGACAGGTAGTTACTTACTTAAAAGTTACTAAGGACCAAGTATGCTAGTGCTCATATTGTGTTTTTTCCTTCCCACAGGTTCCAATGATTTTGGTTGGCAATAAATGTGACCTGGAAGATGAACGAGTAGTTGGCAAAGAACAGGGTCAGAACTTAGCAAGACAGTGGTGTAACTGTGCCTTTTTAGAATCTTCTGCAAAGTCAAAGATCAACGTTAATGAGGTAACCTACAGCTGCTAGACAGCACAAATAAGTGCCTTTTTAGTTATCTTTCTTTTAAGGTAATAGCCAAAACCAAATTTTTTGAAGAAAAAAAAATTGTTCTTCTAATTGGTTTTGAATCTATCAGTGTACAGAGAACACTAAGTAACTCCTAGAAACCATATTTCCTCACTACGTAAAATCACTTTGATGGTTGTGATGAAGACGCTCATATTTACCTTACTGCAAGAGCAAGTTTAAGTTAAAGAATGTGTTTGAAGTCCTGCTAAGCTTCTGAATGATATGCCGGAAGGTAGTGTGTGCAGATTGTTCTATCACCCTTGCACAGTTACCTGTGCACATGTGTGTAAATAGGTTGTAAAGTCAAGTAGGAAAATACAAAAATCAAAGTAGTTATTGAGCTTATGAACTTAGGTTATATAGAAAGATAATATGAGGTAATACCTCATGGGTATCCCAGAATTTGGTGTTTTGAGTCGGGCCTTCCTTTGGTTTCTGGGAGGAATCTCATGGGAGGAATCTGAGCATAGACGTGGAACTAGAATTCACCCACTCTTTGAGGCCTGATGAGGCAGGTGCTCAAGGCTTTTTTCATCTCTGACTTAAGCCTTCCAACCATCTTGAGAATGTCCTCTGACAGGACATGCGTAATCAGCATGCCCACTGCCTGAGTGTCAGTCCAGTACCCTCCTGGATCCCTGAAGATCTGTGCAGTTCCAACTAGCACCAGCAACCGACCAAAACCTCAAGAGGTTCTCTTTGCTTTTGTTAATTTTAACATATTTAACATAACCTTTTTAAAACAATGAACCAACCAATCAGAGGAGGCTTCTTTCCTTTCCCTGTAATGCATAAGTCTTCACTGGCCTGTTTGCTTGTCATTTGTGGCATCACAGGTAATCCGTCAGCTCAGCTCACTCATAACATATGTGAGAGTTACAAGGGCCTTAGGTTATCAGCATCCTGTGTTTCTGTTTGCTGTTCCTCTCTGGCCTTTGGGTTTGTAGGTCACTTTTCCTTGACTTAATATTATGGTGGTAGGCTGTTGTTTGACTTTCAAAATGATTAAGTTATCTTAAACATCTGACAGGCAAAAAATTGAGCTTGTTTCACATCCTCTCTTTTTAAATAACCAAGAATGTTAAAGCTTGCTTTGTTAGGTAAAACCAATTTTTGTAAGTACATAAAACATTCATAAATTTCATTATTCAGCAGATACTAATTGTGTGCCTGTGTGTCTGGCAGTGTGTCGGGCACTGGGGTAACAGTGATCCAGACAGACACTGTTTCTGCCCTAGAGAAGTTTACATCCTAGTGGGGAACAAGTACTACTGAGATCTTCAGCAGTCATTTCTTTTTCATTGCCAAGTAAATGAAAGGAAGTATGATATGTTTTTAGCTTTAGCTTTCTCTGTTGTGAAATTACAGTTTTATAGATGTTATTTTGAAAAATGTGACTAATGATAAAATTTTAAGTATTTTTTTTTAATTTTATTTATTTGAGAGAGCGCTCATACAAGGTGGGGGGACAGCGGGAGAGGGAGAAGCAGACTCCCTTCTGAGCGGGGAGCCTGATACAGGGCTCCATCCCAGGACCCCAGGATCATGACCTGAGCTGAAGGCAGATGCTCAACCAACTGAGCCTCTAAAATTTTAAGTTTTCATATAGTCTTTTTTCAAAAAAGGAAGGAAGGAAGAAAAAGAAAAGGAAAATGGAGATAAAAAGCATTGGGAGGAGGCTTATGCATCCTTGCATGCTCGCTGTCTCACAAATAAATAAATCTTGGGGGGAAAAAGCATTAGGATGGTGCATGAGGTTGGCTAGGGAAACAGTAGTGCAGGGTCACCACTGTAGGATGATTGACCTTAGGGATCTGGTTCCTTGCTGTTCCTGTTCTCACCCTCACTGGTACCTGCCCACCAGGTTCACAGGAGATGGCTCTGCTGGGGCTGGGTGGGGTCAGGATCCACTGAGCACCATGGGTTGGTGGTGTTCCTTACTTTTAAAGCATTAAATGTTTGTGGGAACTCCTCTGCTACTTGCTAAGCCTCCTGGATTATAGTTTCCAGTGCCCCAGGGCTCTGTTTTCACAGCAGTGTTGTTAAACCTTGATGTGAAGATTTATTAAATGTGGAGAACAGTAAAACAATATGGAATAAGTTAGCTGTTTAAGGCTCTTTACTCTTGTGAGGGAAATACAAACTTTAAAGTAGCGTATAATATTTGAGTTTCTTTTAATGTTTCTCTTTAGCCTGATAATCCAGCTACAGAGTTCCTTTGATAGTTAATAGTTCCTCAGACAGCTAATGCTTTGTGAATATACATGTGATTTCTGTTGGATTCAAATTTCACATCACACAGGGACATACTGCTTGGCTAAATAGCCCTCTAGTTCCTGCTACCTGTAGCAGAATATACATGTTAAACTCTTATGCACGCCATTTTTGCTGTGTTCTGAAAGTAGAATCACAATTCTTTGCTGAGGCTAGAATCAGAATTGGAATCAAGACATCCCAGTTGAGTAATGGCAGAAGGATTGGGAAAGTATTCTTTGTTCCCTTTAGATTTTCCTGTGGATCAGAGAGATGAGGAAGAACCTAGGTGGAGGCCTCTGAGTATGTCTAACCAAATACTTACTATTGCTTGAACTTGCCTTCATCACTGAACCAGCTGTTGCAGTGAGGTAGGCCTCGTTTGCCAAAGAAGTCATTGAGGATATCACTGCGAAATCAGTCAGTGTAGTACAGAAACCCCAAACTGGCTGGCATGAAGAAACATGTGGCTTTGATTCTTTGACTATTTTAGTTTATCCTTTTAATTTTTTATCTTACAGTTTATGCATTAAGGCTAGGGAACAAATGAGAACTTGTTCGTGGCTGTGCATATTAAGTTCTTAGAGGGTTTCAGAATTGTGAAACAGACTGCTGTTTTGTTTTCAAATCCAGTGTTTTCAGTTTTCTTATAAATACCATAATAGAGAACTTAAATGGTTTGAAGAAGATGGCAGTGGAAGGATAGAGCAGAAAGAAAGGAATATAAATGAATCAGTTAAAGCTTTGAGACAAATCCCTCAATAGTGGCTTTTTTTTTTTTCCTTTTTAATAATTAGCCTTTTAATCTTAGGACCATTTTAAAAAATACATGAAATGGTTTTATCTGAGGATTATCTTAAAAAATGATTTTAAAAATTATTTTACTTTTAAAATTTACTGAAAGTATTTAAGAACAATAAGAATTTGTTTACTCTTCATTCAGATTCACCAGTTAACATTCTGTCAGTGTTTATGTATCACATTCCTTTACTCCCAAATATGTTAGTGTATGTACCATTATATAAAGACATTTTCTTACGCAACCACAACGCAGTTACTAAAATCAAGAAAATTGTTATTTGCACAGTCCCTGTTCAGTGCATATTCAGATTTTGTTGTTTGTCCCTATAACTTTTGATATACTTTTTTTTTTTTTTTAAGATTTTACTTATTTATTTATTTGACAGAGATCAGAAGCAAGCAGAGAGGCAGGCAGAGGCAGAGAGAGAAGCAGGCTCCCCACTGAGCAAGGAGCCTGATGTGGGGCTTGATCCCAGGACACTGAGATCATGACCTGAGCTAAAGGCATCGGCTTAACCTACTGAGCCACCCAGGTGCCCCACTTTTGATATACTTTTATAAAGCGCTATTTATTACAGATTAGTAATAGTAAAGAGTTTCTGTGATATTTGCTTCTCAGGTCATTAGTAAATAAGTATTTGCATTTCATAGCAAAGAACCAAATTCATCTTATCTGTTGTTTAATTGTTCCAATATTTGGGCATACTTAGCACTATGAAACATAAACATGTCAGAATTAAAATAATCTGCTTCTGTGAAATAAATACTATTGTATTTGTGTCTTTGATGCCTTGGATTTTTCATCCAAAATGAATCAAAAAGATGTATTGAGATTGTCACTTCAGATGGGGTCACACACTTTTTCTCTTTTTCACTTTAGCCAAAATTAATAGCACCAGAAACAGCAAACAGAAATCGTATGCTTTTACATGTGGTATCTTGAGAGGAACATGGTATCTCTTCTGTCCTGTTCTAGCCAAAAATATACATAAATCTTAGCATGAGGAAAGATCAGACAAACCCAAACTGAGGGAAATTATATAAAGTTACTAACCATCTGTTTTCAGAAATGACAATGTCATGAAAGACAAAGACTGAAGAACTATTCCAGATTTTAAGAGATTAAAATTAAATGCAGTATGTGATCCTAGATGGATCCTTTGAGGGTGGGGAGCAGGAATTCTATAGAGGACATCATTGGGGTAACTGATAAAATTGGGATCTGCACTGTAGATGACACAAAGTAACATATCAGTGCTTAAATGTATTCAATGTCTAACTGTAACATGGTTATGGAAGAATATCCTTGCTCTTAGAAGATATACACTCAACCACTAAGGGCCCTGTTGTATGCAGACTACTCTCTGATGATTTAGAAAATAAGAATGTATTTAGAGAAAAATGATAAAGTACATATGGCTTAATGTTACTAATTGGTGAATTTGGGTAAAGAATATAAACCAGTCCTTAGTATTCTTGCAACTTCTCTGTAAGTTTGAAGTTTTTTATTTTCATTTAAAGATTTACTTAAGAGAGAGAAAGCAAGCACACATGAGAGCGAGGGGAGGAGCAGAGGGAGAGGGAGACCAGCAGACTTCATGCTGAGCAGGAAGCCAGTCATGGGGCTTGATCCCAGGATATTGAGATCCTGTCCTGAGCTGAAATCAAGAGTCAGACACTTAACCAGCTGAGCCACCAAGGCACCCCAAGTTTGAAGTTTTTAAAAAATAAATGTGCTCATATTCAAGTTGAGTATCAACTCTTCCCTTAATCATTATGTTTTGAAGCATATAAGATTCCATGAGGAATAAAACGTCACTACCTTGTTTCTCACTACTAATTTTTTTCTTGTTAATATTGAGTATTTAAGAGCAAGTTTTTAACCTTGTTTTTCACTACCTTGTTTTTCACTACTAATTTTTTTTCTTAAGTCGATACTGAATATCTAAGAGCAAGTTTTTTCCCTCATGGTAAGTTGATAAGTCTTGCTTTACCCTGACCGAGAGCCACATTTTAAGAAACCTGCTGTTAGAGCAGCAAAATACAGATCCAAGAGCAGAATAACATTTAACAGAACCAAGGTGGTTTTGTAGAGCAAGAGCTCAAGTGTTTGTTGAATAAGACTTTTTTTTCTTTGTGTGTGTGTGTGTGTGTGTGTGTGTGTGTGTGTGTGTGTGTTTTTGTTTTTTTAGATATTTTATGACCTGGTCAGACAGATAAATAGAAAAACACCAGTGGAAAAGAAGAAGCCTAAAAAGAAATCATGTCTGCTGCTTTAGACCCACAGTAAGCAGCAGCTCTGAGCCAGGTAAGATACTGAAAACAGAACAAATGCCTTGCTCATGCTCTTACTTTGGGCTTTCCCCAACCCTAACCACTTCCTATTTCACTTGTTAGGGTATTTCCAGGTTTCTGCATCTTGTAAATGTGATATATAGCTTGTAGATGTGTTCATCTATTGCTAATTTGTTTCTCTCCCTATGAGATTGTAAGCTGACTGAGGGCGAGGACCACAGATGTTTTGTTCACTGCTGTGTCCCCAGTGCTGGCTACAGAACGAGTATTCCAAAAATAGAATTCCTTCCAGGGTCCCTCCTGAGTTCCTGGCAAATTAAAGTCGAATGTGGTTTATCTGAAACAAAATGCTTAAGTGCACATTTGATGTGTTATTTCAAAGTGAACACACCTTTGTGTATCAGTAATAGTCATTCCTCCCCCTGTAACCCCTTCCCTGATTCCCAACACCATCATTGGTTTTGCCTCTCTTTGAACTTAACATTAACAAAAACAGGTACTATGTCTGGCTGCTTCTACTCAAAAATATGTTTTTGAAAATTATCTTAATAAAGATGCAACTGCAGTACCGTATGGCAGTAGCTCATTTTTATTGTGTGACTGTACTAGCAGTCTTTTTATGTATTTTGCTATTGATGGACAATTACATTTTTGAGAACTATATGGATAATTCTGTGCAGTCTTGCTTGAGTCTTTATGCTCACGTGCATCATTTCTATTTGGTGTGTACCTAGGGACAAAATGGCCAGACTATACACTTCTATATAGGGCCAGCTTTAGTAGATACTGCTCAAAGGTTTTTCAAGGCAATTAGACCAATTTATACACTTGCTAGCAGCGGTTGAGTTCCACGTCCTCCCCAGAGTTGGTATTGTCAGTCTTTTTAACTCAAGACATTCTGCTGGCTGTCTGATGCTGTGTTTTGGTAGTCATTTCCTCTCGGGTCTAGGTTGACTTCTTGGAAATGTTTTGTCTGTAGACTTCTAAGTATAGTTGACTTTAGTACCATTTAAGTTTTCATTAAAGTGAACCCAATGGAGAGAAATTAGTGCCAGCATTGAAGCTGCCTGTCAAGTGAAAAACCACGCCCTGCAGGAACCATGTGTTTTTCTCTAATTATGTATATGAAATCTCCTGAACAGTGTCTACTTATCTTCACGAACTCTACAAACTATACCGTAATGGAATGTTTTTCATGAAGTGATTTTGTGAGGTCAGTTGATGCTGGTTATGTACACATTACTAATCTAGGTCCATTTAGAGGAACGCCTACTGTTCCCACTTAAGAGTTGGTTACACTTAGTCTTGTTAGTCTCTTGGGTCCATCAAGCAGATTACCTATTCCAGAGCATCAAATTAATGAATATGTGCTTCCTTAGAGACCTAGGTGAATCTCTCTCTTCAGGGAAACACTGTGTAATTGTACCCCCACTTTAATTTAGTTTAATTTTCTTGGTACCCTCCCCTCCTAAATGAAGGTCAAGGAAAATGGGGAGAAAGGAGGGAACAGCATGGGATTGCTTCTGGTTGGATTTAAGAAAGACAGATTCTGGTCAGGTGTTTGCTTTACGCTTTAAGTGAAATCTTGACTCAATAACTATAAATCATTAGCTCCCTGAAGGTGATTATTTTAAACTTTGCTGCTGTTTGTTTAGGTAAGGGTGCAAAGGTAAGGATAATAGGACTCCAGTTCCTATTCTGAGCTATATCACCTCACCTAACTCTCTTAAGTCAACTATAGTTGATTGACTTGCTGATGCCATTACCTTAGCTGACCCTAGTTTAATTTCCAGTTCTCTAAAAAATGTTCTAGCTTATGTTTAAAGGAAGAGGTGCCATCTCCTGGCCTGTTTCGAAAATTCATTATATACACCCTGCAGTGTATTGTGTTTTACCTGAGAGAAGAGAAATCTTGTCGTATCTAGAAATAAGATTTTCATCCTGGTTGTATAAATTCTTAGGCTCTGATATGTAACTCGGCCTAACAATATATTTAATAAGTCACCTGAGATTTCCATGAGTGTTTGAAAATACCAGATGATGGGTCAGTTAGCAGTCAGAATACTTGGCAGAGCAAAGAAATCACAGAGTGATTATAGACTGGAAGTGCCATGTTGATTCCACTTGAACCGAAAAGTACCAAGATAAGGGGTAAATTTAAGTAGCTGTGTATGTTTTTAGTAAGAGTACATGAACCATAAGGGCAGTGTATCTGACCTTGCCCTTTAAGCAAGATTGTATTGAAACATGTTAATCTCTTTTTAGTATGTCCCACTTCTAAAGACACGAAGAGGCAATTCTTCCTTTAACCTAGTTCTTTTCTGCTGAGCAGTACAACTAATGTGGAGCCTTCTGCCCTTGCATATGGGGGTCAGCTCTTTCTGTGTCATCGCTTCTGGTCCTAATCTGTATTAGAAGTGGTAATCCTAGGGACACCTGCATGGCTCAGTCGGTTAAGCATCTGACTCTTGGTTTCAGCTCAGGTCATGATCTCAGGGTCATGAAATTGAGCCCCTCCGACGAGCCCTAGCATCAGGCACTCCATGCTCAGCATGGAGTGTGCTTAAAGGATTCTCTCTCTCCCTCCCCACCCCTCCTCCCATCTGTGTGCACACTCGCTCCCTCACTCTCTAAAATAAATAAAATCTTTAAAAAAAAAAAAAAGTGGTAATCCTAATACTCTATAGTCCTGAAATGATTGGATAAAGAAATTTTATACTTAGGTGTTATTTCCTTTTTGGGAAAAAAAAAAAAAGATGATAATAGGATAGAAATAAAATAATGACTGTTTTCCTTTTTACATACAGGACTGTCATATGGTGAAATTAATAAAACTAAAATGGCCCCGTTACTGTAGCTGTTTAGTATAATTTAGTTGTCTAGTAACAATCAGCCCATATCTGTTTCTTTCTATATGATTATCTGCTTGTTCACTACCATCTTCTGACATTAAGAGGTTAGCCATATGTATGTATATATATAAATACATATCTGTTCAATGTTCTAGATTACAGGAATGAAGAACTGTTGCCTAATTGGGAAGTGCCAGCATTCCAGACTTCAAAAATTAAATCTGAAGAGGCTTCTCCTGTTTTATATATTATGTGAAGAATTTAAATCTTATATTGGTTTGCACAAATTCCCTGGAGAAAAAAAAATTGCTCTGTGTATATCTCTTGGAAAATAAGACAATAGTATTTCTCCTTTGCAATAGCAGTTATAACAGATGTGAAAATAAATATACTTGACTCTAATATGATTATACAAAAGAGCATGGATGCATTTCAAATGTTAGATATTGCTACTATAATCAGATGATTTCATATTGACCTTTTTATCATGATTCTTCCCTGTCAAGCACTAAAAGTTGAACCATTATACTTTATATCTGTAATGATATAGATTATGAAATTTCCCCTCAAACTCATTGCAGCAGATAACTTTTTGAGTCATTGACTTCATTTTATATTTAAAAATTATGAAATATCATTCTGTCATTATATTCTAATTAAAATTGTTTGTGCATAATGCTTTGGAAAAATGGGTCTTTTATAGGAAAAAAACCTGGGATAACTGATTTCTATGGCTTTCAAAGCTAAAATATATAATATACTAAACCAACTCTAATATTGCTTCTTGTGTTTTACTGTCAGATTAAATTACAGCTTTTATGGATGATTAAATTTTAGTACATTTTCATTTGGTTTGTGTGTTTTTGTTATTGTTTATAGATTTAAGGCTTTTATTTTATAATGGCCACATTGTTTTAAATGCAGTAGTTCCTTTCTGCCTGTACCTACAGAACACTTGGCTTTAAACCCCTAAGTCATTAGTAATTTCTCTAAGAACAGACCTCACACTTTCTGTTCTAGATGTATTTATTCCTCCTATACAGCAAACTACCATCAGACTACATAGAATAGTTTTGTATATTCTCTCTTGATCTTAAAGATTGTATCTTATTGAATAAGATATCCCACTGTGTATTATTTTTATATGTAAAAATAAGTTTAATACTGTATCAGGGGTTAACTTTACTATTTAAAATCTTCCACAGCTTGTAATTTCATCAAGGGAATCCTTTTGTCACTGTTAATTTGTTGGGCATAAGCCCACCAATGAAATGTTATGTAAAAATTTTCAGATTTGCTTTATAATAGATTGAAGAGTTTGAGAAAAGTGGGAAAAAGTGAAAAGGCATACAAAGAATGTGTCAGTTGCTTTTGCTTTGACTATATATGAGGTAGCATAGTAGTCGTTGTATGGAAAAAAATCGCTAAGTTAAAATTTTAGCTGGCTATATAGTGGTGCTTTTCTTTTCCTTCCCAGTTGTTTCTGTTTTTACAAAGATGGCGCTCGATGAGGACATGGATCTAGGGCATCAGTATGATGTACGTGTTCTCCACAGAGATAGAGCAGAACAGCTTGTCAGCCAGGTAAGTGCTGGCGAAGGAAAGAAACAAGCTGAGAAAACCCTGTGCCTTGTCCCTGATTACTGAGGAGAAGACTAGTCCTAGAAAGTCTACATCACTGCTCAGGGATCTAGATATTGTCTCGCTGCAACCAGGTGTGAAGTAGTGTTCAGACCTTGCTGAGACTTTCAAGGAATGTGGTCAGGCCATCGGTTACTAAATTCAGATTTAGGAATAAGATTTCAAATGTAAACTCTGACCAACCTGAGAAAATGTTAAAATATTGTAAAAAAAAAATAATAAAAATAAAAAAATTTGGGGGTGGGGAATTGTATTCTTTTGAGTTTCTAATAAATGTAGTTAACTCATACTTTCCATCTACTGATCCAGTTACACATATGCCTGGGATTAAGGGGCCAAAAATCTAATAAATGCAATAAATTAAAAATAAATAAGTGAATCATTAGGGCCAGTTTGTCCAGGTCAAGGTAGCATATTTTAAGGTCCTTTGGAGCCATTCTCCTTAAAGACTCACCTCTCAGACATTTCTTTGGACTTAAAATCATAGACAAACATCTCACACATCAGTAAAAATCACCAAATATTACCTGTTCCATAGGTTGTGATGTTATTTGCCAGATAGGTACAAAATCATTAAGTAAGAGTGACTCCCAAGTTAGAATCTGCTAGATTAAAGCATCAGTTTGTCCTCAGTTTTAGAACGTGGGAGAGAAAGAGTGCTGGATTCCTTGGTCACATCTTACACAGTCCACTCGGGATGCGATAGGACTGTGAGGAGATGTCCCGGCAGCACTCCGCAGGACCTGCTGAAGTCAGAGACATGCGTTACTGTTGCCAGGGAACCTGCCGCTGCTGAGTGAGGCATAAGGGTAGGTAGCCTGCCAGAAAGGGAGATGCATGTGCTTTCATCTTGTCCCTGTGGACGCTGTAGTCTTCTCTCCAGAGGGCAAAGAGCCCCAAAATAAGATGTAGTTGATGTATTTTTTATAGCTGAAAAGTCAAAAAGCCCTCAAGGCTATTATATATAAATCTCATAAGTATCCAAGAACCAACACGACGTTTGTATTTGTGACTCCTTAGAGTACGTTGCCTTTGGCAGATGAGTAACATATATGATTTAAAGGAGGCTTGATATCATAGTTGATAATTTTTCTCCGATTAAAACAAATGACTAATGGCTTAACTAGTATGTCCCCAAACAATCTAGTTTTAAACAGTAAATACATAATCTATCATTCTACCCGCCACCAGGGGGAGCTTCAGTATCAGCTAAATCCTACAAGCCTTGAATGAATAGTATGAATTCAGTCCATTTGTTCTTATATATAAAACGCTGCTTGCTTCGCAAAAAGGTATAAAGGCCTTTCCTCAAGAATTTGCAATCTACCGGGCAGGAAAGATAGGTAAGAAATTCATCAAAGATATGAAAATGCTGTAATTTATTAAACTGTGGTCACAGAATTCTCTTAGGAATGTTTGGGGAAATATGGGTGTTGGTATGTTACTCTCTTTCCCCCACGGCTTTGAAGTAATCTCTCTGGCATCTTGATCTGCCATCATAACTGACCCCTTTTACCCCTCAGTGAAACAGTCTGCTTCTTTGCAGTTAGAACGTACTTAAGAAAAATTAATCTTTGGGAAGGCACTGATCTTTACCTTATTACTAGCATTATTAAGACAGGTTACTTGGTCTGGAGCTATTTTTTCTATATAGGAACGTTTTCAATTACCTGGACCTGCCCAGGTTTAAATATTTTTGCCTCTTTTTTCTCGTTAGGTACACGTATTTGTCAGTTCATGTATCTGATTTTTGTTTTTAGGACTGAGAAACGAAAGAAAGATTACCTCAGTATTTTCCTTGTTAAGCAATCACAGTAGAAAGCTAGAAGACCTAAAATATGCTCTTATAAGTTGTATGTGTGTAATGAAACCAGCGTGTGAAGAGATTGGTATGTGGAGGAAGAATATAGCTTGTAAAATAACCTTTTGTTTTATTTGGGTCTTGTACTTAATTTAAGGTGCTACTTAAATATGTATTAAAATAGCCCCTCTTGGCTTGGCTCCAAACATAAAAGGTCAGAGTGGTTTGGGTACTTGTCCAGGATCTGGAAAAAGCCCATCTTGTGCAGGGAAGGAAATGAATGTGAGCTTTGAGGTAGTACAACCACCAAGCTTTTAGTACTTCTATTCCCCCAAAATGTAAAAAATGCAAGGTATTCTTGAAAATGTAGTACAGACATTACATTGAATATGAATTTTTTTTTTTTTTTACTGCAGTTTCATCTTGGGTTCGCTGAATGCACAGTCCATTTATTTAATGCCGTGTCTTAACTTAAATATTCTTGTTGAGAACAGTTGGAGATTTTGAACTAGATGCCTAGTTCTGTTTTCTGGGGAGGTGACATGGATTCTGTTTTGCAGACATTAAGAAGAGCTTTAAAAGGGAATTGGGGGATATAGCTCTGGCTTTTTAAGAAGAAGCCTCCTGTGGTTCTGGGCTCAAGGTGTGACATACATTTCCTGCTAATTGCTTCTCTTAAGAAGCATGGGCTTGGCTGTTCCTCTTGAGGAAAAACCTTAATAAACCTTCCCGTTTTAAGAAGTGATGTGACTCTTATTTTGAGCTGTTGTTTTCAATGTGTTTGTCTTTTTGTCTTTTTGTAAAGCTTAACCATGTGCAAGTTCTTGTGCTTACTTTCAACCATTTAAAAATTCTTGTAGGACATATAAAGCAGATGATCCTTAGGGGCCTATCAGCAAATAGTTAGGTGCTTCCACTCTGTGCTAGGTTCCGATCTGCATGTTGGGGATACAGCGGTGAACAATACAAAACACAACCTTTTCCCTCGTGGAATCTTTGGCAGGAGACAGAACACGTGCATGCGTGTGCGTGCGTGTGTACGCGCAATGAGGAGTGCTGTGGAGAAGAGTTAACGGGATAGGAGCTTCAGAGTGCTAGGCAGAATGTTGCGGTGGGTCGAAGCTTTCTATCCTTGCTGAAGCTCCTCTTTTTGTAAATGTGTGAAATGTGCAGCCCACACAGCTGCCGGGAGGAAAGAATGGCCTTCGTGCGTCGGGAAGGGTCTTCACATGCCATGAGGTGGACGTGTGCCTATGTGTCGAAGTACTAGCGTTGGCTGCATGAGGACCACAGAAGGGACTTTAGCAATATGTATAGAGAGCATGATCTGACTCAGCCTCTCATCAGGACACTCTGGCTGCTGAGTTGACAATAGCCTGTGAAGAGCAGTTAGGAGAAAGTGGAGCCACCAAGACCTCTTGAGAGGAGTGAAGGATGACCCCCCAGATTTCTTGCCAGTAATCAAAATAGTGAAGATTGTGGCAGGAGCAGGTTTGGGATTTCCATTTTTGAATAGACTGTTAGGAATGGGTCAGGTCCTGGAGTAGCACCGTAGGCGGTTGGATCAGTGTCTGGAATTCAGATGAAGAGACCTGGACAGGAGATTCAACGTTGAATGTTTAGGAACACGGACAGAGCGTTAGGACCTTAGCATTGATTGTAGATAGAGAAGTTCAGGGACTCCATCATGAGGTCAGGAGATGAGGAGGGGTTGGCCAAGGAGAACGTGAAGGTCATTGGAGATACCAGGTGTGAACTAACAGCACATGTTGGTGCCCTAATGGGCATAGCCCACAGAGGAGGCAAACTGAATAGGGCCACGAGGACGGAATCTAGCAAACAAGTAAAGGGGCTGAGCAGGACAGCGGCGTGAGCAGCCAGAGACTGGGAGGTCACAAAGAACTTATAAAAAGTACCATAAAGAAGTGTTACACAAAGAAGTAGACAGAAGGGACCGATGCTCTCTGTTGTGGGAGAGCCGAAATGCTTCAGGGAGGGGAGTTTGAACTAGGCCTTAAAGGGTATCACTTCAATAGGTAAGAGTGGGGGGTAGTGTCACAGACAGATACGCAGAAAACGGGAGCGAGAAGTTGGCACTAATGTGGAAGTGATGGGCTGGGGAGTAGAGTGGAGCCATATTGTGGCAGACTTTGAAAGGAGAAGGTGACCATCTAGTAGGGTGAGCTAGGAAAATAGGGCCTGGCAGCTCATCCAGTGGTTACAGAGAATGTGGGGATGGGGAAATTTCAGAAGGGATGTGGGCAAAAATGCCAGGGTTGCAAGGGTGACTCCCCATGGGCAAATGGTCTCTCCAGTCTCCGTTTCTCAATTCTTTTTCCCCATCTCTACTGAAGCTGGTCCTAGTCATGTTCATGATCCTTTGCAAACAGAAGCTCAACTTAGAAGGGAACCAGCATTAATCCTCTGGCATGCAAAGATATTAAACAGGATTGAAGAGTAAAATATCCTTTATTAACTCCATTGCTCTGCTCTACCTTACACGATTCTGCTCCCTTTAGGTCTTTTGGTCTCTCAAGGGCAGGCAGCAACTCTCAGTCTCACTCTCACACCCTCCCAAGTTTTCCTCTCCCTGCTCTTAGCTCCCAGTGGGAGACAGCCGACTCTGGCCCTCCCAGCCCTTCCCTCCGAATCCACCAGTGACAGAGAAGTCTAGGAAGGGGGCTCTTTTCCTTAATGGGTAGCTGCCAGGTCCCATCATCCAGGCCTCCCCTTGTGGCTGAGAGGAAAGACACAGGCCGCACTATAGCCCCCGTCCACCTTTTCCCTGGCATCACCAGTATCCCCAGTTGGGTGGTTGGGGAATTTGAAGGAGCCACCGGGATTAAGGGGGTGATAACCATGCAGCCTTCCCAGCTGAGAAAATGGGGCATGGAATTGTGGCACAGGCACTGGGCTCTGCCTGCCTTTCCCAGGAGGGGATACATTTAATGGAG
The DNA here is from genome assembly GCF_964662115.1 of Mustela nivalis. NCBI lineage: Eukaryota > Metazoa > Chordata > Mammalia > Carnivora > Mustelidae > Mustela > Mustela nivalis. The sequence continues at coordinate 103,707,642 of NC_139029.1, read as the reverse complement.
AAGTTTGAAGAAGGTATCTGATCCCCACACTCCCAGCAGGGTCCCGAAGCCAAGGCCAGAGGATCTGGGATTCTTTAGGCCCTCAAAATCTCAGATGCAGGGCCTAACCCCTTATTTCCTGCTATATAAATGGACTTACATTAACAGATGCTTGGAACCTCAGACCAGAGATTCTAACACCTGCCTAAGTCAGTCTGGCTGGGTGCTCCCTTTGATAAAGAGCCGGCTCCCTGGGCCGCTCCTGCACTGTCGCAGTGTGCAGAGCAGGCTTCAAGCGAGTGCTCACAGGCCTTCCGGCTTTCTGGGGCCAAGCTCCCAGGTGGAGTTCATCTAATTTCAGGTGCTACACTTGGCCCACTGGGAGGAATCTCTGTTGGTTTTTTGGGTCTTTTGTTTGTTTGTTGTTTTGTTTTGTTGCTTAAAAAAAAAAAATTTATGCCTCCTACCCTCCCCTTTCCCACCACTTTACACCAATGACTACAAATGCTGCCTTGTGGGCAGCTCAGTCCCCTGGAGACAATGCCTGGAGTGTGGCCAGTGGCAGGGTTGGAGGTAGGGAGGCCTGAACGCCCAACTCTCAACTTCCTTCCCCGTTGCCCCGCCCTGACTGACCCTCCATAATCACAATGGGTGAAGGAGAATCTAGCAGACTCAATGTCCCCAGGAGGGGTGGGGATCCCTGGCGAGGCAAGTTAGGGAAAAACTCGGGCAGAGGAAGGCTGGGGCCAGAGGTCGTTGCCAAAACGGACGAGGAGATGAGCTGGGTTGGCAAGACCGGTGGAGAGGGCACAGGCGGGAAGGGGGACCCACTGGGGCCGGAGCAGGCCTGGGAGAGAAGCGGCTGTGGTTGCCATCTGAAGGGCCCGAGCTCTGGGAAGCTCAGTGGCACGGCAGTCCCCCAGGCAGCCTGCGGGAGAACAGAACTGGCCAGGGCAGCTAGGGTGGAGAAGACAAAGTAACAGGTGGCACAGAGGGGACTGAACCCCAGCTTGGAGACGGGGCTAGGAAGGAGTTTGTCAGCTGTCCTGGAAGTGAGTCTTGGGAGCAGCCGGGCACATCAGAGGGCTCACCCCAACGTCGAGAGGTCACAAACAAACTGAGAGCCCTGTGCTCGGTCCTGGAGGTACAGAAATGAGTAATGAGTCCTTGCCACCCTGGCGGGGCTCACGATCCAGAGGGGAAGATGAACATGCACAAGAGCAATTGAAAAGTGGGTCCCGTGGGTAGGAGAAGAATAAATGAAACAAGATGGGATTGGGAGGGAGACAAACCATAAGTGACTCTTAATCTCACAAAACAAACTGAGGGTTGCTGGGGGGAGGGGGTTTGGGAGAAGGGGGTGGGATTATGGACATTGGGGAGGGTATGTGCTTTGGTGAGTGCTGTGAAGTGTGTAAACCTGGTGATTCACAGACCTGTACCCCTGGGGATAAAAATATATGTTTATAAAAAATAAAAAATTAAAAAAAAAAAAAAGCTTTTGGAACGAAAAAAAAAAAAAACACATTTTAGAGACTTAAAAAATATATACCTTAGTTTCTAATTTGCCTCTCTTGTGGAAATAGTAGGTAGAAAGTTCCTGAAGCTACCCTCTGCGGTTCAGCAATATTGCAGATTTGGCCAGCCCTGAGAAAAACACCAGCAAAAAATATAGACAAGATAGATTGGGCCAATATGACACCAGAGGAGATGGAAACTGGTGATTGAAGATGAGGTGGGAAGGAGGAAAGAAATAGCTCACAGTAGAAAGTGGAAGATGATGGAAAGGCAGGCTGGTGTCTAGGAAATGTAGTTATTTGAAAATTAGGGAAATAATATGTGATTATTTTTATTCAGTTTCTATGCGAATAAAATTAGAAATGAGTACAATCTTCATAAATCTATGAAACAGTCTTTTTTTCCTTTGGGGGAGGGCGAATAAAATTAGAAATGAGTACAATCTTCATAAATCTATGAAACAGTCTTTTTTTTTTCCTTTGGGGGAAGGCATGATTAATAAATGTTAATTATATATATATATATATATATATATATATATATATATATATTTAAAACTCTTAGAGCAGTCTGGGGTATTATAAGTGCCTAATAAATGTTAACCATTATTCTATTTTACAGGAACAAAGGTATCATTTGCTTGGATTTGTTTAATTTATAAATGAAGATTCTGTATCACCAATATATTTTCTTAAATGAATAGAAGTCAGTTTGCAACAAAAAAATAATAAAATCTACATATAATTGTATATTCATGTTAGTTATAACTATAACTTATTGGTTTTTAACATAGAATGGAATGTAAAGTAAGAATTTAAAAATTACCACCCTTAAATATTAAATTGCTCTTCTCTTTTGAAAAAAAAAAAAAAAAGAAAGAAAAAAGAAAAGTGGGTCCCGTGGTTGGGTGTACAGGCACAGATGCGGCGCCTGGGGAGGGCTTCACAGAGGTGGTGCCCTTTAAACAGCCCATGGAAGGACCCAGAGGCAAAGAGCCCACACTTGGAGCACTGAGTGGCACACCTCCCTAGGGGATCAAGGAGCAAGTCCCCCCCCCCCGGGTCTGAGTGGGCAGGGCCGGGTCTCCAGACACCTAGGAAGGTGAGGCCAGGTGAGGAAGAAGACATTTCCTTCTGTTCCCCTGTGCTCCCCTCCCATGGGCAGCCCATGGGCTGTGGTCGCACCGGTCCCAGGACTCTTCCAGGACTCTTCCCTGGGAGTCCTGGGAAGAGTCCTGGGACCGGTCCTTCCGGTCTTCCCTGGGAGTCAGACACCCCACCCCCCAACAAGTGGTGCCCCTGAGGGCCACCAGGCAGCCTCAGGCAGGGTGTAGGTGGTCCCTGCTGTGTCTGAACCAGCCCTTCCTGACCAGCTGGAGGCGGCCAGGCCAGCGGGCTTCTTTCTGGGACTGGAGAGGGCAGGAAGAGGAGAGAGGACAGCCCAGAGCTGGGTCGTGGTCAGGAGAGGGTGGAGGGGCCAAGCAGACCAGAGGTGATTTGGGGCAGTGATTCCTAGATCCCTGGAATGGGGCAGTCGGTCAGCTGGGGCGCCGTGCCCAGAGGGGCAGATCTAGGGAGAATGGATTCTGTGGAGTGGAAGCCAGGGAAGGCAGCAGCTGTGGCCTCAGTACGTGGAGGCAGAGCCTGCTCCCTCCTGCACCCAGGCCCCGCCAAAAGGCAGCAAAAACTAGTAGTGCAGTCCCTTGTCAGACTGTGATTGCCCCGAGCACTGCATTGAGGGGTAGGCACCCCCAGAAGGGCTCCCTGCCTCACAGTTCCTCAGAGGCCTGTCTCTGACCAGAAATACAGATTCTCTCCTTCAGAGAGCTGGTTGTAGGGGGGCAGGGACCCTACCTAGAAGGGGAGGAAGAAAGAGGAGGGCTCAGGAGGGGACAGAATGCAGACTCTGGGATGTTTCAGGGACACTGCCAAGACTAACTTCACTGTGACCCCTGGGTGTGCATGCAGCAGGATTTGGGGGGAGTTCTTCTGGAGCTTGGAGGCTGTGGGCAGAGGGCCTGTCCAGATGCTTGATGGGCAGGGAGAGAAAAGCAGGTACTAAGTCCTTGTCAAATTCAGAGTGAATCTGGGAAGTTCTCCTCATCCTCTTTGTTTTACAGTCTTGGGTAGAGGAAGCAAGAGGCGGGCAGGGACATCCTAATACTACTACAGCGGTGGGGGGACTGCTGTCTGGGACACCTGGCTGGCTCAGTCAATAGACTATGCCACTCTGGATCTCAGGATCCTGAGTGTAAAGCTTGGGTGTAAAGCTTAGTTTAAAAATAAAAGTAAAAAAAAGAAAAATGGTACCAAGGGGGTAACTACAGTCTGAGGTCCTTATCTTGCCCCATCCCCTGGATCTACTAGGCCCTTCCTCCATGAGCACCATCCCGAGCTTTGAGACTTCCTGTGACAGAGGGTTTCAGGGAACCTCTGGCCCCCTCAAGGGGAGTGGACCTTAGCACTAGTGGACCTTAGCCACTAGCCCCTTGAAGCCATTAGTCCCCCCGGGGTGACTGGGGGGATGGTAGGGGATGAGGTGTGGAGCTTGGCAGGGACTCTAGGGACCAAGGCCTTAAAGAGCAGAGAGCAGATCAGGGGCTGGATTCAAAGCCTCCAGAACTTGGCTCATTCAACTCTCTAGTGCTTGCCAGAAATGTGAGGGCCTGTGGGTTGACTGTGAGGGACAGCTGGGGACAGAGGGACTGTGAAAGACAGAGAGGTGTCAGTGTCCTCTAGAGCCCATCCTCAGGCATCGGGGTCCTCAAGCACCATTTCTGTGCTCACCCCCCTACCCCCCGCCTGCTGCCCTCTCCACACACACCCCCCACCCACAATCCTCTATGAGAGAGTGTAAATTGCTTGTCCTTTGGCAAATAACAGCCCACCTGGCTTGTATTTTTACCACGTACAAAAACATTGTAGAGAAGACAATAGAGAAACCTGTCTTCTCTGATCCTTGCTATAGTCTGGTGAGGTAATAGGGTCAGGGTACACTCAGAAGAGGAAACCAAGCCCCAGTGAAAGTTTTTGTTTTTGTTATTTTCAATGGTTTAGCTCTGGTTCACATGGTTAGTGCCTAAACCAAAGGTCAGGCTGTCCAGTGAGAGCTTCTGCTGTGTTCTAGATGGTGTGTTACATTTTCTAAATCTGCAGCAGCCCTCCATTATCCCCATGTCATCGACAAGACAAATGAGGATCAGAGAGATCAAGCGACATCCTCAAGCTGACAGGGACAGAAATGGGTCTCCTGTCCTGTTGGACACTTCACCCAGTGCTTATTCCAAGGTACTGGCAGAAGTGACTTAACTGCTTTGCGGGGGTGTGGGGGACCTGAGGTGCGTTGAAAGCTAGAGATAGGCTCCTGCTCCCCAAAGTCACAAGCTGTGATTTTGCTTTTATGGAAGCCCTGTAGGAAATGGGTGACTTGGGAAAGATGGGGTGCCCCCTCCCTAGCGGGGAGCCAGGGGGATGTCATGGGGACAGAGCCAAACCAGGTCTCTATTCCTCTGAAGTTTGGGTTCAGGTCTCAACCTGAGGGGTGGGTACAGGGGATGTGCTTAGGGGGCCCTCTGGGAAAGAGGATCCCAGCCCTGAAGGGTTGGGAAGAGAAGAGAAGGAGGGAAAGCAGGCAGGCCCAGCAAAGACTCTTCCAGCTCCTGCTTAAGGGAACATCTAGAGACACGCTCTGGCCACAGAGCCACAGAGAAGCAGGTGGAGGCCTGAGCAGATGCCTGGGCCAATCAGGGGGGCCCTGTACCTGCCAGGGAAGTGGGCCAGGTGTGAGGCGGGGCTCCATGCCAGGGAGAGTATTAAATGAGCTTCCAGCTTATTTGCATGTCCTAATTAACCATAAAATGAGCCCCAGGGGCAGAATTAAGCTGTCAGTTTCCCTCTGCTTCCACTACCTCCCCCTCATCCGGCTGCTCCCCACCCCTACACCTCCCTGCATCACTTAGGTCCCAGGCACTCCCATTCACCTCTCCCCTCAGCTTCAGTGAAATACAGTCTCCATCCTGTCACAACAAAAGCCCAGAAAAAGAAGGAAAAGGAAAAGGTGGTGGTGGTGGTGGTGGTGGTGGTGGTGGTGGTGTGTGTGTGTGTGTGTGTGTAAATGAACTGACCACAGCCTTTCATTAGCAAAGCATGACCTCGTGATGAGGGCATTACACCAGCCCAGTCAAGACCAGGGCAGAATTCCCCCCACGGACAGTGAGCATTCCATTTATTATCCATGCATGGATAATATGGGGAGGACAGGTTTTGTTGTTGTTCCTCTTGACTTGGCTTTTGGAGCAGAAAGGGACACTTCATGGGATAGTGCGAAAAACACAAGGCTGGAAGTCCATCGGGACCGTTTCAATCCCAGCTCTGCTGCGGTGACCTTGGGCAAGTTGCTCGACTTCTCTGAGCATCTCCATGTACAGTGAGAGGACCAGCAGCCACTCCCAGAGTGTGGTTGAGAAGGAAATAAGAATGTGAAGATGGCGAGTGCCTGATGCCTGTGAGTTCTGTTGGCGGCAAATGTCACTCCTGTTTTGTTCTGGCTCCGAGTTAAAGTGAGTTGTCATGTCCTTGGAACCCTTCTGGCCAACCGATGGGTTGGGAGTTGCTTCTTCTCACTGAGCCCCTTGGGCTGGGAACCAGGTCCTATTCCTTGCTGCTTTTAGGTCCTGTCTCGGTGCCTGGCATTGGGAGATGTTCAACAAAGTTTTGTTAAATGGGTCTGGATTGCGATGACCCTTCCACAGAACAGACGAGTCACAGATGAATGGCCAAGAGAGGACCTGGTTTCCTGTGGAATCATTCTGGATGGAGAGCTCGGTGACTTCACCACGGCCCAGTGGGAAGAATCTTCTCTCTCTCTCCCTCACACACACACACACACACACACACACACACACACTTGAACCCACATGCACCGCCCCACCCCCAGCAAGGCAGCCACAACTGGTGGGCTTTCCCCCAGCACTGAACTCCCCCAGTTTCCTGGGGAGACAGGAAGGATAAGCAGGGTCTCGCTCTTCCAGAAAGGGCTGGCTCACCCGGCAAACTCCAGGGAGAGTAGAAAAGGCCGTTTTGCAGCTGGACAATCCTGTTTCAAATCGTGGTTCTTCCATTCACTAAAAAAGCCTGGATGACCCCTAAGGGCTTCCACCGATCTACTGGGAAGGCAACCCTTCAGAGGGTCATTCTGCAGTTTGAAAGGCATGGTTCTGCACACTGCCTGGCAAAAAGCGAGCACTGGAGAAAATAAATAAAAATAGCACCTTCTGTCTGGTAGCCTCCGCCACCAAGAACTAAGCATCTCCCATGGGATTGAGTGGGGATCAGAGAGTGGCCCTCACTGGCCCCGACCCCAGCTGTGGAGCTGCTGTCCTAAGCCTCCTCCCTCCTCCATCTCAGTCTCCAGGGGTCCAGGATGCAGGAAGAGCCTTTCTTGTTATTTTTCTCCTCCAATTTGCTGTTAATGCTCCGAGGGCGGGAAGGCGGCTTGCCTCTAATTGCAGCTGTCACCCCCCATCAGGCGGAGGGGAGCTCAGCTGGGAGGGGCGAAGGGAGGGCTTGCAGGGCGGGCCCGGCCCAAACAGAGAGCCACATTGTCTCTTCCCAGCCAGCGGGCGTTCCCGGCCGGCTGGGAGCCTGGCAGCTCCCCGGGGAGCGCGGAGGGCCACGTGCGCCCCTCCAGGAAAACTCTAGGCGCCCGGGGCTCCGAGCGGAGCTGCCGCCCGCCCTGCCCTTCCCCTTTGCCGCCGCCGCCGGCGGTCTGGTCCGGCGAGACGGGGGCCTCCGCGTCCAGGACGGAGGGAGGCCGCGGGGATGAGGCTAGGAATCCAAAAATAAGGGCGCGATTCGAAGGGGCGCACCTTCGTCTTGCTGGGGGACCTCCGTGGGCTGTGTCCAAATGCGGGTTTGGTGCTGGAGGCGGGGTGCTGGGGAAGGCGCGCGTGTGACGCCAAGGCCCAGCGGCTGCCCTTCCGGCCAGCCCTGCACTGGCCTGCCTCCTGCCCGCAGGTGGCATATCAAGGCTGGCTTCCTTCCCTGGAAAATGGGATAATAACTGCCCTCCTTGCTTACTCCAAAGGAGTCAGTGGATATGAAAAGGCTTTCCAACATTTAAAGTGCTTTACCAGTATCTTTCCTGTGCTTTTGAAAAAACATGGGGCTATCTCAAGCCCTCCTATAGGTACACTCCTTATTTAGCCCATTTGTCAGGACCGGGCTGAATGGGCTGAAATCTTAAATTTAGGCAACAGGGGTGGGGGTGGGAGGTTCCTCTCTGTTGATCCCAGTTCCAGCAGGGCCTGGATTTCATGCCTGTGCCTGGGGCAGTGCTTGGCCAAGGAAGCCAATGGTTATAAGGGTGAGACCACAAAAGATAGGTCTTTACTGGGGGCCTCTCTGGGGAAGCCTGAGACCCCAGTGCCCTGATCCAAACAGAATGTTCAGCTGAGGTCTTTGGGGGCCCTGAAGGAATGTCAGGATTGCCTGGTCTCCTCTCCCTGCCAGTCATTGTCACCTGCAGCCCCAAAGTGAGCACTTGTCTCTCTCTGTGTCTCTCTTTCAGTCTAGGAACCCTCCCCTCCCACCAGCCAGCCCCCACCACGGCCTCTCTCAGCCACACACCTGTCAGCCCTACTCCAGACACTCTTGCTGCTTCTCCCTCCTTTCTCAAGGAAAGGAACTCGGAGTCAGGCTTTTGAAAGCCACAGTGCCCACATGGCATCTTCCCAGGGCCCAGCACTGACACCTGGGCCCGTTGGGTTCAGTCAACTTTCTGTCTCTAGGACTCAGACCCAAACAGCTGTGTTAATATCAAAGCCAGAAGGTGAGGGCTCCAGGGCCTTGGGGCAGCTTGTGGAAGGACTTTCCCTCCTTCTGGGCTCTGCAGGGCCTGAGAAAGGGAAACGTCCAGAGCCCTTGGAATGGCTCCGCTTCTTGACTTTGTGTGAGCGGGCTGCCCTGGGCTCCGAGGCCGTGGGCGTCACCCAGCCCGGCTTCTCCTTCAGCAGCCTGTCTCGGTCAGGCCGCACACTGCGCAAGAATTTCCTAAAGATGTTTGCCGTGAGGGCAAACCTGCGGCCCAGCTCCCGGGGCGGGCCCTTCTCCCCTTTGGGCTCCCCCGCCTCTCCTTTCTCCCCACCCTTCTCCAGTTCTGGCAAGTCCAACCAGTTGCCCACGAGGTCCGCAAAAACGTTGTCGCCTAGCACCAGAGGTTGCCGGTTTCGGCCCCGGGACATCAACGTGGAGGTCCAGTCTTCCGGTTCCACCGGCTCTGGCCCCGGCCGGGCCCCGCTTCCGTGCTCTGGTAGCTGTGCCCTGGCCAGGGGGTCCAGATCCCGCCCGCAGACACTCCTCTGGGATGTACACTTGGCGCTCAGAGAAGGTTGGTTGGAAGGGGAGCAGGCTGAAGGCCTGGCAGGGCCTCTGCCACCCTCCCATGGAGGGGGCTCGGGCTGCGTCTGGGGGCTTTCCGCACAGCCCCGGGCCGGACTCCCTCCGGAGATCTCCAGCTGTTCCAGTGCCGCCTGCACCTGGAGAAGCTTCAGTTCTTGCAGTGCCCCCATCATGCTGTTCATCTGATCCTGGAGGCCATCACCCACCTCCTTCATGGACATCTGCAGGCGAGAGGGAAAGTGCAGGCCCGTGAGCCGCGGGGGCTGGGGGAAGGGCTGCCCTTCACGGGCCGGAACCTAGACCCCCACTGCCCACACATGTACCGCCGCCCACTGACCCCACCTCCACCGGGCCCAGTGCAGAGCAGCTCGGAGCCGGGAGAGGAGGAATCTTAGCGCGGACACGGCTGGAGAACAGAAGGAGGAGCGGCAGCGAGCATGCTAAGGCAGACGCTGTCCTCAGTCACAGATTTGTGAATATAGATACACATGGGTCAGTTAAGCTGTCTTAAAGAAAAAATTTTTATTTATTTATTGACTTGAGAAAGAGGGAGAGCACAGAAGGAGTGGGAGAGGGAGAAGCAGACAACCCCGTGGAGCAGGGCGCCTCGATGCAGGGACTCGATCCCAGGACCCCGGGATCATGACCTGAGCCAAAGGCAGATGCTTCACTGACTGAGCCACCCAGGCCCCCCCAGCTGATCTGTCTTTAATCTCAGCAACGAATCTGTGAGGTAGGGACTGGTCTTGTTGCCAAGTTACAGATGAGGAAGAAGAGGCACGGAAGTTGCTCAAGGTCACCTAGACATAAGCGGTGGACCTGAGACCAGTTCGAGGGGGCACGCGGTCGTGGTGGCCATCCTTGTCCTTTCATGTACTGTGTCCTCTTCTCCCCGAGCCTCCCCGAGATGATGACAATGATGATGGCCACGATGGTTTGCAAGACTTTACTACGTAACAGGAATTGAGCTAAGTGTTCTAGACCTGTCACCTCTTTGAATCTTCATATAAACCCTATGAGTTTGCTATTACTGCTCTCATTTTAACAACTTAGCCCTTGGGTGTGTGTGTGTGTGTGTGTGTGTGTGTGTGTGTGTGAAGTAACCTGCCCAAAGTCACGCACGTCCAGCTCATGCTGCTGGGACTCCAACACAGGACGCCTCACTCCAAATGTTCTGACCCTAACTAGACGACCAAGCCTGCTTCAAGATGGTGGGGCTGGGGAGCTGGGCTTTGAGGCTACTCTGTCCTCCCCGAGGCAGTGGAGAAGGGTGGAAAGGGACATGAGGGCAAGAGAAGGAGCTCAGATTCCCAAAGATAAAGGGTAGGCTGGGGGCTTCCTTTCACTGCCATGCACATCTGGCCAGTCAGGAGAGAGAGCTGGCTTCCCACCGCTCTTCCCACCCCTTCTCTGCCCTCTGGACACCTGTCCTCCCTCAGCTGCTCTTAGACTTGGCTCCCGTGCTCTTCCTGCCTTCTCAGCCCAACTGGCTCCAAGGCTCGGGCCAAGAGTGGGGACACCGGAGGCCAGCTCCCCTGTCCCTTTGTGGGCGTCTAAGGTCCGGGTCCCAGGTGCCAGCTGGAAGGGACGGAGAGGCTGACTTGGGTGAGGGCCGAGATTGGAGGCTGGGCAGGGGATGCGTGGTCTGATAACATTCACAGTCCAAGCTGCCTTGGTCCCGCCAGCTCCCTCCCCAGATCTGCTCATGTTACCAACAGCAGACTTCACGTGAGGGGACCATCTGTTTCTTAAGCCCCCCAGAGACCTGCTGGGATCGTCTTACCTCCCAGCCTGGTCCTAATGCACAGAACTAAGCCCACGGGGCGGAGAGCTGGAGGGATCGGGTGCAGAGGGGCAGAGGCGCTCAGGACAGCACTGGCAGCTGACCCTCTTAGGCTCTGGGTCAAGCCCTCCCCTGTCCAGTTCAGCCCTGGCGGGGGCAGGGCACCCCACCGGGCTCTCCTGAGCCAGCAGCACTGATGCCCAGAGGACTAACTGTCCCTGCTGGCAACCCTGGGATTTGCCAGATTGCCCTGGCGAGCAATTCTCCGTTTGAGTGGCGGCTACAGCAGTGAGAGATGCAGCGTGGGAGGTGGCCGTGCTTGCCGATGGCCCCTTGCTCTGACCTCTTTGGCTTCCAGCCTCCTGGCTCCTTCTCCTTCTGGAGCATCTGGGAGCACCCAGGGCAGAGTCCAAGCAGACCCTAAGCCTCAAACCAAACTCCTCCAGGTCTCCAACTGCAGACTGCTTCTCTGACTTCCCTTTTTCTGCCCCCTCCTTCATACCCTTTTCCTCCTCACCCCAACCGGGATGTCAGAGTCCCTTTTGGCTGTTCCACCCAGTGCCCCTATTCCTGTCCCCAGATGCCTCACATCTGCTTTTCTGTCTCCTGGAACGCAGAAGCCTCCTGGAAGGTCTTCCGGCCACCAGATCAGTCTTCCCAGCACGCTCCTGTGATCATGTCACTCAGAAGTATCTCTCTGTCCCCCACAGTGCTGTCAGAACCTTTTCAGGGACACAACTCAAATGTCCTTCCCTCGAGTGCTCCTCTCCTCCCCGCCCTGACATCCTCATATGGGTAAAGGCTCAGTTGTTCTCGAAACATTCATTGAGCATCTACCATCGAGGGCAGGGGTGGAGATCTACACACGGTTAGGTCTCCCCAGAACCTAGCTAGCATCTTGCCGCTGCCATATACCCAGAAAACAGAGTGAGTACCCCTGAACGTCCCAAGTCATCTCCCCAGCCCTGCTGCCCTCAGGCAGTAACATACTCCACAGGGGGGCAAGTCAGGGATGTGGTTCAGGGCTTCATTTCACCAACTGGGCCAGGACTCTGAGCTTGCAGGCTTCCCTCCAGAAGGCTGGAATGCAGTCCAGGTCAGAGGCAGTGGGAGGAATGAAATGACCCCATTCAATCTCTTCCAGTATGGAAAAATCCCGAAGAAATAATGCTGACATTTTGTACGGTTTTCCAGTGAGAATGAATGTGTGCGTATGTATGAATTCGGGCCTGCCCATAAAACAGAGGCCCCATTTAAATAAACAGGAGGTGAAATTTTACCCCTATGGAAAACCATACTCTGCACTGGTTAAGGTCTTGGATTCCAGAGACAGATGGTACAGGGTTCAAATCCCAGCTCGGCCACATAGTAGAACCTGTGTGACCTGGACAGGCTATTTAAATTGTTTTTCTGTTTCTCTGTTCTTCCACATGGGAATAAGAGTTTCTGCCTCATACAGCTCTGGTCAGATGAGGCTTGGAGGTGAGTTCTGGTGGGTTATTGTAAGACTTCCTAAGAACGTCCAGAACACTTCTTCCTCAGTGGAGCTTAACACGTAGTAATAATAGGACTCCATTCATCTACCCGGTCCGATCAAGGAGAAACACGTCTCTTGTCCTGTCTCTTCTGCCCCACCCCTGCCCCCCACAGAGGGAGAACCGGAGAAGGAAAGGGAAGCCCCACATCCTTTTGTCCATTCTCAGGACGGCTTGGTTGGCCAGCCACAGTGCTGACACTGAGGGCAGAAGGCAGCTGTGAGAGGGAAGACCAGAGGAGAAGGAAGTGTGGGAAGTGGGGAGGGTCAGGGGAAGTGGGGAGGCCTGAGCATCAGCTGGGTCTTGACTGAGAGCAAGCTGCCTTTCCCAGCCCCAAGGGGAATGATGTCACCCAGGGAGAAAGAGCCAGAGGGCAAGCTACTGTCTTCTTCTGGGGCGTGGGACCTTCTCAGATCCCAGGGTTTCTCTTGCCTCGGGAACACAAGAGGGAGCAGTGTGGGCTAGGAGCAAAGGAGAGGGGCCAAATCAGAGAAGGTCCCAACTAGATATTATTGACACTAAATCCCAATCCCCAGACTGCGGGGGCTGAGTTCCTCTCTGGCCTCCCAGTGCCAAAGCCTCAGGTCCTTCCTCAGGACAGGGACGCAATCCTGCCCAGCTTGTCCTCAGGGACCAGTTGGAAAAGTCCTTAGAGGGTCTAGTTGGTTCTGGTTAGTCTGAGCGAGAGTGGATCTAGCAGCCTGCCTTCTGTCCACCCCTAGTCATGCTCGCTGACGCGCACACATGCCAGGGCGGACCTGCTCCACCATCGGACATACTACCCCTAACAGCATACCCCAGAGATGGGTGGGGCTCTCCTTGCTGAGAAAGATCGTGAAGGTCTCACCACCCTCCTTGCAAGACCCTGTACCCTCACCAGCCATCTCCTGCCTCCTGACACTTCCAGGGCTTCAAAATGTTTCATCCTAAAACTTTTCTTTCATTTATTCATTTGTCAGTGAGAGAGAGAGAGAGAGAGAGCGAGCATAAGCAGGGGGAGCAGCAGGCAGAAGGAGAAGCAGATTCCCCACGGAGCAAGGAGCCCGACTTGGGACCTGATCCCAGGACACTGGAATCATGACCTAAGCCAAAGGCAGGTGCTTTAACCAACTAAGCCACCCAGGCGTCCCCTCAAAGTTTTCTTCACCTCACGCTTCAGTGTCTCCCAATGCCGTTCACTCTTTCTGTGTGTGAGAGCTGGATGGCCCCTGGGCACCCCGCACGGGATCCAAGCTGCGTAGCTCAGAGGGGTCCAGCCGGCCGCCAAGTGACACGCTCTTTCCTCCCACCTCGTCGGACTCCCACAGTTACTCTGGCAGACTGGGGACCCCACGGTACGGAGTGAGAAACGGGATCTGAGATGCTCATTCTCTCCCCCGACGTCCTTCCCTAGACCGCCTCCACGGTTTTCACCACATCCGTGTAGGAACTCCTTCCCTACTTGATGGCACACGTACGTCTGTTCGTCTAAATAAACTGTCTTTAGGCAGGAACTTATACAAAATGCATATACTTGTCATAAACAGATGGTGACTACCTAAAACTACAAGGTTTTCATCGGAGCCTCGCGTAATGTCACCCAGAGGGCCTCTGGTGCAAAGGCGGATCTATGGCCCGGGGTTTGAGGCATCTTCATGGGAGGACTGGAACCCCAAGCCTGGCCCTCTTACTCCAGGCCCATGGGCTCCTTGTGCCATCATGATGTGGCTTCTCAGCCCCGTGGGGCTGTTGTGAGAAAAAACCGGGGTAGTCAACGTGACATGCAAAGCACATTATCGTCCCTTGGGGAGGAAGCGCACGAAGCCTTGGAGGGGCTCCAAGACCCAATTCAGCTGCTTTCCCCTGACGGCGCCTCTTCACTGAATCATCTGAAGGAAGAAGGGCCGTCTGTCTGGAGCTGAAGGGGAAGACATCCCTAGCAAGTAGACCCCACCATCCTTGACCTGCAGCATTGTGCCCTCCAGGGCTAGGTCAGCTGCCCATGAAGAGCACCATCCCCCTTGGCGCTCGCTGGGCCTTTTTGATATGGGAGGCGTGGCGATGGGAAAGTGACACCCGCATCCTCGGCAACCTTCCCAAGCCCTCTCCTAGGCCCCTGATGGATCCCACAGCTGTGCCCTCCAACCGTCCATCTCACGCCCTCTCCCAGCTCAGCCGGAATCCTTTGACACAGGCTCCGGCTTTGCCCGTGGACCTGGCAGTGCGCCCTGCCTCACTCCCCCCACCCCCATGACTCACAAGACCCCCACACAGATCCTTTCAGTCCCTCTGGAAGCTACAAGGAGGTCCAGGGCCGGAAATGGGAAAAGCCCTGCTTTTGCCAAGTGGCCCATTCTCCAGGCCAGTGAATAGGGACCTTCACAGTCCCCTGTTCTTGGCTGCAATGAGCAACAGGAAGGTAAAGAAGAAACTGTGCCAAGAGCTGGAGGAGGGCGGAGGGTAGAGAATGAAGGAAGTGTGAAATGGATGAGCCCACTCCCGGCTGAACCATCTACGGGGGGCCATCGGCTCGGGCAAGAGGCAGACATGTGAAGAGGGGGTCCCAATGCCGCCTCCCCTGACCAGCTTGAGCTCCTCTCCACTGCAGGCAGTCCACTCACAACCTCCAGAAGCTACCTTCCTTTTCTCCTTTTCCAGTTCAGGCCTTCCTACTCCCCTGGATGGGCTCTGCGATCACCACCTATCCCAGCCTCCTGCCTCCGGTTCCTCCCTCCTCCCCTCCACCCCATACCACACACCTCTTAGATGCCAGAGCCGGACTTTCATCCTGCTTCTCCCAAAGCCCACAGAGAAGGGCAGGCTGTTTAGCACGGCACTCAAGGCCCCCATAGGCTATTCACAACAACACTCTCAGCCCTGTTGCTCACTGTTCCTCTGCACGTACCCTATGTCCTAGCTAAAGCTTCTGTCATCTTCAAACATCCCTCCCTTTCCATCTCGGTGCTTTTCGTTCCTGTTGCTTCATTGTCTGCCTGGAATGCTGTTTTTCTCCTGGTCACCTCCCTGCTGATCCCTCAAGGTCAAGCTCAAATACTCCCTCTCTACAGAGTTTTCCCTGATACCCTGGCTGGAGATAATTCCCCCCTTCTCGGGGCACTGCCCCTGTGCCTCTATGTAGCAGGCAGCCTCTATTTTTGTACTGAACATATGCCTACACGTACTGGGTAAGAGTCGAAGTTCTGCCTTCTGAATGGCTGGGTTTGAAGCCTTGCTCTGTCACTTACCAGTTCTATGACCTTGGTCAAGTCACTTGACCACCTCATGTCTCATCTGTGGAATGGGAATAATGGAATTACAACTTCTTTGAGTTGCTTTGGCAATTAAATGACATAATCCATTACATGCCTGGCGTACGGATAAGGGTTAACGTCAGCACACGTTATTATTATTACTTCCCTGATTGAACAGCGGGTTCTTCGGAGGCAGGATCTCTGTCTGTTCGTATTTGTGACCATGGTGCTAGAGTCTGGTCAGGTGCTTTAAACACTGGATGAGCTCAGTTAATGTGTCCTGTGAATGAGTGACTCACGCACACCAGCCTGATCCATCTGTCAGGACAGTTAGCACTGTGTTACGTGCTAAGGACAGATAGCCGCTATTTAATCTCCGCGGTGGCTCTATAAAGCAGGTATTTTAAAAAGCCTGCTTTAGAGACACCTGGGTGGCTCAGCCAGTTAAACATCTGCCTTCGGTTCAGGTCATGATCCCCAGGTCCTGGGATCCAGCCCCACATTGGGCTCTCTGCTCGAGTGGAGCCTACTTCTCCCTCTGCCCCTCTTCCAGCTTGTGCTTTCTCTCTCTCTCTCAAATAAGTAAATAAAAATCTTAAAAATTTTTGTTTTAATTTTAAAAACTTGTTTTACAGATGAGAAAACCAAGGCACAGGGAGTTAAGTAATCTGCCCCACGGTCATACTCCTCCCTCACTGACCCTACCGTGTTCTTCACCCTAGATCTAAACATCAAAGGAGGTGACATTAGGAGATTCTTGGCAAAAGCTTTTTTCTGCCTCAGGAAATTTGCTCTTTGGTCCCAAGAGCTGAAGGCTGTTCCTACTGTATCTCTTCTGTCACTTTCTTTTATCTTGCCTTTAGGCCCTGGTCTGCTTCTGCATGTCAGAACCTCTTGAACTTGTGGCCACTAGTGGCTAGATAAATGCCTTCTAGGAATACTGAGTTGTCCTAGAAGGACTTTCTCCAGCCCCAGAGAAGTCCCTCTGCTGCTTCATCATGCCTCAGCTAGGACAGGCATTCCAGGAATCAGCCTCCATCAACCTTCCCCTCCTCCAGGAAGCCTTCCGGGCTTGGCTGGACTTCATGAGCCCCCATCACTCAGCCTTTGCACACTCTATTTGCTCTACACTGGTATTGACTCATGAGGAACAGCCTGTGAGCATCTTACATCTGCTTCTTCTGTGTTCTCGTGTCTACCCCCATTTGTTGGAAGCCCTCAAGGGAGCAATGTGTAAGAACAGCTGGTCCCAAGGCCTTGTGTTCATGCAGGGCCCCTCTCTGGTGGCTGGAGAGGAGAAAGGTATGTTCTCTGCTGAGTTGTGGCAGCCCCGACCCCCTCATACTAATAAAGAAGTGTGTCAGCTGCTGCTACTCTCCTGCCCTCATTTCATCCCTAAAACAGACCCCAGTCCCCTTCCAGGAGGGGGGAAAGGGCCGGTCCTCTAGGCATCAACCTAACTGAGCCAGGATTCCCAAACACTTTGCCTCCCCACAGGGCTCACTTGTTAGAGTGCAATTTTCTGCTCCGAGAAATTGAGAAATTCTGCCACTTTGGTTTTCAGGAACACACTCTTCTTGTCTAGGTCTTCTGCGCCAAGGACAGGGCCAGGGTGCAGGAGGGGGACCCAGAACACCCTTGACAAAAATAATGTCACAACTTGTTAATGCTTCCTTCTCCAGTTACCCAGTGTCTGTAGGACACACACTTCTTGAAGGGATTTGCTGGCATAAATGCATGTAGAACTTGACCAGTATTGCATGTGTGCATTCCTGGGCATATACCAACTTAAGGCAAAGCCAGGCAACACACAGTGCTCCTCAGTGGCAGGGAAGAATCTGCCCGAAATAAACACACAGGCCCCACCGCCTGCCACCACCCTCAAAAGATCATGACATAAAACGCCTGTATGCCTTTCCCACCCCCTTGCTGACCTGGGGTATAAACAAACAAACTCTTCCTATCCTAGTCACAACCAAGCTGCACTGAAGTCAATCCCCACAGTCCTCAGAGGAGCCAGAGGGCTGAGCCTGGGCTAACTCAGCTCTACTTTCTTCTTCATTCCCATTGGGGAAACTGAGGCACTGAGATTTTGTTCAGCTACCTAAGCACTGGGCTGAGGTGTTGGGGAGTAAAGGGAATTCTAATACCTCTGCCTGTCACTGCTCTGTCTCATTTCTGGGCAGCCAGGCATGGGGGGAGGAGGAAGGGCAGAATGGGGGTAGGGAAGGGGGAGGGGGAGGGTGCTGAGCTCTCCCATCTGAGTGTCATTCTGGGCCCCAGGCCAGGCATTTGGCTTCCTCTCCAAGAGAGTCAAAGGCTGATGCTGCTCAGACAAAGGGCCAAATGAAAGCTAATGGAGAGCTCGGTGACTTCAGCCTCTCCCCTTCCTCCTTGCGGGGACTGGGGGGCTCAAGTCCTTGGCAGGAGAGGGTGCAAATCAAGACCTGGAGCGCAGTTCAGTGCAGATTCCTATTTGCCTTTTTTTATTCTCCTGGCATCCTCAGACTATCTTCCTCCCCTCACCCCCTCCCACCTAGGGTGCTATAAAAAATGCAAATCAGTAGGATTTTAAAATTCAAGCCTATGCCAGGAACACCCACAAACCCTCTATTAAGGCAGATCCTGAGGTGGGTGGTGTGGTCCCAGATTCCAAGCATAAAAAGAGGACTCTATTAGATTCTTTTTTCAACATGGGCCTTGGACTTCAGACATGATCTGCGATGACTTCAGACATGATCTGTGATGACCTTGACCTTTCTGATCTTGGACAAATGAATGGGAAGAGTCAGAATTATATATGCGTGGGCTGGGCCTGACCATCCCAAATGGACACGGGAAGCAGGAGAGAACCAGCATGGGAAGGGCCAGGGTGGAGACTCTTCTGTCCCACACCTAAGCAGCATTTCTCTGGATAACTTTCCCATCTGAGTGTTACCACAAAAAGGGCTTGAAGAGGAAGTTCCAGAGAAGTGACCATTGCCCTGAGAAGGCAGACGCTGGAGTGGGACAGGAAGAGCGCCTGCGAGCCTTGACCAGGAAGCATCAGTGAGAACACCTGCTCTGCAAGCTTCCCTCCCCTCAAACTGGCCCCAGATACAGCTGCCAACTTTGGAGGGGTGGGGGTGGGGTAGTGTAGAGTTTGCAGGAGCTGGAGAGGATGTCATGGAATCTGGAGAGCCACGGATCCAGGTCTGCTGTTGAGAGCCTGGGTGCCCCTGGCTCTGTAAAGAAGGAAGAAAGAAGAGGGGAGAAAAGTGAGACCGAGGAGAGGTCCACTCCAAGAGAAACTAAAAGGAACAAAAAGAGGTAGAGGCAAAGGAACAGGAGGGAATCGGATTGGGAGAAAGGTGGGCCTGGGGGCCAAGGTGGGGCGGGGCGTGCATAACTGCGTGAATTCGGGTGGTTGCAGGAACAAGAAAGATGGCAGGTGTGTGTACAGGGTGGGGTGGTATATCAAGTCGGTGAGAATCAACCTAACAGAGCTTTGGAGGCACCCATTCCCCTACTTGGGTAATACCCGGTTCCCAGCCCCAGCTCCTTCTCCTGACCCCTGCACCCCTCGTCTCCGCAAGCTCCTTCCGCACTCCCCAAGCCCAGCCCTGACATCTGGCGGGGCCCCCGCAGCTCCGCTTGCGATCTGCCAGGCGGCGCCCCTCCTCCGGCGCGGGGCCCTCCCCCGCCCTTCCAGCTGCCAACACCCCCTCCCTGCTGGCAGACAAGCCCAGGCAGACAGCCGGCCCGGCCTGCCCCCGCAGCCGCGCCAGCTCTGCCAAGCCCGGCGGGGCTGGGGGCCCCAGGCGGTGCCAGCTCCCCGCGAGCCAGCGGTCCCCAGCCGCCCTCCGGCCCGCGAGCGCCCGGCCCTGCTCCCGGCGCCCAGCCAGCCCCGAGGGGGGACCCCAAGCGGTCCCAGCAGCCGCCCATCTGGGAGTGCGCCCCCCGTGTCTCCCGCGCCTTCTCTGGGCGCATTTCAGTCTGGGTTTGGGTCGCTCGGTCTCCGTCACTCGCTCGTGTCTGCCTCGCTCTCTCAAATCTTTGCTCCAAGTTTCCTCGCGGCCCTTGCCCTCGGAACAGGCCCTGCCCTCAGCCTGCCCGCCCCCTCCTCGCTGGCCTTCCTCCGCCCTCTCACTCCCGGCTCCCCGGCCCGCGGCGGGGGCCAGGTGCGGTCCGGGCGGAGCAGTCCCCCGGACCCCGGCGTCGGCGCCGCGCTTACCAGCTCCTGTTTGAGGCGGCGCAAATAGCAGTCCATTTCCCTGCTCTCTTCCTCGTGCGCCCATTTGCCGGGCTCGGCTCCGCAAGAGCGTCCCCGGGTGGGAACAGCGGTCCCGGGCCCCCGCGCCCCGCTCCTCTCGCAGCGCAGAGCAGAGCCGAGCCCCGGCGCCCAGGCCCGGACTTAGAGCAGCTTCCCCGGCTCTGGCGGCGCGCGGTCCGTGCGGGGGGCGGAGGAAAAGTGGGGCAGCCTATGAGAATTCAGGGGGGATGCCTTCAGCCAATGAGATGGGCGCACCGGGGGCGCGGGCTGGGCCGCGGCTAGGGGACCCTGCGGCGGGCAGAGGCACGGGGCTAGGGCAGCTGCGACTGGGGGCTGGCCGGGTGACACCTGGTCCGCGTAAGCACGGCGGGGGGTATCGCGACGCCAGACTGTACCGACGTCCCCCAACAGAGCACGTGATCCCCGTTTGTCATAAAGAGAGAGCACCGTCTTATGCGCGCGGGCGCTGGGTAGCGGTCTCAGTAAGAGGCCGAGTGCCTTAGTTTCTTTCAACCTTGTTTCCCAAACTCCGATTAGAAAAGGAACATCCTCCAGCCAAGCAGCCAATCAGCAGCCCTTTTGAACTCTGGAAGTGTGCTGGAAGTCTGGAAGTTTGGGTGTACTTCACTTCCTAGTGTAGGGTCCCTCCAGCCCCACCCCTCACCGGTGGAGCTGAAGAGCCACTGTTAGGTCCATTCGCTTATTTAACTAACACATGACCGAAGCAGAGGCTCTGCTATATTCCCCGCCAAGTGTGTTAAGTCTGGGGATACTGAATGAAGAAGACAGGGAAGGTCTCTGCTCTCGAAAACAGGCATGGGGGGAGGGGTAGCGAGGGATAGGGTAGGTTAAAATAAACACGGTCATCTCAGGCAGTGATTCTTGGTGAAAAAAAAGGGAGGGGGACAGGGTCATAGGATGGGGGCTGCTCTCGATAGGGCGGGCAAGGAGGGGATGAATAGCCCCTCTCTTCCCCAGTACTCCTCCAGCGTCAGTTATCCCGACTGTTGCTCTAGGGAGGACGCAAAGTCGCTCGATTCTATTCAGTGGACAGGGCCCTAGTCCGAGCCAAAGCCGGAGCCGGAGCTGGGGCAGGTGGACCTGAGAGGGGCCGCAAGCCGGCCGGGCGCCCCTTCCCTCGGAGCTCCGGACCCGCCACACCAGCCGCCGCGCACAGCCGGATTGCGGGTCCCTCCCAGTGCCTAGGCGCCGCGCCACCCTCCCCGCCCCACCCCAACTCGCCCCGACCCCCGAGAGCTGGTGTTGCAGGACCCCAGTGTAATTAGGGTGACCAGCGACGTGTTATTTCAAGATAATCAACGGGAGAAAGTTTGTCCCAGACAGAATTGGGGGTCTCTGTGACAGAACCGTGCAGACGCGGGAGAAGGGACAGAGAAAGCAGGTGCTGCGGTCATTCCCATCTTTGTCAGCAAAGAGTGCCGCCCCGGCTCCCTATTGAAAGGCGAGAGAGAGGCAGGGAGGATAAAAATGAACATCATCAGAGACGAAGACTTCGCAGAGTCCATTTGGATGCTTCCACTTAACCTCGGGTCCTCACTTACAGGGGATTTTGCCCCTGTCTTTCAGTCCCCTGAGTGCTCCCTCCACCCACCCCGCCTTTTGGATGAAGCTGCAGCAGCGGTAGCAGATGGTTCCAGAAAAGAAAGTAGAGGAGTAGGTGAGTCAAAACCAGGTCCAAAATCTGTGTCTCGATGACGGCTTGCCAAGCCCAGGGACCCGCGTTTCCTCTGCGGTCCCTGCTCAGGATTCCACGTGGGTCACGAAATCCGGGGGACCGCAGGGTGGAGCTCAGAAGCTACTCAGTTCCCAAGTTGCAGAGCCTGGCATTCCATTTCCTTCCTCTTTCCAGGTCCGTGAGTCCCGCCCCGTGGGTCCACACAGCGCTGTGCTCGTTGCAGTTTGGAGCCAGAGATCCCCAAGGCGGGTCTTTCCGTGGTACCCCACGCGTGCTCACCGTGGGAGCCACCCCCAAGGACTGAGCAGCAGGGCCCCCAGACTGGCTGAACCTTTTCTGGAGTTGAATCTTCTGGGATCGAGGCAGAAAGGGGCACTTGGCCACTATCATAATCTACAATCTTACACAGGGAGAAACACCACCAAAGGTTCTCCCACCCCTGTAGGCCTTGCTCACTCTTAGAGCTCCAGGGCCCACCAGTGGCAGCTATAGAAGGCAGTGAGTAAACAAACATTTGTGGTTCGGGGTAGAAATAGTCTTTAGAGTCAAGTTTAAGCCACAGTTTTGCCATCCCTGAGGGCTCCTGGACTGGAATCCTCTTGGAGGTTAAGAGGACGGCTGCAGTTCACACTCCAAGAGATGCAGGCTGATCTCCTGTAAGAACCTTAGACTGAGTGATTGACCTCCCTAGACTGCTGACAGCACACTCTGACTTGCACAAATCAAATGCTTCCTTTTAACAGGCCCCAGTTTCCCTTGTGTGTAGTTCAACCTCTGTGAGCCTAACACTTTTCTACTCCTTATGAAACTCTACTTTGACAATTATCTGTGATGTAGTCAGGACAAGAGGAATCCATCTCAGAGATGAAGAATATATTGTTAGCAAAGCCAGACTGTATTCCATCCACTTTATATATATGTATATAAAATAAAATCCCTTAAAGTGTATATATCTACATATATATATATAGATGTATATGTATATGTATATAGATGTATATACATATAGATGTATATACTTTAAAGGATTTTATTTCTTTGACAGAGAGATCACAAGTAGGCGGAGCAGCAGGCAGAGAGAAGGAGGGAAGCCAGCTCCCTGCTGAGCAGAGAGCTTTATTCAGGGCTCGATCCCAGGACCCTGAGACCATGATCTGATCCAATGACAGAGGCTTAACCTATTGAGCCACCCAGGTGCCCCTATACATTTTAATTGAAGTATAGTTGACATATAATATGCTAGTTTCAGGTGTATGACATAGTGACGCGACAGTTATATACATTATGAAATCCATCTACTTTTTAAAATTTTTATATTTATTTTTATTTATATTTTATATATTTTTATATTTTATATATATTTATATATTTTATATTTTCATTAGCATATAACATATAATGTATTATAATATATATGTATATAATATATATAATGTATTATAATGTATTATTAGCCCCAGGGGTACAGGTCTGTGAATCATCAGGTTTACACACTTCACAACACTCACCATAGTACATACCCTCCCCAATGTCCATAACCCAGCCACCCTCTCTGTATGTCCCCATTCCCCAGTAACCCTCAATTTGTTTTGTGAGACTAAGAGTCTCTTATGGTGTGTCTCCCTCCAGATCCCATCTTGTTTCATTTTTCCTTCCCTACCTCCCAAAACTCCCCCACGTTGCCTCTCAAATTCCTCATATCAGGGAGATCATATGATAATTGTCTTTCTCTGATGGACTTATTTTGCTCAGTGTAATACCCTCTAGTTCCATCCACGTCGTCGCAAATAGCAAGATTTCATTTCTTTTGATGGCTGCAAAAATCCATCTACCTTTAAAGGCAAGGAGATGGCAAGAGAAAAAAAATTGATGACTGTGATCCCAGTGCAGGGCTCCAAAGAGAGGTTTCAGACGAGTCAGAGATACTAGTACTGTGTGGTTCCCACAGGGTTTTGGACGAAAATGGCTGGTGGACTCTTAAGTCCTTTCATGACGTTGGGCCATTGCAAACTTGCCCTGAGAAGGCCGGTGTTGCACGAGGGTGTGAGGGTGTATCTCTTACCTTGCTTCTGAAGAGATAGTTCTGTCCTTGGGGCAGAGTAGGAGGCAGGAGCAGGAAAAAGGACTGCTGCTTACATTTTTCTTTCTTTTTTTTTTTTTAAAGGTATAAGTGGTAGAGGATAAAGCTTGTTGCCATAGTTATATAAACATGGGTAAATACTACTCGGCTGAGGGTGGGGGATGGGGGGCATGATTCATTTTTGCTGAAGAAGAATCACATAGTTCCACCTCCTCTCTCCTGCACCCCGGAACCCAGCCTGGAGGGAGGAAGAAATTATCTCATTTGAAAATTAAAGAATATGTCAAAGGTCTGAGCTTAGCTGTGAATATATACTTTCTCAAAGCCATCCAGAGCTGGGATGGAACCCTCAGAAAGGCAGCTCAGCATTTGCCCCCTGCCGGTGGGATTGGTGGGGTGGGTTCTTTTCCTGAGGGAAAGAGTGCAGCTCCTGGAAACCGGTGTCTTAAGGGTGTCAAACTCACGGGGTTCGCCCAGCCTAGTCAGGGCGGGTGGCCTCCTCTGTCCTGCTGCCAAAGCCTGGAGGTCCTGGCACCAGTGACTGAGCTCAAAGGGAGAGGCAGAACTAGTTGTGTCCCAATAGATCTCACATCCTAAACGAAACAATGGAAACCCTGCTGTTCTGGCTCCGCATCCTGTGGCCCCCACCTGGAGGTCCCCACCCATCACGTCTCAGCAGGCTCTGGAAGGGGCATCCCTGGGTGAGGCAGTGCCCATCTCCCTTGGCAGCGCAGGAACCAAGGAGCTCATCTGGAGGTGAGGAAAGACATGGGGCCACACGCAGTCTGGAAACCCCATCATAACATACGCTCCTCAGAGTGGGTTCCGTATCCCTGCTGCCCTCCTGCCTCCACACCCTGGGCCTGCCGACAGCCCTCATCCTGAACCCCCTCCCCGATCCCCCCACACCTTCAGAGCATCAACAGGAAAGGCTGACCCTAGAGATAAACGTGTGCTGTTGGAATGTGTTCAGATAGCACTGCGGAACCGCTGCTCTCCGCAGGCAGAGGACCTTGCCTGGCAGGCAGGCAGGCCCGGAGGTACTGAGCAGAGACTGTGCATCTGTGCGTGAACAGAATGCATCAGGATGGTGCTGGGTGAGGAGCCCAGGGTGCTGCAATCCCAATTCCAGGCGGGACAACAGAGGGACCAAGTGGCCAATATGTTAGGAGGACTCTAGGTTCTGGAGGAAGGGTTCACTTTGGATTTCAATTGAAAGATATTTTGACTGGAGGAATCGAAGAGTCTAGTTGTGAAAAAAAAATTCCTTAGCTTTCATGTCTTCAAACACGGGGTGCCATTCTCCCCACTTACAGACAGAGCAACTGAGGCCCGAAGAGACTGGTCTGTTTGGTGGTGGAACAAAGTCTTCTGGTTCCCTCTTTCTACTACCTACTCTGGGGAAAGCAGGAGGGATGTGTCCCAGGGATGGGTTCCCGGAGATGACTAGAGCTACTGAGAGAGCGAGCCCTGGAGCCCACCTCCCGCCCCCACCCCCACTTGTCCACAAACCCCACCATCGATTTACGTAGTGCCAGCCTAGGTACCAACCTTAGCCTTAGCTTCTCCATCGAGTCACCTGCCTGCAAGACCAGGCCATCGGTCTTGCAGGTGCTGAAACTTCTTCGAGGGGCACGGAAGGAAGGTTTTGGAGGAAGAAATAGCAGGGTAGTACTTTGGGAAAACTCCAGGTGTGAATGGGCCTTCTCTCTTGAACAACTCAGAGGGAGTCGACTAGTACAAATTCAGACTCATCCAAATAATGAACCATAATTGAGACCAATCCAAATGTGGGCGGCTACCGAGCCCTATTTTGGCATTATTGGCAACTATGGGTCTTGTGCTAATGGTGCCTAAGCAATGGCCTCATTGCTACTTGGGAAGCAAATAGTTCTATTTTGCAAACATTTACTGGACGAGCAAATATTTTTCAACTGTGAAGAACACTTGAAGAATGTCTGGGCATGGCTAAGGGACACTGGTAGAGGTACACTGCACGGAAAAGGAGAGGGACTCGTTCTCAGCACTCTTCTGGGGACATTCTGCTACCGCCGATGACTGGAATCCCGGTGCTGGCTTCTCTGTCACCTTCCCTCCAGTGGCCTGCCACTCACAGTGAGCGCTCCTTTCATTACCAGGCTGCATACCCCCCCAGCCAGCTTCAGGTAGCTGTGAGCAAAAACCAGGAGTTGGCAGCCTGCCAGGAGAGACTTGTTAGCAAGCCAGAAAGAAGGCTACCTGCTTCTCCTTCTGAGGCTATGGGGCCAGAAGAAAAAGAGGTCACGTCTCAGGGTTGGCTTGCTGCATGATTTACTTCCAGCAGGATGGTTCCTAAGCATTTTCTGGTCTTCTGCAGGGACCTAGAGAACTGTGCTAGCCCCATCAGACGTCAGCTCTGTGGTATCTCTGGGGACCCAGAGGGCAGCTGGGGCCGGGGTGACAGCTGCTGCTGGAAGGCTTCTGCCTGACCAGAGAGGCAGGACCCTCTCCACGGGGTTTTGTGGGGAGTGGGCGGGGGGCCAGTGGCTCCCAGCAGTAGCAGTCTACATCTAGAGAAAGCTTTGAATTCTACGGTGGAATGGCAATGAGGCCAAGAGACCCTTGTCATCACTTCACAAATGAAGATGCGTTTTAAAGAGGCGGCACTGACCGCACAAAGGGGTTTGGGTTTTCACTGCCCCCCCCTACTTTGGACAGGTTTTCTTTGCTGTGATTATTCCCCATGAATCATCACCCGTAGGAAGTAACCCAAGCACTGGAGAGTGAATAATGAAGTCCCTAAAAGGTCTATTGTGTGTCTGCCTGGAGGGTTTTGGAACTGACTTGTATTTTCATCTTTCGGACTTGGAGTCATAGAATTTTGGAGTGGAAGAGAACCTTCTAGAGAATCAGGGGATTGTGATCTCATGGAGAGACCAAATGTCAAGACGTATGGGTCTGAACCTCCGGTCTGTCTCTAAAAATAGCGCCTGCTAACATTTGCGGAAGGCTTTCCCTGTATCAGGCGTTCATCTGTTCTTCCCAAACCCTCAGAGGCAGGGGCTCCTGTTGCCTCTATTCTGCAGATGAGCCAGAACTGCCCTCCAGTCACACAAAGGCTCTGGCTCCCGCTCCAGAATCCACACCCACTTGGTCACTCCACTGCCTGTGCAGGGCCTCAGACAAGTAATTCAACCTCTCTGGGTCTCACTTTTCGCCTCTGTGGTCTTTAAAGTTTTAAAACTTTAGTCTTTAAAACAAAGTCTGGGGGCTCCTGGGTAGCTCAGCGGGTTAAAGCCTCTGCCTTCAGCTTGGGTCATGATCTCAGGGTCCTGGTCGAGTCCCGCATCGGGCTCTCTGCTCGGCAGGGAGCCTGCTGCTTCCTCTCTCTCTGCCTGCCTCTCTGCCTACTTGTGATCTCTGTCAAATAAATAAATAAATA
Source organism: Mustela nivalis (assembly GCF_964662115.1). Classification (NCBI taxonomy): domain Eukaryota; kingdom Metazoa; phylum Chordata; class Mammalia; order Carnivora; family Mustelidae; genus Mustela; species Mustela nivalis. The sequence goes on along the minus strand of NC_139029.1, from coordinate 103,680,751 downwards.
AATAAATAAATAAATAAATAAAACAAAAAAAACCCCTCTGTGTTTCCTGCCCAAGCTTATGGCTTACAAGTCAAAAAGTGCGGGTCAGAAATGCTAAGTGACTTCCCTGGATCCCCCAGGTCGCTAATGGCAGAACCAGCATAGGAGGCCGGACCCGGTGGTTTTTATTCCCTACCTCCCAGGTGAGGCGACCTTCCCCTCCCCTCACTTGGGCAGGTGTTTATAGAGGAATCCAACTCCTTGCCTAAGAGGAGTTCAGATGGATTGGTGATGTTGGTTTTGGGTGTGGTCAATGAGATGTGTTTCGGAGGCAGGTGACATTTATTTAAGTACCTTCGACCTACCTGTCCACCTGCCATTTCCTGTCTTTCTCAGGTCAAGAGCGGTGATCAGAATCCTGTGGTATCCACAGAGAAAGAGCATCCAGTGGGACATGTAACACATCCTCCCCTCCCCGTGGGTGATGTTCACGGTGAAACCAAAGTCCTCATCAAGCAAACTTTACCACCTCATGCCCACTCTCACCCAGCATCCTTCATGGTGGCTGGAAATCTGTTTCTCTCTCCCCTTTCTCCTGTTCCTATCATCCTGTGTCAGGATTTGATCATGAACTGGTGTGTGAGGAGGCTGGTCCCGCAGTGCCCTCTGGCAACCAGTGTGCACTGCCCTTACTAGCATCCCAGTCCTGGTGTCCTCACTACGGAAACAGAGATGGGGAGGGCTGGAGATGTCAATGCAGAAATCGTTGGCGTGCGCCCGAGGTGGGGACAAGGGCATCGTGGGTGAGGCAGTGCTCTGTTCACAATGGCAGTGTGTAGCCTGTGTGTGTGTGTGTGTGTGTGTGTGTGTGGCTCAGACACTCTGAAATGAGCTCTCACCCACCGGTGAGTGGAAAATTAGCTTTGGCAGGTGAGGAACTGGGTGACAGGTGAGGAAGCCAGCAGGGTATCGGTGTTATCCTCCTATGATTGCTCTGGCTGGTGTGGCTAACAGTCTCTCTCCGGCTTACCCCCCTGCCCTGAATTATAATTAGGCAAAGTGGAAATGGCTTGGAAGAGCTTGGGCGTGTGGGTGGGTGACGTGAGCGTGACAGAATGGCCTCGTGACCTTTGGAAGCTGGCTGTGTGCTTTGCAGGTGGGCTGCACCAAGCCAAATGGGAACTGGCATTTTGCCGACGGCCCACAAAGCAAGCCGTGTGGCTTTTACATTTCTCTGGTGGGTGGGAGAAGAAATGGCAGTCCGGGGACTAAATCCTGGGAAATTCTGTCATATGGCATAATGTCGGAGGCAATGTGGGCCAGAAGCCACAGGCAGGAGACCTGGGGTCTCGGGCAGGCTCTGCTGCCCATTTCTGCTGACTCTGGTAGGCTCCATGCCTCAGTTTCTCTAACTGCAAAGTGGCGCCAGTAATCCCTCTGCTCCCTGACTGTTGTAAAGGTTAGCTGTGTAGAGGCCCTTTGAAATGTCAAGAGCACTGTTACAAATGTGAGGCCCCACTGCCAAGGGAGTTTGCAGGGGCTACGGGGAGGCAGCTGTCTGCCCCTGTGTCAGCCTCACAGCCTGTGCTCAGATGGGTCCGTAAGCATCGCACATTCGTAAATCTCATCTCCTCTCCGCAGTCAGCAAATAAGGGAAAGGGCAGGCTGCTGCTCCCGCCACCCTCTGATCTTCTTACCAACCTCGCCTCCGGGCCTCCTCCACCCCCACCGAAGGCGATGATCCCTCTTGCCCTCCCCGCTCTGCTCTCGGCCTGTCAGTTTAATTTAACGAGGTTGCGGGAGAGGTTTGATTTAATCAAACCAGTTGCTGTCTCCATTCTGCGCCGGGGTCCCTCAGTGTCACCACCGAGGCTCAGATTAGACAGTGACAATTACTTTTTCCCTGGCTCTGGCCTCCCCCTCCCCTTCTCTCCCTGAAGGGAACAAGGAGGCAGGCCAGTCTCCTGGGACCTAAGAATAGATGCACGAGGATCAAAGGAGGCAAGCAGCCTGGCCTGAGAGAGCCCCTCTCGGGCCTTCCATGCTCTTGTTTAAGGCTGAGCAACAGCCCGAGGGACGGGGGCTGAGAGAATTCGAGCAGAGCTGCCTTGGGAAGGCTCAAGGCTGCCCCAGGATAGAGCTGTGCCATCATCCCCCCCTTATTGTCAGGAAATGGGGCACACCACAGGCATTTACTTCCAGGTTCTCAGCCTGGATCCTGGGGACCCCAGAGCCAGGAGACAATCACAACAAAAATTGAGTCTCCCTCTGTCCGAGTTTCTGAGGCTCTGTTCTTGACGTGAAAGCGACAGTGACAGGAGGTGCTGCCACCTGAACCAGGGGTTGGAGGGAAGCTGCGTGATAACCGGCGCGGGGGCAGCTGGGTGACCATGGGGCATGGCGGTGTGTGTGTGTTGTGTCTCTGAGGGTCAGTGACTGGAAAGCCACGGAGGGGTCTCTGGGGCAGAAACCTCAGGGCGCAGGGAGTTTAGAGTTCCAGGACAAAGCTCTCTTCTTGCCACTTCACCCTTTCATTTCCCCTCTTTTCCAGGAAGCGGGTGCTCAGCACCTCTTGCTTTCTAGAGCAGCTCGCAGGAGAGAGACAAAGGCCTTTCCGGAAGGGGAGTCCTCACAGACGGTGATGGGAATCCTGTTTCCGTTTGCTCATTTGTGTCACATTCTTCCATTGGGCTGGGCAACTGACAGGTGCCTCCCTCCCCGGCCCCTTTCTGAGCCCCCCTCCCTGCCATTTGTCTCTCACGCGCCTAGCCGGCAGACAGACACCACCATCCGCAGGGGCTGAATATGATTAGCAGAAGCCCTTCCTGACAGCTCCAGAGAGAATCCCTCAAACGCATATTCTGTTGAGTGCATCTCATTGCTGCTGACAGCCGCTTTATCAATTAAATTCCACATTCCCGGTCTTTGGAGACGCCGCGAACCTCCCTACCTAATAAATCACAGCCCCCCAGTTATTGTTACATGTCCCATCAGTCTCTAATAAACTCCCTGCCAACAGGGGCAGGTTATTTATTATGTTGCCTGGACAAGAATGAATGGGGCCCCCATTCTCACAAGGAGAAGAGCAAACGTGACGCCCTCTGCCCTAAAGGCTGAGGCCGTGGTAGTAAAAGGGCCAATTAATCAACGTGAGCCTTGCGTAGAGGGAAGTCAGGTCTGGAGAGAGGGAGGAAGACCTGGGGTTCTTTCTCTAAAATCCTGCCAGGCTAATGCCCAAGGAGGGATGTGGCTAGGCAGGGTGCAGTGGGGGGGCTAGGTCTTGGCTGCTTCCCCACCTCCTAATTCCTGTCTGCAAAGGTACTGAACATAGGGTCACCCCCCCAGCCAAGGGGCACATGTAAATATAGTTAACCTCCCTGTTGGGAGGTAACCACACAGGACTGAGCAGATCATGAAACAGTAAATTCCGTCCAGACAGCCAGATATTGTGCCTTGATAATCTTCGAGTAACTGAAGTTTATTGATGGTACCAGTGCACTGAGCAGACAAATGGAGGAACGCAGGAGGCAAGGTCCTCCTTGTCTGGGAGAGAGAGCGAGGGAAGGTGTGCTGAGTCAGTTTCCTGGATAAACAGCACGCATGTAAGCCCTGACCCTTGGAAAGCAGTGTGCCAACATCTAAAACACCCAGGAGCTGTCAGGTGCGAGAAACAGTGTGTAATGTGGGCCCTGCAGTCATCTGCCTCCAATTAGATCCCAAATTTAGATGATGCTCTGAGGCCTGCAAGTTAAAACCCAAATCCCTCAGCTTTGCCATGAATCGAGCCCCATCCATATTTCCAACCCTATTTCTCTTGTTATATAACAGACCTCCCTACCCCCATGCATTGGGAGAGCACAGCACGCTCATTTGATCATCCTTATGGTCGCAGACAAGGTCCTCTGTAATGTGGGACCAATATAACTCGGCAGGCTCATTTCCTGGTACCTGCTGCCACACTTGCCTCCGTTCGCACTAAAGCTCGTGGCTTCCCTAAACTCTTATGGTTTCTCAGGCTTCCACGCCTTTGCACAAACTGTTCCCTTTGCCCAGAATATCTCTCTGACTTGTCTGCTTGGTGAGCTCTCCTTCCACCCCCACTACCTGATGAACTTCTTATCCATCCTTCAGGATTGGCTCAGAAAATGAGCCCCCAGTGCTTCATGGGACTTGAGTTTTGCCTCCTGGTGATGCCTTTTTGGTAGAAGTACTAGACCCCAGGGATTAGGTAGGGAGTGATCTGTGCATGGAGTTTTTCCCATAGTTCGATGCACGCTTTCAGGCACTTTCGTTTGGGGTGGAGATGAGGAGGGCGTAAAGAAGAAAAGCTATACCAAAAGCCATTTTCCTTAATTTCTCAGAAGTTCTCACTCTCTCCCACATGACAGCCACACTTGAATTAAGGCCCTGAAAAATGTCAGGATTGCATGTGATTTTACACCACCTCGGGCTACTTGCATATTTCCTCCCTGATGGGCACCACCTGTTTGCGTGTATGTTTCTCCTTGAGGGAAGGCTCTGTTTATTTTGTCTCATTTCTGTATCAATCTCATGTGGCTGATTCATACTCAGTGTTCAGAAGAGGTCTGTCTAAAGAAAGAATAAGAGATTTTGGGGGTTGAATGCAACTAACATTGCCTACCCTTGTTGCTTTGAAGGTCAAATGAGAAGAAGTTGCTATAAAAACGGTAGTGCTGGGGCACCTGGGTGGCTCAGTGGGTTAAAGCCTCTGCCTTCAGCTAAGGTCATGATCCCAGGGTCCTGGGATTAAGCCACGCATGGGGCTCTCTGCTCAGCGGGAAGCCTGCCTCCCCCCCCCCCCCCGCCTACTTGTGATCTATGTCTGTCAAATAAATAAATAAAATCTTAAAAAAAAACCAATAGTGCTTTTCCTTACTACATTTTCCCCATGGATCCTCAACACCCAGGGTGTGCTTCTATTTCCATTGTTTCCCTCTCCACTGGTACAGAAACCTCCACTGGGAAATGATGAATAGGACCATTAGATAATATTCAGCACGCATCCCAAGTCAACAATTTACTTGCTTTTCGTTGCACAGAAATCCTTCCCTTCTCTAGCTCCCAGATATAGAAGGTGAGGAAAGCCCTTCCAGGTAGACAGAAGAGCATAAGAAAAGGCCAGGTCCCAGTGCGATGCGATCTTACCCTGGGGGAGGCCAGGAGGCACACAGCAACAGTCCGATTCCTTACTGTGTATGTTATCCTCACAACTTACCCAGTTATTAAATGGTCTCTTACCTTTGGGTTTTACCTTTATGGCACGAAAAGTTACAGCCAACAACATTATTAACATTTTTCGCTACCGAGGAAAACATTTTATTGATTTGTGTTTTTAGCTGGAGCAATACAATTTATTCCTCGTAACATTACTGCAATATTTGTGTCCATGAGACATCATAAACAACAGACACAATCACAGAATGCCTATAACCTGGAAATGTTCTTCTCTGGAAAAGCAGTCTTTTTGTTTCTTTGGGGATGAGAGCTGGCTGCTTCATCAGTGACGGGCGCAAATTCTACAGAATTCTACAGAACTACTGCTATGTGCATGGAGACTCTGTGGAGACTTTTGAGCAAGATTCTGTTTATTAGGCCCACCAAGGGTCTGTGCTGGGAGAGCACAAAGTGACAAAATTTCCACCCTTGAGATGCTCCTAGTGAGGGACAGACGCGCAAATAAGTAAACAGAACATGGAGAGAGCAAGACTGGAGTTATTGTACTGTGAAGTGGGGGTGTGGGAAATAAAAAAGGAACGGGATCTGAAGCTGGACCCAAACAACCTAAGATACGCCCTTAAGAATGATTACTCCAGCACCTGTGGGCTGAGTGGCTAGGAGAGAGCACAAATGCGTCTAGGGGACCATTCAGGAGGTTGTTTCAACAGCTAGGATGATAAAGGGGCTTAAAATAGGACACATGCCATGGAGACTGGACAGAGCAATGAATAAAATATGTGGAGGCCAAATTACCTGCCCTCAGGTCATTGTTAGAAAAGGAGAGGGACGGTAGATGGTGGAGTCTAGAATAATTCCCAGGTGTGGAATGTGGGGGTTAGGTGAATGAGAGGAAGGGGTACTACGAGAAAGCCTGGAAAATTCAGTGCACTCTCCCAACAGCCCCCCCTTCATATGGACAGTTGACATATTCTCAATGTTTCTAAATTTCTATGCAAAATATATCATTGGGACCTCTTTCAAATGGGATTACCTTGCCAAAGCATGCCCCCCCCCCAAGTCATTTGGATTCTGGGTATGTGCACGTGTGAAAATAGGGAGAGAGATAATGATCAGAATGATGATATAAGGACAAAAGAAAAAGAATATTTCTGGATATCTGGTTTGGAATTGCAAGTAAGATTAGGTCCAGAAATATTTAAATTTGAAATTATGACTAAGACTTGGTCACAGGAGCTCTTTATTCAATGTTGAGCACTTACTATGTTTTAGATCTCTCTCTCTCTCTCTCTCTCTCTCTCTGTGTGTGTGTGTGTGTGTGTGTGTGTGTGTTTCCCATTAGGAATATGGAAGAGAACCAGAGAGGTACCTGTCCTCATAGAGTGGGGGGAGAAAGACAATAAACACAATCTCAGGTAGTGGTAAATACCATGAAGAAAAATAAAGCAGAACAAGGGAACAGAGAGTGGTGGAAAAGGTGGGGTAGTGGAGGAGATAGGGGAACTAGGTTAGATGATAATAATAAGTAGGGGTGAGATAGGTGATGGACACTAAAGAGTATGCTTCTCATGGTGAGCACTGAATAATGTACAGAATGGTTGATCCCTGTATCGTACACCTGATACTAATTAATATAACACTGTTAACTCTACTGGAATTAAAATACATCTATATGGACGGAACTGGAGGATATTATGTTGAGCGAAAAAAGTCAGTGAGAGAAAGACAATTATACAGTTTCACTCATATGTGAAATATAAGAAACAGTTCGGAGGATCATAGGGGAAGGGATGGAAGGATGGAAAGCTAAATGGGAAGAAATCAAAGAAGGAGACAAACCATGAGAGACTCTTAGCTATAGAAAACAAACAGGGTTCCTGGAGGGGAGGTAGGTGGGGATTAAGGTAACTGGGTGACATGCATTCAGCAGGGCAGGTGATGTGATGAGCGCTGCCTGTTCTGTGCAACTGACGAATTACTGAACTCTGTATCTGAAACTAATGATGTATCATATGCTGGCTAATTCAATTTAGTTTAACAAAGTATTAAAAAATAATAGTTCAGAAACGACCTCTTTGGAAAAGACGATATTTGAGCAGAGACCTAAAGCAAGGGAAAGTGGCAAAGAATGTCAGTTGTCACTCTTGAGATGGTGGTACATAGCGCCAGGGACAGCAGCAGCGCCCAGATGACCCGATAGATTTGGGATGTCCATCAGACTTCTGAGGGGCGCGGCTGAGAAGGCAGACGGATGTACAGTACACATCGAAGTTCAGAGAGCGGTCTGAGGCCGAGCTAGGGCCTTGGGAGGTGTGAGTCGGAACTGGCTGCAATTCAGCGGACGATATGCGAGCTCCGTGCGCCAGGTGCTGGGGCTGGCGACGGAGATGAGTGAAGCGATACCGGGACAGGCTCGGACCGGACAACGGGTAAGTCCGGTCTGGCTGTGCTCGGAGCTCCGGGCGGGCGGAAGCAGGCCCGGCAGCGGCGCCCTCCCCCGCGGCCCGGAGGCGGGGAGCGTGACGCCCCACGCGCATCACAAAGCCCGCGTTGTGAGGGTGACGGTGGGGGGGGGGGCGCGGGGTTGGCCCGACCGCCCGCGGAGGCCCGGGAGGCGGGGCGGTGCCCCCACCGTGAGCGCGCGGCGCCCTCTGCAGGCCGCCCACGGCTGCATCCCGGTAGCCTCGCCTTCCTCTCCTCCCTCTTCCCGCCTTCCTCGGGCCACATATTTTGTCGTTGTCGCTGTTTCCGAGACTTCCTAAGCCTCCGGCTTCCGTCCCTTCACCCATCTCCCAGGTCAAGCGTGTCCGTGTCTCCTCGGGAGGACTGCCAATAAAGTTTTTCCTCTTCTCGCTCTTAGGCGCCCTCCTTCTTAAGTATCGCGAGATCCGGCGGCGCGGCGACGATGGCGGCGGCGTTTGAAGCCCCAGCGGCCTTAGCGACGGAGGAGGCCGCTATGCCGGCGGAGCGTGTGGCCTCACAGGTCGTGGCCTCGGAGCCATTCCCTGGGCCGGTGCGGGGCCTGCGGACGGCTCACGACGTCAGCGGCCCACGGACCCGCACCGGGGACGTGCTGCTGGCGGAGCCGGCCGACTTCGAGTCACTGCTGCTGTCGCGGCCGGTGCTGGAGGGGCTGCGCGCGGCTGGCTTCGAGAGGCCCTCGCCAGTGCAACTCAAGGCCATCCCTCTGGGGCGCTGCGGGCTCGGTGAGGGCGGGGGCCGTGCTCCTGCCGGGAGGGTCCGGGAGGAGCCCCAGGGCGGCCGCCGGTGCAGCCTCTGCCTGCGGCCAGGCGCTGTGCGCCTTCGAGCCTCAGTTTCCTCTCTTGTAAAACAGAGGCGCGGTGTTCATTTGGAAGATGGTTACTGCCCTTTGCACGGTGACCGGTGGCTCTCAGTTCCAGAAGATGAACGGTAGAGGTTCAGGGAAGAGGCATGTTTCTGGATATGACCTCATGCTTTTTTGAACTAAAAACGAAGGTGCCGTCTGGGTCCTCTTTGGAGACCCTTCTGGTTCTTTGATTTCATGTTGGTATCTAAGCTTTTTTTAGTCAGTACTGGCTAGTGATATATGTGCATGTATATGTATATATGTGCATGCAGATGTATATATGTATATATACATTTTATTATTTACTCATTTATTTTTCCTCCTCAGATTTAATTGTTCAAGCCAAATCTGGCACTGGGAAAACCTGTGTGTTCTCTACCATTGCTTTGGACTCGCTGGTTCTTGAAAACCTGAGTACCCAGGTGAGTGTAGCTCTGAGAAACCAGAGGAGGAGGGTATGTAATGTGGATTTTATCACAGGTTGGATGCAGTACCAGTAGCTCCTGAGAGACAGAAGAGATGAATTTGATGAGTGAATTTGATGAATGATTGAGTTAAGCCATATGAAGAGTATAGAAGTAAAGTAGACATTAAAACTGTGGAGCGGGGCACCTGGGTGGCTCAGTGGGTTAAGCCGCTGCCTTCGGCTCAGGTCATGATCTCGGGGTCCCGGTATCGAGTCCCGCATCAGGCTCTCTGCTCGGCAGGGAGCCTGCTTCCTCCTCTCTCTCTCTCTGCCTGCCTCTCTGCCTACTTGTGATTTCTCTCTGTCAAATAAATAAATAAAATCTTTTTTAAAAATACCCAAAACAAACAAACAAAAAAACTGTGGAGTGGCTTGGTGGTGTGGATGGTGACCAAGGATTTGTCATGAGCGTTAGAAGTTTGGAAGTTTCTGTTACTGCATCTTAAATAGATTAAGTCTGCCATGGGTGTCAATTTTTTCATTACCTGAAAATACAGATAGTTCTTTATTCTTTTACTTGCTGACTCAATTGTAGGATTTAGTATTTGGCGTGACTGATGGTAACATGGTGCTCTGGCTGTTGCTGGTAACTGCAGGTGATTCTTAGAGCCTCTGTGAGTGTGTCCTGTTGATCTCCCATCTTCTAGGTTCTCTTGGAGTAGATCTGAAGATGGCCTTACCCAAATTAATAAGAGATTTAGTTTTGGGGTTCGTCTCTTCAACAAAGTTTGGCTCTGCCCATGTTATGTATAAATAGTATGCCAGTACATCCATATCCAAAGCCTTTTGAGTCTTACAACCACCAAATTCTGGGTTATGCACATAGGAAATCCTTCTGCTTCCCAAGGACCTAAGCTATTCTACTTGTGAATTTGAGATGTATTCGAGATTTTGGTTTCTGACAATTTGGCAGTAGGTGAAATGCCAAAACGCTGAATAAGTTCCATAAACCAAATTTGTCGGATCTTTGTGTTCTCAAAATAATACATATTCATTTTTGAAAATTGGAAAATTCAGAAAAGAAAGAAGTACCAAAGAAACGGCACGTACTCTTTACCTACTTAGAAAGAAACTGCTGTTAACTGTTTTGGCATATTTTATTCTAGGTTTTTGTTTTTGTTTTTTGTTTTTTTTTAAGGAACTTTTTTCTTCCCATAGCTGAGAACTTGTCATTTTACCTTGTCCTTCGGTTGATAGTTACATTGCAGAGTTCTCACTCTGAGTCTCAAGCCTCCTTTTTCATGGACCTAGATACTGACCCTGATTTGGTCCAGTGACATGGCCTCCCTGCTGCTCTTCTAGTACACTAAGAACGTTACTGTCATAAGGCCTTTACATTTGCTTTGTTCTCTTCTTGAGAACAGTTCCCCAGGTGTCACGTAGCTAGCTCTAGTCTGTGGTGTACCTTTAGGTCTCTGCTCAAATGTTACTATCTTAGTGGCCTAGATTGCCCCATTTAAAATAACTCCTTTCCTTCCTTGTCACTTCTCTCTTTTCCCTGTTTGATTTTTTAATAGCACTTTTCATTGTATGTCATAATTTATGTATGTTTGATTATTGTGTATCTTCTTACACAATGAAAGTGCCATGAGAACAAGGACTGTGTATTATTTCTTGTTTTAAAGATTTTATTTATTTATTTGAGAGAGAGAGAGAGCATGAGCCATGGGGAGGAGGCAGAGGGAGAGGAAGAAACAGACTCCCCACTGAGCAGGGAGCCTGATGTGGGGCTTGATCCCAGGACCCTGAGATCATGACTTGAGTCCAGGGCAGACACTTAACTGACTGAGCCACCCAGCTCCCCTGGACTGTCTATTGTTGACCATTGACTGTACAGCAACTTACATATTGCTTAGTACGTAAAGTAGGTTTTTGTTTAATATTTGCTGAATGAACACATAAGTGAATGAATGGAATAGCTTCCCTTGTCTATAAAAACCCATCATTTAAAATGATCGTTTAAATGAAAAATAGCTCACTGCAGTATGAATGTGCCAATCACATGTACCTCTTCCACTGACTTGTTAAAGGTATATATATTTTATGCTTTTTTAGATTTTGATCTTGGCTCCTACAAGAGAAATTGCTGTACAGATACATTCTGTTATTACAGCTATTGGAATAAAAATGGAAGGCTTAGAGTGTCATGTCTTTATTGGAGGGACTCCATTATCACAAGACAAAACCAGACTTAAAAAGTGTCATATTGCTGTTGGCTCTCCTGGTAAGATATCACCCTGTTCATAACTGGGGCTTTTAAGGAACTGAACACTTTTCATTTCATAGAAGTGATATAATTAAGGTAAGAATATGGGACTCTTTAATAAATATGATAATTATTTTGAATATTATAAATGAAGAGGCTTAGACCAGTAAGATACAGACACATGACTGGATTACCAACAGAACTTATGAAATCTCCATTCCGAAGGATGTTTAAGCACATGTATAGAATTGGCTTCTGAGAAAAGGAGGAATGAAGTGATTTTCACAAAGCCTTTCTAAGCCATGGATTAGGATTCTTTGCTTCTCTATTAATCATTCATTCACGAATCACTCATATCAGAATTTAGTGTTCAGGGTCTTAGCATTCAAGTCTTTTGATGGGAACAGTGTTATGATCCATACTTACTGGTGGTGAAATGTGAGAAAAAAATAATGGATTTAGCCAAGATCGGAACTCAATTTCTGATTTGTGATTCAGTGTTTAAATATGTAATAATAAGGGTCAGGTCAAGAAGGTCAGCAGTATAACCTGTGAGTAAGTAGGGTAACAATATTGGCTGAGATTTGCACACATTTAGTGCCTCTTAAATATTTCAATATGCTTTTTTCTGGAATTTAGGCAGAATTAAACAACTGATAGAACTTGACTACTTGAATCCAGGCAGTATACGTCTGTTTATTCTTGATGAAGCAGATAAGCTTTTAGAAGAAGGCAGCTTCCAGGAGCAAATAAAGTAAGAGAAATAACTTGCTTGACTGTTAAAATGGTGTCCTAAAGTGTCTCTTTTTAGCTTTTCCAGGTGGTAGTTAACTGTGATTGGTTTCCATGGTGTGTATTTCTCTTCTGTTTCACAGCTGGATTTATTCTTCCTTGCCTGCCAGTAAACAGATGTTGGCGGTATCAGCTACCTACCCTGAATTTTTGGCTAATGCTTTGACAAAGTACATGAGAGATCCCACTTTTGTAAGACTAAATTCCAGTGATCCCAGTCTCATAGGTGAGTATAGGTATTGGATACTTAGATTCCTGGTTTGTGATATTCTGGATCTTTTCCATGCCTAGTTGACTGTTGCTTTCATATTTACTATTAGGATATAGCAAATATGTTTGTTTTAATAGAAGACTTGACTTCTTTATAGGTTTGAAGCAATATTACAAAATTGTCAATTCATACCCGTTGGCCCATAAGATTTTTGAGGAAAAGGCTCAGCATTTACAGGAACTGTTCAGCAGAATTCCATTTAATCAAGCCTTAGTCTTTTCTAATTTGCACAGCAGGTAATGTACCTTAAGGGGTCACCTGGGGTACTGGTGAAATAAAAGGTATTAGGGTTGTATTTATAAAATTATAACCCTCTATGTTACTTTTCATAGAGCACAACATTTGGCAGATATCCTTTCTTCTAAAGGCTTTCCTGCTGAGTGCATTTCAGGTAAGTTCAGCTTTTACTTTAATCAGTGTTTAGTATTTTGACTTGAAGCCTGTCCAAAGTCAGGAGGAAGAAATAGTACTTCGTGAGTTGCCTTATGAATGTGAGGTTACACTGAGTCTTCAGAGTAAAGGAAGTTCCAGGTGAATTTTATATTGGGATTTGATGTAGTGGTATTCTTGTTCTTCAAAAAATAACTTGGTATATAATATGAAACTAGAAAATTGGGATGAATTGTCTGTGAAGAACTTAATAATTTTATAAAGTTTGTCTTTGTCATCTTCAGAGAAAAATAGATTGCTTCTTTCTGTAATCATTGTAAAAATGCTAAGAACTGCGCCTGAATTAACTGCTTTAAGGTCTTGTGGAAGGCAAAGATGAATTTTTTAAAGATTTTATTTATTTATTTATTTGACAGAGATCACAAGTAGGTGGAGAGGCAGGCAGAGGGGGTGGGGGGAAGCAGACTCCCGCTGAGCAGGGAGCCTGATGCGGGGCTCAATCCCAGGACCCTGGAATCATGACCAGAACCAAAGGCAGAGGCTTATTAACCCACTGAGCCTCCCAGGCACCCCTTAAGATTTTATTCTTTTTTTTTTTTTAAGATTTTTATTTATTTATTTGACAGAGATCACAAGTAGGCAGAGAGGCAGGTAGTGAGAGAGAGGGGGAAGCAGGTTCCCCACCGAGCAGAGAGCCCAGTGCGGGGCTCTATCCCAGGACCCTGGGATCATGACCTGAGCTGAAGGCAGAGGCTTTAACTCACTGAACCACCCAGGTGCCCCGTTAAGATTTTATTCTTAAGTAATTTCTGTATCCAATGTAGGGTTCAGACTCACAGCCCTGAGATCAAGAGTTTTATGCTTTATCCACCGAGCCAGCTGGGTGCCCAAGATGATTCATTTTTGACACAAAGCTAAATTATTACTGCTGACCTAATAGGAATGAAAGATTTAAAGGAATTTTTGATCAGTGGGATCCTTTTTAGAGTTTTCATTGATAGCTTAGTTTTTAACCTGTTAGCCTAAGATTGTCTAGTCATTGTGTGTCATGAGATATTGGGGAGAATGTTCTCTAATGGACAATATTTTGACCATAGATCATGTATCTAAACTAAATTTATAAACAGCTGATTATAGCAATTTTATTTTCCTAAGAATTATTCTACTTCATATGTAACTTTGCAGATAAAATATTATATCTGCAGGAGTAACCTAGTCACCATTTAAAATTAATTTTTGAATTTCAAGTTGCCTGCCTTACCAGATTTTAAAAGATTCTGACTAGTTCTTAACCTAGAATTGCATATAAGGAGAAAATTAACTTCGGTTGGTGTATTTTTCAAGTGTTAAGACTGGTAGTTACAATTTCTGCTTTTTGTGGATTTGATAAATATGTGTTAGCTTGTTCTTATATGACTTTCTTTGGGGTGTTTTTAGGCAACATGAATCAGAATCAGCGTCTTGATGCTATGGCCAAACTGAAGCAGTTTCATTGCAGAGTCCTCATTTCCACAGATTTGGTAAATCACCTTTTCAGTTTGGGTGACTACGCCATCTTGACTTGGGCTCTTTTATCAGACGCACAGGTTTCATTTATTATTTTATGTGGTTGTATCTGATAAGAATCGATAAGAATATAAGAAGGGAATTTTCTTTCCATTGCTGGGGAATTTGCTTTCTTCAAAGTCTTTTGTATTTTCATCTTTATTCTTGAAACTGGTCATTAGAAATGAATTCCCTTTGCTCCTGATCATCCTCCTTTTTTTAACTTGGCTGTTGGCTATATCAGAACAGGCGGATGTGTGTTGATGCCAGTGTAGCAGTTAATGCAGACACTTGTTCTCTTCTTCAAGACTTCCCGTGGGATTGATGCTGAGAAGGTGAACCTGGTTGTAAATCTGGATGTACCATTGGATTGGGAGACATACATGCATCGGATTGGCAGAGCTGGCCGTTTCGGTAAAAAAAAAAAAAAAAAAGTTTGGCTGCTTTCTTTAGGAGGAAGAATTGTAGATGTGACAGTGGAGCGTCACTTACATGAAACTGATCTACTGCATAACATTCCCTCTGCACTTTAGGTACTTTGGGGTTGACAGTGACCTACTGTTGTCGGGGAGAAGAAGAAAACGTGATGATGAAAATCGCCCAGAAATGTAACATCAACCTTCTGCCTTTACCAGGTATATTTTGTCTGTTCATTTTGCTGTCAAAAGAATAATCATATTGGCTATAGGCATAAAAATAATAGCTGATACGGAGTACTTAGGATATTGGGTTCCGTTCAGTATGTTAATTCATTTAATTCTCACCACAGCCCTGTGAAGGGTCTGCTGTTATTACCGACTTTTTGTGAATGAGGCTATCAAGGCATTGAGAAGTTAAGTAGTTTGCCTAAGTTCTTATAGCTCATAAGCAACAGGGAGAAGATTGCAAGCTAATTCCTGGCACATGAAAAATGTTTTACTACTGTATTGGCTTCATATTTACTTCATATTTAGTTTGTAACCTTGTAATTTCATTTTATCCTTTTATATAACAGGGCATATATTTTATTACTTTTGTCACTAAAGGTAATTCTTGCCATATTCTCCTTCATGACCATGAAGAAGGAGTAGTATCTTTGAATGCTCTTTTGAAAATTTTGAAGTGTTCTCTTTCTTTCCTTTTTTAAAAAGTTTATTTATTTATTTATTATTGAATAATCTCCACACCGACATGGGGCTCGAACTCAAGACCCCGAGATCAAGAGTTGCATGCTCTTCTGACTGAGCCAGCCAGGCACCTCTGAAATGTTCTCTTTTGATTTTAGTTAATCATTTGTCAAGCTCATTTTTTTCCCACTTTGGAAACTGCATATCTGAAACTATTAATGGTCTCTTGAAAATTTTTTAAAAAACTGTCATGTGGAAATGTGGTTTATTTGCTGTGTGTGATAATGTATGCAGTGTTATAGGGTTTATGTGTATATACATGTGTATATGGACATATGTGTGTGTAAATATATATATATATATAAACATATACAACATATACATGATCTTGTAGAATATCAGATATATAGTTACTGAATAAATACAGTATGGAATATTTTACTAATTTATATATAACTCCTTTAGTGGTTTTTATAAAGCTAGATTAAGCAGAAGTCTGGGAATGAGTTTTGGCTTTGTAATTACTCATTCTGTGATCTTTTTCCAAATTTCTTTAATTGCTCCAAACTTGTGTTCTGGTTTAGAAAGTACTTGTTTTTAGAAATGGTCTTTAGGTTCTCTGTCATTTTTAGGACACTGTAGTATGTAATTCTATGTGTAAGTCTATTGGTAACCTGTCAAATGATTATAATGTGGAAAAAATAAATTGAAAATTGGTATAAGAGGGTTAAGACTTTTGGTGTAGGATTCAGTATCATAGCATCTAGTGATAAAAAGAAAATTTGCCTTTGGATACTGGAAAAGGACACATTTGGATCTTTTTTAGTGTTCATAGAGCCCTGAAATCATGAGAAAGTATACTTGTGGTGTTAGATTTATATTGGAGTGGGAACTTTTAAGACAGTAGACTGCTCAGATGAAGTACCTGTGGCAGGAGTGGGAGAGAAATTGGCCTGTTTGATAGGTATGGGCAAGCAAGGGATATCACCTTAGAGCTCTAGTCAGAGGGTCTGTTCAGCCAGGGTTCAGGAGCCCCAGCTGAAGAGTCCTGATCTGAGGGATTAGGTTGTGGGTACATACACGTGAGCACCAGTAGCAACAACAAACCAGCAAGACCAGCAAGGTCTCTATGTTTTGTCTGCCTAAGATGAAAACTGATCACACTTTGGGAAGGTCAGAGTATGTAGGTAGGAGCAAATTGTCCCACCTGGATGGAATAGGAAATTCAGAGAACTAGAGCTGGCAATTTTTTTTTTTTTTAAACTCAGACGTACCATTGAGACCATAGATCTTTTTTGCAGTCATCTAACTTTTTCCCTTCTAGAGATTTTTCTTCACTGTTGGGGGCAGTGATTTCTTCCTGTTGGGAGTATAGAGTGGCGGATTTACTTGGGTGCGAAGTTGTAGTTTTACTGTTTCCCAGCTGACAAGCTTTGGGGAGCATAATCCCTTTTCTAATATCTTGTTTTGTTGTCAGCATTATTGAGATAAAAGGGAGGAGTTGGGAGAATTGTTTTAGACTTGAATCTTACTCCTAGCCCAAGTTATTTTTGAGTGGGAGGTATGGGGAGATGTTGCTTGTGGGTTTGGGATGGGTCTTGCATATTTGTGGGCATATTTCTTTACTGCAAGAATTATTTAGGTCTTTTGAAATACTAATATAATGTACTCCTTAATCTTCTCAGTATATTATTAGTATATTTTATTTCTTAACCTTATTTGACCATGGAAGGCTTTATGAAGTCATTCAAAAATTGCTGGTCTAGATTTGCAGCTCAAATTTTAAAGTATTCTTTTGTTCCTTTTATGTAGATCCCATTCCTTCTGGTCTAATGGAAGAATGTTTGGATTGGGACGTGGAGGTTAAAGCAGCTATGCATACGTATGGCTTAGCAAGTGTACCTACCCAGCCCTTAAAAAAGCAGATCCAAAAAGTGGAGAGAACCTTTCAAACTCAGAAAACTCATGGTAACCACGTGGCTTCATCTAGAAATACTTCTGTATCTTCACTAGTAGTCAAATCAAAAAATAATACTAAACAGAAGCTTCCTGTGAAAAGCCACTCAGAGTGTAGAATCACAGAAAAAGCAATGTCACCAAAAGAAGTGGGCAGTGGCATACAATTGGAAGAGCCTATGAAGTCTTCTGTTGAGATCTCTGTTGAAAACACTACCGATAAGCACCAGGTCAGAGAAGCTTTACCTGCGTCACTGCCCAAAATTCCTTGTCTGTCTTCCTTTAAAATCCATCTGCCATGCTCTTTGACTTTTACAGAATTGGTAGAGGATTATGAACACTATATTAAAGAGGGGTTAGAGAAACCTGTGGAAATCATCAGGCATTACACGGGGCCTGGGGATCAGACTGTGAATCCTCAGAATGGTTTTGTAAGAAATAGAATTCCCGAGGAGAGAGTGGCGATACTGGCAAGTAGTAGTCAGTCTGGAGACTCAGAGAGTGACAGCGATTCTTACAGCTCGAGGACTTCTTCCCAGAGCAAAGGAAATAAGTCCTATTTGGAAGGCTCTTCAGATACTCAGCTGAAAGACTCAGAATCCACTCCTGTGGATGGTCATATCTCTTTGGAACAACCTCTGAATGGAAACGATACCCCTAATCCAGCAGAGTATCAAGAATCACCTGGAATCCAGACAAAGACCAGGCATAAAGAGGGGGCTAACCAGAGAGCCAAGCAAAGCCGGAGAAACCCTCCCAGGCGGTCTTCCTATCGTGCACCGGCAGAACCTCAGGATGATGGTTGGTATGACTGCCACAGGGAAACCCATCCGAGTTTTTCGGATGCCTATCAGGATTACGAGGAGTACTGGAGGGCCTACTACAGGGCATGGCAGGAATACTATGCTGCTGCTTCTCAGTCCTATTACTGGAATGCTCAGAGGCATCCAAGCTGGATGGCAGCTTATCACATGAATACCGTTTATCTCCAAGAAATGATGCGAGGCAACCAGTGATTGTAGACAGCACCTCGCACCATCCAGAAATACCAGTGAGTGATACCTGTGGATAGCCAACCTCCTAGGCTTATAGTAGAGTGGCAGTTTTGAGGAATTTGAAAAGTCTTGAGGCTTCCCACTGGGACACCTCTATTTTTCAGATTGTTTTGACCTACCTGACTAGGTACATTATCTTTTTTTTAAAGAAACTTCACAGATCAGATTCTTGAAGGAAAATTTGGGGGACACAGAGTGAAAGGATGGCATTTTCTCTAAACCATTTGAAAAAGAAACATTTAAAAAGACCTATACCAGTGCTTGCTTTAAAAAAATAAAAACAGTTGAGATTTTAAAAATAATGTCAAGTTTATGCTGTGGAGTTTTTGACAAAAGGCTTGGACTGTATTTCCATAGAAGTGTGTTCTTGTAGAAATTTGTAGCATGATAGATCAGAAAATCCCTTCGCCTTTTATGTTTAGGCAGGAAGGACTAAATACTGCTTCAGACTTTCCCAAAGGTACTTTCCTGCTTTTTGCTTCCAGTAAAAATATGTTACCAGTGAAATCACAAACTTAGCCAAATGTTTATTGACATGTTTATTGTTCATCTTTTGAATGTCTTTTAAGATTGTGAAAGCTGTCTATGTTTTTACTGTGTATTAAATAGCTCAGGATCATCAGTGATTGTCTTATTTTTGTTTCTTTTCTTTTTTTTTTTTTTAAAGATTTTATTTATTTATTTGACAGAGATCACAAGTAGGGGAAGAGGCAGGCAGAGAGACGGGGGGAAGCAGGCTTTCTGCTGAGCAGAGAGCCCGATACGGGGCTCGATCCCAGGTCTCTGGGATCATGACCTGAGCTCAAGGCAGAGGCTTTAACTCACTGAGCCACCCAGGTGCCCCTTATTTAATCTTTTCTTAAAGCTTAAGAAAAGAGTAACTCTTACTCTTTGTTGGTTCTTGGACCCTTTTATGATTGAGATGAAAGCTATAGATTCGAGGAGTTCCATTCTGTAAACAGGAACTGTATGTGTAATTCTAAGAGGTTCGTAGACCCTCTCAAGCCCATGTATGGAACCCAGCCAGGTTAAGAACTGCACTACTCTGCTGGGAGGCTAAGGGAAAGTTCTAGCTCTTTAAGTATTTTTCGGAAGCTTGAATTCATTCTGTTCAAACTCTTCGCACAGTGTGTCCTAATCTTATGTCTTCTAAAAGTTCCCCGGTTTTTACTTTTAATGTTTTTAATTTAAATTTTCTCCCAGTTTTTACTTTTAATGACACCCAGTGGGGAACATGTCATTCTTCTGAGATGATGCATTTATAAATTACAAGTTAGAAAAAAAATATGATTGGAAGTTACAGCAGTTCCCCCTTATCTGGGAATCTGCTTTCTGCGATTTCAGTTACCCCCCAGTCAACTGTGGTCTAGAAGCAGACGATCCTTTTGACATATTGTCAGGCTGGTAGTAGCCTAATGTTACGTCACAATGCCTATATCCTTCACCATCACATGGACATGCTATCATCCCAGCATCACAGGAAGAAAGGTGAGTACAGTACAGCAAGATTTTGAGAGACCAGTCATGTAACTTGTAGTATGTTGTGATTGTTCTATTATTACTCTTAAATCTCTTACTGGGCCTCATTTATCAACTGAACTTTATTATATACGTGTATATATATGTATATATTTATATACAGGAAAAAATGTGGGTATATATAGGATTTGGTATCATCTATAGTTTCAGGCAAGGTCCACTGGGGACCTTGGAACATTCTCTGTGGATGAGAGGGGCCAACTGTACACATTCTTTCATTCCCTCTCTGGGGCAATCCTTTCATGATTATGCATTTGGGTCCCAAACCTTTTTGTGAACTGGATTTGTGGTAAGAGAACCTGTTAACAGATAGAAACGTATTTACTTTTTAAAAGGAAAGTTCTTCTTTCCTGTATACATACTTAGCTAGGCAGTACAAACATTTACTCCCAGGGCTGTCCACAAACATCCACGGCCATTGTCATTTACTGTCCACCACTCACCTAAGCACCCCCCTGAACTCCTGTTTCACTTGGATTCCAGTCATCCAGGTTGGACAATGGTAGGCTTTACTTACACTGTTTCTGTACTGTACATGTATTGCCAAGTTAGAATGAATTAGATTAACTCTGTAAATAGCAAATCCATAATTAGGTCCAGCATATCATTAAGAGGTAGAGACTTTAATTACACATATTTCAGTAAGATCCTGTTGCTATATAATTGAACTTACCTCTTTTCTTCTACCCTTTCCCCCACACTACAGCCAAGTTCACAGTCTGTCATGGCTAGGGGATTTTAATTAGGATACTGCTGCATCTTAATTAGAGATGAGGTTACCCATTAGTCTTGAAATTAATTGGATTCTCTCTTTAGGTCTCTTTGTCATATATTGTGTTTGCTTTTTTTCTTTTTACTAGAAAAATAAGCTGGAAGTGAGGACACATATAACAGGAAAATGATAGCTTCATTTTCCATAAGCATTTCCTTGGAAAATTTCAGCCATTCCCATCCCAGAGAAGGGTGGCTATGGAAGGAACCTGCCGCTATTTGTGCATGATTATATGAAAGACTTTTTTGTTTAGAATTGGCAGTTGAGGCGCTGGTTTCTGTCACCTGCTAAGAACCATAGATAGGTTTTAGGTAAATTCCCTTGTGAATGCTTTCTGATGTAGTCGAAAGAGTATTTGTCCTGGTGGAGGCTTTGCTGTGTCTCCTTTGTCTTCTACCTGTCATACGACCTCTCAGGGTCTAGTTTTCTCATCAATTAATTGAGGGAGCTGGACTAGATTTTTAGGTTCCTTCCCAGTTTCCAAGACTTAATTATATGACTAATAAGAGAAAATATAGTTAGGGAAGGGAATAATCATTTCATGAATATAGAGAACCTTTATAAATTCAGGTGATTTGGATAAAGGCCAGTGTGAATCGGTTTTAACGTCTGAGTTCTAGAGTGCTAAACTGTACTGACCACAACTATTCAAGTTAAGCTTTATCTTAAATTAGGCTAGCAGTATTAACATGTAGAGAAATCTTGAGGAAACCTGCAGCTGTGGATAATTCTGACTTAGAAGACATTATTTTGCGTAATAAAAAAGTAACATTTTCTAAATTAGCATAAGTATTATAATAATAGAAACATGTGATCTAAATACTAAACCCCTAAATACTAACAACTGAACAGAATTATATTATGTGAAGACCAAATCGTATGAGACAAGGGAATAGTTTGAAGTTTTAGGGTTTTTTTCCCCTCCCCTAAATATAATTAAGTCTGTTAATCTTTCAAAATAAGAGGATATTTTTGATAGTCATTGCTGACCAATGGAACTGGATCCATCACCAGGTGGTTCTCTTGTTTTGGCAGAATATGGTTTTGTGCCTCTGTGAACAAGCACATATGTCCCAGTTAACACTGAGTGCTTTTCAGTGAAAACAAACATGCATTGCTCAGTGCACATCTGGTTTCCAGTTCCTGGGCTCCAGATTGTGTGAGCTGTGGATCCGTAGTGACACCTAGTGGGTGATAAGGCTAGGAACACCTGCATTTCATAGGCAACTTTTAAGGCCTTGGAGCACCATGGATTGGCCTTGATGTTCCACTTCTATTTTGGTTTTCATTGACTGGGATGTGGTTGTGGGGAAATTAGAAGGATTCCCATTGTTTTGGGGAATGTGTGTTGTTCACATGATGGTGGAATATGAAAATGCCTGTTGTTCTCACTACCTAAATCAGAATTAGTAAGGTTAGAGCAGGTCTTCAAGATATCGTAATACAGTACCCCCATTCCTAAGATGAAACACACTGAAGCCAAGAGAAAAGTGCCTGAAGGGAAGTCATGCAAGGAAGTCATGTGAGAGAACCTCCATCCCCCAATTCTAGAGCTTCCTGCCTTACCCTACATAGCATTTCATTTGGGGGTTTCTTTTTAGTGTCAGACCCTGGTTTAGAGGAGGGAGAAAAGATTCAGTATTCTCAGCAGAACCAATACCGATCTGTAAAGGCAGATTTTCTTTCAGTAGTGCAGAGCTGGAGCTCAAAACAGGGCTGTTGACAAAGGCAACACAGTGCTTGTGGACATCTCTGACAAACGTACAAGTGGGCAAGAGCCATGGTCCCCATGGTAGAGGGTCTGCTTGCACCGAGGAGGGGAGGAAAGATAAGATTGCCCCGTCTGCACCCTGCGGAGATGCTGTGGCTTCTCTCCAAGACAGAAAACCCCTCCGTGTTTAAATTACCCTTAGTTTCTAGTGGATAGCAGGAGAAACGGTAGGAAAATAACCATCCGTGATCACTTGAGGCTTTGTGGCACATGGTCTGTTTAATCCAGATCGGACACATCAGGTACAGCAGTGGCACGTGACTCAGTAATACTGTAAATGATAATACGTTTTAACATACGCACTACAGTTTCAAAAGAAGACGACCGGAAACTCAAGAGTTTTTTTTTTTTTTTCCCCCATAGAAAGTGTTCACATGTTTATCTTCCTGCAGTTTTGTACAGTATTTCTTCTTTGCCATTGAGATGTTGGTAAGCAAAGCCCATTTATTATACGAAAATAGAAAAGAACACACTTGATGTTTTTCACGATAACATTAACGGGGGGGGTGACCTCTAAGGAAAACATTACATTGGAATGTCTGATTATCAAAAATATACCATCCCTCCCACCTCCCAGGTTTGTAAAATAGTCTATTGGTCCAAGGAGCCCCCCAGGACTTGGGTCAGTGCCCTACACTGGTTCGGCATGATGCCTTCCAGTGTAGTCAAGTAACCTGCTAAGATAAATGTCATTCCCACACTTGATGAGAAAAACGTAGAACATTCTGAATAGAGAACAAGACTCAAAAGGAACCCCCTTAAAGCTGATAGCCACTTTCTTTTCATGATACTGTTTGGGCTCCAAGGGTCATGGGTCATACAAATGCTTTTCCTTCGTCCAGTCATTGTAAAGCTTTGCAGGTGATGAGATTTCATAAGGAAATCACAAAAGGAAAATAAAAATCTTCCAGGTTCCCGTGTATCATGGTTACCACGCCAACTAGTTGAGAAGGGAAACTAATCCTGCCTTAGACAACAGCATTGGGATCTTTCTGCCTTGTCGTGACCTGATGATTGAAGTGAGGGAGCCTGGACCACTGGACTTCACGAATAACCTCAGAGTCAGAGGTTTAGCTCCATTCCAACCACTTCACAACTCTGCAAAGTTAAGAAGCTGAGGGAAAAAAATCTAGGTACATGTTTCAATGTACACTTTTCCTGCCTATATTCTGACAAATAAGTGACATGATCCTGAACGGCAGGAATCGTAATCTGAAAACTAGGTAAAGTCCTCAGCACATGCACAAGGTGACTCTCATTAATCATGGATCAGCATTTACTGTCCACTTTAATTTCTGTTCAAATTCTTTGTTTCTCTTAGTCTCACTTTTCTACTTGTTGACCTTAAACTCCCATGTGATTGTAGGCTAATCTGTTCAACTGTCACTGAGGACACCTGGTCTTTCAAACAGCATTCCACGCAGTTAGTCCTGAACTTGACACTTTTAAGAGAATAGGGGATGAAGGCGAAATAGTACAGTTCGCTTCTGGAGGTCCTGGTTCACAGTGGTTCTGATGGAATGCTTCCTCCCACTAATCACTACCCTGGAAGTCCAAGTATTAAAAGTAGAAGCAAACCCCAGAACAATGCAACAGGATGTAGAAGAAAAATCTTAGGGCAAGATGTTTAAGCCCTGGATTGCAATCAGTTCTGCCACTAACTTGCTGTATGAACTTGGGTAAGTCACTCATCTTCTTCCTGCCTCTTTTCCTTCTCTGTGAATCAAGGACTTAGTCCCTTGACCTGCTACCATCAGAGGTTGTAGTAAGGATCAAAAGGACTCTAGAAAGTATGCTTTGAAATGTTTTAGCTCTCTCTTCCTGAGAAGAAGTAACATTCGACTGAATGAAAACTGTTAACTGTTCACTTTTTTTTTTTAACTGAATTGATAGTCCATAGCTGGTTCTACCCAGGGAATGGTGGTTTCAAAAGGATGGTTTGTATTAGTACAATGAAATGGTTCCCAAGGGCTGTGTCCAGCTCATACTGAATTTACATTAGACTATACCTCTAGTTACAACATGTTTTCTTTGATGAGTCTTCTCCAAAGCATCATTCCTCTGAGAGGCAGCAACTGTAGTAGAAAAAGCATAAGACTCACAGCCAAGGGACTTATGTTCTGGTCCCAGCTAGGACATTAATGACTGCATGACCTTGAGCAAGTCACTTCATTTCTCTGGGCCTCAGCCTTCTATATACTGTAAAATCAATTAGCTATTCCTAATCCTTTCTAGTTCCGATATATTCTTCATTCTATGTTTTCTAAGTTTACATTCATTTGAATGTAGCCTATAATAATTATATTATTTTTTAATGCTTTCTAACGCTGAATGGCATCAAATGGAGTAAGTGGTTTTGGGAATCTTCTAATATGCTGAAGTGATTCAGGAACTACGAAAGCTTAAGAGTCATTTCCCCTGAAAGGCCTTGCCTCCAGAAAACCCTGATAACCTGGTTCTTCAGTCACTGGCCAATGGGTTAGATTGATTAAACCATTCAGCACACTTAAGTCTTTTGGTTGACTTACAAAAGTCTTCTAGC
The DNA here is from genome assembly GCF_964662115.1 of Mustela nivalis. NCBI lineage: Eukaryota > Metazoa > Chordata > Mammalia > Carnivora > Mustelidae > Mustela > Mustela nivalis. The sequence continues at coordinate 103,655,837 of NC_139029.1, read as the reverse complement.
AGCGTAGTCTTGCTGTATTCTGTTGTGTAGATGCGCCATTTTCCTGGGTTGACATCCCTTGGACCAGAGGTGAGATGGGTCTCTTATCTCCAGCTAAGTCTACACTGGGGGATGGAGATGAAGCGGATAGTCTAAAGTCTTTTAGGAACTGGCATAATGTAGGACTTAGAAATGAAGTTGAAGGAACACAAAACAGTTCATTAGGGCCAAAAATTGAGAAATTATTTGAGACATGATTTTAAAAGCTTGTTCATTAATTTTGTGGGACACAATAAAATGCTCCCTTGGTGCACTATCAAACAGACTCTGGGTTAGATATAGTCATTATTCTAATCCTGTGATGAGCTGTTTTTAAACACGGGCAATTCATATGTGTATGTAACCACATTCCTATTTCCCTCTTTGTCCCTTACCCCACTCAGTTTTTATGATGTAAACTTAGATACTACAATATTCCTAGCGTCGTTCCATTACCATTCTTTCAAAGGAAAAATTCCATTTCTAGTCCTTTACCTGACTTCTACATGGAGTCCAGCCCAGTCTTTTGCCTTCCCTAATGGGATATGTGTACAAAGTGAATGGATTTAAGCGCTTATTCTCCGGTGTGTTTAGGTTGGTGGTGGTGTGTGTGTGGGAGTGGTGGTGTGGGAGTGTGTACACATATATATTCCTCCGTAGTTGTAAAGCTTTTCTGTCTACTTAGACTGCTGGCTCAGAAGGCCAAAAGCACCCCATTTCCATAGGGTGGTTGCCCCCCATTAGGGGGAAATCCTTGAGGCCAGATCCAGGAAAGGACTCAGTTGGTGGTCAGTGAGGATAGCATGAGATAAAGGTCTAAAGCTCCCTCTCCTCTGTCCTTCTGGTCACCTTCTGCTTAGAGGCCACCTCAGAATCCACTGACCTTCCCCTTCCACTGGGTCAGTAGAGCTGGGGATCATAAGGAAGCCCACGGAAGGTGTTTCGTAGGTTCCCGACTAGTGAAACTTGTCTAGATGGTTGTGGTAGGCAGAGAGGTCCTTGGCTTATTGTGAAACTGCAGCTCACTAACCTGTAAAATGGATAAGGGGCTTCTGTATCTCAGAGCCCGGACTAGAGAGACTGCAACTAGGGAGGGTGGGAAGGGGCTTGTCACGAACCCTGAGGCCCACCTGCCCTCCTATATGCAGTGAAAATGGTAGGATTCCAGAAACGCTTTCCCAGTCCCGCCAGAGTGCCAGCCACTTGAACGGGCTCTCCAGAAGTAACATTCACTCCCTCCCTTGCATGGAGGTGATTAGGCTTTGCCCTCACTTCAGTTACCTTCTGGGACATCAGGCCCAAGACCCTTCAGACCTCAAATGTGTTTCAGGCCAGGTATGAATCATCTAGAATCGCTTATTTGCTTTCACACTTTGATGCGTCCTCCATGAAGCACACAGTCTTAAGTCTGCTGGAGCCTGTGGAGTTACCTCAGTCATAAGCTTGCCCCTTCTGCAAGAAACTGCTTATGGGGCCTTTTGGCAGAATTCTGAATGGGCTTTATGATGGGTCCAGAAAGAAGGCTACAAACTAAGGAGCTCCAGGGTCCCACTATAGCTGTGAGCCCTGAGCTGTTCTGTTCTGTCTTCACTGGCCCACACCAGACTCGACTGTGTGTCCTAGGTCCTGGCTAGTTCCTGTGTCAAGATCCCAGTCTGAAAAATCCGGTCATTCCCTTTCCCCCCCACCCAGAAATGGAAACTGCAAACACCACTGGTTCTAATCGCAAGGGAAGCACTTCGTTCTCTAAAGAAGACTTCCCTCCTCCCTAAACTCTTCTGCTTTGGCTTGATTCTTCTCTCTTCCACAGCGGCAGTCACACAGTTCTAACTCCCAGGCAGGAGTCTGCAGGTGCTTGGAAGTGGAGACGGTTTTCCTAACATGTCTCAGGATCACTGGGGTCCACGTAGAGACAGATGGCTGGACACAGAGAAGAACAGCCAGGGGGGTAAAGCAGAGAGGGACAGAGACAAAGGACGGACAGAGGGTAAGTGTTGCTGTGTGGTCAGTTGGCAGCTCTGTGCAGGTCAGCTGGGCGGGGGGGGAGGGTGCCCAGGCTCAGTTGACCTCACCCACCTGGGGAGATGGAGAGAGAACTCAGCAGTAACTGACTTCTTAGCCTAAAAGCTTCTGCTATAAAAGAAGGAAACAAAAACAAAAACAAAAACAAACCCTCACAAAATGCATTGTTTTGGTTCAAAGGTATTGGGTCCATGGAGAAAAATATTTCACAAAAATCCATTGATGTTTTGTTTTCCACCTTTTCCCATGAATAAATATTATCCATTAAGAGCCTTGAAAAAGGTGCTTAAATACACAGTGTTATATTTTCTTCCTGTTTTGCATGTGACAACTTGGCCTCCGTGCTGCTCTTGGTCTTGTGTTTTCCTCACTGGGGTCTCCAGAAACAAGAGTTACTGGGTCTGAGGCTCCCCCCTCCAGGCCCTGTCCTGGCACGCAGCCTCTCCACCACCCCCCGCCATCCCATCCCCTACCCCCCTCCCTTCCTCTGGCCCCAGCGAGATGCGGTAGTGTAGGGCCAGGGCCAGGGCCACGACCACATCCACGCTCACACCAGCAGCGGTGAACCTCAGGTGCCCCTTTGCTGCCTCCTTTCCCTTCCAGGCACAAGTTTCAGTGCTAGGGGTGCAACAGGGCGGGCAGAAAGAGTGGGGGAGGGGGGGAGGGAGTGGTCCCAGCGGCCACCCACCCACATGCCAGCCCCTTTCGCTCCCACTCCCCGCACTGGCCCTCTGTCCAGTGGTTTTACAAGGCGGAGACCTTGACGACATTGCTGGCTATGGAAGGAATGTTCGTGTTGGGGCCCGGGCTGGCAGGGGGTGGCCGACTTTCTCCCTCTGGGGTTAGCGCTGGCGGGGTGGGGATGCTGATGATGGCTGTGGTGATCTGGGATGTTTTGCAGTTTGGTCTCAGTCCGTCGTCTGCTTTCAAATTAAGGCTGGAGCGACTGGGATAAAAGAAGAGTGAGTGAGTGACGGTGCTTCTTGCTAGCGTTCCCAGCATCCTTGACCCTCGCCCGTTTGGCTCCCGGTTAACTAGGAGGAAGCTCTGCCGTCCCTCTGTCTCTGGTTTTAGTAATCAGCCTGTCGCTATCCATTTTAATTATTATTTCTAACAATTACAAAGTCACGTATACTGGGCTTGGGAATTCAGAGTACACGTTTCTCTCCGTGCCATAGACCTGTTCTCCATCCTTTGTGGCATTTGACTTTTGTTTTCCCTGAGTTCCTTGCAGCTCACTGGAGGTAGTGGGGAGAGAGGCCTAATCTCTCTGGCAGATTACGGAGGGACAAGGTCAGTCTATGGTTCAAAGTGAGCCTGGGATAAACCACGTCTAACACAATTGTGAAAACTGTTTCCCTGGGAAAATGATCCATTCTTTGCACTGGGGAAGTTTCTTTCTTTGCTTTTGTTTGTTTCCCCAGTTATTGTTTCTGGTATCTAACCCCACATTGGGTCTAAACCTGCTAGAGTACCCTCCCCAGCAAACAAAGGGCCTTTGGGTTAATGTGCAAGGATAGGGAAGGGGGAGGAGGCTCATCCGTTACTCGAGGAGCCTGTTCCCTTCTGGGACTGGCAGGACCGAGCGTCGGGGAGTGATGGGGCTTGAGGCCACGCACCTGGTAGTGAGGGAGGGCTGCTCACTGCCCTGGATGTGGATCGTGCTGAGCTCTTGCATGCTGCGCAGGCGAGTGGCCGGCAGGTTGGAGTTGGGCAGGTGCGTGGTCTTCTTACTACGACGGGAGCAGCAGGTGGTCGTGAGGCCCGGGTGACTGGACAGTGAGGGGCTTCTCGTGGACGGGTAGTTCTGCATCGAGCTCTCCATGCAGTTCTGCTCAAACATCTGCTCATCTATGAACTCGTGGTTCTGTGGGAGGCAGAAGAAGAAGAAGTAGGAAAAGGAGACGGGAAGGAGGGGGACGAGTCCCCGTGTGGCTGCCTGCCTCTGTCTGGGCCTGGAGAGGAGGGCTCCCAGCTGCCTGGAGCACGGATAAGCATTCGGGAGGGGTGATGTCCCACAGGCATCAAAGGCAGAAAGATAAAGATCGCTATGGGCAGCGGTGGCCATCAGGTAGAAGGGTGGGGACTGCAGCTGTTAAATCATGATGGGATGTACACTCCATCTGCAGCTTTCAGCTGATGGGACACAGAGGACCTGGAGGGATTTCGTGGCATCCTCAGAGCTAGAAGCAGACTTGACTGACTTTGCTGGGTTTGCACAGATCTCCTGGAGGCAGCCAGTAAGGAGTTGCTAACCTTGGGGAGTAGGTATGCTAGGCTATCTTGAATGCTGGGTTGGATTTAATGGGTAAGATCCTTATGAATCCTGGGTACGTGTGAGCTATAAACTTTTAAAGGCACTGGATTATTCATGCAATTGGGGGGAGATTTGTTCTTGAAGGCCAATGGGGTCAAACTGTCAGGGTTTTGATTTCCTTTAATTATTGTGTTTTCTGCCCCCCCCCCCCAACCTGATTCTGGGATGTAGATCCTTACTATATCTGGAGGCACAGTATTCCCTAAGTCAAATGTAAGCAGGGCAAGGAATGCTAACAGCTTCCTGGTGTTGAAGTCGGAAAACAACAATAACAAAAATGGCTGTTTAGTCGTTTGCTCAAGGCGACTGAAAATCTATGGCATCAATGATCTGGCAGAGGCCGCCAGGCTGGAGAGGAATAGCGCAAGGAGAGAGTACAGAGAGAGATCAGCCCTGGCAGCCAGGACCAGGAGTCCCTGCGGAGCTGGGGAAGGGGCCCCAGGGGCACTCACAGGGGACCGCATGGCCGCTGCATTTTGCAACCCTCTCCAAGGCCTTGGGGAGGTCAAAGGAGGGAAGCAGAAAAGCAGTCGGGTCGTTCAGCGTCAGCACCCGAAGGCCTGAGCTGCTACTGCGGGTGGCCGTAGAGGTAGGAAAAAGCCCCCAAAGAACTGACAGCACATGCAGAGAACCGAACCGGGGGTGAAAAGAGGAGAATCCACAGACTCAGAAGAATCAGAGAGAAAAACATCAATTGAATTTTTAAAAAAGTGATACCTTGATGGTGGAGGTTCGTACAGATAACAGGGGATCATCCACAAGATAGGACAACCCCTACAGGACAACATGCCAACAGAAGATAAAAACACCATTGATTGTACATTCCAGCATTCCCAAGCTCAGTTCCGACATTCAGTCCCTCCGCCCCGGCATTCCGCCCGCGAGCCCGACATCGCGCCCTCGCTCCCAGCATCCTCGCTCCTTCGTCCCGACGTTCCACCCCTTGGCTCCAACACGACCCTGTGCAAACGCCACCTTCATTCCTCCCATCCCAACATTCTGCTGCTTCTAGCCCCACATTCCTCCCCTGAAGCCCAGCATTCCAGCTCTTTCACCCCAGCACCCCCCGGCCCTGGCCCCGCATTCAGTCCGACATTCAGTCCCACAAATTCAGCCTTCCACACCCTCAATGCCAGCATTCCATCCCGCCACCTCCCAAGTCTCCGTTCTGCCATGCCAACATTCCAGCCCCTCAAACCTGAACATTTTTACCCATATCCTTTCAGTTGACACATTCCACCCAACACATGCAACTCGGAAAGGGCAGTTGGGTCTGGGCCTATCCCATTGGCAAGCTCCGAGTTTTGGACAGAAGTTCCAAATACACATATACAGTTCTTGACAGTAAGACACATTCGATAAATCCTGGAAACTAGGGTTCTCCAAGTACTTTCCCGTTTGGGAAGCCCTCTTTGGGCTCGACAGCCATCCACAGTGTGCTATCCACACGTGGCTCATAGTAAGAGTCATCTGACGTCTATTCCCCTGCGTCTAGAGTCCAGGATATGGGACATTCAGAAGTAGAAAGCTCCTTCCCTAGGGTGCTGAGCCCTGACTGTGGGCTCTCTGGGGAGGGGGGGGCCTCGAAAGGAACAGGGGAGGACTGCACTCTGCCTCTCTTGGGTTGTCCACCCAACATATCCTCTTCCCTTCTCTTCCTCGTGCCTTTTGCCAAGGGTCCAGGGTTGGCCCCACTGCCCTTCCTTTCAGTCTGTTTGTGGGTCACAGGCAACATGCCACATTCCAGCTACGGCTTCCTAAACCATGGCTCTATTTTCACAGTAATTCTTAGAGCATCCGAACTCCCGGGCCCTACAGGGTGACTAAGAGAGAGTGGTACTGATGGACTTCCTGGCTCCAGAACTATGGGCATAGCCTCCTTCATTCACTGTCCTTTAAGGAGTGATGTGGGGGAGGAAAAGGCACCCACACACTGCATCAACCTAGTCCCAGGGATGGGACAAAAACCGAGGCCCTGCTCCACTCTCCTGTAGCAATCTAGGATAAATTCAGCCGAGTTTTGAAGAGTGATGTGCATCCGGACTGAGAAACTGAGAGGCAGAACACTGGGAGGCTCTCAGTAACCACAAAAACGGGCTGTAGGGGTCGTGTAGGGGTGTGCAGAAAGGCTCGGGGCAGAGACCTTCTATGCTGCAGCAGGACGGAGGTGGCCCCCTACCCTGGAGACTGCGCCCCCCACCTCCTTGGGGTCTTCCTCCCGGGGGTTGACAAGGACCTCGTTGCTACTCTTTGGATCTGAAGGCAGACTCTGATGTCTGCAGCCTGGCCCAGGGTGAGGATGTGAGCCCAGAGTTCTTGCTCCACGAGCTCTGGCCCTCAGAAAGGAGGGCAGGGGTTGGAAAGAGGAGGACGCAGTGGGCTGGGACTCACAGTGGTTTTCTCCAGGCAGTGCAGCAGGTGGTGGTGCTGGCTCTCAATGAGTGACGTGCTCTTGCCCACGTGTTCCTCCTCTGGGGTGCCCTAATCAGAAAAGGAGAGAAGGCTGAGGTTCATGCCGGTGGCTCCTCCCACCTTCCCCGGGGGACTTCCATTTCCCACGGGAGGTGGGAGGGCGCCAGAGAAATCGGGATGATCTACATTTCAGGGTCAACAGAGAACATGCTAGCTCTGGGGCTGGGGGCCCTGGAGGGAGAGGGTGTAGAGGGGTGCTTCCTGGAGAAGATCTGGAAACATGTCCTTCTTAGGGTTCACACTGGGCCTTTGGGGAAGGTGGTGTCCCTGGGAAGAGAAAAGGAGCCCTTCCCCCCTTCCCCCCTTCCCCGTCCCTAGCCCAGGCCTGGCAGGCGCCTACCATCAGCTCCAGCGCCTCCGTGAGGAGCCCGTTGCGCTTGCTGTGCAGGTAGGCATTGGAGCTGCCTGTCTTGGCCACACGGATCCTGGCAAGGCGGGCTTTCTGTGATCGGCAGAGGAAAAAACCAGTGAGTGAGCCTCAGAAACCAGACAGCAGGCCTGGCAAAGCCAGTGACAGCAGGCCCAGGGGATGCCTGAGGAAGGGGAGGAAGCGGCTTCTTCCCAGCCACACGGATCTCTGTTTGCAGACCCCAGCGCTGGGTCTGAGGCTCTGCATACCCACTTGGGGCAGCCTGATCCTGGTCAGAGTTCCTGGGGGGGTCTCACTCATCTCTCCGGCTTTGGTACAATTCCAGCAGCAGGAATACCTCTCATCAGAGCCCTCTCTCCTCCCAAAACCTTCATGAACTTGGCCTACTTGGTATTGCACTAGACTATCTCTCATCTCTAACTGGACGGTCAGCTCTAGAAAGGAGCGTGTGTGAGAGCTCTCCCGACCCTCCCCGAGGGCCCAGAGCTGTTCCCAATATCCAGCAGCTGCTGGATTAACAGCAGTTAGGAGAAAAGCAAGGAGTGCGCATCTGTGCCCTTCAACACGTCTTCACTTCTTTCCTTTCTGTTTTGTCCATAGCGCTTATTACTAAGGGAGTATACAGTGTCAGCATTTATATCGCTACTGCCTCACAGAATGTAAATTCCTTGAGGGCAGGAGTTTTTTGTTTAAGGATGAATCCCCTTGGCTTAGTCTTTTTTTTTTTTTTTTTTTTTTTTTTTGGTCAGAGAGAGTGAGCAGAGGCAGACAGAGTGGCAGGCAGAGGCAGAGGGAGAAGCAGGCTTCCCGCCGAGCAAGGAGCCCGATGTGGCACTTGATCCCAGGACGCTGGGATTATGACCCGACCGAAGGCAGCCGCTTAACCCACTGAGCCACCCAGGCGTCCCGGCCTAGTCATTTTTAAATCAAAAAATGCCTTGGGACGCCTGGGTGGCTCAGCGGGTTAAGCCTCTGCCTTCAGCTCAGGTCATGATCCCAGGGTTCTGGGATCAAGTCCCGCATTGGGCTCTCTGCTCGGCGGGAAGCCCGCTTCCCCCTCTCTCTCTGCCTGCCTTTCTGCCTACTTGGGATCTCTGTCTGTCAAATAAATAAATAAAATCTTAAAAAAAAAATTAATAAATGCCTTGAAACTCGCATGTCGGTTTTGGGGAGTGGATGCCTGCATGGAGGGGCTGATACACGTCTGGGCTTGTCACACCTGCCTGTGGGAACGAGGGCAGGGGCATGCGCATGTGATGTGGTGCCCTGCCCTGTGTGGGAGAGAGGGGAGGACAGAACGCATTTTCACACAGCACTCCGGCTTTAACTAGAACAATGGGACACCTCCCCGGCCCCAGCCTAGGAGACCCCAAGCAGATCCTCCTGCAGGGGATGGCCTCGCAGTGTCTTAAGGCAGAGGGGGCTTCGCTGCTCCTCTCCTTCCTAATAGGCAGGATCACTGTCACCAGGATGGACGCCAACCACGGCGGGGGTGGGAGCGGGGAGGCCCAAGAGGAAAGAGTCTTCAGGAGAAGGGTTCTACTCGCGGTCCAGGCTCCTGGGGTGTAGAGCCAGCTCTAGGTCCTGGCCGCTGGAAGCAGAAGAGCCACAGTGACTCACGGGTCCGTCCTGGGGCAGAGCAGTCACACCCCTGCCTCTGTGAAAGTCCGTTGTCACTTCACCACAGACTCTGAGAAGGACAAGAGACCTTGGGAAATTATGGCAACTTCCTTTTCTAGTCTACCTCTCCCCAGCACCGGGAAGTGTCCCTTCCAGGGGGCCCTGCTGGGCTGCTACGTGTGCTAAAAAGAGGCCAGGTCTTGGGATTCAGGCTGTCGATAGAAGCACAAAGGACATCCTCGGTCTCTGGTTTCCTGTGTCCTTCGTGTCCCCACAGGGACAGCTTGACTCCCTTTCCTGGCCTCCTGGGCCTGGCAGACCTGCCTGGGAATCGGAGGAAGAGGGCTTCTCTGGAGGCAAGAGTGCAGAGGGGAATTCAGTGGGGGAAGGCTGGTGAGGAAGCCCCGTCGGTCCTCTTCTCTCTGAGCCAAGAACTTTCATCCCTGGCCCAGCTCAGTGCCGGCCCTCCCCACAGCGACATGTCCACATTCAAGCACGTTGCTCATTTCAGGATGAGGCAGCTTTTGCCTTGGGTGAGGACTGGGTGTTGAGAGCTGCATATGGAAATCCAATTGTGTCAAGCTCATTATAGCCTTATATAATTTGATTGCACCACTTAGAGCCAGACCTTTCTCGTATCTGGGGTCTGTCTTCATTACTTTCTAGAGATGAAAGATTCTCCTGTTCTCCTCTGTGGCACTTCTTTTAATCTTATCTTACCCTGGGCTCTATTAAAGCAACAGATTGTCATATCAAATGCACAACACTGTTTAATCATTTCCCACACGGGATAAAGAGGTTTGCAACGTATTTACAGAACCCTAACCCAGCACATGAAATTCGGTGAGGATTTCTCCTTTGATTTGGAGCTCCTGAGAGCCGCGATCTGGCTTATGCGTATTTTTGTCTTTGGCATCTGACACGGAGCTGTGCACAGAGCAGGTGTTCAAGCCAGGCTGGTGAGGACCCAGGAAGGGGGACGGACCTTCCCAGTTGGACACAAATCCGTTAATAAGGCCCTGGTCGTGGGCTCATCCCTGTGTAGACTGTGTCAGCCTCTCCCTCTTCCACAGGCCAGGAGCACAATGTGAGAGGTTAAAAGAGAATGTGACCATCATCTAGGCTATTTTGAAGACAAGAAAACGGAGGCTATGAGGAGAAGTAACATCTCCAGGGCAAGGCAGCATGCTGGGGAGTCTTCTGTGCAGTTCTCCCTGCCTTTAGGCCAAATGCTCTCTCCATGAGGGGCCTCTCCCTGAATTTCAATGCCTGGTGGGTAAGTTTCTAAACCGGATGAACTAGGTCTGGGAAGGTTCAGTTTCAGCAAGGATGGAGATCCCAGGGTTGGATAAGAGGTCTGGAAGGAGGATGCTCCCACTCTGGCTACGGTTCCGGGTAGGGTCTGGGCTACGAGAACTGGCATCTCTTGCCCCAGCAGAGGCAGAAGGACAAAGAGGGAGACGTGGAAAAGCCACACAAGAACATAGCCAATTGCACTCTTGGGTGTTCATTCCCTGAGAAATGGAAAGTCACGTTCACACAAAAACCTGTTCATGAATGTCCACAGCAGCTTTACTCATAATAGCCAAAAATGTGGTCGTGTAGCCCTGTGGCATGTGATACATCCAAGCCATGGGTTGCTGCCCAGCAAGAAAATGGAATGGACTATTGATACAGACAACCTGGATACATCTCCAGGAATTATGAGAAATGGAAAAAAAAAAAACAAAAACAAAGCACGAAACCCTCCGAAGGTTATGTAACCCTCCAAAGGTTAGGTACTACACGAATCCATTTATGTAGCAATTTTTGAAATGGAAACATTGAGTAAATGGAGGACAGGTGAATGGTTGCCAGGCCTTAGGGATGGGACAGAAGTAGGGTGGGAGAAATCTTTAGGATGCTGGAATGGTTCAGCACCTTGACCGAGGTGATGGAGGCATGAAGCTGCCTGGTATCAAACTTCACACACACACACACACACACACACACACACACACACACACACACGGAATACTGGGGAAGTCCGAGTAAGATTCGTGGATTGTATCAACGTCCATACCCTGCTGGTGATAATTTTATAACTTACATGTGAATCTGTGCTTAGCTCAGTAAAAATCCAGATGATGTTCCCTTCTCTCTGTCCACAGCTAGACCTTCTCACTTAATCTTCAATTCACTTGGCTTTGAGAACCCAGCCTCTGAAGCAAATACTTGTGGAGTTCGTTCTGGTAACAACCCCAAGCAAACCAGTCATGAAGGGAAAGGACGACCACTTTTTAAGCCTTTCCTTTACAGTAGAGGCCGGTGAGTTGAGTTTACCTTCACGGCCGGGCTGACGAGCCCCTGAGTATGTGGTCTGGGCTGAAAACTAGCAGCTTCCCAGACCACCTTCCTGTCCCAGCCTCCACTGTCACTAAACCTCCAGTTTCCTCGCTTTGCGATGACACACTCAGTACTGGAAATGGTGGTATTCTTGCATTCTCTCTCTTTTTTTTTCCCTTGCCTCTCACAAGAAGTCCAAGGTGAAAGAGACCAAGCCAGCAACCTTGAGGAGAGACAGTGTCCAGTTGAGGTGAAAACACTGTAAATATTTACTCTGATTTCAAAGGGAGAGGGACGAGGGTGGGAGGGAGCCGGGAGGGAGGGAGAGTCCGTCTTAGCAGCTGGAAGGAAGGATACACCAAGGCTGACCCCTCCTGCACTGCAATCATACAAGACGGATGAGCCTTTTAAATTCCCAGCCGGAAATGACCACTGTTCTGTTCCTTGCAGGGCAAACCAGCAGGGGATGTGATGCTCTTGAGAGGTAGGGGAGGGTGTGGGCACGGAGGGAAAGGTAGCTGTGGGAGCAGCTGAAAGCCCAGCCTCCCTGAGGATTCCTTTGACCTTCCCCCACTGGACCAACCCCCCCACCGTCAGCCCAGCCCCTGGGGAGTGTGGCTCTAGGACCCTTGGCCCTTTCTCGAGGACAGAATAATGAATTAAGATATTGTCTGATACTGTCCAACACTGACCAGCTGACTCGAACGGGGAACGAGATAAAGACTTCTATTTCAGCCAGAAGATCGGTCTAAGGCAGACTGGCAACATTATAGTGCCAGGTCAAGATAAGTCAAAAGATAGCTCAGCATGGGCTGAAGAGGTGACCACAAGGGCACGCAAAAGGGACTGTGTTGGATGTGGGAACTGACTGGGTTCATTATGTAACTGCATAACATATTTATGAAGAAATATTATATATAAATTGCCAGACGTTTCAGAGCTAACGTTCATGAACGTAGTGACTTCGTTTCAGACAGCATATTCAGATGTGTTCTGAAATTCTGGATTCCTCTGATATGTCAAGGAGGCCCAGCTACTTGGTGTTCCCCTGTAAATGGGAGGGCAGTAGCGGGGGCCGTTGTGGGGGAGGAAACCGCCAGCCACGCACACAGGGCCTGACACTCTGCAGGTACGGGAAGTTTGTGGAGTGAATGAATGGCAGAAAGAATAAAATAAGGACATGAAATCTCCGTGCTGTGCCCCACCCCGCCCCCTGTAAGTGACTTTCTCAGCAAGCCCTCCAACCCCCACCCCACACCCTGCTACCCAGAAAAGAGCTGACTGCGCCCCCTGGAGGTTGAGCAGCTGCTGAAGGGGTACCTGTTTCAGGCCAGGTCAGAAGAGAAATGGAAAACAGCCGCCATGGTCCTCCCCCTTCCGGATAGGAAGCTGTTAAAAGTCCCGACCCCAGAACCTGCACCGGCAGATGCCCTAAGAATGCACCAAAACCTTCAGGCATTCTTCCTCACTCCGCCGGCCAGTGGGGGTGCCTGCCTTCAGAAGCAGCATACACTGGACATCACCCCAAACTTCTCTCAGGACCAACGGCTCTTCTCCTGCTCATCTGGGCCTGAACCCCAAACACCCCGAAGTGACCAAAGCCCATTTTGCCATTCGTCCTGGAACTCAGCAGCTCCCGAATGCTCTCCTTTCAGAGTATTTGCTTTCCGACTCAGCACACTTCTGTTTTTTCCGTATGTTCTGTATGGGCTAGCAGGGGGATTTGGAGAGCACTTACGTGCCGCAGTAAGCTCCTGGCAGGCACAGGAAGGGGTCCGGGGCACTGAGTGTTGGTGGCTGAGGCCTTGAAGGGGAAGCCAGGGGGCAAGGAAATTGCACAGGACATGCAGGATGGAGAGAGTCAGCTTACGGATGATGGATGGTTCACCCCACTTGGCAGCTGAACGGGGCTTGGAGCTGGAATGCGGGACCCTGGTGGCCCGTGGAAGGGACACGAAGCTGCCTTACCTTCCAAAGCCAGAGGGTGTCTGGGTAGGGATCTGCCCTGGAGGTCCAGGCCTGGTGACCTGACGGTGACCACGGTATAAAGCCCAAAGCAGAGGGCCAAGCCCCTGTCCGAGCTGCCCACGCTGAGGCTTACCTTTTGTGCCCTGCGTTTATCAGCTCTCTGATTCTGGTGGTAAATCCGGCTGAAGTTGGAAACAATCACAGGGACCGGCAGGGCAATGACCAAGACGCCACTCAGGGAACAGATGGAGCCAAAAATTTTCCCTGCAATTGTTTTGGGCACCATATCTCCATATCTGAGAGAGAGAGAGAGAGAGAAACAAGTGTGAGGAAGCGGGGTCCCTTGGGAGACAAGCCTGGCTTCCCTGCCCATCACCCACCCACCCATCTATCCATCCGTCCATTCATCCCTTCATTCAACCGTAGTTTGAAGGGCCTGCCGTGTGCCTACTGTGACCTGGGAGGGAACAAAACAGGTAAGATCCCTGCGTTCCCAGGGGCAGCCACCCACAAGGAGAAGACCATGAGAAAATAAGGGAAAACATAAAAACACTGACTTGTCGTTACTTCTGTGAAGAGGAGAGAGAGAGGTGCTGTGCCAAGCAGGGACAACACGGCCGGGAACCGCCTCTCTGAGGAACTGACACTTCAGCCGAGATGTAAAAGTAAAAGATCTGGCCACACACCACCCTTGGGGAAGAGTGTGCCCGGCAGAGGGAAAAGAAACGCAGAGGCCTTGAGGGAGGGGGGAGCAGGGCGGCTCTGGGAATGACTGCAGGCCCGCTGGTGGGGGTGTGGGGGCGGAGGGTCGCTACAAAAGGAGGTCGTGGCCACCCCACAGAGTAGTGGATTTTGTGCCAAGTGCTGCAAGCCACCAAGGATGAGTAGTAGGAAGAAAAGCAGCACAATCTCATTTATGTTCATACAAATAACAAATAATCAACCCGCCCTCTACTCACGCGGAGACTTCTCATGCACAAAGCCCTTCTGCACGCTTACCTCCCACCAGCTCCACGGACGCCGTGGACTTTCTGTCCTCAGCCCCACTGCACAGACGAGGGAAGTGAGGCTCACAGGCAGGGGGCTGCCCACGTCGGGGCAGAGGCTGGGATTAAAACCCGTTCCTCTTGCTTTCGTCTGTTTTCTACCAAGCACACTGTCTCAGAGGGCAGCCGTGAGCTCCTGAACTCAGCCCCCCTCCAAGCCGCGAAGCCACTGGGGGACAGTGCCAGTTCCTCTCAGAGCTCCAAGAAGCTCTCCTAAGTGCTTCACAGCCTGGTGGCTGCCCCCGGGGACCAGCTGGGCCTGGCTACTGCTCAGCCCCGGGAAGGCAGGCCAGGGCCTCCCTCCTCCAATCAATAAGGGACTCTCCACAGTGGCGAAGCCTTTAGCCTCTTCTTTATTGAGATAAATTAAAGGCTTTATTAGGCAAAGAGCTGTGATGACTCTTTTGGCCAAAGCCAGAAACATCGTCTCCCCCCACCACCTCCCGCCCTCTGCCAGGTGGAGGAAGACCAGGAATTGCTCGCACCGAAATAGAAATATCGAGGCTCAGAGTCCCTTGTCCTGAGGGGACCTAGGGGTCCCGAGGACTCAGAGGAGAAGGGGAGGGGATAGGGCGGATCTCCTCAGGAGTGTGATGTCCCCTCCCCCCCCACACACCTAAGGGCTCTGTGGACGACCTGCCAGCCGTTGACACATATTTAGTGAGTGAATGAGTGACCTCATTTAAGCCTCTCGACACCCCGTGAATCAGGCTCCTCTTTTGCGAACGCTCTGCCCTCTCCTTCGGTGTCTTGGCCCCTTGTCCCGGCTTCAAGCTCTCTCTGTCAGGCCACAGACGCTAAGGCCCGAGGCCACTCTTTGTGGGAACCCCAACAGTAGACTGGCCCTCTCTGCCATGCCGCTCAGGAGGGGCCTCGGAGAGTGTGGTCAAGACCCTGGC
The DNA here is from genome assembly GCF_964662115.1 of Mustela nivalis. Taxonomy (NCBI): domain Eukaryota; kingdom Metazoa; phylum Chordata; class Mammalia; order Carnivora; family Mustelidae; genus Mustela; species Mustela nivalis. The sequence goes on along the minus strand of NC_139029.1, from coordinate 103,640,780 downwards.
TTTTGGACTCAGGTGACGTGGGTTCAAGCCCCACCAGCTCATCATCATACCACTGCACAGCCTCGGGGGAATGTGACTTTGGGCCTCAGCCTCCTAGGTCTGTCAAGGGGAGGCAGGACGAGTAACCGGGACCATGATCCTTTGGGGACACGTGCAGCTCCATAAGCCATCCACAGCCATTACTCAGGCCTAGGCATCCCAGAAACCGTGGTCTCTAGGGCCGGGAAACTCTAAAAACACAGCTGCTTGTCCCACGTTCAACTAATCCTGATGAGGAAGGAAAGGGGGTTGCCCCCTAGAGGCGAATGACGTTAGCTGGGATTTTCGGGGATGCGACTGAAAGGTGGACATCGAGCTCAGGGCCGTGGGTGGAAACGAAGCACGGCCGGCGTGTGTCAGCACCGTGTCAGAAAGGCTACCTTTGGGGGGCGATGGAGGCTGGTGAAAAATGCTAAGGGCACACAGAAAGGTGGTTTTATCCCCTGGAAGAAAGAGTGAGGAGTAGATGGTCTGCACAGATGGCTTGCTGGTGACAGATGACAGAGCCAAAGCAGGACAGCCCAAATCCCGTGCGCGCTCTGCCTTCTCCCCGCAGAAGAACAGGCTTTATCTGGGAAAGGCTGAGGCAAATGTGGGGCGAAAGGAAGCAGAGCTCGAGGGAGAGGAGGGGAGAGCGGGCGAGTGGCCAGCTGTCTTCACTGGAGGCTCCTCACAGCCCACCTGGAGCCCACCCCAGGAGACAGGAGGGAGGCACAGATGGAGTTGTAGAGCCTTGCCCATGACAGCTGAGAAATCATGGCGTGGCGCAGAAACACCCAGAGACTGGAGGTCCCAAACCGCTGTGTTGATATTTTTGAAGACGGGGAAAGGAGGTCTGAGAAGCCACAGACCAACAGGCTTGCACCCATCGTCTGCCATCCAACTGCTGGCAGAAGTTCGAGAGCAGGTTATTAAGCGGACAGCTTGTGAACGCTTGGAGAATGAGCCGTATTGCTCACTAGGCACGCATCTGGCCAAATTAACCTTATTTCTCGTTTCGGGAGGGTTTGCTGGCTGGTGGATCAGGGGACGGCTGTGTCGTGATCTTCGCAAGGTGTGTTCCTGTCCCAGTTTTTCATACCCTTGACAGGCTGGAGGAATGGGTGTGGGTGGCAGCGGGGTCAGGAGGGACTAAACAGGCACCTCCAGCCTTCTGGCGCTTTCCAAAGATGACCAGCAGCGGTCCGAGGCCAGCGAAGGAAGTTATGGTTTTCGTGCCAGAAGGGTCTCCTTTAGCGAAAGGGTAAATAAGTAAATGGAATAAAGAATGGATTGAGAGCTTGGTCTCCAGTGGTGTGTTCCAGAATTTCTCAACAACTTACATAAAGCCAGAGGGAGGCAGCATGGCCTAATGATTGAAAGAGGAGACTGGAGATAGGTCCCAGGTTGATCTCCGGCCTCACATTACTTACTGGTTAAGTGACCTTGGGAAAGTTATTTAAGCAGAGTCTCGACCAATATAAAATAGGTTTTATATACCTAACTTACAGGGTTGTTGTAATAATTAATGAGATGATTCAGAAGAGGCACTTAATGCTGTCTCTGGATACATGTAAATTCTCTACAAATAGCCAGTGTGGTGGGCACCCATTGTTTTTTCTGCTAATGGCCTAGCCATCTAGCAACTGTGCCCTCCCCCCATCACGAGTGAAACTCTGCCCAGAGGAGCTGGTTCTCAGAGGGGCTGCCGTATTTCTTACCAACCTTGCCCTCTGCCCCTGCTCCCACCAGGCACGGTTAACAGGTTCAGAATGAGGCACCTGGCTCAACGCTGGGTCAGGGACCGTCTGTCCTGGATTCATTTGTGAACAACTTAACTGGCCTATAACTTATATACCATATAATTCATCCATTCAAATCCTACAATTCAATGTTTTAAAAAAGATTTTATTAATTTCTTAGAGAGAGAGAGAGAGCCTATGAGCAGGGGGGTGGGGAGGGGCAGAGGGAGAGGGAGAGGGAGAAGCAGATTCCCCACTGAGCAGGGAGCCCGATACGGGGCTGGATCCCGCGACCCCAGGATTATAACCTCAGCCAAAGGCAGGCGTTCAACCGACTGAGCCACCCAGACTCCCACAGTTCAGTGTTTTTCAGTGTGTTTCCTCAGTTGTGCTACCATCAGGTCAGTCTGATTTTAGAACATTTTCATCACCTCTACTCCCCCCCAAGAACCCCATACCCATCAGCAGTGGGAGGATCAGCCCACCCACTCCCCCTCAGCCCCAGACCACCACTAGACTACTGTCCGTCTCTACGGACTTCCTTTTTCTAGACATTTCATGTCAATGGGTCCCACAGTATGTGGCCTTCTGTGTCCGCCTTCTTCACGTAGCGGAACGTGCTAGGGCTTCAGGGTTTGTCCCCGTGGTAGCAGGGGACACTATTTCAAGCCTTCTTATTGCTGAATAATGTCCCCTCTTACGGATGTCCTGTTCTCCCCCCCCCCCCCATCCATTTAGGGCCACTTGGGTCGTTCCTGCTCTGGGGCTCTGACGAATCCATTCTGCTCTGAAGATCCATGTGCGCGTTTTTGCACGGAGAGGTTTTCCTTGCTCTCGGAGTCCCACGGTAGCCGCGTACTTCACAGTGTAGGGGACTGTGGAACTGTTTTCGAAAGCGGCTGCCGCACTTCGCGTTCCCACCAGCGCTAAATAAGGGCTCCGCTCCCTCCATATGTTCACCGACACTTGTTACTATTTGTCTTTTGATTCTAGCCATCCTAGTGGGTGGGAAGTGGTATCTCACTGTGGGTTTGGATTTGCATTTCTCCTACAGGCTACTCTTCACGGGCAACGTCCTCCCTCCCCTGGAGTGCTACCCTTGAGATGAGACCGGTCTCTTCCTCTTCACGGAGGGCTGACGCGGTAACAGAAGGGCACGGGCTGTGGGTGGGGGTGGGAGGAGGACAGGTGGACGCGGAGCAAGAGGTGAGATGTGGAAAAGGGAGTCTGATGGAGCCTGATGGAGTTTCTGTCCTGTGAGGGCTGTGAGGGCCAGCTTTACCCTCGCCTTCCCTGTGGCTTAGCTCTTCAGTCTCTCTCCTGATTCTGCAAACCAACAAATTATTGTTTCTGTTTTAACCTCCTTCCGTTTGGATCCCATGATAATAAGATGACGGTGATGGTGTTGATTGGGCTACTGCTGATCATTATTATCTTTAAGATTAATTTCCTCCCTCAGAGTCTAGCTGCTATATATTATCCTATTAGTTTCAGGCACACGTCATAGAGATTCTATATTTTTATACACGATGCATTGATTCCGTAAGTGTGGTCGCCCCCTGACACTCCACGGTTATGATGATATTGGCTATTCTCCATGCTGGATATTACATCCCTGTGACTTCTTTATTCCAAAACCAAAGGTTTGTACCTCTTCCTCCCCTTTCTCTATCCCACGTATTTCATCCGTTAGGATACTTTGGTAATCAACAGTTTTCCCCTTAACTATGAGTCTGTTCCTGTGGTGTTTTGTTTGTTCGTTTGTTTTGTTTGTTTGTTTTTAGATTCCACATTTAAGCGAAATCACACGCTGTCTGCCTTTCTCTGTCTGCTGCTGATTATTTTTAAGCGAGCTCTTCAAATTTCTAAATGACAGCGCTACTAGGAATTGAGGTCTTTTGGAGTCAAAAGGATTTTAACAGGTTGTAATCACGGGTGAAACCAGCCAGATTAATTTTAACAAAGATGAATGACAACACCAGCAGTTTGATTCACGTAATCAATGACTTGTATAGCTGATGGGAAAAGCCAGCTTAAAAGCCATCCGTGTTAACAATCACCAGGGAAATTTAACTCCAACACAGCCACCAGCGGAAGGCAGCTGCTAAAAAGCGAAGACCGCCGTAGGCCGGACAGATGAGAGTACAGAGCCCAGAAGGAAGGAGCCGGTGTGGGGCGCCTGGGTGGCTCAGTGGGTTAAGCCGCTGCTTTCAGCTCAGGTCATGATCTCAGGGTCCTGGGATCCGGCTCTCTGCTCAGTGGGGAGCCTGCTTCCTCCTCTCTCTCTCTGCCTGACTCTCTGCCTACTTGTGATCTCTCTCTGTCAAATAAATAAATAAAATCTTAAAAAAAAAAAAAAAAAAAGGAGTCGGTGTTTGTACTTGCCCCTTGGGACAGACCACTTCCAGGCTGCTGTGCGGAGTTTGGGGCACTATTTATTCTACAGGATATTAATTAACTGGGTCGTGTCCACAGAAGGGAGGTTGAGCTGGTGACTTGCCTGGAACCCCTCTCATAGGGGAAACAATCAAAGGACCAGGAACAGGGGCACATGGGTGGCTCAGTGGGTTAAAGCCTCTGCCTTTGGCTCAGGTCATGATCTCAGGGTCCTGGGTTGGAGCCCCACATCTGGGGAGCCGGCTTCTCTTCCTCTCTCTCTGCCTGCCTCTCTGCCTGCTTGTGATGTCTCTCTGTCAAATGAATAAACAAAATCTTAAAAAAAAAAAAAATTAAGGGGAGAAAAAAAAAAACCAAAAGGACCAGGAACATTGGGCCTGAAGAAGAAGGGGTGGGGAATGGAAGGGTGGACGGGAATAATGTACGGGAGCCTGTGTGGGTAACTTGATCCGCATCTGTGTGTCTCACAGTAACCTTATCCTTAGGGACATGAAGCCCATGTCCAGAGAGGACAGCCAAGTGTTTAAGGTCCTCAAGTAGTGAGGGGCAGAACTGGAACTGGCTGGTTAAAGCCCAGGTGAGTCTGTTCTCACTGCTCTGCTCCATCCTTCACATCCAGCTCCTTGAGGGCTGGTGGGGTGTGGGTAAGGATGGTCGTTGGGAAGGGCTCTGGGGAGGCAGCCGGGGCTCACCCGCTTCTCTGCCTCTGGCTGCCTCAGTGGCAGAGGTCCCGTGCAGCGGTTAAGAGTGTGGACTCCGAGGCAAATCCTGGTTCTGCCACTTGTTAGGCGGGTGACTTGGAGCCTGTCACTTAACTTCTTCTACCACATTTCCTGGGATGGATAAAATAATAGTACCTACACTTCCCAGGGCTGTTGTGAGGGGTTAGTGAGGTCTGACTTGGAACATGCTTGATTTGGGCACAGACCTTATTGAAACTTATTAAACAAATCCAGGGCCCGGATGAGTGGGCCATCTAGGCTGGGGGTCTGCAAAAGCCTTCTCACCAGACTTCTCCCTTCTACTCTTGTTCACTTTTAATTCCCAAAGAACCACATTCTTAAAATGCAAATCCATGCATGTCCTTCTCCTGCTCAAACTTTCATTAATGTTGCTGGAACGTGTGAGTTAATGAATAGAGTACACCTTGCCATGGGGTTGTAAAGACTACATGCTTGTTACACAGTAAACACTCATTAAATAGCAGCTCATTATGACCATAGTGCCTGTGCTGGGCAGCCCTCTTGACCCTGGGGCCTCCCGGGTCACCCCTCCTCCCCCAGGGGCAGGAGGACTGAGGTGCGGGAGCAGACAATGGTGCTCCAAGTCCTAATGGCAACTATGGCCTATTTTCTATGTGGAATTTTGAGGAAAGAAAGGGGTGAGAAAAGAAAAAAGAAAATGTCATGGCCTAGAAAAAAAAAATCAAGCCTTAGCCTTATTTCCTTTTTGTCTTCCTTTTCTCATGCAAATAAGGCCTCCCTTCCCCCCACCCTTCATCCTGGCTCTGCCAGTGAGGACAGGAAGGGAGGACAGCAGCCCCTCCTGGAGGGGGACTCCCAGGGACGGACCGAGGAGCCACGGTGCTCACACCAGACTTAGGACTCACACCCAGACCTCTCCTGGGGCCACCGTGAGGGAGCTGTCTGCCCCTGACCCGGGGGCGGGGGGTGGGGTAGGCACTCAGTGTCCCTCTGTCCACCCCTCTCTCTCAGCACAATCTCCGTAATCTACAGTGATGTCTGGGCTGTGGCAAGAGCAGGGGCCCTTACCCTCCTAATATGGAAGGCTAATTAATTTGTATTAGGGTTTAGGGATAATTAAACTTTTTATCTGAACTTAAGCTGCACAAACCACCCGCCTTGTACAATTAATTGCTGCCTTCCCTTCCTCCTCCAGGTGCTGAGAGATAAGTGCGAGCCAAGCTTCCTGGTCTGATTCTGCCTGCTGCCTCTCAGGCAGGGGTGAGGCTAAGCATCCGCTGTGCGGGGAGTCCCTTCTTTACTGGAGGCCACGCACTGCCCATTCAGGACCCAGCTGCTGAGACCTCGGTCAAAGAGACGCGTCCTTGATGAGTTCCCATGAGGGGGACATCTCCACCTCCGCACCACACCCACTCTTGCACCTGAACTTGGCTCCCTCCTCTGCTTCCAGACCCTTGGGATTGGGGGTACAGGTGGGGGATGGAAGCTGCTGTGTGATGGTGGGGTCAGGGTGGGGATACACCTTCTCAGAGCAGGCTGGGCACCATGGCAAGTTCCAAGGACTCAGACCCTTGGGGTCACCTCCTTGTCCAGGGCAAAGGACAATGACTGATGACCCTGGAGGACACTAAAACACCAGCCTGGCTGAGGAGTTCATCTATTGACAAACCTCTGGTCAGCCTCTTTTCATGTCCAGACCCCCTCCCATGGGGTAGAACTGCTGTAACTTTCTTTTTCTTTTTTTTTTTTTTAGCTCTTATGTCATGTTGGGTACTATAATACATGATCTCATTTGCTCCTTCCAGCAATCCTACGAAATCGATACAATTATTATGCCCATTTTCTTCATGAGGAAACTGAGGCACAGAGTGGTTAAGTAATATGCCCAAGGTCACTTGAATAGCCAGTGGCAAAACCAGGTCTCTTAAATTCCAAAGTCCCTACACAGAACTACTAGTTCCTATAGCCCAAAGCCATGGTCCCTGAGGAGCCAACATGGTGGGTGGAAGTCTGGTTCGAGAGCGAGGGGGCTGCCGTTCAGAGCTGACTACATCTACACCAGGAGCCTCGCCATACCCCTACAAGGGACATTAGCCCTGTGCTCTTGGTATTCAAGGAGGGGGGACTTGGAAAACCAAATGAAAACCTCACGTCGCTTTTCCTTTCTACCACATGTCTCCATTCCCCTAAAAAATCACCCCCCATCCCTGGTCGTATTCCTGCAGCCAGGCACTCTCTTGGCTTCACCCAGTGGTGAGCCAGGAGCCAGAAGGATGGGTTGGCATTTGGAGCCTTGAGTTTCCTCTGAAGATCCCATCTGGGGGTGGACCCAGAGGGGGGGAACTGAGGCCCAGAGCGGGAGGACTTCACTAATAACAATCGCAGTAACAATCCACTAATAGTCTATTTTCATTAACGTCAATATGCACCATTCGAGCTTCCTAACAACCTTACACGGTATCATTAGCCCCATTTTTGAGGAAACTGCCGCTGGGAGGGGCTGAGTACCATGTACAGGGTCATCTGCTTGGCCAGGCCAGCGTGTCAGCCTCATGTGACTTCAGAATGCCCTGTGTGTTGTGTTTGCACCACACACACCCAAACCCGCACGGACACACGAGTTTCCACCCGTCCCTCTGGACTGATCGATTCATCAAACGCCTGCTGCGTGTTTACCCTGTGTCCCTCCCTGTGCTAGTGCCGAAGATTCAAAGCAAAAATAGACAGGAATGTGCCCTGAGCTCACGGTCTCAGGGGGGAACAGACAAGTAAATGTCTATGGTGGTTCAATGTCATCCTGGTACACGGAGAATGCCCACAGGCTCCTGTGTGAGCAAGAAGGAGGGGGCTCTACGTGAGGCTGGGGGGAGAGTGGGGGTGGCCAGAGCACCTCTGGGAGGTGGTGGCCCAGGCTGCCGGCTTGGAGCTGTGCTTCAGTAAGGCTTGCCAGAGGAATAGAAGAAAGAGAGTCCTGGCCGCAGGGAGAGGCCAGTCGGAGGGAGATGAGGCTGGAGAAGTGGTCCTCTGAAGGTCCTTGCAGGCGGATCTGAGGACGTTGACCTTTCTCCTGAAAGCCACGGAACCAGGTGAAGGATTCTAAGTGGGGGAGGGAAGAATCAAACGCTCATCTTTGAAAGATCACCCTGAGCACAGAGGGTAGGATGGGTTGGATGGAGGTGGGGGCAGAGGCGAGGGAAACCAGTGAAGAGCCTACTGACCCAGTCCAGGCAGGGAACGGCAGGGCCTGAACCAGAGCAGGGGCAGGCGGTCTGGAAGGAGGGGCCGAGAGGCAGGATGGAGGAAGTAGAGTCTGCTGGACTTGGCTGGTCCCTGGCGCCGTGTGAGGGTGCACAGAAAGGAGGAACCTAGGGGGGCACTCGGGCAAGCTCTGTGTGCGTCTGCAGCCAAGCTCCCACCGGACCCTTCTTCCCACAGTCTACACTCTTGCTCCCTGAACTTGCCCGTGCTCCCACCGGCTGCGTGCTCCTCCATGACCGCAAGCCTTTTGCCCGGCCCTTCCCTCTGATGGAAAGGGTTCTCTTTCTCTCTCCCAGGCAATAGCGACTCATCTTCCCAGATGTTCAGATGTCGCCTCTCTTAGAAGCTCTCCCTCACCCCCAAATGAAGTATCACTTGTCCTTCTCTGTGTCCATCTCCATCAGAACATTTACTCCTCCCTGCAGAAACACACCCCCAGAAACAGCTGTTTTCCCCATTTCCATGAGTGCGCTCTGAGCACAGGGCTCTCTGTGTCTGCGTCCCTGGTGCCTGGCGCATGGCGTGATGTAGGAGCACAGTAGTTCAGAGGGAGTAAGAGCAGGAGCCACTCTGGTGTATGTTACTCGGACTGGACTGGACCCCTGGGACTGGCTCCTTCTGGAATCAGACCGCAAGCTCCAGGAGGGGAGAGGCTGCATCCTCGGTACTTAGAATCATCCCTGGCACGTGACGTACACTTGGGATGTTTGTTGAACGAGCAAGTGAACTATAAACAGATTTAGTAATGGAACCGCTGACGCTAGCAGACGACATCATCAGGGAACCCTTCTCCAGCAAAACATCTAAATCCGGAATAAAATATACTTTCTGATACATTGCTGGGTTCACGTGCTGGCATGGGAAATCCATGTTACCCCCAATAAAAAGGGACAAACCCCAAGGGGAATTTACCACTGGGAAGAGAGAGCAGGAAGCAGAGGGAAGAACACGGTTGCTCTGAGCGCACGTGCTGACAGCAGCTGGCAGAGCTGTGACCTGTCACCCAACCCCGAACCTTGGGTCAACAACAGAAAAGGAACTCTCAGAGTCTTCAAGTGAGGTCAATCTCTGCATGTGAGCTAAAGTGCTTCCGAAGAGGGTCGAGCTACCTGGCTTCTGGGAAAACCCAATTTAAGCCCAGTCCAGAGGAAAACAACCCTGACCTTCAGGATTCCCAGAGATTAAGATCATGTAAATATAAGTTTGCTTAAAAAAAAAAAAAAAAAAAGAATCCTAAAGAAGCAAGCAACTGTGAATGAAAGTCAACAGAAAGAAACCAATACTAGATTGAGGTGCTCCTCCCTGCTCACCCCCTCCGAGAACTTCAGACACTGAAACTGATGGGCACAGAGAGTTATGTACGAAATGGTTTTACGAAGTAAAGGGTGGAAATAAAGATGTCCCAAAGATGAGCCGGCAACAGGACACTATCGGAAATCATCAGGTGCCCGTGAAAAAGAACCACGTGGAGTTTCTCAAAGCAAAAAAATTAAACGCTGAGGTTAATTATGACTGAAATCAACAGCTTAGCCCTCATGGGCTCAGCCTCTGGAACAGACCGCCACTTCTCAGTCTCACCCTTGAAGACTGGTCACTCACGTGGTCACCCAGTGCTTGAGTCTGTCCCTATCCCAACAGGCAAGAAGAGGGTGGTGAGGACCACGGAGCTGCCCACAATGGCCACTGCGTCATCAAGAGAGGCCGCCACTGAAGTCATGTCCCAGGGCTGAATGGAGCTTGCTTCTGGTACAGACACAAACCCTTTTGCTCTCACGGCTCCCAGGAAAGGCACAGTGGCACAGGCGAGTACATCGAGGATAAGCAGACGACAAAATAAAGACAAGAACCCAGTGTTCTAACCAGACAGGAACAGTGCCAACCAGCCAGCCAGCCACCTTCGTGTAAAAACCAGGAAGGGAGATGTAATCTCATTCACTGCTGGTCTCCTGTCAATGGGAAAATATGCAAACGAAAACTGGGATTTGGTTATTTCTGGGGATATTTCCTATATACCGCCCCTCAGCTGTTCCCTGTTCTCTGAATGGGCTCGCTCCCAGCATGGTCTGCAAGGTCATGTGTCCTTCGGAGGGAAGAAGTGGAAGGGCTGGGGACCCGGGGACCGTGAAGGCATCCATCCCTGATTGGACCTGGCCTGGGGTCTGGAGAGGGCACAGAGGCCCTGGTCTGGGGCACCCGGGGCCACGAGTCACACTGGCACGTCCAAAGTCCCAGCCCCAATCTCGACTGGCATGCTCTTCTGGAAAGTGGACCTCGCTCAGCCATTCTCCCCAGCCTCAGCCCCCAGGACACCTGTCCCCATTTACCCCCGCTGCACTCTCAGGAGGAGAGTTGACGCGAAGGGGCCATGAGGAACAGCACACATGTCTGGTCCAGCCCCGGTGCTCCCTCAGAGACCTCATCCCGCAGGCCCGCGCCATCTGCTTCTCCTTCTCCATATGTTCCTTACAGCAGTCCTTCTCCCCGGGGCAGCTTGTCGGCCTTCTGCTGCCCTGGGCAGGAAGGAGCTGCCTCAACTACAAAGTGGAGCGTGACAGGCCAGGACAAGCCTCTGGTGAGCGCCCGCCGGGGCACAGACGGCGGAAGGCGCGGGCGGGACCCTGGGAGAGAGAGGGAAGGGCCCAGAAGGTCCGCACAGCCAAGGTGGGGGTGTGGCCTGGGGCAGACGCCAGAGGGCGCCACGGAAGGGGCTGGAGCAACCAGGGAGGCGGGGCAGAAGCTGGGGTGGGGAGGGGCTAAGGGGGACGAAGTCTTGAGGAGCGAGTACTTTTTGCTGGTGCGGACCCTCTCTGGAGGTCGCGCTTGCTTCCGCTAGCTTAGCTCCTTCCCCTGTAGCTGCCGCGGGGACGGTGGTAGAGGCAGGGACAGGCCGGAGGGGAGCAGGCAGGAGACAAGCACTGCAAGGCTGACGGGAGTCTTGGCCCCAGGCCCCAACAGGTGGAGGGGCTAAGCGATGAGGCCCCTGGACCCTGTATATGGCCACCGGGTGTCCCTACTTGCCCCAGCACGGCTGCACTGGCCGGAGGGTAAACTAAGTCTGCTCTAGCGTCCCCTCTCGTCCAGGGCTGCCCCCCCTCATCTTGGGGGTTTTCGGTCCCCTCCTAACCCACCCCACCCTCTAAGGACCAGGAGGTGGATCCCACTTCTGGTAGGCCTTATCAGAACTGTAATCTGGGGCGCCTGGGTGGCTCAGTGGGTTAAGCCGCTGCCTTCGGCTCAGGTCATGATCTCAGGGTGCTGGGATCGAGTCCCGCATCGGGCTCTCTGCTCAGACGGGAGCCTGCTTCCTCCTCTCTCTCTCTCTGCCTGCCTCTCTGCCTACTTGTGATCTGTCAAATAAATAAATAAATAAAATCTTAAAAAAAAAAAAAAAGAACTGTAATCTGTCCCCAGGGTCTCTGGGTCTCAGGGTGGCACAGGAGTCCTCCCCGTGGTGGCCTTCCCACCCTCTGGGGATCTCCTCTTCACAGCCTCTGAAGTCAGACAGACCTTTGCTTCCGGCCCTGCTCTTCCCACTCCACCAAGACCTCAGGCAACCACGAGCTTCCTCAGTTTCCTCATCTGACCTCCCCTGTCGCAACGAGCCTCCCCCCACTCACTGTAGGGTTGTAGGGTTGTTAGGAAAGTCGCGTCTCTAACAGCTCTTTGTAAACTATGAAATCGGCTTTGCTATAAATAATTGTATAGTTTATAGTTAGCACATGTATGTAAACCACAGTTATCCACACACATATATAACTAGTTATAATTACTTAGCTATGCATAACGAGTTGTAAGCAGCTCTACCCGAGAGCTTAGTCACCCTTCTTCAGGAAATAATGTGGGTCACAGGTGAACTCCTCACATTGTCAGTTTACCCATAACTTGTCCCTGTAAGCCCCGGTTCTGCCATAGGAGCCACAGAGTCGGTCTGTCCTTCTGCCGGCATGACAGCCCTCCTCCGAGCCCCTGAGTCGGGCTGTGGTTCCACATTTCATTTGGCCCACGCTGGAGGTCACTGCCCTACACCTGCCTCGTGCCCCCATCCCTGGCAGACCCCAGGTGTGAGAGAACACAGTTGCCTTGTGAACCTCATGTCACTGTCATGAAGATGGAGTCCCTCCCTTGGGTGTCACCTGGGGCCACACGGACAGGCCGCGGGCTGTGTAGAGGGACTGTGTTGATGGAGACTAGACTCAGACTTCATTTCTATGGCAGCTCTTGCCTAGAGCCTGGAGCGGCACTACATCCCTGGGTCCCCCAAGACGCTTAGCCATTACCTCTAACCTCATCTCAGGCACTTAAAATCCTGCTCCGGGGCCTGTGGCCAATTTCATGTTTCTGCCGAGCTGTGGAAAACCCCGAAGAAGCCTTCGGCATCCTCCACGCAGCAGGCCCCGGGCTCAGCGCTGCTGGGGTCCAGTCTGAGGCAGCTCCCTCTGTTCGCTGAGCCTTGATCATACCCCTGACGTGCTTCTTTTGCTTTGGAAGGTGGAAATGAGCTGCGGGCTGGGGTCTGTCTTGCCTGACCTCATCCGAGGCGGCTGGGGAAGGAAGGGGTGAGGAGGCTGTGGTTGTCCCCCCCTGCAAACCACCTCCCCCCCTGCCCCCGCATTCTCAGTAGGTGCCTGGCCTCCCATGCCCACCTGGAAGGGAAGGAGCCCAGCCTTTCTGGCCTCTATCGCTAGCTTCTGTGTCTCAGAACTGCTGCCTCTTTCTCTGTCTCAGCGTCCGCTTGTGGTTCGATGCTTCTCCGTGTGACACCCTAGAACATCCCTCTCCTGCTACATACCAGCCTGTCTGCTCTCTGCTCTCACCCCTGCCTGTCTCCCCATGCTAGCCAGTGACAGCAGGGGCCCTGCCAGCCCAGGCCACCTCCCCTAGTACCCCCAACACTGCCTGCCAGGTAGCAGGCTCTCCACAGAGTTGGTGAAGAAAGGGATGTTTCCCTGCTTCTCTTTTAGGCTCTGCCTCCTTTGGACCCTTCTGTCCAAGCTGTTCCAGGTAGCCCTGCCTGGGCTGAGGTCTGCCAGGAACAGGAACGATAGTCTTGGGGTAGGTTAAAGGTCATTCTTGGGGCCGCTGGTTGTATGTGCATTTGGGTCCACCCAAATGGACACAGCACTTCCTTCTCGCCCCTCCAGAGGAATACTCGGGCTTCATACCACCCACGTGCTTGAGCCAGGTCAGAGTTGGAAGAAATTTCAAATACTATATGTTCAGCGAATATCAAAGAATTTATGGGTAAAATGACTCATATCAGGAATTTGCCTTCCAATACTCCAGGAATAAGACGAAGCCAGGTTGGTAAGTTCATGGGGCTTCATTGACCCCGTCCTACTTTTGTGTATACTTCAGACTTTCCATAATAAAATATTAAAAACAGTTTAGTTAGAAGAAGAGCCATCTCCTCCAACCCCCTCATTCTCTGCGATGTCAGAAGCCACTGCTCATTTCTCCCATATGACAAACAGCCCTGCAAAATCCCTTGTTGCTTCTTTAATGTTTTATGGAGAGTGGGGCTTGTGTTGATAGCTTGATTCTTGCCTCTTTTTTTTTTAAAGACTTTATTTATTTATTTGACAGAGAGAAATCACAAGTAGATGGAGAGGCAGGCAGAGAGAGAGAGAGGGAAGCAGGCTCCCTGCTGAGCAGAGAGCCCGATGCGGGACTCGATCTCAGGACCCTGAGATCACCACCTGAGCCGAAGGCAGCGGCTTAACCCACTGAGCCACCCAGGCGCCCTTGATTCTTGCCTCTTGAGGGCAGGACTGTGTCTGCTCTTCTGGATCCTTCTACAGAGCTTAAACGGGGCTGGGCCAATTGAAAAGTATTTAATAAACACTGATGACAGGAGCTGCCCAGCCCTCATCCCTTGGGCCAAGGCCTTCTTCATATCCCCCCCACGTCCTTGGAGTGTTGCTCCTTCTCCATGCTCACCCCATCCTAGCTCCTCTCTGGCTTTGGCCAAGATGACGGGGGGATGCTTTGGGCAAGGGCTCCCCTCTTTCCGTGGTAATCGGAGCCTTCCCTCTCTCCTGGCAGCATGCTGTCTGTCTGGGCTGTTGATATTTAATTTAACTAGATCTGAATGGAGGGAGGCTCATGGACTTGGACTCTCCTAAACCCCAGACTCTCCTAAACCCCAGAGTGACTGCCCACACATTGTCTAGTAATGGAGCCTCTACTCTGGACCCTCCCTTTAGAATATTTCTGTCCTGTGCCCTTCATTTCACTTTCAGAGTGTGAGCTCAGCGGGGGCTGCAGCTGCAGGGGAGGGGACACTCCGACCAGTGCCATGGCTCCACGTGGCACCCTCCCCCCGCCCCCCATGGGAAGCCTCTGTGGGAAACACAAGCGTCCCCAAGTGAAGGCCATGGGCCAGGATGATGTGAGCAACTCCAGCACATGAGGCTTACCATGGGCTAGGCCCTGACCCCAGGACTTCATGAGCCTTCACTTATTTAATTCCCCCAATGACCTCCAGGACAGGGGCTATGATGATCCCCACTTTGCAGATTTGGAAACTGAGGCTTAGCAAGGCGAAGTGACAAATCCGCAAATCACACAGGGGATAGACAGCAGAGCTGGAATTCGTGCCTGTGAACTTGAGCACTACCTTGCAGAGAGAGAAGGATGCTGGCTGGACCCAGAACACAGGGCCCAGGCCACTGAGCTCCGAAAAGTTGCACTGCCCTCCCTCTCGAGCCCCCAGCCTCGCCCTGCACCTGCCTGCCCTCCCCTCTACATTGCCCCTTGAAGGTCGATGTAACCGACTGATCGGCTGGGTGAGCCCACTGCAGGACGAGGGTGTATCAAACAAAGGGCACAAGGGCTTCTCAGCTACAAAGCAGAACCCTGTGGCATAAGGCAAGGGCGGCCTAAGTGACAGACAAGGCTTATTTATGTGCTTTCCCTTCATCGAAGGGCCCCTTTCAAAATGACTCAATTCACTATTAATCTTGATGAAACATTAATCCCAATGTGGCGGGGGGAGCGTTAGAAAATCTGCAAGAGTAAAATGCGTGCATCTCAGCCTCGGCCACTTGGAGAAGGGACACTGCGGGGAGGAAATCTTCCAGGGCCTGGCCAAGAGCCACAACCACCACATGGGCACCCACCCAGAGCCTGGCTTGGTCCTCTGGTCCCTACCCCTGCCCTGACTGGCTTCCCAGACTGCCCTCCGTCTCTCCTGGCTGGTGGGGTCCCCACTGAGCCCCATCGCTGCCAGACTGACACACCCCTTCTGTGTGTTAATGAGCCTCCTGTGTGGACGGTGTGGAAATTAATCTTAGAAATTTTACCAAGTGCAGACGGAAAGTCCTCGAGGGGCATAAATCCATTCCCTCTAAAAAGCATGGCTCAGCAGAGGCCTTAAGGTTTAGGGAGAAAGCAAACTTGACCAAGAGCAAGATTAGAGCTGGGAGGGGAGGGACGCAGAGGGTCTAGTCTTCTCTTCCCCTTGGCTTGGGTAGGGGTGGTAGGGGAGTGCTGACTCCAATTCCCCCTGCTGCAGCAAACTCGCTGGTGGTGGGGCGGCGGGGTGGGGGGAGGGGAAGTAATTACAGAATGTGTTTATGTTTTCATAAACTCAGAGGTCTGGGACCAGACTGTTCTGGAAAGGCTGCTGGGTGACTTCCCAGTGGTAGGAGGAGAATGAGGAGTGTGGGTGAGCAAGCACTGTGGAGGCCTCAGTAGGCCAGATCTGAAACCCCTCTCTGGCTTTCCTCCCGGGCCCTTCCACCGTACAAGCCTAGCAGCCGCCCCCCCCCGCCCCGACATCTGGCATTTTCTCTGGGGGGTACATATGCTCCAACCTGAGTACCCACCTGTCCCCCATACACTCTAGCTCTGTGAGGAGCAGCTGTGATCTCAGGAACAGGGTCACTGAAGGGAGCACAGGGATCCCTGCTCCAGCGGACAAGCTGGCCTGCCTTTGCCACTTGGGGATTTTTCTTCTGACACAGAGGCTCTGCTCTGCGGACGCAGCTGTTCCCGGGACTCACTGACTGGCTCTCCTGTTTTCCTCTGAGCTTTTCAGGGATACTTTAAATAGCTTTCCTGCTCCTCTTTCCATTTCCCAAGCATGGAAGAGGGGGGTGGACTATGGGCCTGGGTCTCAGAACTGTCTGGATTCAACTCTTGTATCCTCCACTTGGGGACCACTTGGCCTGAGCAGTTTCTGACCCCCATTTTCTCATCTGTAAAATGGAACTGTTCGTGTCTGCTCACCTCATCCAGCCACCGTAAGGCAAAATGAGAGAAGGAACCTCTGCTTCCAGGAATGGAAAACTAACAATGTGGAAAAATCTCTCTGTGGAGGACAAATAAAAAGAAACTAGAAGGAATACGACAAACATCTCGGATCATCAGTGAGGAAGCCTCGGGCCATAATCTCTAAGGACGTGAGGGCTCAGGGAGGTGTGCCCAGTACTTGATGCCGCCCTGGTCTTTGGAAAAATAAATTAATCCCAAAGTCACAGTGACAAAAATGGGCTGTGGATTTCGCGGTATCCCCTCCCCTCTCCAAGGTGGGAAGCCTAAATAATGCTTCCCACCTCTTTCAAAGCTGGGGTCCTGCAGAGCTTCAGCCTCGGGGTAAAGATGGACTGAAAGTAATATTCCTTCCTATGATCACGCGGCCTTGAATTTGGGTCCAGGAATCCAGACTAAGGTGGTCTTGGATGGTCAGCCTTCCCAAGTGTCTGGGGTAAGCAAACTCGAATCTTCTTTGCAGGAAGATTGCTCTCATCCCGAGCTACTGCTTACTCCTCTAACCAATGTTTCGATATGTGGTCCAGCACAGAGTCAAAGAACACAGGGAAAGATGACATTATGAGTGAGAACCAGAGGAAATGACAGATAACAAAGAGAGGCATGTACCCTTGAAATACTGGAATTATCACCTGCAGACAGCGATGTTTACAATTCAAAGAAATAACAGGCAAGCTTGAGAATTTTGCCAGGGCGTGGAAACTAAAAAGCGGATCTAGCAATTTTGAAGAAATCTAAATAGAAATTTTAGAACTGAAAAACCACAACAACCAAAAACTAAGGACTTGATGAATGGAGTTGAGTGTAGATTAAGCACAGCTGAAGAGAAAATCATTGCGCTGCAACTTGGAAGGAACTATCCAGAACAGAGCACCCGGGAGCAAATGGGAAAGTACTTGTGTCTTGTTCCAAGTCTGACCTGATAAGTGTTTTTTTCCTTTTCCTCTTTCGAGTACTAAAAAGTATTTCTTATTTCAGGAAACCTTTTATGATTCATCTGACCTGACATCCATCACTCCATTTTGCTGGATTTTCTTAGCATCTTTGTACTTTCTTACTCCTATTGACAGGAACGCGTTTATTTCTTGAGATCCATGAATGCAAGAATTAAAGCCATACCCAAAACCATGACCCTTGGATGAAAGTGTCCTGTCTGTAAACCCATTCTTCCTCTTTGCCATCCTGATGTATGAATGCAAGGACTTCCTGGCTGCAGCTAGCGTTCCACGGAAGAGGGGTCTGTTGGATTCCAGAATGTGGTCCGTTTCCAGAACCCATTCTCCCATCCGTGACGCGCTGAGGCAAGAGCAGACCAAGAACTGCTGCAAATGCTTCCAGGCTCGGGGTCAACAGGGAACATGCACAGGCTCTTCTAAGCTTTCCTCTTCTAGCACACCTTCCGGTCTAAGGTGGTTCTGGTGATTCTCATGAGCCAAGCTAGTGAGTGGGAGGGGCCATTAATGAGACCAGGGAAATCACCAGCCTCAATGAGGACACTGTCGGCTCTGCAAGCAGTACTTCTCTTCTGTAGCCCCTAGCTGTCCAGGGCCTTTGAAATTCACAAGCGGGTCTTGCCAGAGATGCACATTGCTTTAGGGTCTGTCCTTATTTCTAAGCACTGGAGCAAGAGAGAGATAGGGATACCCTGAACAATCCCATACTGCACCCCTGATCTGGGTCATGTCAGATTCCCAGCTTCAAGGACACAGTGGACAGAACTGAGGCAGAACCAGGGCCCATGGCCCTCTCCCCTTCCACAGGCCTGAAGTGTTAGAGACTTACACTTCAGAGGAGGACTGGGACCAGCTCTGGGAGAAGAGAAAGAAAGATGCTGGGCTGTGCTGAGTTTGGGGAAGGCTGGTGGGGGGACCAGGGAGGGGAGAGCTGTGCAGGGGCTTGGGGGTGGGTGCTGGGCTGCGGAAGCAGGTGGGGGTAGGAGGCCAGGCAGGTGCTCTGTGTAGGCGGCAAGGAGAAACATTGTGTTTTGATTAGTAAGTACAGAGGGAACTACAGAATCCCATGCCCTGGCCTCACCTGTTCTGTTTCAATAGCTGAAAATTATTTTTCCGGACTTAGAAAAAATTGCATCCCATTTCCTCTGTGGTGTGTGTGTGTGTGTGTGTGTGTGTGCGCGCGCGTGCGCGCACGTACCTGCCCACATGCATTTGATCAAGGGTTCACCAAGAACAAGGGACAGGCAGCTCAGTTTAAACAATACTGGTTGACGGCCTCTGTGTGTCTGGCACTCGGGAGAGCTAGGGACATACAAGTGATCCAGACGGGGTCCCCAGCCTGCTCCCCAGATGTCCAGGGGCTCAAGGGAGACACAGGCCCTCCTGAGGGCACTTTGTTCTGCCCAGGCTGCTCTGGGGCTCTCTCCATTCACCGACTGATATCTGCTCTGGCCAAAATGGTTTTTCATAGCCCCTCCTGGCCTCCCAAGACAGCACCGGAAATTTCAAGTAAGAAGCTGCTTCCTGGTCCAGCACTGGCAGCGTGGACAGGAAATTACTGAGAACAGGGATGGGCTCTTGTCTGCCCCTTCTGCCCCCGACTGGGGAGCAAATAACCAAGGGGTTGGTGGGGGAGAGGCCTTCGGAAGAGATGGGAGGCTCTACCTTGATGAGACTGGGGGATGCTATTGTCTCTTGCTAAACCCCGCTTCCCACCAGCTTTTATTTCCTTCTTCAGATTTGGGCTGGGTTAGGTCCTGGACCCAGTGACTGTTTAATCTCTGTCTTCTAGGATGGGCCTTTACCTTGCTGGAGGAGGGTAGGACCTTCATGCTGAGACCAAATACCTTGAGAGGAGTGGCTCTTGGTTGCCCAGGGACTCATGGGGGCAGAGGAAGGAACCACGTTCCATCCTGGGCTCCATCTGCCTACTTTGTCCCAAGGCTACAATGAGTGGCAGGAATTAACGTCAGGTTTCAGAAGAGAAAGACAGAGAGACTGGCCTCAGGTGACATGGTCTCTGCGAGGTCTCTGCCTCAGGTCTACAATGGTCTCTGCGAGGCACAGACTGACAGGCCCTGAACTTCTCCCAGGGCATCCATTTTGGCTGGAGAGATGGCAGGTGTCTGAGAACCATCCCCTTCTCTTCTCAGTGATGATCCACAGCCAATTAGCTGAACCCAGGAAGGTAGAAAATGCTTCTCTTCAGCCCTGGAGCTAACAGCAAATGCGGTGTTTCCTGTCGACATCTCTGCAAAGGGGGAGGACAGGGTAACCTCCCAGGACCTCAGGAACTGGTCTGCGGCTGTCAGCCCAAGGCTTTAATAACAGAAAAGGCAAAGGAACCCTCCACCGGGTAGCTGAACATAAGGGTACAACTTGGCTATAGCTTTTCCTGACTGTGTCTGGAGCTGTGTGTGTGTGCGCGCGAGCGCGTGTGCATGCACACACAGAAAGCAGGGACTCTCCCCGGGGTCTACAAATTGGGGTCTTTGTCGTGAGGGGTGATGGCGGCAGTGAAAGGAGGCAATCTAATAACCGGGGGCTAACATAATTGGTCTCACACATACACTTCTTCCAGCCCCTGCCTGTCGCTCCCTCCAGCTGCCTGGGCCTCTGGCAGGCTGACTCACGCAGCCGGCTAGACGGGGACACCTTCCCCACACCGCAATCAATAGTCAATTTAAGCTGATTTTATCTGTGTAAGACAGTTGAGTGAGGGAGCAGGGATCTAGGTGGTGCCATTCGAGAGGAGAGGCCTGGTTCTGCCGCTCTCCTGCAGTGTGAATTTCTGCTTTACTTCCCCCATCCGCTCCTTTGGCGTGGTGAGCCCTGGGTCACCTGCACACAGGAAGAAAAGGGGACACGTGCTCCCAGAGTGGGGCCACCACGCACCAGACCCAGGCCAGGTGATCACCAGATACACTGTTCCACAGGCCGTGGTATTATCAAAAGGGGACGAAAGATGCCAAGGAATCTGGACAAAGCCAGGAAACACCATATAAATATGGGAGCCCATATGTTTTCTGTTTGCCACTCAAACCCAGGCATCCCCGATGGTGCCGGGTATACAGCAGGTGCTCAAGCAACATGCTGAATGCATGAACCCTGGGCTACCCGTGCAGTGTCACCTTTGCCCTACTTGGGTGCGGGCCTTGGCGAAGAGCAGGAGAGGTAGGTGGGAGGGTGAGCCGGCCCTCGGGGCTTGAACCTTGTTTCTGGGTCCTGGGTGGACACTGCCACAGGACTCCTGGGCCCATGCACGCTCCGGACCATCCTGCTGGGGATGGCCATCCGCGCCCCTGCTCTCTCGTCCGTGCCCAGCAGTCTTGGCTGCAGAGGACTAGGGCTTGATTGTTTTTAGAAATCAATCAGCTCCATTAAGGTATGACTAAAGTTCTATTTTAAACTTCCCCTGGAGAGACATTACTCACCGGAAATAGGTGAGTAACTCTGGCATTCTTCTCTGAGAGCTTGGGGCCCAGAGCATGGGGACTCGAACGTCTCCTCTCCCTTCCCGCGCTGCCTGGCCCCTGCGCCCTGCACAGAGTGATTCCAGCACACGGGGAGGCAGCAAGGGACAAGGTGAGGCTTAAGAACCCGCAGGATGACTCTACTTTGTCACCTTCAATGTCACCTGAGGCCAGTCTCTCTGTCTTTCTCTTCTGAAACCTGACGTTAATTCCTGGGAGGGGAGACATGATAATCTTCTGGGCCTGGTGCCTGGTAATTCTGGCCGACCAGCAGCTGTGCCGGGCTGGGGAGGGCCTGTCCACTTGACCTTTGCCAACAGCGGTGATGAGAAGGGAAGGGGACGGCAGGACCATGTCCCTGGCTCCACTGGGGGCCCCGGAGGAGCTGGCTTTCATATGCCTAGGGTCAGCTACTCAGTTGGTTTCGCCCAAACACCAAGGGTCCCCGTGTGCTGCCTCTGCACCAGAGAGGACAGCGGGGTCCCTGGGCACTGACTACTGTCCAAGATGGAGCAGTCAGAGTGCTTTGGTGCTGAGGGTCGGTGTTAAGACGCAATCGGACTGCAGTGTGGCTTTTGTCCAGGGCTTGCCAGGGCAGGAGCCCTCCACCAAGTAGGCAAACCATACAAATAAGGGCATGGAACGTTTATTGAGTGCTTACTGTATGCCATGTACTACGCTAGTGCTTTCTTCACTTGGACCTTTCACATTTTGATCTGTACAAGGGCTCAGCCAAGGAGATTCTCTTATTGTCCCCATTTCATAGATGGTGAACCTAGGGCTCATTTGTTTAATGACTTCGCTGAGGTCACCAGCTTGTGAGCAGGAAGACCAGACCTCAAACCTGGTCCTGCTTCACCCACCATCTTCACCAAAGCCCCATCGCCCCGGCAGCTGGGCGCAGGCTGGCACACATGCTGGTGTGCCCTTCTCTTGGCTTTCTTTCGCTTGGCGGCGGGGGGCCTTCAGAAAGCTGTTCTCCCAGGTTCCGAGGGTCAGGCTCCTCGGTGAAGGAACCCCAGGCCCTGGGAGGCCAGCTGAAGAAGATTGGGGGGAGCTCAGCTGCAGGGCACCGGGTGGGTGTCGGGAAAAGTTCAGGAAGGGGTCACCAAGGGGGGCCCCAGATCACCCTTTGAGCCCTAGCGAGGATTAGGAGCCTGCCATTCCGGTGCCGGCCCGATCAGACCACAGTCCCTCAAATGAATGTGCAATCTAATTTAATTTCCCTTTAGGAAATTACGTATTTTTAAAAAATACATGAAGAGTTGGAAAGGAGTCATGGCAACGAAGAGGCTGAGCTTCAGAGTCACAGCCAAGCCTCTTCTCCTTGGGCTGGGGCATCTGGTCTTCCAGGTCAGACCTCCCGACTGTCTTCGCCTCATTGCACATGTGCAAAATGTCATGTGGGTCCAGGACACGGGGGTTGGTGGGGGCAGAGCCATCTGTAGCTGGGGGCCAGCAGCCTGAGGCTTTAGTTGTCTTTGACCTTCTCAGCTATGGAGGCCCATGCCCCTCACCCCTGCACCAGGGACTGGCTCTCTGGTCAAAGGACGCTGGATGGGTTCAGGTGACACTGACTGGGCCGTGCTAGGAACCAGGCAGGCTTCACCTACAAGAATCCGGTGGCAGCTGGACTTTATAGGAGGCTTGGAGGCATTTGGTAACTTGCTTGAGGTAACCACAGTAGTACTCAGTGAGTGCTCCTAGGTCGGGCACTGTGCTGAAGTCTTCATACACACCCTCTGCTTCTGCTGTGGGGTCGCCGTCTTTCCACCCCTCCTCACGCTGCTGATCCCTCCGCGTTCTTCCAGATTAGCTGCCTGCCCCGGTCACTCATCAGATGAAGAGCACTTACGATGTGCGGGGCCCCAGGGTGGGTCTGGAGACGAGCAAACAAGATGGGCCTGCCCTTGGGGAGCCCGGCAATGGACACAGGGATGCAAGCGCTCGTGCACCTGTACAGGGGCCTGGTGCTGCCTGGATGCCCGGGTATAGAAAGATTGAGCAGCTCCTAGAAGGTGCAGACCCGTGCAGGAGCCCAACATGTCAGTTGACAGACTGCAGGGCAGCCCAGGCAGCAGATCCACACCATGAGAAGCCAAAGTACCCATTGAGGGGATATCCCCGCGGATGAGACATGGGTACGTCTTGGGGAGCAGAACCGTGTCTGACTTGACCTGGCAGGAGTTCTGTGCACAGCAGGGGCTGTGTGGTGAGGAAATGAGGTGCCTCTGTCATCCTCTTATCTCTCAGATTAATCTGGCTGGAACAAGTGCTTAAAGCTTGGGACCCCGATTACCAGAGAAACCTTAACTGCTGGGGTAAACAGCTGCTTTGGGGGCTTGGAGGTAATAGCCAGGGAACCAATGCAAACACACAGCCCCTGTTTTCCTTGGGTGTCCCATTGGTGGGGGGACACCGGCCCAGGGACCAAGATGGTGGCCGACATCTCCCTCAGGGTTTCCCATCTCCCCAGCCCGCAGCTTTGCTGTCCGGGGCACATGCTTGTTCATCTTCTCCGCCCGAGTCCCTACATGTGTCTGCTCAGCTATATGAGGAAGGCCCAGTGCCCTAATATTTTTATCAAATAGCAGGATACCTGGCCATATTTGTACCAGGACCCATGTGGTGGCTTTATACCAAAGAACACAAGGCAGTAGGCAGACTTTGGGTCAATTTAGCTTCCTCCTGCCTTGGAGAGGAACAGTAAATTCTCTCTTGTCAGCAGAAGGGACAGCTGAGGCCCAGGGATGTGTCTGAACCCTTCGGGTCTTGCTGGAGAACCTGGACTACTAGAATCGAAGGGGATGGGGTGTCCATACTACATACAGGGAAACTGAGACCCACCCTCCAGGGCCATCTCTAGCTCTCTGGAGGCCCTGCTGACGTTCCCACTGGCCACTCTGACCCCTGATGGTTGTCATTACTTTCCTTCCTCTTCTCCTCTGGGTCAGTCATTTCCCTTCATGATACTTGCAAGAGGCTCAGTTCAAGACAGAAGTGGTGGGGGGCAAGAATTTCTGGGCTTTCCTAGATATTCCTGTGCAGGAAAAAAGTCCTCTCCGGGGTGATGCCCAGCCCCCACCTCTACTGCCAGCAACCCCCCCCCCCCCAGGACCCTGGAGAGGAAGCAAGGGGATGAGAAGACAGTGGGGGGGGGGGAGAGGCTGGGGTTGCCGTGGGAACAGTGACAGGTACTGTTCCCCAGCAAGGACAGGAGACATGACTATAGGCAGTGAGTTTTCCATGAATTCTCTCCCTTAATCCTCACAACTGTCTATGAGGTAGGTGTTCTCAGGATTATTCCCATTGTACAGATGAAGAAGCTGAGGCAGCAAGGGACAGCTGAGGTCCTGGCTCAGAAGGGTGGGCTAGGACACGAACCCAGGCAGTCTGGCCCCAGAGCCCACTCACAAGCCACCATGCTGTCTCCCCAAGAAAGGCATGAGTCCCAGCACCCCAGCCTTTCTCCCTGAGGATGCCTGGTGGCAGTTCCCACAGGCCCTCCCACCAGCACTCGGCCTCCTCCTCCTTTCTCATGAAACCTGACATGTTTGTCAGGTTGGAAAGGGTCACCCTCAGACCTGGCGTGCCCTCAAGGACTTGAGGAAGATAAGATGGTCAGAGTGGAATGAACTCAGACCTCTTGTTTCTTCCAGGGAAGCCCACACGCATCATACAGAGGTCCCCTCATTCCACACACATTTGTAGAACCTGAAGAAAGGGCCATGCTCCTTGCTCGTGACTGGAAGGCAGAGAAGCATGGCTCCTGGGAAACCATCCTCTAATGGGTCTCCATCAGCGTCCAAACATGCCCACCGGGACCCCCAAACTGGGGGAGGACAAGGGGAGCTCTTACTGAGGGGGTCTCTGTGGCATCTCTTTGGGGTCATGTAATAGTCTCCACAATTCTGTGTCACAGATATCATTCCCATTTTACAGATGATGAAACAAGGACTAAAAACTGGCCCAAGTCATACAACTACTAACTGGGGAACACGGAATCTGAGCCTGAAAGCTTCCAAAGCTCACTTTCTTCCCTCTTCATCTCCCTGTCTCCTGCAAGAAAGTGACAATAAGCTCACATCACCAGTACCTACACCCATACCTACAAATGTACAAATGGGAGCATGTGATCTTTGAGAGGTTTGTGCTGGCTGCGAAGTCTCTCACACTGTCTCTCTCTTTCTCTCTCTCACACACACAATTCCATACCTGTATGCACACATTAATGGTTTTTTTTTTCCTAACTTCCTAATGTTGTGAACATTAGTCAATAAGCACATGGAAAAATACCCAAACTCATTATAAATGAAAAAAAAAATGTGAATTAAGGAGGCAAGGAAGTACTGTCATTTTTAGTCCACCAAATTAGCAAAAATTAGGGGAAAAAATGGGAAAACAGTATTGAAGAGGATGGATTGCAACAGGAACCCTTATTCCCTGCTGGCTAGTACAACCCTTTGGGAAAATGACATGGTAAAAATCCATCAAGAGGTTTAAGAGAGTCTGAGACCATCCGCTCAGTCATTTCGCCTGAGGGCCATTCCGAAGTACACACATAAAAATGTTCAACACAACTCTGTTTATTACAGCACACCCTTGATAGTGACCCTAGTGACTTGTACAAGGGCTTCAGCCCATTAAATCAGACAAAGGGAACAACCAACAGCAAACATAACAATGCAAAAGTGTGAATAGTGGTTCGGTGTGAGTGATCAGAAATCCTGGTTAACTTCTTCCTCCTCCCCTCTGCGTTTTCTTGCTTCCGGTTCTCTGTATTTTTCAATGAAAAAGGGGCATGCTTCCCATTTCCAACGGAGGTAGACTTGATGAAAAAAAAATAGGGTGCAGATCACAACACCACATGAATGATAGAAAGCAGAGCATGTGGACACAGGGCTTTGTGTTGTCAAGAGACACCTACAACAGAAACGATCTATCACGTCAGCAACGAGCAAAAGAGCCACTGCGCACCTGTGATTGGACATAAATAGTAAAGAGTGCTCATAAACAACTGTAATTAGGTTGGCTCTTACACCGCCGTCCAGTTTCAAGTTTCTCTCTCTGTAGTTCTTTAGCATCTGTTAACTGCACGGGGGCTGACGGTTTAGCCTAATACCAGGTGGGAGGTGTTCCTCTGGGCGTGCGCATGTGTGTGTGTGTGTGTGTGTGTGTGTGCACACGCACATGGAGACACACACACACGTTATCATCAGCGAGCATCTTGCCAGCTGGTGTCCAGGGCTGGGCTTCGTGAGCCTTTCTACTGGGCTGGTGGGTTCCAGGCAGTGGAACCAGCTAAGGGTGGGGAGATTCAGGGGAAGGTGGCCTCTGGGTGGAGGCAGGCGGGAGAGGACCAGGGCGGGGAGGACTGAGGGGCACATGCCCATGCCCAGACCTGAAGCCTTGGCTCTTCTTCTTCAGCAGGAGAACACCTTCCCACTGACCTTGGTCCAACGTGGCCTGGGGTGCAACGTGACTAATGTCAGATTAGAGGCTGAAAGCAAGAGGGAGTCAGGCAAGGAGAGCTGCAGAGCCCCGGGTGGCAGAAAGGCGGTGGGAAGGCCAGGGAAAAGCAACCTGACATTTTACCAGGGAGGGATTTTCACCTTTTCAAGAGCCTCCCCTGCTTTTCTCCTATTGGTCTATCAATTTTTAAAAAATATTTTATTAGTTAATTTATTTATTTGAGAGAGAGAACAAGCAGAAGAGAGAGCCAGAGCGAGAGGGAGAAGCAGTTTGAGCAGAGCTCCATCTCAGGACCTTGAGATCACGACTGGAGCCAAAGGCAGATGCTTAACCGACTGAGTCACCCAGGTGCCCTTCCTAGAGATCTATCAACTTTGCAATCACCAAGCCTTTTCATACCCCTCAGAGACTGGCAGAGACCCCAGGGGACTGGGTGTAAGCAAGGGACTACAGTGTTCCGCGAGCTTCCTGGGTGCAGGTGGGAATGTATATTGTCCCCTCTGTGTTCGCCTTCTCGCTGTACACCCTGCCCAGGCCAGCTGTTCCACAGAGCCTCCTCACCTTCTCTCCCAGGTCAGTGGGCCAGTCTGGGCTTCGCTGTCTGCAGAGACTGCCCAGGCTCACACGGGTCAGGGGTGCAAGGCTTAGGCCTTGTCTTGTGAGGAGATCTTGAAGAGAACCCCGGGGACACAAGGCCAAGAGGGGGCCAGTCCCACCCCACGGTTCTGCCTTATCTTTTCTCTCATCTCTGAGCAACTCAACTCAAGAGGAGAAGCAACTTCCAGCTCACCTTTGAGCCCAGACAGGCCTTCTTGGCAGCCAGGAGGACTCACATACGTTGTGGACACCCAGCCTCTCACCCACGCGTTCTCACACGTGTGCACCCACAAGTAGACATGTGCTCTACCTGCGTCTGCTCTGATGTCACCTAGCTGCTAGTGCGAACAGTATACAGCGGGCTTTCTCGCCTCTGAGGAAGCAGGGCAGAGAGATGCACGGCATGGTTGGAATTCAGATCAGAGATACGAAACAAAAAAATCCCCGAGCTCAATGTGGGGAGAAAAAGCTCATTAACGTCTCCGTTCCCCTCTTCATTAAGCAAGAGCTCACTCATAAATATTCACAGAATTCTAAAGTAAGGTCAGGTGACAGTTCAGTTAATGCACAACAATTAAGAACTGCTCCCAGCTCTCGAACGTTCGCATGGCTCTGCCTCCCAGCGGGGCAGGACTGGAGCAGGGGTGCGGCAGAGCTCCAGGTAGAAGACTCACCTGTCCATGCCCCCAGGTGCCCTTGAGAAAGCAGTTCATAGGACCTGCTGCTGTCTTTTGACATTGAGAATACCATCGTCATGGGAGGGGCCTGAAGCTGTTCCTCCAATGCCCATAGCTGGCAACCCCAGCTTTTTTTTTTTTTTTTTTTGGCTTTATTGTGGTATATTGACAAAATTGTCAAAATAAAATAAAATGCATTTGAAGTGCATATTTTGGGTGATTTGATATATGTGTACACTGTGGAAGGATTCCCGATCTAGTTAATTGATAGATCTATCATTTCGTTCATTCATTCATTCATTCCTGAGTACACTAAAGTTCTACTCTCTTAGTAAATTTCAGTTGTACAATGCAGCGTTATTAACTACTAATGGTCTCTGACTTAGGATGATTCAACTTAAAGATTTTTTGACTTGAGGATGGTGGGAAAGTAATAAGCATTCAGTAGAAACTGTACTTCCTATTTGGAATTTGGATCTTCTCCCTGCCTGGTGATGCGGGATATGAAGCTCTCGTGACACTGGGTGTTGGCAGCTCCTAGGCAGCCTCGTGATCACCAGGGTGAACAAAAGATATGCTGACAACCATTCTGTACCCACACGGCCACTGTGTTTCTCGCTTTCAGTACCATAACCAACAAACTGCATAGATATGCGCCACTTACTGAGCCCTAGGCTGTGTTACATGATTTTGCCCAAGTGTAGGCTCCTGTGAGTGTTCTTAGCACATCGAAGGTGGGCTGGGCTAAGCTGTCATATCCTGTGGGTTAGGGGGATTAAATGCATTTTTGACTTAATGGTATTTTCAGCTGAATGACAGGTTTATCAGGATGTAACCCCATCATAAATTGAAGAAGGTCTGTAAAATCACCTTGTGTTACACTAGATCCTCAGACCTTACTGACCTTATAACTGAAAGGTGTTTGTACCCTTTTCCCAGCATCTCCCTATTACCTTCCCTATTACCCTTTTCCCAGCATCACCCAGCCCAGCTCCTGGCAACCGTTTTTCTACTCTCTGTTTCTATAAGTTTGACTTTTTTTTTTTTTTAAGATTTTATTTATTTATTTGACAGAGATCACAAGTAGGCAGAGAGGCAAGCAGAGAGAGAGGAGGAAACAGGCTCCCTGCCAGGCAGAGAGCCTGATGCGGGACTCGATCCCAGGACCCTGGGATCATGACCTGAGCCAAAGGCAGAGGCTTTAACCCACTGAGCCACCCAGGTGCCCCAAGTTTGACTTAAAAAAAAAAATAGATTCCACGTGTAAGTGATTATTATGCTGTATTTGCCTTTCTCTGTCTGTCTTACTTCACTTGAGGTCACCGTAACCAGAAAGGGTCCATGACTTCCAACATGGCCACATCAAGCCATCCCCATAGTCCACCGTCAACTGTTGGCCAGGACCAGGGAAGCTCTCACTTCCCCAGGAGATCTCCTCTCGTTCCTCCCTTCTCCAGAGTTCTCTGATCCCGCACACTGCAGTCAGATTCATTTTCTTAAATGCCAGTTTAATCGCGTCCCTCCTTCCAAAAAACATTCATTGGCTCCCCATTGACTATGAATTAAGTGCAGACTCCTTGTGTTCTGTGGTCCAAATGCTCCTTTACAACCTTAATTACCATTACTCTTTATTCATTTCCCAATGTTCCAGCCAAATGGAAATTGGAGCTCTTCTCCAAAAATGCTGTATACTTTCCTGCCTCCAAGGCTTGTTTATGTAGCTCACACTTTCTGGAATTCCCTCCCCGGTAGGATCTACCTGTCAAAACCCTATCCATCTTTCCCAGACCTGTTTCAAATGTCCTCTCTTCCATTAAACTAAACTCACCCTGTTTCCCACAATCTGATGTCATCTCCTCCAGGGTGTTTTGCTGGAACCTCTCGAATGCCACAGTTACAAACATCTATGCAGTTCAACTAATAACAGCAGAATGAGTTGCAAAAGAAGTAGTTAGAACTTCTGAGTACCTCCTATGTGTCAGTTGCCTTGTATATATCATACCCTGCAAGCTAGATACTGTTATCCCATTTTATAGTTGAGTCGGCCTGGTGCTGAGAGGCTAAAATTTTTTGCTCTTTCTCTTTTGCTACATTGTCTCACTTTTACATTCCAAAGCTCCTTGGGTTGAATTGTGTCCACCCTGCAACAGTTATATAAAAGTCCTAACCTTCCAAAACCTGTAAATGTGACTTTATTTGGAATAGGGTCTTTCTGGTTGTAATTAAGTTACGACAATGACATACTGCATAAGCCTGTCTCCCCATCCAGTAACTCGTGTCCTTATAAAAAGGGGAATTTTTTTTTTTTTTAAGTAGACTCCACCCCCAGCATGGAGCCTGACGTGGAGCCTGACCTCATGGCCATGAGATGGAGACCTGAGCTGAGATCAAGAGTAGGACGCTTAACACACTAAGCCATGCAGACACCCCAAGAAGGGGGAAATTTGGACACAGACACCCCGAGGAGAGGTGGTGGAGATTGGAATAGTGCATTCACAGGTCAAGAATGGATGACAACCATCAGAAGCTGGGAGAGAGCCAGGGGAAATGTTCTCCCTCAGAGCCTCTGAAAAGGAAACCATCTTGCAACACCTTGATCACTAACTGCGAGCCTCCAGCACTGTGAGAGAAGGCATTCCTGGGGTTCTAAGCGTCCCATAAGACATGGTACTTTATTCCAGCACGACTAGGACACAAATACGGTCCCCAAGAACTGCATCCGTCTTTACCCTTCTCACTGCCTTCCTCAGACTGGAGCACTGTCCTCACGTGGCAGGTACCCAGGGAAAAGGCCTGTGGGAAGGAATAGAGCTTTCCATTCCCGGCCTGCAGAGCTGGGAACAGATTCAGCATTTTATTGATGGGTGTCGGAGGCCCACAGAGGTCAGTTATCTTATAGCTAGCTGGTGGGGCAGCTGCTCCAGAGACAGAAGTCGCAGGTCTGGGCAGCTGGACACTGCGGCGCCTGGTATAACCTGCCTCCAAGTGTGAGGTCAGCCCAGCCCAGGCCCTTGAAAGTGCATGTGGGTTTCTTTGGCGCCCTCAACTCACTATAAGCCATTTAAAACAGCCTGGGGCTGCGGTGGTGCTGGAGGGAGGACTCAGGAGATTTTTCCTGGTGACCTCCCCACTCAAGAAGCCCAGCGTGGTCTGCTCTGGTCCTGGACCTCAGTCAGGGTTGCTCTGGGTTCTGGGTTTTCCAGAAGGCTGCTAGAAGCATGTGTGGCTCGGGACACCCTCTGGAAGCAGCCAGTGGTGAGCCTTCCTTCCAGGGCTGCCTACTGGAGGTCGGTCCAATACCCTGCACCGTAGCACCAGCGGCCGGGTGTCTGCTCAGCCTGGGCTCCCGTCCTGTCCACAGGCAGTGGGCTCCAGCCACTCCCGGAAGAGGGGCCAGGAGCCGTCCCTGGGATCTGGAGCATCCCGCAGCCCCCCACTGCTGTTTGGCAGGAGGATGGTGAGCATGGGGAGCTCTGAGGGCTGGCTGTGTTTGCCAATGCTGTACATGTCAGGAAGTGGGGCTCGTCTCCTGGGCTGCTCACCCGGCCCCTCAAAAACTGGGCAGTGGGAGTTCCTTTTCAGGAATTCTAAGCAACACTCTGTCTGAGATTTCCCCCTTACGCCTGCTGGGTCTCTCTTTGCCCTTGACCATGAGCTACGATGGATTCTATATTTTTTGGTTATGTAAGCAATTTTTCTAATTGTAGTAAAATATATGTTATATAAAAATCTACCAGTTTAACCATTTCTAGGTGCATAGCTCAATGGCAGTAAGTGCATTCCCAATTGTGTCCCGCTGTCACTACCTTCCAGCTCTAGGACTGGTTCATCTTCCCACATGACACTCTACCCATTAACCAATGGCCCCCGTTCTCTGGTCACCTCAGCCTTTAGCAACTGTTCCTCCATTTTCTGCCTCTAATGTCATGGCGCTAGGTACCTCTCTTAAGCGGGATCATACATTGTTTGTCCTGATGAATTTCACTTTGCCCGACATCACAATCCGTCTACATCAGGCCACGTTGCTAGGATTTCCTTCCTACGTACAGCTGAATACTAGTCCACTGCACGTGTCTAATATATTTTGTCTACGCATTCATCTCTTGATGGATAACTGCCTTGTTTCCACCTTTTGGCTGCCGTGAATGGTGCTGCTGCGAACACGGGTATAGAGACATCTATCCAAGTCCCTGCTTTCCATTCTCTGGTGCATGTACCCAGAAATGGAGCTGCTGGATCCCACGGGAGTCTCTGTTTCATTTTTGTGGAATCAATCCTCTTTTCATAAGTAGGGGATGTAAAGAAAGGAAAAGAACTAGCTTGAACTTGAGCACTTGAACACAGCTATGAATTTCATATCAGCCTGTCTAAACGGTACAGCAAGCCTGTTGGGGGGGAGGTATCATTTCCCTTGTAGAGCTGGGAAAGCCGAGCCAGCCTCTCCCACAAGGCACATGGCTTGTAGGTTGAGCGGCAATTTAGACCCAGACAGACAGTAGTGGGGCCCAGCCAGGTGGCTGAGCTACAGATGGGACCCCAGAGGTTGGGGGAGGGTCTCACAGCTGCATGGTCCTTCCCCTGGGGAGATAGTGAACTCCCCTCAAAGATCCTGAGGAGTGTCCTGGGGAGTTGGGCAGGGTGTGGACTGCGGCGGAGAGATGTGCTTCATGAGTCGTGAGGTGTGAGGGTCAGCTCCTCATTCTAAGCAAGTAGGGTTGTGTATCCTGCCAACCTAAAGGTCACTCCCTATTTTTTTTTAAATAGTTTATTTATTGATTTATTTGAGAGAGAGAGACAGAGTGACACGAGCAGGGTTGCGGGGCAGAGGGAGAGGGAGAAGCAGGCTCTCCGCTGAGCAAGGAGTCTGCCGTGGGGCTTGATCCCAGGACCCTGAGATCCTAACCTGAGCGGAAGGCAGACGCTTAACTGACTGAGCCCCCCAGGTGCCCCTAAAGGTCTTTTCCCATCCAAACCTCCCAGTTTCTCTCAACAGTTTCTACATGTGACAGTGGCCAGAGCCCCCGCTGTTCTTCCTGTCCTCCTTCTGCTCAGCCCCCTCCGGCCCCTGACACAACAGGGCCTGACACATCCCGTCACAGCCTGCACATCAGGCCTGATGGCTCCAAGGCACCAAGGGATCGAGCTCATTTAAAGAAAGTGAACTCCTCTCTCTCTCTTTGCTCCTATTTTGAGCTTTGGTTCCCTTTTTAATGGTGCTGGTCTTGTGCTTTCCAATCCAAAGAACATTGTGCTTGATGGGAAAGCACAAGAGACGGAGGTGCTGAATAACACATTGCATTGCGGGGTACATGATGCCCTGCAAAGCACTTGGTGACCACCCGTTCATTTGGTCCTTGGCTTGATCCCAAGAGCTAAGGGGGCAGGGTTATTACCCGTTCGTCGAGGCTGAACGACGGACACGGGATCCCTTAGCTAGTTAGCAGCCCTGGCAAGGCCGAAGACTGTGAGGGAAAATTCTGACCACACAAGCACAAATCCTCCCAATCAGGAAGCATCTGAAGACAGTAATGTGGCCACGCGGGGGGCTCTCGATAAAGCCATGTCTGAAAACCCAAACTACAAACAATAGAAAAAGGCTGCTTGAGTTGCGAAGAGGCAGAGCCCAGCCCCAGAAAGAGCATGGCCCCCACAGAAGGACACAGAAAATGCTGGCTTTTTAAGAAAAGTGCAGAGACAAACTAAAAACGTTTTCAGGTGTGCCGAGAGCATGATCATAGGCCCTCCCCAACGCCCCGAACAAACGAATAAACAAAGCCCAGCAACAAACTCATATAAGAAATAGCACTCAACAGCAAAGAACAAAACAGGGTAAGCTCGCTGCTTAGAGAAAAGTGGAGAAACACCAGCGTGGAGGAGACGGCTCCTTGGAAGGCAGGAGGGCAGGGGGCAGAGGGCTGTGTGATGGGGGAGGCCAGGCTTACTCACGGGGACAGCCGGCTTACTCACGGGGAGCCACCCCCTCTCCTGCCGGCTCCCCACCCCTCCGTGTTCCAGATGCCCAAGATTCTGGGCTCAGTGTTTACTACACTGTACTCATCCTTCTCCCGCTCTGGAGACTCAGCTATGTCCACATACCACCTGCATTACTAAATTCCAGCCAGATGCTGTGGCCCACTTAAGGTACCAAGCCTGAAGCTGGCTCACACTTGGCTGGAGAGGGAGATCGGCACGGC
The DNA here is from genome assembly GCF_964662115.1 of Mustela nivalis. Classification (NCBI taxonomy): domain Eukaryota; kingdom Metazoa; phylum Chordata; class Mammalia; order Carnivora; family Mustelidae; genus Mustela; species Mustela nivalis. The sequence continues at coordinate 103,607,024 of NC_139029.1, read as the reverse complement.
TTACGGAGGTGTTACAGACACTTGAATGCCGAACTAAGACTTCCTCCTAGGTATAGCTGGAAAGATCAAGTAAACTGAAATATAAAGAACATAAAAGGGGTGCCTGGGTGGCTCAGTGGATTAAGCCGCTGCCTTCAGCTCAGGTCATGATCCCAGGATCCTGGGATCGAGCCCGTATCGGGCTCTCTGCTCTGCGGGGAGCCTGCTTCCTCCTCTCTCTCTGCCTGCCTCTCACTGACTTGTGATCTCTGTCTGTCAAATAAATAAATAAAATAAATCTTTAAAAAAAAAAAATTCCGTGCCCACACCCCAATGAAGTTGCATCAAGCTTCATTCAGCCTCCTTCTGGGGATCACCAGTGATCCAGGATGTGCCCAGTCCGGGGAGCAGTGGGCAACGCTGGAGGTCACGGATGTCTCAGCACCCAGGTCTGTGGCTTCTCCTCACTGGGCAAGCCTACCCGCCCACTGTGTGCAGGTGTTCCGTCAACCCTGCACCTGCTTCCCAGCAGCACCCCTGCCCCGTGAACGTGAACATGACCTTCTGCTTCAACTATGTGAACCTTCTTCCAGGTCTTTTCAGATCTCTGGCCTTCTTACGCTGTTTATTTTTTCCATAATGAAAGTGATACGTGCTCATCGCAGAAAATCTGATCACCATCCAGAAAGGCAGAAAGAAGTAACTCTCCCCTGTTCGTTCACCCGAAGGATCCACCCCTTATATTCTGTGTTCTATCAGTCATTGTTATTCTTTTTTCCAAATCATAGTTGTTAACAGATTATCTGGGCGATTTTGTCTCCCACTTCTTTCCAGGATATCATGAACTCATCATAAACATCATGTTGCAAGTTGGATTACATCTCACTTTCACTTGTACAAATAACGTTATTAATAACAGGATTTCTGAACTAGTTCGAGTTCCTTAGGAGAGATCTGATAAGAAGGGGCTCTCCTGGGTACCATATCCTACTTGTAACTTTCGAAAGGGACTCTATGCTGCTCCCATCCCAGATTTATTCAGATTCATTAAAAATCAAAATAGAGACTAATTTTGGTAAATTTCCCCATTTACAAGGCAAGAATAGCTATCTAGTCATTTGCATTTTTGTTTTGATTACTAGTGAGATTGAAGAATTTCCATCTTTTGGAAAACGGGCTTTATTTTTTCTTTATTGAATTGTTTATCACATCCCTGGCTCACTTTCCCATTGTACCTTAGGGGTTTCATTATTGATTTACACTAGCTCTTTCTATGTTAAAGATACTAACCATCTATTCAAGATTTGCCGCAAATATGTTTTTCCCAGTTCGACATTTAAAATCTGGGTTCATTAGACATTTTCCATGTAGCCACGCTGATTTCTTTAGATGCCTCCATTTCTTCCTTGTTGGAATTATATGTGATTTTTTATTGCTATAATTTCATTTTTAGAGTCGCTCACAACTTGTGAGCTATGTTTTCTTCTGGAGTTTACAGCCATGGGACCATAATAATTTTATTTCCAACTTTAAAATCTAGGATATGGGTCTTCTGTCATGCAGCACCCTTCCCTTTGAGGGCACGCCTCCCCTCCCCCAGCTGTCCTTTATCATGAACACATAGGGACACTGAATAATCACTTAAAATATGCCCGTCATTAAGTGCTTCACATGAATCATGTGGTTTAATCCCCAACAACCCTAGAAGGCTGGCACTCTTACTCCTGACAGGTTTCACATGAAAGAACCAAGGCACAAGGTTGAGTAAGGAATTGCGCAGATGCGTTACAAGGCTGGGAGACATGCACACATCGGATGGGTTACTAAGAGGACAGGTGGGCATGCAAGTGAGCAGAAACTTCCCGGAGGGAGCCGCAGAGGCAGGAAATGGGAAGGTGCCCAGGGAGAGGGAAGGCAGCAGCTGTTGGCTGGAGGGGGAGACAGAGTGAGCCCCCCCTTTGCCCCATATACTGTGACCCAGCTTGTCTCCATGACCCTCAGTGGTTTACCCTGTAGGAACCCATCTGATACAGGAAGCAGGGATCTCCCCGGGAACCCCCTGGACACTGAGCAGATGGAATTTCGATACCTGCCTGCACCGCAAGGGGACTCCTAGGCTTCAGGAGGGCAGGGACAGGGAGTCAGAGCAGCAACAGCTGATCTGCAGGGAGCGCTCGGTCCAGGCCAAGCACTGGGCTAAGAACTTCACATGCATATCTTCTGCACTCCTTGTAATGATCCTGTGGGACTGGTACCATTATTATACCCATTTTATCTATGAGGAAACTGAGGCTCAGAGAGATTTACAATTTTCATAGGCAGAGCCTGCATGTCTCCAAAGTTTTTCCTTCTGCTGCCCTTTGTGCTTCCTTCGGCTGCCCCCTCCCCTAGGTGGCTGGTGTCGGTACCATTTAGCTCCTCTCTCCCTTCCACTCTGAGACACGCTGATGATGAGTCAGGGCAGAGCAGAGGGAGAAGAAATGCGGTTCCAAGGGACCCAGCAGAAGACACTGCCATTCTCTCTCTAGAGCTCTGGGACAGAGAAAAGTAAGAAGAAAGATTTACAGTTTCCAGGTTGTTCTAGTCGATCTCCTTTTCACTAATAAGAACTGGTGCCTGCTAAGGATTCCTGGAAGTTGGGGGGCACCTGCCTTCCGTACAGGGGCTACTGGGAGCCATGTGGGGCCCCAGGCACGGCCCTCAGTAGTGAGGAGCACGTCCCAACAGGGCACATCTGGGCATAGCAAGAAACACTCTCACTGATCATGGTTCTAGTCCCATTTGCTGGGCTCAGGGCTGTGTCCGGTGCTGGCAGCAAGATCTGACGAAGCCATTTTCTTTCCCTCATGGAGCCTAGCATTCATACAATGTCCCTGAGGATTTGTGAACCAAGATGGGACCCAGCTTTGCTTCTGTCTACCTGTGGCTGGTTTATAATAATTGTCTCACTTTATGGGTTTCTGTCTCAGCTTTTAGCTCATTACTGCTCTCCTCTGAACAGAAAAAGAGTGCATTTATACTATCCAGCTTCATCTCCCATTAGTGACTAGGCGAACCCTGTGCCCTGACGCGACCAGCTCCCTCGCTGACTCCCTGAGCAATGAATCAGCGAGGGCCATCTGTGTGCAGCAGGTGCTATGGGCAGCTGCCTCGGCAAGCCTTCTGGTCAGAAGGCTCCTAGGTTTCTGGTTGAGGTCACCTGAGAAGACTTGGCAATCCCCAGTTCCTAGGTCCAGCCCAAGAGGACACATCTTCACTGTTGCCTGGAAGGAGCTGAGAGATCAGGTACTTGCCACAGCTCGGTGTGCTGGAGAGCCGAGGGAGCCAACCCATGAACTCTGCTCAACTTTCTGTCTTCTCATCTGGACACTTGGCTTTGCTCATTGTTGCTGACACACCCTGTACCATCCAGGCTCAGCTAGGGACTTTCTTAGAACAAAGGAGGTACATGGAACCAAGGCATTCCCTCCCAACTGCCTGTGAATTCTGTGATGCTTATAGCCTGGCTCAACCCCAGACCGGAGCCCCTGTGGTCTCGATGTTGGGTAGCTTGGCTGCTGAGCCACCTGAAGACCACTGAATGTATCCTCTGCTGTCTCCTGCCAAAGCCGGGTGAAAGAAGAGTTGCCCTACAGTGTACAAGTGTTAGAACCCAGTCTTGGTGAGGCAGAACAGGAATGACCACAACATCTGATAGCATGGGCTTGTGTGTGGCTGGAGGCAGGGTGGCAAAGACCTAAAATGAAAAGGGTTGCTCGAGCAGGTCTCAAAGCATGACTGGGAATTCTCTAGTAGACCAGTTTCTGGTAGAGTGGCAGGGGGTAATGCAACTTTCTAGACAGAACCGAGTGCAAGAATGCAGAATGGTCTAGGGCGACAGCTGGTGGGGCAGGGAGAGCTGAGTGGACCATGGAGCCATGGTCGCTGAGCGCTGAGCTTCTGGGGTGGACAGCATTGTGGTCATTGGCTTCATTGGCCAAGATGGAACACCATCTTCGAGGTGGGGGGCAGCCAACGTAGCTGACTTCAGACATGCTGCCTTAAAGACAGGTGTGGTGGGAACAGATGGGTTAAGTGTTCATGTCCCTTGGCTGTCCTTTCTCCTCACATGGCTCCTCAGTGACACTGTTCAGCACCTGAATAAGGGATGACTCTTAGGTCTCAGTCCCCAGTCCAGCCCTCTGTCCTGGGAGGGGGACCCACACAATCCAACAGCTTGCTGGACCTCTCCTCCCGAATGGCCCCACTCTCCGGGCACCTCCAACCCAACACATTGCTAACTCAGCTGATTGTCCTTTCTCTGCCAAATGCTTCTCCTTGTGGGTGTGTCATATCAGAGGACGGTGTCCCGACTGCCTGTCAGAGGTGGCAAGCTGGGCCCCATCCCAGACTCCCCCTATGGTAACACGGCCCAAGGCATCCTTAATGCTGCTTCTGCCTATCTCCTGCTTCCTCCTCACTCCCTCCCTCCCCCATCACCATCACTCCTTGGACCATTGTTCTGACAGTCTGCACCCTCCGCCCCTCAGTCTGTATCTTTGCCAGCAGGGTGGCTCTAGATACATTTACGTATCTTCTGCTTCTTACTAGAAGATATGCTCCTTATAGGCTCCATATAAACTCCACACAGGCAGAAAACCTCCGTTCATCGTCATCCCCAGTGCTGGGACACAATAGGAGCTCCACCAAGATCACTTGAACAAAGGAACGGAGGAATCTGAGGACACAAATCTGGTCTCGTCACTCTTACACGGCTTCCTACAGTTTCCCAGATCTGGGCCAGTTTCTCAGGGTAGCATACAAGGGCTGGCCCCGCTCAGTTCTTAAGTCTCCCGACTCATGACTCCTTGTCCCTCTGGCTCTATTCCAGCTATGACAACCTCCTTGCATTTCGGGGGGCATGTCTGAAGCCAGCAATTTTCCCAGTATGGTCTGTGCAGCCCTGAGGGTTTTAAGACTCAAAGAGTCAGGGAATGTGGGTAAAAGATCCATTCAAAGTGCTAGAATGATTAAGAGATTTTAACGGGTCAACAGGACATAAAAAGCTCATCAGTATGGTTCAGATCCCGTGACGGAAGCAACTTGCCGCTGGTTACGTTCTGGTGCGGTGTCAAAAAAAGACAATCCCTCCTTACCCGACAAGGCCACTGAAGGACTCCTCTTTGGGTGCCTGGGCAGTGGGGCGAACCAGGCTCCCGGAATACAGAAGCTAAGGAAGGCCCCACTCTCAGGGTAGACCCTGTGTTGGTATGACCCCGGGTGGGGGTGGGGGAGCCTCCTTTAGTTTTGCATCCTTGGTGCCCTGCTTGTCCCACCTCGGTCCTGGCTTTGCTGGGCGGGCCTGGGTTTTCTTCATCTGCCTCCACCAAACTACACAGAACCACAGACTGAACACAGATGTAGACAGGAGAATCTGGATGCCTTCTATTAAGCCAGACCCTGAAGAGATTTACAAAACTGTAAAACCGTTCCATTCTTTTTGCTAGTTTTATTTTGGAAAATATAGCCATTTTTTGTAACACTTCATGTGAACATGCAATGGATTTTATTTATTTATTTTTTATTTTTAAAGATTTTATTTATTTATTTGACAGACAGAGATCACAAGCAGGCAGAGAGGCAGGCAGAGAGAGTGAGAGAGAGAGAGAGAGAGAGAGAGAGGAGGAAGCAGGCTCCCTGCTGAGCAGAGAGCCTGATACGGGGCTTGATCCCAGGACTGTGAGATCATGACCTGAGCTGAAGGCAGAGGCTTAACCCACTGAGCCACCCAGGCGCTCTGGACTCGTTATTTTAAGGTGAAGGAATGGATACATGTTTTTAAATACTTTGAAGATTCCAGTTTTGATTTCTAACACCATACTTACCCCATATATATAAAGGCTCTTTGGGGTCCTCGATGATTTTTCTGAGACCAGAAAGGTTGAAAACTACTCTGTTCAACTAGACAATGGAGGAAAACATTGTTTTTTTTTTTTTTAATATTAAAATGAGGATGGATGGATGTTATCATTAAATAGGACTTCAGAGTACTCTGTGGTGGACGGATTCAAACAGCTCTCCTGCTGGCCTCAGAGGCTGGCTGTACTCACTCTGCTTTCATGTTGGCTGTGCTCACTGCCTCTTTCATCCTCACAGAAGAGGGAAGGTCATGGATGGATGGATGGATGGACCTAAGCTTCCCGCTTCGGGAGGGCTCAAATCTCTTGCCCCGAAGGCCCCAACTCTCTCCTCCTTCCTCATTCTTGCTCCTCCTGTGCTTTTCCTTCCCCTCCTGTTCTCATGTTCCCATCATTGTCCAGCTCAGTCTCACTGACTCCAGGAAGTCACTCAGGGCCCCAGTCCCAGGGCTCCCAGAGGGAGCTCCCCAGGTGCGTGCTGGGATGGCTCCAAGAGTGCACCTGGGGAGCTCGTCGAGCCCAGTCCACGGCCGGAGATTCTGATCCACAGGCCCAGGAATATGTATTTTTAAAACTCTCTCTAGGAGAACCCTTGCAGCCCAGGGTGGGAAGTGCTGGGTGTGGAAGGGGTGCTACCTCGAAGTTTTTCTTTTTTTTTTTAAATTTCTTTTTAAGGCAGGCCCCCCACTGAGCAGAGAGCCCAAAGGGCTCGATCCCAGGACCCTGAGATCATGACCTGAGCCAAAGGCAAAGGCTTTAACCCAGTGAACCACCCAGGAGCCCCAAAGTTTTTCTTTAATAAGACTATCATCTTGGGCACCTGGGTGGCTCAGTGGTTAAGCAGTGCCTTTGCCTTGGGTCATGATCTGGGAGTCCCAGGATTGAGTCCTGCATTGGGGGGGAGGGGGCGGGGGGGGGTCCCTGCTCTGCGGGGGGTCTGAAATAAATAAACACAAATCTTAAGCGAAAAAAAATAAAGGCTGTAATCTCCTAGAACTCAGGTTAGAATGTCTCCTTCCTTTCTATTTCAGAACAAGGAGCACAGCGCTATGCGTAGGGCTCGAGGTGTGCTTAGAGAATCCCGCTGAACTGGACTGTTAACACCGTGAAAACCCTTCTCTGACCTCACATCCTGTCCTGACACCCACAACACAAGCCTCCCCTTACTCAGGAAGTGTCGGGGAGCCAAAGCTCGCATAGACTCTGCAAGCTCTCCCTTCATCCACCCTGACTCTGAACTGCCCTGGCTAATAGTCAGCAAGCCAATAACTGGCATCTTTCAAAGGCAGGTGTATGTGATCCTAAACTTGTGCGTGTACAGATCATATAAACACAGACAGGCTGTCCATTCTGCCACTAGCCTGGGGATGCGGAGGGACGATTGGGGTCAGATGCGGCGTTTCTTTTTCTGTTCTCTTTCTGGAGACCTTCTAAGTTCAAGAAGAGCTTTCAAGGGAGGTTTGTGTCAATCACAAGCATCTTTAATAAACACTAATGCAATTCTCTGATCATCTCTTCTACCATTTTATATGTCTTCCTTCTCAGAATCCCTGAACTCTTTCCTGAAAATGTCTCCAAGCTCACTGCCTTCCCCAAAGTGTAGGGCAGCTAAAACTATTTCTGGGACAGGCACAGGGAAAGGTGGCTAGTGAGGGCGTCCCAGGTCCTGCTTTTTATTTAGACCTGTAACCGCTCCATCTGCAAATTCGAGCTTCAGTTTGGATCGAGTCCCCACCCCCCACCCCCGACCCCACCGGAGCCCCGCTGGAACGCAGCGGCAGAATGACAAATGTACCCGAGATAACTAGGCCGAAGGGAGGTGTCGATCTAATGGTATAAATACATCTTTGGTAAATCTTCTCACCAAGATGTCTTTATAACTAAAAACAGCCACTCTGTTCCCCATGGCTGCTGTGAAGGCCGACGGGCTTTTGTATCTCTATGGGAGCCATTTCTCCTCCCTCTTCCAGCTCACCAGCAGCAACCAGACCTCATCCTGGGTCCGGGAGGGAATTAAAGTTTCAGGGGCAGGGGGAAGGCAGTGGGGGGAGAAAGCCCAGCAAACAGGAGGACCCCACACCGGCAGTGTTGCCAGACGGGCCTTGGTCCCTGGCTCCTGGTGATAGCCAAGCGTCTACAGTCCCTTGCTTTATGGAGATTGAGAAGAAATGGAGATTTTGCTTTTTGCCAGTTTCAAGAGCTCTCTGCTTTGCACATTAACGGGCTTGCCATTTGACACCACATCCAATCCATCCACTGCTCTGCGAGGTGTCAGGCAAACTTGCTAGAGAGACGAAGGCCCAATTATGGCGCCTAGTTTGCACTTGGATCTTGACAGATGCTGGAAGCCTCTTAGACTCTGAGATAATGAGTGCAGACCTTCCCCTTTCTTGCAAGCAGCTTGGAACCCTTGCACCTGTTTTCTCAGCATCTGATGCATCCTGAAGGAGTGGCCCTTCCCAGTGTGGCCCAGAGGGGCATCAAAGGCTCAGCAGCCAGGAGGTAAGGTGACTTTGCCTGAAATTATACTTCAAGTCCGTAACAAGTCGTCCGTTCCTTCGGAACCATGCTCAAAACAAGAAATTCAGACAGGTCAAGGTAAGCGCAGCAAGTCAGGCAGAATTTTTTGGATGAAGAGAAGAGAACAAATTAAGGGGAACACTGTCCAAATGGCGGTGGTGCTGATTCCTGGCACGGTCGCTCTGCCTTCTGCTGCCCAGACGGGAAGGCCAGGGAGTCTAAAATAGAACCTCTCCCTATCACTCACTCTATGTCAGTTTCTTAATTCGGGGTGGGGGGGCATCTCTGCAGACGTAAAATGGCACACAGGTAGGTGTGCGGGGAAGATGGTGGTGGGCAGCGGTGACTGAAAACCTTTAAAAAGAACAGACTCATCTGATTAAAGAAACTGAAAGAGAAAGAGTGAAGAGAGTCCAAGGAGATGTGGCACTGGTGACAGCTTCTTTCAGGAGGGAAACGGACTGTCCAGGGTATGTGTGGAGGACCCGGGGCTCAGAGGCTAAGAGTAGGAGGATTGGTCACCCACAGGAATGGATGCCTGCTTGATAAGGGAAGTAGAACTCTGAGTCATTTGAGGTGACCCCTTAGGTGGGCCTAATTCCATTTATCCATTCTGCCATTTCACACAGGACCAGATCAAGGTGTTGACCCCTGGGGGGGACTGGGTATATTCATCCAGCTCTCTCCCTGTTCCTGGGACCACCTTGAAGTCGGAAAAGGGGGTAAGGCTCAAGGAATGGAAGGAGCCACCGATGCCCCCGGCATTTGGAGACAGCTTTCCTATGGAGAGCAGGTGTCTTTAAACATTCACACAGAAGCCAAATCTGGTCCCGTGGCTCAGACTCAGATTTCCTGCTCCTTCTGTTAAAAAGAACTTGAAAAACAAAACACAAGAGCTTAAACCCAAAACTCGAGACTTACTAAACTTGAGGATTTTATCTCAGCTCTACATACTAATCTCAGCTCTTTCCAACTAAGCCACGATCCTCCTGCTCTGCCGACTCACTGAGAACACACGAGCCCATCGTCGGAAGCTTGGGAAGGAATTGAGAGATCCTCTCATCCAATCTTCCATCGGAAGTGGAACCCCTCAGCAGCAGCCTCGACAGGCAGTAATCCAGTCTCTGAACCCTTGCCATAACGAAGAACGACTTACTTTTCTATGCCATCAGATTATCAGAGACACTAATCGGGAGAAAGTCTTCCTCGGGATCCAGCCAAACCCTGCTTGTCCCCAGCTTGGGTTTTAACTCTGCCTTCTGAGGATACAGAGAGGAAGTCTATCCCATCTTTTCTATGACAACTCTAGGTATCTGAGACAAGCAGCACGGGGCTTCCCTAGCAGGTCATGGTCCAGGCCCCCCACAAGTCAGGTTGCCCAACAGCGGACATGTCTGTCAATATCTTTCCTTAAAGGCGGGGCCCTGTTCTGAGTACAGATAAGCCTCCTCGTCCGCACCCAGTGGGCTCTCAGTGACCTAGAGGGATAGGCAGCAGCTTGCATCCTGGTGGCTGGGAGGGGGCTTGGTGCATCGAAAGGGTAAGCTGAGAGTTGTTTTTCAGAGAGAATGTAGTCTGGTCACCTTCCCAAGCAGCCTGCCTACACCGAGGCAGCGTGGGCGGGGGTCTGGGAGGGAGTCAGCCAAACCCAGTGAGGCTTTAACTCCTCACCTTGGCACCCTCGGGACTCACAGAGCATGGGTTCTGCTATTTGGCCGTGGTTGGGTGGCTGGCAGGGGGTGATCCATTTTAGCTGTTGTTGATTTTATCAAAAGTATTCAGAAGATCAGTGTCTGTGTCATTTTATGTAAATCCAGACCCATCTGTCACCGTCTATTGTACCTCCAGGCTCTGCAGAAATTGCTAATACAATTGTTGTTGTTTTCCTCCCAAGGCACGCGGTAACATCTTTAGAAATCTCTGGTGTAAGGAGACGTGGGCAGAATGTGTGGCTTCGTGCCCTGAATGAGGCTGCTATTCCATGGGTGGACGCCGGACAGGGCACTTCTGGGCTTCTGAGATACGAGAAGGGTCACCATGGATCCTGAAGGACCAAGTCACCATACTCTCTCTTCTGTGTCCCTGTCATGGTGCTGCCTCTGCGTGCCTGAGCTCTGATGTTTACCCAGAACCTCCTTGGACGTTAAGCTTTCCATAAAAGGTGGTTTTGACGCATCTGCCATGGCTTGTTCTTCTCGTTCTGCCCCCACTGACTCGCACCCTGTTCCTTATTCTCTACACTGCTTCCCTATGCTATGTGGTCTGTCTCCTTGAGCGTAGGCTCTTCCCCACTGACCCCCGAGCCCCAAGGGTAGTGACGACTTTCCCTCACAGGCCCGAGGGATACGGCTCTCAGAACACCAGCCTTTCCCCAGAGCTGCTGGGGCGGCGGATTACAAGGGCAGCTGCCGCTGTCCATGTGCTTACTGCGGGTCGGCTCGTACCATCACAGCAGCCTCGTGAGGGTGACCCAATCATCTTCACTGTACAGGAGAGGACATGAAACATCCCGGAAGTTGGGTCAGTTTCCAAGATCTGTGCATCGTCTCTAGTCCACCCCTACTGCGCCGTGAACTTCCCACACAAGACTCCATCCCAGAAGAGAAGCCTGTGTCCTTGACATGCCCCTATCTTGGTTTTTGCAGCTAGAAAAGAAAGCATTTCAAGTGGCATTATCTTGGCCTCTTGCCCAACCTCTGTGAATGGGCACCACAAGAAATATACATCTGAGGTAGTTTTAATAAAACACATAACTAACAATCGCTGCTTTTCCCTCAGCACGCTTCTGTATTTACTAACTCAATTTCATCCTCTCAGCAACCCTGCACAATTGACCAAAAGGAGTCCTCATCCATACTCAGAGGATCGAGAGGCACAGACCCAGACAGGAGGAGGGACCGGCTCAAGGTTTCGGTACATTAATCACCAGGACTGTCCCTTCCATTTGCTGGTTCTTCACATGGCCACAGGGTCAGTGTTCTCTCCACGGTAAATATCATGAGTTTCCCCAATCCTTCATCTTCTGCTGTTCTCTGAGATACCGACTACCCTTCCGACATAAGGCTTACCTTAAAAATAAGGGGCGCTGCCTGCCCCAGTCAGACATCTGTTGCCCACAGAGACCCACTTCCTGAGTAGTTGTCCTGGGTCAGGGGCGTTGCTCCACTAATGGCACTACGAGGTAGTCACCATTCTTTGCCCATCTGGCGGGCGAGGAAACTGAGGGGTGGGAGTTTAAGTGGATGGACAAGGTTCCTATAGCTAGAACGGGGTAGTGCCTGGTCTTGAACCCAGGAAGTCTGGGCTCCAGAGTTGAGTCTCCTCACTGGGTCTGAGGAGCAGAGCGCTGCCAGGCTGCCTGGCGCGGATGGGAGGGAGTGCCGGGGGCTGCGGCGGACCCCCCGCCTCTCACCGCCACACGGCCCAGTGCCAGAGACCGAGACGTATCGACTTTGGATGTCCCCCAAGATACATTTACAGTATAAGTCATTTTTTATGTTAAAAGCGGGAGTTTACACTTACATCCATTAAGTCTTTAAAATAAGCTTTTTTTTTTTTTAAAAAAAAAACTTGAGAATAGTCGTAGGTTTACAGAAAACCTGTGAAGATAGCACAGTGAGTTCCAAACCCGGATACCCCGCTTCCTAACAACTTCTGTGTTCAGGGGCTACATTTCCCCACCATTAATGAACCCTTGTTGATCTGTTATTATGCAAGGACCATCCTGTATTCAGATTTCCTTCGTTTTTTAACTGAAGACCCCATCTCGGACAGTTGTAATATCTCCTTAGGCTCCTCTAGAGGGTAAAAGTATCTTGGAATGTTTTTTTGATGATCCTGACAGTTTCGAAAAGTAAGGATTTTGTAGAATGTTCTCGATTAGAGATTGCCTAACACTTTTCTCATAAGAAGATAGAGATTACAGCTTTTGGGGAGGAGAGGGACAGACACAAAGAGCCATTGTCATCATATCATATTGAAGTATAATGTCATGGCCTCAACAGGACTGGTCCCCATGGGCGACCACCTTGCTCACCTGCCCCAGGTGGTGCTTGCCGGGTCTCTCCTCGGGAAGGTCACATGACTGTCCCCGCCCCTGCCACACTGCTTGGAAGGAAGTTACGAGGTGCCGTGGACACTTAGGGAGTGAGAAGCTACCCTCGAGGGCAGGATAGCTATAGAAATCACGTGCAGTTTTTCTGCAAGTCTCCCTGACATTTTGTTCAGATTAAGCTCAACGTTTCAGGTGCTGGGGACCTGCTTGTGTCCCAATACTCTGACCCTCTGATAATTTAACTTCCCTGGGTGGGTGGTGTCTATGTACCTCTCAGCGTGACTTCCCTGTCACTTACACAAATACTGGACAAACCCCCTCTAAAGAGATTCTCTTGACAGGGGGAACACCTGGCATTCCGAGGGACATTTCTGAAGCCACATCACCGTACTCATGTCCGAGTCACCCTTCTCCATTTCACCCACGATGTGATAAGGAGTAAGTTCATTAAATGTTTTCCGGAAATCAAATCACATTCTAATATTCTCAAGAAAATACCTAGTAAAAAATCATTTTAATTTTGCCTGATTTATTTTTAGCATCCCCTGCTAGCTCCTGGGTATCTATCTGTTTTCTGAGTGCACACAAACGATCTATTTACTGCTCTGTTTATGACTTCACAGTGTCATACCAGGCTGCTCCAACCAGAGCTTCTGGAAGCTTGCTTTTTGAAAAGTGAGCTGTTTCCAATCTTTGAGAAGCTCCTCTGTTCCATGTTGTTTCTCAACAAGTACAAGCAATGTTTTCCTCATTGTGTCTGCAGATTCTTTCCATCCCGGGATGTTAAACATCTGGGTCTAGGCTCTAGCCCTCATTTGAGGATGATAGATACACAATTCCTGACACGTCCGATGAACAACTGTTCGCTTCGGTGACAAAACGGAAGCAAAACCCGAGGCAGGTGGCTCTTTCCTTTTCTCTCTCTCGTCCAGGAGGGTGGTTCTCCACACCAGCTCATGAGCTATATTCTCTGCCTTCCCTTCAGTTTTCCCCTATTCCCTTTGGTTAGCTGTTTCTTTTGAACAAAGTTAATATTACATCATTTTCCCCAAGGAGCAGTCCTCTATCCTGTTCATTTTCCTGCTTCAGGCATTACTTAAAAATAACAAAAACCACTAAAAGCTAACATTTATGGAAGGGTTTGATAGTTAGAACAGGAGACAAGGGCATTAGAGGCAGAGAATGATGATAATAATACAGATGGTGAGTACCTATTAGACCAAATGAGCCAAGCACTAGGCCACGTACTTGACAGGCATTACCAAGCATGGCATTCACCATAGCCCTTTGGGAAGAGATATCACTCCCTTTTTACAAGTAAGGAAACTGAGGCTTGGTGTGGATAAAGAGGCTGGCTGCAGTCACAAAGCTGAGATTCAAACCAGGGGGGCTCTCGTTCCTGATTCCTTGCTCTTAGCAACAGTAGGTACACAAATACCCAAAGTGCCTTTTTGCTGTCTGGATTTTTGAGAACCAGTTTGCTCTGGCCTTAGACTTTCAGACACAGTGTTTGCGAGGAGTGGTGTCCTCTGGTGCCCCTCATTGTTTTCACACTGTCCCATCCTCTGATGTGCCCCCCATCCTTCCTGAGCAGTAACCCCTCAGAAACATCCTCTGTGCCTTCGTCGATCCTTTTACACTGAGTCTCCTTAACACGAAGTCTCCAGCCGCTCCCAAAATTATCTACAAAATGTTGCATCGATGTGCATTTATTTATTTATTTATTTTTTTGCCTGGGAGAAAGGGTCTACAGTCTCCTCAGATTCTCGAAGTGATTTATTATCCAACTGCTCATTCAAACCCGTGTGAGTCATTGTTTTGGATGCCTCCCTTTTTCTCTCAGATGCTTTGTGACTGTGACACAGACATTTCATTTTTATAATCCCCCAACCCTCGAAGCTGTGTTCTCTTTTGGCCCAGGAACTAAACTGACTGTTCCATTGAGCTTTTTAGATTCTCCATTTATCAAGCCTCACACTTGCACACCTCACACTTGCACACCTGCAAATGCCTCTGTCGCCTTCCCTGGCTACCGGTCGTGCTGAGCTGAGGTGGCTCTCCTTCCAGGTTCCCATCCCTGTTCTTTTTACTCCCAGAAAATACTTGAGCGACTCCAATGTGCCAGGTGCTGTCCTAGGTAGAGGGGTCAGCCGCGAACAAAACACAGAGTCCTTGCCCCTGGCAGAAGGCGCGTTTGTCAGAGCAACAGGTCATTCTTTCCTGAGGCTCCCAGTTCAGTCTAGACTCAGTTCCCCTGTTTGCCTGTTCTACCTTTTAAGGAATGAAATGATTAGCGGATCAAGTAAAATATTCATCAGCTCTCCTGCTTTTAGCAGAATGATATGGTCGTTGTTTAATTAGCGAGCGGCCCTGTCACAGTTCCTCTCTGTCCTGCGCTGCTGGGGCCTCGCTCCGGGGCCCGTCTGGCGGGCAGCTCGTGACATGTCCCCAACTCAAATCCCTCACCTGGGCCATCCGTCCGGCTCGTGTGTTTCAGACCAGGAGGTGACCCTGTCCCTAGGTGGTTAGAACCTTCCTCGCTGCACACCTGGGGATGTAAGCACCCTCCGACATGCAGGAGGGCCCTGGATATGACCAGTGAACTTGGCCTCTGCTTTCCATGCCAGCAGGCAGAGAGCAGAGGACCTAATGGCTCCTGAGTCTTGAGCTGCTACTTCTCAGGTTTCCTGGGCACCCCTTCCAGAAAAGTTCTTCCTCTAGGATCAGTGTGTTTAACCTCCTCTCTGTAGGGCTTTGGGCAAGTTAAGTTCTCTGAGGTCTCCGCCTTTCTCTAGGAAGGATAATAATATTCATCTCATGGGGTGGATGCAGAGTATAAATGAGACAATGGTGGGCAGCTTGCGAAACGGGGCCCCCACATTCGGGCACCCCCCAGGTCAGCTCACTCGCCTTTCCTGCTGTGTCTCGCCGGTCTTCCCCCAAAGTACCCGGCCTTTTCACTTTAAAGTCTTATTTCAGTCTGCTAGTTTAGGGCTCTTTAGGAGAGAAGAAAGAACGGAGAGGTGGCTCTCAAATGGTAAGAGTGGCAGGGGTCTCTGCCCAATGTGCCTTGGGGTCAGGGGACAGCTCTTGGCCCAGAGATGCCATTTCCAACAAGTCCCTATTTTTAGCCTGTGCCTCTAGGCCAGGGCGCACTGGGGCTTTGCTGCACAGATACACACTCCGGAGAGAAGAAGGGTAGCTGGGAAGCAAGTGCCTGAGAGGACATACAACTCTTCGCTCTGGATCCCAAATGCCAGGCAGCAAGGGGTGCAGGTGTCCTGGCTTCGGGACTGCTCTCACTAAGCTTGGCATTCACGGGGGACATGGGGCTCAACAGAACTCCCAGCAGAAGCCCCACGGTGACAGTGAGTCAGTGTGGAGCTCTAAAGTGGCCTCAGCTGTCCAGACTCTCCACCTGCCCTGAGGGGCTCCCTGGGCCAGATGACTATCCTTAGGGTCAGCTGCCCCATTGGATGTTCCTCCGAGAGTAGTCATGGTGGGGGGTGGCAAGGACACCCTACAAATGTCAGAGCTCAAGACTGGGAAAGGGGGTACCACTATCCACGGGGAGATCTAGCAAGGCTCTGACCAGGGAGCAAATGCCATTGAGAAGTATTGGGGCTGCCAAGGACCCAGCTGAGTCTGGAAGGACTGGGAAAAATATTTCAGCCAAGGCCGGGGGTAACTGGAGAGCAGGGCCGAGAATGACTCCAAGGAGGGTCCTCACTCAGCCCCTGATGGACAGCGACCATCAGGGACTCCGAGGAGCAGCCAGTTAAGGCCGAGAATCTCCGCCAAGGTGAGTGACACCCACTGTCAGCCATCTGTGTGACAGGTGCCCTCCCAGTTCAGCTGTGCGTTCAGGCTGGGGACGGGTGGCAGATAGGCTGAACCAAGGGCCACTGCCAGAGAACAGAGGAAGGGGGAGAAACTATAACCCCAAGGATTTGGCTTTGGAGGAGGAAGCACCAACCCCCTGCTCCCACCCCGCACCCTCCACTTTCCGCCCTTGGATCCCGGCAGTTCCGCTGAGCAGCTGTGGGGCAGAGAACAACAGTGTGCATCTTGAGGTCCGAGATGAGGTTCTGTCTTTTCCTGACACCCTTAGCGTGCTTTATGGGCCTGAGTTCTCCCTTCGCTGAGCGAATGAACCCATGATGCTCTTTGTTACCTTGTCTGGGAGGAGCTCAAGGGAGAGCTTCTTTGATAACTCTCACTGTCCTTCCCCCTCTGAGTCCTAGATTTGCTCGCAGTCCTACGGAAGCTCAAACAGAGCTCAGGAAAATGGTTGCTGGGTCCTGGGGAGGAAATCACAGAGCCAGAGCCCGGGGCACAGGACAGACCACAGGGGTTCCAGTAGACTCCCGTCCCACTGGAAGCCCCAGGACCTAGATCTCCTGGTGTGGAAACCTTGGACGGGCAGAGGGCTGCCCTTCCCTGGCTTTGCATCGTGAGGGGCAGGAGAAGACCAGGCTTGCCCAGTCTCTCCACCGTGGCCAGATGGTGTAGGACCCAAGCTGTCTGTTGTCAGAAATTGGGGCAGGGCTCAGGGGCCCACAGGGGAGCTAAAAATAAGGCCGGTCTGTTTCCACTCTCTCGGTGGGGGTCCAGCTGGCCACTGGAGATAGGAGGGCTGTGGTCCTCCTTGCTCGGGGTGGGGCGGGGGGCTTCCTGCTTCCATCTGCCTTGCGAGGCAGGGGAGCGCCTCGTGCCCTGCAGCCTGGGGTCCTCTCATGCAGCCCCGGGGGGGCCAGGCGAGGGAGTGTGGGGGACGCTCGGGATGGGCGCACAGTAAATCCGATCGAGAAGCTAGACCTCCCCTGGCAAAACGCCCGTGGCGCTCGCAGGGGACCGTGTGTTTCCCCTCCCCCATGTGGGCCCTGCTCCTCGGCCGCGTCCTGCAGCGTTATTTCGAGTTCCTGAAAGATCCAAGTGCTGGAGGGCCCCGTTGCGGTCCTTGCAGGTCGGTGCCTGGCCCCAAGGCACATTGGGCTGCGGGAGTGGTGCTGGGTAGCGGGGCAGGTCACGGGCAGACGGACCGCAGACTCCCCGTCTTCCCTGTTCTCCGCCTCCCAGCTCCCCATATGGCCCACGAGAAGACGCTCTGCTGGCACTTCTCAGGGATAGGAAGAAACCAGGTCCACGGCAAGACACACGGGGACGGGCGGAAGGGCCCCTCGGAATGTGAGCAAGGCATTCATTCTTTCATTCATTCACTCGTTCATTCTTTCACACTCGAACAGCCAACATTTCTAAACAACTTTTCAAAAACGGGAGATAGGCAGGGACACGAGGCGAAGGCAGACAGGGCCGGGATCCCACCTTCAAGTTCCCCACATCCCTGCAGACCTCTTTGGGAGGAGACACTTGTTTTTCTCGGAGGCAGGGAGGCCCCGCGTGGTGACCAATGCCACCTCCGAATGATTCCTGGTATCAAAGTTTTAAATGCCGCCTGCTTCTTTGATGCTTAGGTAGATGCTGCTTCTATCCTTTTGTTGGTCCGTCATCTGTCAACGGCTCACTGGGCACCACGGCATCTAATTTCACTCTGGTCCCAGCCCTGCTGTGCCCAGGTGGCTGTGGGGTCCACGTGGACCACCTTGACCACAGCACCCGCCGGGGAAACACTGCTTTCCTTCCCCATGCATGGCTCCTCCCCAGGTGCACCCTTTCCTCCAGCCTCCTTACTCCCGTCCCTTCCCTTCACGGGGAGTCTTGCCACCAAGGTTCTGAAGACAGTGGTGCCAGCGGCATGCTCATCACGTCCCCCACCAAGTTACCTGCATCACCACTCCGCCTCATCTCTCCCCTCTGTCTTGCTGTAGAAGGCAGGCTTTTCCCCTGCCAGGTAATCCTGCTGGTGTGCCAGCACCTCATAGGCGTCCGACGAGCCTCTGTCAGTTCTGCCTTTATCTGGCACCTTCCACCTCTCCGGCCCTACTGTTCTCTCCTCAGTTTGAGGCTCTGCTCCTTAAAGACCAGGACATCTCTCCCGGTCTTACACCCATCTGTGGCCACTGTCCTTTTCCTCTGTAGCCGAACTTCTTAAAAGGGGTCTACACTTGTTCCGTCTGCTTCCTTGTCCTTCATTCCCACTGTAACCCCTGCCATCTATGGCCAAATGTGCCCACCAAGGCCACTGATGGCCTCCATCCCCGAACTGGCTGGGCTCGCTGCGGGATGGGCCACTGTTGAAAACTGCCTCCTTGGGCACCTGGGTGGCTCCGTCAGTTAAGCGTCTGCCTTCTGCTCAGGTCATGGTGCCAGGGTCCGAGGATCAAGTCCTGCCTGGGGCTCTCTGCTCAGCGGGGAGCCTGCTTCTCCCTCTCCCTCTGCTGCTGCTCCCCCTGCTCGCGCTTGTTCTCTTCTCTTGCGTGCGCACGCGCAAAAATAAGTAAACTGTTTAAAAAGAAAGAAAAGAAAATCTCTCCTTGCTGAAATTCAAGTCTCCTTGGCTTCTGGGAAATAACTCTCTCCTGGTCTTGCTCCTGTCTTTCTGATCATGCCGAGGATCCTTTCACGGGCCCCTCTTCTTCATCGGCTGCCTAAAGGCTCCCAAGGGCTTCCAGGTGCTTCTGCTCTGCTCCAGAAGGGAAGCATGCCAAGAGTGTTGATGTAGGGGATGATGCCCAGGGTGGAACCCTCAGCCCGGACCTTCCCTGCATGCCGGACGTGGCACATCCTGCAAGCTCCCAGGTATGGTCTCTCACCTCTGACACGGCAAATCCAGTGGGTCCAAACTGACCTTCCCATGCCTGTGTCTTCCCCCCTCATATCTCCTCCTGTTCTCAAGGACCGCTTCCATTCCAGTGACGGAAGCCAGAGACCAAGTCATCCCTATCCCGTCTCTGCTTACAACTCCTTATGTATTAAATCTATGAGATGCTTCCAACCACCCTGGGAGGTGTTAGTACTAGTTATTAATTAGTATTAGTTAGTGCTAATATTAGGCCTTATTCATTGATAAAGAAAATGAGATACAGAGAGAGATGAAATGCTTTACGCAAGGCCATCTTGAATCAGAAGTGGCCCCATTGGGATCTGACTCCAGAATGGGGCCGCAGAGTCCATGCCCTTACCCACTAACCCCATTGCCTCTCTGGGGCCAAAGCCTGAGGATTCTACTTCCTTAATAATTCAACATCACTGTGGCCCCTGGAGGTCTGGTTGACCTTGGCCTGCCTCCCTATAAGTCATCCCTCAGTGGGTCTCCATGTCCTTCAGAGTAAAATCAGAGTCACTGGGTGCGTTAGCAAAGCCCTGTTTTTACTCCTCCAGTACCAACACCCTCGAATTATGGTGACCATATAATTTATCGTCCTAACTGGGATTGTCTGAGCGTGAACAGGTGCTATTTATAATTAAGCTGGGCCAATAGTATAAACCAGGACAGTCCTAGGCAAATTGGGATCTATGTTCACCCTCTCATCCACTTGGATTGAAATATTTGCTGTTCTCCGAATACACTGTGTTCTTTTACCTCTGGGCCTCTGAACACACAGTTCCCTCCACCAGAAAAAGGCCATTTATCCTCTTTCAGGAGCTCTTCCCTGGTGTCATTCCCCTCCAGGTTATGTAAGACACCTTTCCTCTGGGCACCCATGACAGTCTGTGCCGCTGCTCAAAGGACGACAGAGCCAGTGTTAGCTGGGAGTGAGGGCAGGTGGCGGGTGGGGCGCAGCTGCTGCAGGGGACGGGCGCAGGCAGGGGAGCCAGACCACCTGGGGTGGAATCTGAACTCTTTGGGGGACCTGCATGGTGTCCTCCCCACACCTCCCCTTCCTCCAAAGTTTCTCGAGGTCCATGTGAAGTGTGCCTGATGGAGAGCAGACATGCGTTACTACGTACTGAGCTTGTGCCACGGGCCGAGCGGGGCCGAGAGCGGCACCGCACCCCTCACGTGCTGTCTGTCACGGCGGCTCTGTGAAGGGGCTGCTATTTTCATTTTAGTTTTTCAACGGGGGAAATGGAGTCTTTTTTGGGGAGAGGGGAACGGAGTCTTAAGAAAGTTCTCTGCCCTAGGTATCAAGCAGCTCTGGGGTGTGGGGGGCCCACAGCACGGGCGGCATGGTGATTTCACAGTGTGGGTGATTGTCTTCTCTGGCCTCCCTCACTAGACCACGAGCTCCCCACTGCCTCTTCTCCAGTGGAGGGCTCCCCACTGCCTCTTCTCCCTCGGCCTGAGCCCAGGGTCTGGCCCAGGCTGGTAGACGTTTACCAGCTGAAGGCCGATGCTTATAACTCGGCGGTAAGGAGAAGGAGAAGGCAAGTTCACATTCATGCCAAAATAAAACTTCAAGAATGAGTGACTCTTATCACCGGGGAGGCAGGGCCAGGGGCCAGAGGGACTGAGTGGGGAGGAGGCCTCCCACCATAGGCGCCAACAGGGCTATCTTCTCACAGGATTTGGGTTTTGATATTCACAGAGGCAGTGAAGAGACACCTCTGCACCTCCTCTGCTCTGAGAATGTAGGTTGTAAAAGTATGCGTCTTGGGAGGTTGGGAGGAAAAGAGTGCCTGAGTGTTTGTGTGTGTGTGTTTGCTTTTTGCGGCAATTTGGGCTCCTGCATGCCTCTCACCCAAGATAAAAATAGCCAGAAGAAAATAAGCCTCCCTCAGCCATGTCCCTGCTCTATTCTGGAATAAAAGCTGCAGGAAGGACAGCCCAGAATGCCACAGACCTCTGGTGAGCACTTACAGCAATTCAGCAATGATGAAGACATACGTGTGTGTGTGTGTGTGTGTGTGTGTGTGTTGGGGGATCCAGGTGGGGGCTGCCATATCAGTCTCTACTTGGAGGCTAAGCAGTAGCAAATTAACAAAAAATATTCCTACCAGGCCTCACACTGCTGAAGAGTAAATATAATTATCCTTAATCAATACAGGCCCTTCAGTGCTAGCTAATGGCTGTCCTGGGCTTAATTGTTCGCAGCAGCTGGGGAGCGAGGATGAAGGGAACAGAGTCCTCCAGCCTCTGTCTCACAGGCCAGGATCCCTGGGACGTGTGGAGGGGAAGGTTGGAAGGGAAGATGGTCAAGGAGAAGCTCACACCGTGAGCCCAAGACTGAGCTGCCACCCGGATCGTGGCATCTACAAGCCTCCACAAATCTTCGAGAAAGTTCTTGTGGGGCCCCCACAAGCCCCTCCTCAGGCCCTGGGAAGTGGGGGCATCGCGGGCCAAAGCTCTCGCTGCTGCCTTATACCCTTCACATGCGGCACGGGTGTCGTGAGCACCGACTGGCTGTAGGCACCGAAGGCGAGTGAGGACAGAGTAAGACGCGCCTGGCTTCAGGCTGTTGGCAGACCCCACTCCTCAGGGACTCGGTCTCCTGGCCCAGGGGATGCTGTTAGCTGCAGGGCAGGGGGCCGTGTCCTGCGGGTCCTGGACAGACGCTGTCAGAGTCTCAGAGCACTGCAGATTTCCAGGGCCCCTGACCCAGGGTCCCCAGGTGTCCCTGGAGGTGTAGTTATGGGTGTGTGTGGAGGCGGTGGAGGTATCTGTGACACCTCCTGTGTTCCAGGAAGTCTAGGGACAACATGACACAAAGAGCTTTGTGTGCTGTTTGTCGCCACCTGCCTGAACCCCCTCCTGCCCTCCTCTGCTGGATGTGACTCTCCGGTGTCTCTCCAGGTGACTCTCGGGTGTCCCTCGGTGTCACTGCAAAAGATAGGTTCACACGTGCAAATACTAAAGCCAGAGGCCTCAGAGACCCTGGTTTCTACTCCCTGAGCATGGTCCAAGCCCGGGGTGGGGGTGGGGGGCTGTCCCCAAATTGCCGCAGGGGCTGGGCTAGCAGGGGCCATGGCCTCTGGGGCCGGCCTGCCCCACACATGTTCTGGTTCCTTTTAGTTCTGAGCCCTTGGGAGAACTCCCAGCTGTGAGACCTGGCAACGGAGAGTCCCTCCCAGGCGGCGCGAGGTGAGGAGAGGTGAGGGGAGCACAGGTAAGTGAGAGGGATGCCAGCTGCCCTGAAAGTACTTCCCACAGGAAGCGCCGGCTATTCCCATCCGGAGAGGCTGCCAGTGGTCTCCTCCACCCGCGCTGCTCCTTTCCTCTGCGTCCCCGGCTCCCGTTCCGGTCGTCACCCCACCCTCCTCCCCACTTCTGCTGTTTTCCTTGAGCCTCTTGGGAGGTCAGAGACCATCACCGAAGGACGCCGGGCGCTCTTGTGCTCCATCTTGTGTCTGTTCCTGGCCAGGTGCTGGCGGCCCTCAGGGCCCAGTGTCCTATCGATTGGGCCTGAACGCTGTCTAGACAGGGCCAACCTCCCGAAGCAGGCACTCGCTATAATATCACCAAAACACCCGCAAAGGCTCTTGGCAATTATCTCCCCTCCCCTTGGCAGGCGGAGCCTCCCGACCTGTTTTTGAGGCTGCCATCTGGCCACCCACCAGCTGTGCAGCTATACCTAGAAACAGCACCCTGGGCGCCTGGGTGGCTCAGTGGGTTAAGCCGCTGCCTTCGGCTCAGGTCATGATCTCAGGGTCCTGGGATCGAGTCCTGCATCGGGCTCTCTGCTCAGCAGGGAGCCTGCTTCCTCCTCTCTCTCTCTGTCTGCCTCTCTGCCTACTTGTGATCTCTCTCTGTCAAATAAATAAATAAAATCTTAAAAAAAAAATTGTTTAAAAAAAAAAAAAAAAAAGAAAGAAACAGCACCCTGCATCTGGCCATGGGTGGGAAAGGGCTGACCCCCAGGGCCTGGCTCAAGGCCCCTATCCGCTCTCCCCCCCTCCTCCCTTCCCCTACAGCATGGGTCTCCTGCTCCCTGAGGACTCATGGAGCCCCGTGGCAGGAGCCTGGCCAAGGGCCCTGAAACCCTCTTCCCTTGTGGGTGGTGCCATCGGTAGGGGCGGTCCAGGTCAAGCTCTGGGAGCAATCCTATTTCTAGGCAGGAGGAGGTGGAGGAGTACAAGGCCAGCCACTTTGGAGCTTAGCGTCAAGGCCATGGGTTCCACTGTGCCCGTTCTGGTTGAGGGGCTGCGATCTGGGTGCTCTGTCTGTAGGGAGGGGATGCCTTCCCTAATTCGCATGAAGATGCCATGTAGCCTGGCTGGGACCTGTACCTGTTCACCTAGAGTCTGTCTCTTTGTGGGTTCTCGTCAGATGTGGTGACCCGGTTCCCAGCTTGGGCTCATTTCCTCTATCACTCGGCTCCTCCCTTGGTCCCTCTGGGCATTCGCTCAGGGGGCCAGATTTCGTATCTGCAGCCGCCTGGTTACACAATCCCTGGTCTGAGCCCCGGTCTCCTTATCCTGGGCTCTTGCGCTTTCCATGAGATCTGCCTCCCAGTAGACACTGGACCCTCCTGCCTGACTCAGTCTGTGCCTTTCTGAAGGCAAAGGAGAGTCCACCTTCTTTTCCAAGGAACCAGCCCGAGAGCCCCAGAACCGCTTCATGGCCCACGTCACCGCGGTCCCTCCTGCTCCATCTAAGCACTTTCTGCTCTCATCCTCTCCTCTGCAGAGCTAGCGAATATCTGATTCTCCTCCAGCTAACCCTGCCTGAGAATGTCATCTTTCCCGGTCCAGTCCTAACAGGCTCTGCATAGAATCTCCAATCCCCTGGCACCCTGAGTTGGCCCGTTCCCCGCTCCCTGATTAGAAGAGCCCAAATTGCCTGAGTGCTAAGAATAGCGTCTTCATCAGTGCCTAAACAACCTGACAGACAGCACCCCCGGCTCCCCCGGCCCAGTGTGCCTGGGGACATGTCTCCTGGGCCTCTCTGCCTCCTCAGGAATCCTTGGAGGCTGAAGAGCTATCCGGGGACCCCTTACAGCCAACCCCTAGTCTCACTGCCCCTCAGAATATACCCCTTCCTGTGAAAGGAGGAATAACCAAGTGAGGGACACATGATCAAGGGGCATCGCCCCCACCACTCCGGGGAGTTTAAAGTGCACACACCCTGGGCCCCATCCTGGGCACACCAGATGGGAAGGTGTGCTAATGAGGCCCTCAGGAAACTCTGAGGAGACTGCTTCAGTCCCTGGTCACCACGTGCCACGACGCCACGTGACTTTCCTGTGTTTGCCTTCAACTAGTAGGAAGCCCAGGGACTGAGAAAGTGACTAGGGCCATCACTGGGGGCAGAGGAAGGCTGGCTCCAGGCTCAAACGCCCCCACGATATATCCCCAAAGGGTTAAGCCCCCAAGTCTGTTTCTCACATGCAAAGAAATCTACAGAGGGCTTATTCTCAGTGACGGTCACTTGGCACTTGGGATGTTAGTGTGCAATGTTGGGATGCATTGTGTATCTCTCATTTGTATTCCTGTGGAGCTCCCATATTAGCTAACTGCTTATGTCCTCAAAATCATCTGCATGGATCTTATAATCGGCCACTTTTGACCTGGAAACTCCTAATTACCCTTCAAAACTCAACATGGACACAACCATCCTTGGGAAGTTTTCCGTGAGCTGCTATTCTTCCTGCTCAAGTAGCTGTTTCTTCCTCTTTATATCCTAAAAGTTTCTTCTTATGATGGGTATCCTCCCTTCACTTGGCATGTGTTTAGTTCATCGGTCTGCCTCCCCTGTAGACCAGGGCAGCAACCTTGTCTAATCATCTTTGTATCTCCTGAGTCTAGCATAGCTTCTGGTATACGGTAGGTGCTCAGAAAATGCTCACGGAATCAATGAGCACAGTGTGAGTCTTCCCACCTAGGGGGCAGACTCCTTGAGTCTAGGAACCATAGCTCTTCTACAAGCCAGCTTGATGCTCAGTCCAGAAGGGTACACGTCTCTCTGTGCAATAAAGGACATGTCACTGCTCTCGCTCTGTCCCCAAACTCACCCGTACTCAGTGAAAATCTCAACAATCTTACTATCAAGTCAGGGCAAATGTAGTCACTCTTCTCTGCATTCAAACCTCTGTAAACACGCCCATGTGATGGTATTTATCCCACTGGATTGCAAGCATTTGTTTACATATCTGTCCTTCCCATTCAATGGGAGACTCCTTGGGGACTGAGATCCTCCTTTATTCCCCATCCCAGCGTCCAGCAGGGCATCGGTATGATGTGGGCGCTCAGAGCCTGCATATGGACTGAATCACCACCAGGACGGGGGCTGGGGCTGTGGGACAAAGAGTGGCTTACAGCTCAACAGAGACCCTGTCATGGGACTGAGGTGGTTCTGGAACCTTGTTGAAACCTTGTTGAGAGCCACTAGCCACTTGCTGATGGCAGTAAAGTACTAGGGCAGTTTAGAAAGGTGGCCAGTCCTTGATTTGGCTCCCCATAGCCTCCTCCTGTCCCTGTCCCGAAGGTCCTAAGAGCACCTGATCAATCAATCTGTGTAGCTGCCACCAGGATCAGTGACTCTTTGTGGAGGTCATGGGAACAAGTGGGTCACATGCTCAGGTTTCTATCTCAGAGGATGAACAGACCATCCCTTTGTCCTCTTTCCCTGTGAACCATCTCTTGTGTGATATTAACTCGGTATCCACTTTGTCTACGTCGCTATTCTAGGTGCTGAAAGCACTCTTCTGGAAAGAGAACTAGAGCGGTCAGTGGCTATTACAGTCCTGGGAAGGTTGGCAAGGAGAAGCCATGGAGGGGGCTGGAGCAGCAAAGCAAGACCAGGAACAATAAATTACGGAGGCCGGGAAAACAGTTTCGACTCTGGGGAGGCCCAGAGCTCTCCGTGCGGCTTGTTCCCCGATACGTGGGGGTGGGCAGGGAGCCCTTTCCGGGAGCTGGCAGCGACGGACCCCGAGCTCTGCACTAGACATCCCCTGCATGAGCTGGCCCAGACGGCATCTGGCCTGGTGCTGGACTCCGTCCTCAGCACCTTGCTTTAGGGTAATCATTTTAATAAATATGAATCGCGGGACTCTTGCCTGCGAATGAAACCGAAGCCGAATTCCTGATGCAGCCAGAGGGGCGTGCAGCTGCACTGGGTTAATTACGCGCACGCCAAGCATATGGCGGCACACCTCCAGACCGGCAGGCGGAGAGCACTCTCTGGGACGCAATTAGCTCCCGTGCATGCATAAAAAATGAGCCAGCGCCTCCAAAAGAAAAATAAAATTGCTGAAGTCATAACCTCAAACCAGCATAATTACAATCACAGAGTCGCGCCACTAAGGTGTAAGTAACATTTACTCATCTGCTCCCAGGCAGGTGGGCTTGCGGGCGGTGGGCCCTTCCCACCTTTGTCCTTGTCCTGAAAGCACTTGGCGCCAATTCTGTCTTTTCCTTCCCCGGCAGCCTGGGGCAGCCCTCCGCTTAACCCTGGCCCTCCACGGGGATTTGATAAGCAAAACAGTATTCTTAGAATGATGGCAGCAACAGGACTGTGCGGAGTCTGGTATTCATCCTAGAGCAATGCTGCGAGGTGGGTAATAACGTTAACCCCACTTTGCAGGTGGGGAAATCGAGGCCCAGGAAGGGGGATCAGCTGGGTCAGCCCAGCCAGCCAGTCTGACCCAAGTGCTTGCCATGACACGGGTGGACTCGGAAAGGGACAGACCAAAGTTTGAAGCCAGTGTCGGCATCTTAGGCACGGCACGTCATCTTCTTAAGTCATTTTATCTTTCCTGTCTGGAAAAGCATGGTCACAGAACTTACATTTCAGGGTTGTTCTGATGCGCGGATGGAAAGAAATCATGGGTGAGAATGGGGTGGGCAGAGAGCAGACCCTCTGTCAAAGGTCTGGTGGGCAGGAATGCAGTGTGGTCAGGAAGCTGATGGCAAGAATCGGAACCAGGAGCTCCCCTCAGCTCCTCCCCATGCCACCCTCGCTGACTGCACATCTCTGCTCAAATGGCACCTTGTCAGGGGTCTTCCCCAGACCACCCTCATTTGAATTACAGCTCTTGTCCCCGATGTTCCGGGACCAGATGCCCCCCTTTCCGTTCCTCAGAATATCACATACCCCTTTTCACAGACTACACATTAGACTTTGACTATGCCCGTCTCCCCTCCCCCTGCTCCCTGCTAGAGTTGCAGTTCTAGCTGCTTATGTTTTTTTTTTTTTTTTTTTTTGCTTATGTTTTTTTCACCGTTGCGCCAACAAGAGTGCCCTGTGCCTAGTAGGTGCTCAATAAATACTTGGGGTATGGAAAAACAAATGACTAGCCTCAGTAAACCTCAGGGACCTCATCTGTAAATGACTACCTTCTTGGGTTTTTGCGAGGATTATGTGACAGAACTTCTGGAGGGTTTAACGCAGAGACTGACATTTGCCACTTGCTTCAAATGCGATGGTTTTGAGGGAGGGAGCCCTGGCTGGTTTACCACTCACCATGTAACTCCACGATGCAGCGGGGTGACTGGTAAAATGTAAGATGTTCACTAAATGTTCACTGAGTGGATTAGTGTCCTTCAGTGTCCTTCAGACTCTTCGAGTCTGAAAAGGGACAGGAGGAGGCCTGTGGGAGCTCCTTATGGACAGCTTATGGCTCTCAGAAGGTCACAGTTGAGTGTGGGGTTATGGCTTAGAGTGTGGTGTTTGCCAGTGTGGGCTCTAGGCAGCTGACTCTTGACGAGCCTTCTTGGCTGGGAGAAGGGTTGCCAAATAAAATATAGGATATCCTGTTAAATTTAAATTTTAGATAAACATGATTCATTTTTTAGTTCAGGTATGTCCCATGCAACTTCAGGACACACTTACACTGAAAAACCACTGTTCACTGTCCTGTATTTTTATTTGCTAAATCAGGAATGCCCTGTGTTTTCAAGGCACTCGGAGATGACAGAGACCTGAAGAAGATGCCCTTGGCCATAAGCATGTCCCCTCCTTGGCTGTGATGCTTTGGCAGGGGCTTTGGTGAGCTCAGAGGCAGAGAGGCGGCAGAAGGGGGCAGAGACGTATGGAAAGGGTGAGGCCTGACTTCTGCTACTGGGCAGAGGGGAATGGGTATAAAAGGGTAAGAATACAGGTACTCCCCCTTGTGACACAGACATCCCTGCTCTCAGTTGCCATTGGCTACTAAAATGCTTTCCCCGTTTGCAAATGCCATCATCCATTAATGCCAGGGGATATGCTAACTCCACTGGAGAGATCTGGGAATTAAGGCTCAGAGTCACCGAAAGAACTGCCTGTGTGACCCTCCTGGTCCACTGCGATGCTGGGGCTTGGACCCTGGCTTCCTGGTGCTGGACTCCTGTTTGAAAGGGGTGTAGGTTGGCCATGCGGCTAGTCTGTGCCATGAGTAAACTCTGAAGAGCCCGAGAATTCCACTAATATTTCTTGGGGACACATCTTGGGGACCCAGCACCATGTCATAGGCAGAGTGAGGTGCTTGCCTCTCTCGGGCACGGTCAGCCCAGCAGCCTGGGTTCCCATCCCACTGTGCCTTGTGTCCGTGCTGGCCTAGCAGGCTGGCTCTCATCACATCTGGGGGACATCCTGTCCATGAAGCTGAGGTCCTGAGGCCCATGGGGGACGCCAGACTGAGGTCAAACCCAGACCAAAATCTCAGAAGCAGAGATGCAGCCCATCCCTAAGCTGCCAGAGCAAGACCACTGCCTGCATCCCTCAACCCCCCAGTCAACCATGTTCTGGGCCTCCAAGGCCTGGGCTGCTCTTCCATTCTCCAGGGCCCCAGGATGTCCACGTGGGCAACCTCCAGGCCTTCCCAGTCCACTCCATCCCTTTACCTCAGGGCAAGCCCCCCCCATCTCTCTCCTGAGTATGAGAATTTTTGATGCCTGTTATCCAAAAGCTACCTCATCCCACCCACCCTCTGAGGGTCAGAGAGACATGTTCCAGCAAGTGAGACTGAGGGGGGACTCTAATCACCAGCCTATAATTACTTTTCACACCTCAGTTGCATCCTGATGGTCCTCTTTGAGCAAGGAGTCTGTGTCTCATGCTAATGACCACATGCTGGGCAGGCGTGGGAGGGCCAGGGAGGGAGCACATAACAGCAAGGTGGCTGCTGGGACCTCCTTCCAGACTGCTGGCATCCGGGGGAGCTCCGAGGAAGGTATCCTTGTGAAATGGGCCCAACCTTGCGTCCTTCTCTCCCTCTGGGTCTGCGAAGACCATACATCCTACTTTAGACATTTTCCAAAACTTCCTTCCACACCCCCTACCGCTGACAGATGGCTCACCATTTGGGGTTACCCTCACTCCAATGAAGGCAGCCCGGAAGGTTGATAAAGAGCCTCTCTGCAGAGGCCTGAGCAGGGTCTACCTATACCCCGAGGGGCAGTACACTCGGTCGCTGGAACCCCGGACTATCACCCTGCCTTGGCTAGTGGGATGAGGGGCGGCCATGGCACCAAAACCAGGGATAGAGAATCCTATAGAAAGCGACCCCTGGAGAGAAGCCCTGGTCTTCAGGTATGGGAGAGCCAGTCCTGGGTGACTCGCATGGAGTAGACTAGGAGACACCTCTGCTTTACTGTCCTTCCACCCCGCAAGCTCCTGCCAAGCCTCCCCACCTGCAAACTCAGCCAGAAGCAGAGAAGAGTAGGTAGGGAGAGGCCAGCAGGGGAACCCTCCCTGAGGAGTAGCTCTCGGCCTCCCTCAGGACCAGGGCGGGGAGTGGGTGGGCGGGAAGGGCCGTGTCTCCATCCTCCACATTGTTTCCAGTGAGGGCACTCCTGCGGTGTGGGTAGATGTTTTCACCAGTTTCAGAAGAAGGAACCTACAATAGGGTCTCAGAAGTGTCAGGACCTTGAACTGTGTATGTGTGACCTTGAGAGCGTCCCTTCCCTCTCAGCGACGGCGTTCTTATCTGTAAAGGGCGACACGGACCCTGCAGGTCCACTGTGAGGATTACACAGGGTCAGGTGAGTGAGAGCCCTCCGCTTGGTGCACGCATACAGTAGGTGTGCAATAAGCATGCCCTGAATCCCAACAGCAGCGGAAGACTGCCTGGGGACCTGTGCTTCCCTCTAGTCCCGGGCCTCCTGCCTGCCGTCACTGTCTTTCCCAGCGTCCCCCCTGGCGAAGAGGCCCCCCCTTGCATGTGTGGATCTCAAGCCTCTGCCCAGCGCGGGGTCGGCTCCTGAAAGCCAGCTGCCAGCCCCACCTGCCAGTTTGCACAGCTCCTGGCCAGCAGGGACTGCATCCTACCTCCAATTCCTGTGTGCTCCTGAGTATTGGCTCCATGCCCTCAAGGGCCGGCACGGTACTGTTGGGCACGAAGTTAAAGGACAGGGCTGAGGCCAGACTGCGGCAGAGGAAGGAGGGCGACCTTACCTGCAGGGTCCCCCGCACCCTGGGCAAGCCGAAAAGCAGGGCAGCGGGGAGGGCCCTTCCTGCCCTGGGAGAAACCAGCAGCTGTCTGTCTACCTCGTTAACTAGAGCACAATTAAGGCACTTAGGAGTCTGACGATGGCTCATGTTTATTCATGCACCTTTCACACACTGTCTTTCTGTGTGGGTCACAGTTCCCTGGCTGCTCTATGGCCACTCCCCATTCTTTAACTTTCTCTGCCTTCATCCGGTCCCTGGGCACACACCCCGAGCCTTCTCCCATCCACTCATTTACAAATCGTAAATGAACATCTGTACAATGTCTTACAGTTTACAAAGCGCTGTGCACATCCTTTACTCCGTGCAAGCGTCCCAGCTGCCCTGCACAGTTTCTGTTATTCCTAGCATCCCAGTCTACAGATGCCGCGCTCGGCAGGGGGCTGTGCACCTAACCAGCAGGGAGAGGCCAGGCTCAGCCCGGCACTGTTCTTCCTCTGCGGACTGGGTGCATGGGGCCATTTCTGCTGACCCAGGTGGTGGGGACCGAGATGAAGTGTCCCTGTGAACACGTCCGGGTGTGCTGTCATCCTCCTCCTCTCCTGGCTCAGCTCCTTGGGCCAGCAGTACAGCAGGGAGAAGCAAATACCCATCACTTAGGGGGAGGGGAGGGTTGCTGGCAACCCTCCCATCACTTAGGGGGAGGGGAGGGTTGCTGGCAACCCTCGGTGGGCGGAAGAGTGTGGTGTTGTCAGCTGCCTCAGCAAACCTGGGGCTCTGACAAGCGTCATGTTTGGTCCGGGGCTCCGGGGGACGCCAGCTGCCTTCTCCGCTCTGCTCCACTGTGGGCGCCCAGAGCACTCCTGGCCAGACCCTCTTCCTCAGTGCAAGGGCCCCCCCCCCCAGCGATAGGGAGCTCGCCTGCCCCTACATGCCCTCTCTGGGAGGCTCTCTCTGATCAACCTGTCCAGGAACCCCGTCTGGGACTCTCCATCTTCTCGGACACTTTTTCTTAATTGCACATGTTCATCCCCAGAATCGGTGATTTTCATTTCTTTACTGTCTGTGTCTCCCATGGGAATACAAGTTTCACGAAGGAATAGTAAGATACTAAGTATTTGCAAACTGAAAGTATAATGAATGAATGAATTACACCGGGCCTTTGAGAAGCTTCCATTCATATTCATGAGCACCTACTGTGCACCACACACTTTTGTTTGGGTTATTTTTTAAAAAATCTTTTCATTCTGGGTTGCCTGGGTGGCTCAGTGCGTTAAAGCCTCTGCTTTCGGCTCGGGTCATGATCCCGGGGACCTGGGATGGAGCCCCACATCGGGCTCTCTGCTCCGCAGGGAGCCTGCTTCCTCCTCTATCTCCGCCTGCCTCTCTGCCTACTTGTGATCTCTGTCTGTCAAATAAATAAATAAAATCTTAAAAAAAAAAATCTTTTCATTCTTACAATGATGCCCGGCAATAGCTTTTGGTACCCCCCACCCCTTTCGGAGATAAGAAACTGATGCTCAGAGGAGTTACATGCTTTGCTCAAGGTCACTCACTGGCTGCCACGGTCCCTCATTAGACGGAAAAGCCCCATCGAACCCATGGCTGCCTGAGCTGGTGACCAGAGATGCAAGCCTCCTTTATCACAGCACCCCTCCCCTCCCCACCACACGTGTCGTGGAAACACTCATCAAGTCTCATCCGTCAACTCTACCACTAGAGTATTCTTGGCTCCATCCAATCCCTTCTCCTTCGCCGTTTTCCTAGGCCAATCCACGACCAGCTCTCAGGGGCTGCCTCAGCTTGACCTTTCAGGGTCTTGGTTTTCTTCTCTGCCAAGTGGGGCAAATTCAACCAACCCGGAGCCAAAGTGCCTCCAAGGGCCCTTCCAGCAGGGTGAGGAGCTATCCTGGTGTGCAGGGGGCATTATGACTTCTGTGGGCCTTCTGCCTTCAAGGCCTTTTTCCTCCATTAAAAAAATATTAAGAATTATACTTTACCATCGCATTAGTATGAAGACAAACATAATCCAGGCTGGATTTATTATTATATATTCATTATTATCATATTCATGTTTTTCTTCTGATTTTAAGAAAATTAGACTTAAAACATGTTCATGTGCTCCTAAAAGCATTGTGGGTCCCAAGCACTGTGTTTACTGTGCCTGACGCCTTGGCTGGTTCTGTTGGTTTTAGCACCAGGAGTCCTGCCTCCAGGAACACCCCTCAGGCCACTGCAAATGGGGACGGTTGGTCATTCTACCCCTAGGCTTCCCTTGACCCCTTTCCCCACTGCCTCTCTGCCCTCGATGCCTGTTCCCTTCCCCTGGCTAGTTCTGCCCCAGCCACGCTGGCTCCCTGGCTGGCCCGTCATCCAGCTGGGCATCCTCCTGCCTCAGGGGCCATGCACTCTCCCTCTGCCCTCTGCCTGGCAGAAGCACTTGGCTAACTTCATTCTGATATTTGCCCAAATGTCGTCGTGCCGGCACGGCCTTCTGTGACCACCGGCGCCACGCCAGGCTCCCTTCCTCCCTCCCACTCATGTCCACATCCTTCTCCACAGCAGCTAGAGTGATTTTCCAGAAAATACCCAAACTGAGGAGGTCTGTCCCCTGCTTACAAATGTTTCTTGGCTCTTTTGGCTTTTAGAGGATCCCAAGCCCCTGGCCTGCCCCACGAGACCCTGCTGAGCTGAGGCCACAGCGGAAGTTTCTGCCGAGAGTCACTCCCGAGGCAGCCGGCCTGTTGATCTTTACACCTCCTTTCCTCCCAAGGCTCTCTCTGGCACAGCCTGCCCTGTTCACACGGGGAGAAGCTCTTTGGGGGGTGTCTGAGCTTTGGCATTAGCTCATCTAAGAAGAGTGGAGACCTCGGGGTGCCGGGGGAAGGCTGAGGACTGGGGCTGATGGGAAGTGTGTGGCTGGAGGGGATGGAAACCCCACAAGTTTGGGGTTTATTCTCTCCCTGAGCCTAGCAGGAACCTCAGGGGACACCCTGGAGGATGCCGGGCCCCACCTGGCAGGGGAAGTGGCCCCAGGATTTTGTTTGGAAATACTTGCCTTCTTTTCCCTCTGGGTGTTGTTGGAGGCTAGACAGGGCTTTCCAGAAGCCACAGAATAAAGAACTCGCAGGAGTCAGTTAGGAAGCCCGGCTTTATGCCGATCCTATTTCTCCAATGCTACGATGTCACACCTCAGTGGAAATGGAGAGACAGAAGATTGTCCTACCTCAGAGCTCTCTGTTTCCAAAGCTGGGCCCCACTGACATGATAAAAATGCAGAGTTATCCAGTCTTTTCTTTTTTTTTTTTTAAGATTTTATTTATTTATTTGGCAGACAGAGATCACAAGTAGTCAGAGAGGCAGGCAGGGGAAAGGGGGAAGCAGGCTCCTTGCTGAGCAGAAAGCCTAATGTGGGGCTCGATCCCAGGACCCTGGAATCATGACCTGAACAGAAGGCAGAGGCTTAACCCACTGAGCCACCCCGAGCTATCCAGTCTTTATCATGTGCCAACTACTGTCCTTGGCGCTCTACGGGCATAAGGGCACTCCTGCCTCCCAACAGCCCTGGGAGGCCAGTACTGTTTCATCAAACGAGAGTTTGGAGCTCCTAACTCCCTGGGCCCTTGGGTACCAGGATGGCAGGAGGTGTGGGGGACCATTTCCCCACCCCTGGCCTCTGCATTCTCCAGGAAAGCCCCCAGAGGACACTCTGGGACAGTCCCGAGGAGCCGTCCCTGGGGCTGGCCCCCTAGAGTGACAGCAGGAGTTGACCCAAGTCCCATGCCTCCCGTATTACCGACAGCAGCTTCTCTGACAGTGCCTGGAATATGGAGACGCTTCAGAGAGACTCGGTGAGGAGACCCATGCACACTGGCCAACTACTTAATGCCAGGGCTCTAAAGGATCATTTGCACACATTGTCTCATTTAAGTCACACAGAAACCTTCGGAGGTCCCTATTGTGAATTCTATTTAACGGAGGAAGAAACAGCAGCTCAGAGAAAATAAGTAGCTTAAGCAAGGCCACACGACTAATAAATGTTGAAGCCGGGATTTGTCGCCCGGTTCGTCGGACTTGCTTCTAACGGCTTAGATGCTTGATTAATACCCGTGAGGCGGCTAATGAAAGCCGCGGACAGCTCCCCGGGGATAAAAACAGCAACACGGTGCGTCCAGCCCCTTGGGAGAGGAATCTGGAGCAGAGCTATGGCCTCTGGGGCGTCCCATCCGCACCTCCCCAGCTCAGGATTTAAGCCCTCTCTGCACTGCTAATGGATGACCCACGCTCCCGAGCTCCCTCCGGCCCTACCCATCCTTGAGTGCAGCCGTGAAATTGTAGTGACAGATCCAGTTTAGTTCCCAGGATGAGCCTGTGATTATGTCTGTCTCAGCAGGGAGGTGACCCCTTCTCTGTCCTTGCCCTATGACAAATGAGCTCTCCTTCCCCATTCAGGTAGCAAGCTCTAAAACACCACCTCTTCCATCAAGCCTTCCCGGATTGACCGGGTGTCGACTGCCAGACTGTGCAGAGAAAGCTCTGGGCCCAGATCTCGGCTAGTGTCTGTCTCGGTCTTCCTGGATTATTGATGGGACATCTCCGGGAAGGTTTATGCCCCGGCGAGGGAGTTTCCCTTTGGTTCCCAGAGGGAGTCCTCTCTCAAGCAGGAGCTGTCTGGCACAGCCTGCTTCACCATGTCCCATTTCCAAAGAGAATGATGAACACGATGAGCCCAGCAGCTCTTAGAAGGTGGTTAGTCGCAGTTGCCTCTTAAAAAGCCAAGGGGCAAAACTGGGGGCAACAGGGGAGAGCGAGAATGAGAGAGGGCATGAGAGGGGGCCAGGGGAGAAAGAAAGTAGATGGCACAGAGGCACAGATAACAATTCTGGGGGGAAAGTTTTTTCTTAATTAAAAAAACTTTTTAAAAAGATTTTACTTATTTATTTGAAAGAGAAAGAGAGAGAGAGAGAGAGAGCGAGAGAGGGAGGAGGGTCAGAGGGAGAAGCAGACTCCCCGCCAAGCAGGGAGCCCCATGTGGGACTCGATCCTAGGACTCCAAGTTCATGACCTGACCTGAAGGTAGTCGCTTAACCAACTGAGCCACCTGGGAGCCCCAGAAAACTTCCTTTAGAAAGAGAAATGGAGTGTTTCCTAGGGCAGGAGTCTACACTTGGGTTCCCATGAAGACGTGATCTAACTTCAGGCGCTGAGATTTCAGCACATGGAGGCACTTCCAGAATTTGGCTGTGCAAACCGCTTCCTTTCCCTCTCTCAGCAGTCTCGGGAACCTTAAAAGCCTTCTCATTTTACAGAGAAAACAACAGAGGCCCTAAGACTTGTGGTAAGCCCAAATCAGGATGGTCTTTGTCGGCTGCAGGCAGCCTGGTCCCCTTGGGGCTGCTGAGGACGGGACAGAACTTGTCATATCTCCTGTTCTTCCCCTGCCCTCTCCTTCCCCACTTCCTGAGGTAGCATCTCCTGGCTGGCAGAGCAGGGGTGGGGTGCGGGGAGGACTCTGCAGGGAAGAGGGGCCTGCAGGGCCGGGGCAGACACCAGTGACAAGAGCAATTTATTTCCCAGACACAGATTAGACGGCAACTGAGAAATTCTCCCTCTGCCATCCATCAGCTGCCCGCCTCCGGCAGCCTCCACGGGGTCAGGAAATTTGTCTTGACTGCTCTGCTCTGCCACTTTATTTGGGCTCCTGTGGCTTGAGTCATGCCAGCGAGCGCCCCCACCCCTGAAACCAGGGGAATCAAACCCAAAGGTTGTTCACAGAGCTAGTACCTTGGGAACCGTCCGTGCCTGCTCTCACCCAGGGCTGCAGAATTTCCCAAGGCAATGATGCATTTCCTTGTGGCCTATGGGGGGCAGTGCCCTGGCTGGGAGGGGGGCAGCCCCTGGAGACTCTGCCCGGGAAGCTGGGACAGTTGGGATTTCCCCAGCTTGCTTGAACAGCGGGTGTTGGTTGGAAGTACTGTTTCCTGAAGCGGTTGGCAAACTTTTCTATAAAAGGCCAGGTAGTGAACATTTCAGTCTTGCAGTCCGTAGACCTCTGTCACAACCGCTCAGCTCTGTCACTGCAGGGCAGAGGTAGCCACAGACGGTGCATATATGAATGAGAGTGGCCACATTCCAACCAAACTCTATTTAGAAAAAAATGCGTGAGTGGCCTACAGGCTGAACGCTCTTGCCCCAATCCCTTCCACTTTCTTAACAAGATTTATCCATGAGGGGGCACTTGGGTGGCTCAGTCGGTTAAGCCCCTAACCCCTGGTTTCAGCTCAGGTCATGAAGGTCATGGTCACGGAATCAAGCCCCAAGGTGGGCTTCGCACTCAGCGTGGAGTCTACTTGAGATTCTCTTACCCTCCCACTCCCTCCCACTCTCCTCCTTGCTCGCGCCTCTCTCTCACTCAAATAAATAAGTAAATAAAATCTTTAAAAAAAAAGATATATCAAGTAATAATAATTTTTGCAATGAGAAGCTATAAACTTAGCCATGGGGCCAGCAGACCTTACCCTAAACTCCCTTATAGTGAGCCTGCAAATCCTATCACCAAGTCTCAGAAACCAAGGGATCCGCTCTTCTCCGGAGCTGGGGCTACGACTTCTTGTAACACCCCTACCTCTCATCCAACACCAGTGTTGGACAGAACCATGTGGGAGTTCACAAAAAACCATGTGGGAGTTTCTCTGAAAGTTATAATAGTTGGGTTTGATCCTTATTGCACCACAGTTTACTAGCTGGATGACCTCAATCAACCTCGCTTGTCTCAGCTTCCTCATCTGTAAAATGGGGACAACAATGGAGCACCCTCACAGAGTCGCTGTGAAGCTGAATAAGTTATTACAGGTGGAGGATGTGGAAGGCGGCATGGCCTGGCTTATGGTCAGTCCCCACATGTAAGTGTTGCCAGACTTTAGTTACCCCTCACTAAACACTGGCCGAGGGCTGGCTGGTCTTGGGTGACATGAAAGGTTAAGGTGTGTAGACACTATTCCTGGCTGACGGGCAGTAGGTGACTGTCTCTTTCCAGACACATTGGCATCGGATCTTTGGAATTTCTCTTTTGCCTTTGCCCATTTTCATTAGAATTAGAGCAAAGAGAAGAATGAAGAGGAAGAATATGGAAACCACATTTATGCAATAATGGACTGGGAAGGGCTAGGGACTTTGCATATTTTATTTCATGAAATCCACACAACTTTGCAAGGTGGGCATCTCTATCCTCATTTTATAGACAAAGAACATTAAGTCTCAGAACGGAGATGTGCCATGTTCAAGGTCACTGAGACTGCCTAATTGCAAGTTCATTTTTTTTTTTAAGATTTTATTTATTTACTTGACAGAGATCACAAGTAGGCAGAGAGGCAGACAGAGAGAGGGGGAAGCAGGCTCCCCAAAGAGCAGAGAGCCCAATGCTGGGCTTGATCCCAGGACCCTGGGACCATGACCTGAGCCGAAAGCAGAGGCATTAACCCACTGAGCCTCTCAGGACCCCACAAGGTCATTGTTTCATCAGATCTCTCTCTCTCTCTCTCTCTCTTTTTTTTTTAACCAATTATGGGTCAGACACTGACAATCTTGCATTTGGAAAACAGAGAGAGAAAAACAGCTCATGGTCTAAATGGAGGAAATGAGAA
Organism: Mustela nivalis; assembly: GCF_964662115.1. Taxonomy (NCBI): domain Eukaryota; kingdom Metazoa; phylum Chordata; class Mammalia; order Carnivora; family Mustelidae; genus Mustela; species Mustela nivalis. The sequence continues at coordinate 103,568,783 of NC_139029.1, read as the reverse complement.
TTTAAATCAGTCATTAAGGTGGGAACACAAAGGCAAATTTTGGGAAGCAGGAAGTCTTCACCAAGGAAGAGATGCTCAAGCTGAGTCCTGAAAGATGAACCGGAGCCTATTGGGAAGATGAAGAAGGGCATTCCAAGGAGAAGTAATACCATATGCAAACAGATAGAGGTATTAAATGTCATTGTGCTTTGAGAACAGCCATTCGTTTGCTCTGGAGGGTTGTGAGGGCAAGTAGTAGGCAATGAGGTTGGAGAGGCAGGTCACAGGGGCTCAGGGAGGCTCTGGAGGGTCACACAAGAGAGCTTGAACTTGATTCTGCATGCAATGGTGAGACACTTCAAGGGTTTTAAGCAGGGCAGCCACAGAATCAAACTGTGTGTTAGAAATGAAAAATGCAGGTTGGATTGGAAGGTGAGTGAGGCAGGAAACAGGGAGACCATGGGAAAGCAACTGAAATAATCCAGGGGAGACATGATGAGCAGCTTCATTAAGAAGTCGGAGCGGGGATGCAAAATAGGAGCCGGATCTGAGAGCTACTGAGGAGGTAGGCGTGGCTGGACTTGACAACTGGAATTAGGCTGGGGAAGGGGGGGGTAGGAAGCAGTCCAGGGCGACTTGAAGCCTTAGGTGATGAGGTGAAACCCTGACTGACAGGGGGATGAAGAGGAGGAGCAGGATTCTACAAAACAAATTCCATTTTGGACATGCTGAGAGTGGCTAGTGTGGGGGTCAGATGCGGTGGAACACGCGGGTGTCTGGATGGCTAGGATTGCGGGGAAGAAAAGGACACACATCCTCTTCTCAATCCCATATGGTCCTCAGTGATAAGTGCTGGGAACAGTATACTCATCAGCCTTGATAGCCAACTTTGGGGGAAGAGTGGAGTGCACCCCCCCCCCAAGATTTCTGTCTTGGGGAAGCCTCGACCTTCTACTCTGCAGAAGGATCTTGGAGTGGGGGAAACCACAGGTAGGAATCCTCCTTTCTTTTAAAAAAAAAAAATTTATTTTAGAGAGTGGGGAGGGGCAGAGGGAGAGAGAGAACCCCAAGCAGACTCCCTGCTGAGCATGGAGCATGGAGCGCGAAGCAGGGCTTGATCTCAAGGCCCTGTGATCATGACCTGAGCTGAAATCAAGAGTTGGACTCTTGAACGATTGAGCCACTCAGGCACCCCAGAATTCACGTTTCTTAAGAATACAACCCGGTGTAGGCCACCTTCATTTCTTCTTTTCATTTCTTTTTCACTTATTTTGTGTTTCAGTACAGTATAAATTCTGATGGTCATGCTAGGACACATGGTCCTTTAAGGGCTAAATAAAGATGAACAAACGGACAGCTTCCTTGTACCCATCTAGTCTGCCTTTCAAGTAGCCAGAAAATATGTGTCTAATGCTCCAGACCCCAATCATCCCATGGCTGCTGCCGCATCTGTCTCCATGCCACGGGGACAGGTCCTGGTACCACAGAAGGTGTCTCAGGTGGAGCGCCTGACTCAGCAAGGTCAAACAGCTCCCCAGCCTGTGTCCTCCACATGACTCACTGCAGTCCTCAGCCCTGACATCAGAGAAGGGAGTAAGGGCAAGGATTTTCCAAGGAGTAATAGGATAGCGTGCATGTTTGTCTTTGTGTTTGTGGGAGTAGAGGGGAGGAAGGGGAAGAGGGAAGGGAATGTAGAGAGAGACATAGGAGACAAATACGGTCAGAGAGAATGCTCACGTACAAGAGAAGCGCAACATGAAACTGCAGACGGATAAGGGGTGGTAGAAATAGAAGAAAATAGGAAACAAGAAAGAGGAGAAATAGTAGACAGACAGATACAGGGTGGTAGTTGTGGTCTCTCAGAGACAGTCTGAAATCAACAGTTTGTCTTGGGCTGAAAGTGTCCCTGGCCATGGTGCTGCGTTGCAAGGCACTTTGAGGTAGAGGCAGGTGGACTTTAAGCTGTTCTATTCACCAGGTTCCCGACTATAGTTGCTGAGTTCCCACTGTATGCCCGATCCTCGGCCACTTGCTTTCACATATATTATCTCATTTAATCACAGAATCACTTCCTAACATAATAATTAAAAGAACTGTCAATGTCTCACCTTTGGTTACTTAAACCAAACCAGGAACGGTTACTGCCTGAAACGATCTTACTTTGTCCCAAGAACATTTTTAAAAATGCAAGAAAGGAGAGGAGGGAACTGGTCTCTGGTTACATTTAAACAATGACCGAAGGAGTCAAGGCTACACAGAGGGTAAGCCAGTGTGAGTTTCATGCCTCCCACTAGGAAACTGCATGTCGGTGCAAACAGGGACAGGATCCTGAGGAATTCAAGTGTTCCTGTAAACTGGTATCTCTAAAATATCATCGACATGATGTATCAAAGAGAACCTTCATAATACAGATTTTAGCAGTTCGAACACAATCCAGTTAGGTAGCTCTTATCTGGAACACTTTTCCCCCCAGTTTCTTTAAAAACACTTATTTGTGTTTTTCGATTGTAAAAATTCTTCACGTAAAGAGTACCAGTTATTTTTGAAATACAATATTTTTAACCATTTTATTTTTATTTTAAAAAATTCTTTAAAAAGCAGATTTAGTTCCACAGCAACATTGAGAGAATACCATTTTATTTTTCTGTGCTGCTTCTCTGATTTGTTTTTTCTTTAGAACACACACACACACACACACACACACACACACACACACACTGTAGCTGAGAAGCTGAGCAATGCTATTTTGGGTCAAAACCAAGGTGTGACTCTAATGTATTAAGGCTGACTTTCCTATTTAATTCTTAAATCGGCTCTAATGGCCATTTCCAGAGAGGCATTCTACAGCCAATCAGGAATGCTAGCATCATTGAATTAAGCATGCAGCCTCCCAAAGAAGCCCTTTGAAGGGCAACACAATCTTTTAAATGCACATCATGGAAATATTCCTGGGTGCATTTATTTTTTTTTTTAAATAAAGTTTTACAGCTTTAAAGTCCTAGTCCTGGCATTTATTCACCTGTATGACCTTGGATAAGTTCCCTAACTTCCCTGAGCCTCCATCTGGAGAAAGAGGAGAGGAACAGGGACTAAACAGTTGATACAAGTACAACGTATCAAGAACAACTCTGGGCCCAGAGGAAACATGCGGCTGATGGCTTTCAACCTTCCTATCAAACCCCTTCTTGCCCTTCATCTTCTAGGCACACATCCAGCTAGAAAAATCTAGTGAGTTACGCCATGTTAGATAGCTTGGTCCAGAATCTGGCATCAGGTAGGTGTTCAATATGTCTGTTGATCTGACTAGAACTAAATATAGCCCTTTTAGGAGCTGGAGGACTCACATTAGGATTTACTAAAAACGGAAAACTCTCTTGGATAGATTTCTAAGATCAACATGTTTTGGATATTATCTGAATATGCAGAGCCTCCCAATCCTGCGTCATAACGGGGTGAGACCAAAACTGGAAGGGAAGCCTGCCTTAGGATCCTCTCTGAGCCCCCCTTCTCCCGTGGGGACACCTCTCACCACCATTTCCATGCGGCGGGGACAGGAGGGCTGGGGTCTGTGTTCTCAAAAGTATTGGGTTAGAAAGTGGATCTTACTAATTGCTAGTTTTTGAGATTAATACAGCCCCTGATCCTGGGGGTAATATGCACTTCTGAGAGTGAAGAACTCAAATCGATTTTCTGGTAAAAACATTGCAGGCACCTTGATAAAGGTATAGGAGAACGTGGGGTATTTTGTAAGGCACTTTGAGGAAAACTACTTCTGAGCGCAGTGAAAATCCTAGCATTGTGTAAGATGCTGTTTCAGTGGGTGAGGGAGCAGGCTATGGTGTCAGACCTTGGTTCTAATTCCTGCTCCAAAAGATACAAACTGCGTGACCTTGAGGAAGTGGCTCACTGCTCGAAACCAGGGGACCTCATCAGTCAAACAGGGATCATTCTAGCCTCTACTTCGGTGGGCTGGTGCAAGATATCAGTGAAATAAGGCCTGCAAAGCACTTAGCAGAGAGCCAGGAACACGAAACTCTCTCTAAGTGGTGACTATTATTATTTTAAGTGGCTGACTATAACAATAGCTACCATTTATTGAGTGCTCACTGTATGCCAAATATTCTGCTAAAGTACATCATGCACGTTATTTTATTTAAACTCTGCAATGCCTTTTGGGGTATCACTCCTATATTATAGTTGAAGGGCCTAAGCAGGGAATTCAGACGGTTTTATCCTAGAGTCATATAAGTATTAGGTAGGGAGTCAGGATTTGAACTTGAGACGCCTTCCTCCAAAGCCCCATGCTGGTCCCCCTTCCATAGGTCACCCATTCTACCCATGGGCCCTGTCACAGCAGGCACCAGCAGTATCAGACTGAAATCAGAACACTTCTTCCCCTCTTTCCTTTTCCTTGTTATAATATTTCCCCTCGAAAAGTCTGCTTAACATTCATAGGCTTCTGAGTCTTTAAAGTGAGCTCCTGAGACACAGAAATATACAAGCTGCTGGAATTGCCCAACAGAAACCAAGCTCCAAGAGCTTCCAGCCCCAGTCTCCAGGCCCTCAGGAGTCCTAGGAGAGGGCTTCCTCCCAGCCCTCATTCCAAATGTATCCACTAGCCCCAGCTTTCTCAGCTTGTTACTGTATTACCTCGCCCTCTTCTACTCCCGGTGAGCTGGGGCTGCGACCGACTGCATTACACACACCACCCACCTATTTCTCCAGGGATGCTGCAGTCCCTGTTTACAGACTGAAAACAGAAATAGAAATCAATACTGAAAGTCAGCAAAGATCACTGAGTGGTCAAGAGGCAGAAATGGCACCAGAGCTTAAATTCTGCTAGGCCAAATCTTGTCCCGGACTGCTGCTAGATCTCTCTCATCCCTGTCCATAATGTGCACGATGGTCCCACTGAGTGCATATTTGCATATTGCATTGGCTGACCTGGGCAGCAAACAGGGAGCCCAATGCTCAAGGCTCCAAGTAAAGCTTGGCCCAGTGAGCTCAGTCAGGAAGGGAGGAATGAAACCAACCCAGTGAGCACCCACTCTGTCCCCCACCCCATGGCAGGCAGTCTCGTGTGCATCATCTCCTCCAACAACACTGCAAGGAGGTAGAGTAAGCTCGCTTTTACAGATGAGGACATTGGAGTTCCCAGGGATCAGTGTGCAGCCAGGAAGTGGTGGGTCTAGGTTTGGAATTCCCATCTGATAAACTCTACACGTTGTATATGTCAGGGTGGGGGGCGGAGAACTGCCTCCCTAAAGAATGAGCACACACACACATGCACTCACACACACACAGAGTCAGGTACTGACATAAAGTGTGTACATAAAATCAACATCGAGAATAACTGTATTCTATATACTATTGGATGGGAAACAAAGCGATTAACTGAGACACGTGTAGGCAGAATCATAATAGGTCAAATTTGTCGAACCCTTGCCATGTACCAAGCACTGCTCTAAGAGCTTGTGAAGTGTTAGCTCATTTACAAGTCACATGGAGCCTGTGAAGGAGGTTTGGTGCTTACTACCATTTTAAAGACGAAAAAACTGAAACACAGAGAGGATAAGCCTCTTGCCCAGGGTTGCAGAGGCTACAAACACTTGTGCCAGTGACTTATTTGCTGCTCGAGCTCCATCCATTTTCTGTTCTCTACTCCAGGCTGGACCCATGGCTTCCCTTGGTAATTGGCTCTCTTTAGGTTTTGCTGACCGCAGGCATTACATGGAGACTGGAAAGCAGGAGGAAGGGAGGAGGGGCCTTCTTTCCAATTTTTTCCCCCCTGTTTCTGTCAATGCAGCTCTAATAGTAGCTCTCAGCTCCAACCGCTAACTCTTCTGGGCATCCTAGAACCAACTTCTAGACACCCTTGAGGACCAGTGGCTGAATGTGGTACTCGTTCCTCTGAGGTCTGAGTACCAGCTCCTTGGAGCTCCAGGTTCTAGGAACTCCTCTCTCCTGTCCTCCAAGTCCCAGGAGTGGTAGCCGTTTGTTGCATTTATGACCACTGGATTACTACAATGTTTCCCTTGCTCTTCCAGCTCTTCAGCAGGAGTATAACCAAACCCCTGTATTGAATCCCCCCTGTTTGAAATACCTACGATGTGTTCTTTCCTCCTGACGGGACCCCGAACACTATAATACTTGAATCTGGCAGCTTGCTTCTGGAACGTGTTTTCTTAACTACTAGTGTCTTATTACCTTCCAGGACCTGTGGGAATTTCAAACTTTAACAGGCCAGAGCACAGAAGTCACTTTTATTACTTCATCCCCCCCCCCCCAGCCATTAAATGCACATCTCTCAAATAAAGATTTACAATTCCTAGCAGGCCATGGACACAGGCTTCTCTGGGAAGATTTTCAGCTATGGGAATACCAGTTGAGGGGTCCTGGTCATGGTGGACACTGAGAGCCACCAGTCTGAATTTGAGTTCCCTCATCCTGATGCTGGACCCGAGAGTCACTCTGCCACAGAGTCAGACTGAACCCAAATTAAGAGGACAGATGGTCACTTTGACACTAAAGGAAATTACTAGGGATAATAAAGGCTCATGGCTTTAATTAGAGGGCTGGCTGGTGTCAGTACCATTTTAAAGACATGAGCATTAGGCATTCAAGGTGGGGGGAAGTGAGGGCAGACATAGCTCAGAGAGCTTTCAGCTGGGTTGTCTTGTTAAGAGGGCTTTGATGAGTGGAGGGGGAGCACCAACTCCAAAATCAGGAATGACAGCCATGAAAGTTAATGAGTATGGCGCTATCTATAGGTGTCTTACAAAGATGGTCCGTGAGATTGTACTCAGTGAGAGAAAAACAACAACACACACACACAAACAAAAAGAGGAAAAAGGTGGCCACCGTCCAATCACCTATCCATCCATCCAACCATCCATACATCAATTTATTCATTCATTAAACAAACATCTATTGAGCTACTATGCTGTGCAAAGTATGTGGGATGGGAAACAGAGATAATCAGGCATGAATCTTGCCCTGAAGAAATATAACCTCCATTAGAGGAGAACAGGAGAGAAATAGGTAAACTATAGCAGGAACAACCGTGACTAAGGAAATAACAACTGAAATGCGGGGGGCAGGGGGTAGGGAGGGGAGGGTATATGTGAGGCAAGTTGAGGAATCCAGTGGGTTGCAGGGAAGGCTTTGTGAAGAGTAGTCATGGCAGTAAAATTGGAAAGATGGCCGAGACCATATTGTGATAGGACTTGAGTCTTTTTCTGTAGGTAGTAGGGAGTAACTGAATGTTTCAAGCAGGATATGGGATGCCGAGAACTGTTTTTTAGAAGAATATTCCAGAAGCACCGTGTAAAATGGACTGTGTCCAGGCATCAGTTAAGAAGTTGTGATGGTCAAGGCAGTGAAGGAATAACGAAGGAGTGAATTTTGGAAGAGGCAGAGAAAATGCAGACAGATGGGAGCTCGCAACCAAATGGTAACATGAGTGGTAGGACCTGGCAAGAGGCAGGTCAAGCTTGGGTGGTGGAAAGGACAAGTGTGTCCCAGGAGAAATGGGGAACATGAAAGAAAAAGCAAGGTTAGAGGGGTCCAGCTGGGAGCTGGAGGGGCTGTCGCGAATGAAAGCTGGAAAGAAGGACAACATGGAGTTCAGGAGAGAAGCTGGGGATAGAAAATTCATTTGGGCACCCTCTGCCTTCACCAAGGTTAGCAGATGAAGCTCTGAAATTAGATATGATTTCCTAAGGAGAGAGTTTTGAGAAAGAGCAAGGAAAAGCCAACGAACAGTTCTTGGGTAAAACTGAAGTTTTTCAAGTGGAGAAAAGGAGGAAGCAAAGGACCAATGGCCTTTGTGGCGCAACAAGAGGGGGACAGGAGGCAGAGGACTTGAAGCGAAGTCCAACGTGGGAGGCTGAAGCATGAGGAATGGGGAGCTGGATATCAGCTGCTGCCCAGAGGCCAAGGGCAGAGATCTAGGGGCTGAGAAGTGACCAGTGACTATCAGGGGGGCAAGGCTGATGCAGTGGTGAAGGCAGAGCCAGATGAAAAAAAGCCAGAATCATCATCATAAAGATAATAATAAAAACATAACAAAAAAACCATGGTTACTGCCAGGCTCACCCCTCCTTCCTTCCTTTCTTTCTTTCAAGATTTTATTTATTTATTTGACAGAAAGAGAGCGAGCACAAGCAGGGGGAGTGGCAGGTGGAGGGGGAAGCAGACTCTCCACTGAGCAGGGAGCCCGACGGGGGGCTCCATCACAGGACCCTGGGGATTGTGACCCGAGTGGAAGGCAGCGGCTTAACCCGCTGAGCAGGCACCTCTGCCAGCCACCTACTTTCTTTCTTTCTTTCTTTTTTAAAACATTTTATTCATTTATTTGACAGAGAGAAATCACAAGTAGATGGAGAGGCAGGCAGAGAGAGAGAGAGGGAAGCAGGCTCCCTGCTGAGCAGAGAGCCCGATGTGGGACTCGATCCCAGGACCCTGAGATCATGACCAGGGCCGAAGGCAGCGGCTTAACCTACTGAGCCACCCAGGCGTCCCCACTTTCTAAAACACATTCTATGCGCTAGTTCATTTAATCTCCACGAGGATTCTATGAGGTGAGTACGTTTAGCTCCTTATTTTACAGATAAGGGATCCCGGGCAACGAAGAGAAGAATAGAAGGAAAGACTGGATTTCCAGAGCCTGTTCAGCAAAACCCTTGTCCTGTGAGAAGGGCTCTGAGGTTAAGTCAATGTGGCATTTCTCCTTTTAGGAAAGCAGATGAGTATATTAAAGCCCCAGGAGCCCTGACCTGAAGAAATCTGTTGAATTTTGTTAAATCAATGTTTTCTAAATTTATTGGACCCGCAAACCTTTCTACTATTATCATTCCAGGGAATGACGTTCTACCAGGCTCACTTTGGGGAATGCTGGTACGCAGACTCTTCCACAAAGTCACGGACAGAAACTCGGGGACTGTAGGAGTGCTGTTCTTTCTTTCTTTTTTTTTTTAATTTAAATTTAAATTTAAGGTTTTTTGAAGAGGAAAGTGTATTTGTTTTTTATGAACGGGGAGCAAAATTTTTGGGTAAGCTAAAGGATTTGAGGGTGTGAGATCCTGGAAAACAAGGAATCCTTGTGCCAGACAATTAATCAATAACACTTATAAAGCTTCGATCTGGGATTCTTATCGAAGCAAAAGCAAGTTATCACCAAGCGCACATCAGGCTCCTTAAGTCAGACTGTCCACTCCTATGTTCCCCCTGAACACGTTCACCAGTTTACACAGGCAGGTGCCTCCATGGTTTTAGGAACAATCTGACCATCGTGACTCCTCTTCCCTTATCATTCATTCATGTATTCATTCAACAAGCACAGCCTGGAATTTTTCTGGGCCAGATAAGGTGTTTGGCATTGCTTTTGCTTTGATGCTTGTCTAAACTCCCAGCTCCTGTTCCACAGCCTGCATTTTGTTCCTGCCTCTGATCCTTTACACTCAAAGCTGTGCCTGGTCTCCACCCCACTCGCTCCAAAAGGTCAGTTTCCCCACTAGCCTCTGACCTATGCCTCCCAGTGCCCCATGAAACTTCAGGTAAGAATGCTGATCCAATCCTGGGCCATCCACCACTGACACCGTCACCTTGTGCAGTGTTCCAGCCTGTTCTGCCTTGAAATGACTGTGCCCTCTGTTGGTGGGGGTGGGGGGGGGTTTGGAGTGGGGGGTGGAAAGGATGAGGGCACTTGGACAAGAAGAGACGCTGCTTCCAGGAGACACATGCGGCCAGGACAGCGGTGGCACGCACTCTCCTTAGGACTGCCTACCTAGCCACATAAAAACCAGGTGACGGTGTGGCGTGAGGCACAAGACCCGTGTGGTGTGACAGCTGGCAGGAATTACCGGGTGAAAAACTTCTGAAGACAAAGTCTTAAACAAGTAGCCCCACTTGGGGGCAGGAGTCCATGGGCAGAATGAAGTCTGGCTTGGAAATTCTACTTTGTGAGTGAGAGACTGCCTGTTTGGGTCAGCTCCATTCCACGGCGGGGAAAAAACGCTGCCCGCTCCACCTGGAAAGACAGGCTACGTGTACTTTAATGTGCAGCTGCGGCCCCAGCCCAGAGCCCCAGTCAGGCCCAGGGCATCTGGCTGGAGAGGGTCTCTTTGAAGCAGATGCTTATTATAGACTTGTTTTGAGCACTTAACATGCCTTCTCTTTCCCAGCTGCTAGATGCCCATTTCCAAGTTATTGAAATTCACTGGAAAGTATGGTTAATATGCGAATATAGATTAGCCCCCTTGCCACCGAGGCAAAGCTGCCTGCTTGGCAGCCTCCCGTTACTCAAGATTCAGGAAATATCTGGCACGGAGCCGGGAGAAGGGAGAAGAACTGGCCGGGGGCGGGGATGAGGGGGTAGCTTTAATTCTTGGGCTGCTAATGAATCTGATCACAGCCAACACTCGATTATACCCAGGTGGATTACACACTGGGTGAGCAGCCTGTCGGCAGCATGAAATCCGGTGAGCTTCTCCCCACTGCTCCGCGTACCTACAAAGCTTCCAGGCAGCCTGACCCAACCATTAATTGGTGCGCCCTCATAGGCAGCCAGCTCATTTCCATACCGGCTGAAGCAAAACGTAATTAGGGAGGCAAACATGCTGTAAGATACGGACAATATCTACCTATCCCACCACACGTCTGAAGTCAAACAACAGTGAGCTTTTTGGTTACCCACCGTTTTGAACAAATCACCCCACCGCTCGCCCTGTTGGAGGGAACCAATGAGAAGGCGCGGTGAGCCAGGATTCACAAACACCGGAGAACACAAGCATATTCGAGTGTGCTGTTGCTTCAGAATATTCACCTCGGGACAGAGCTGCTCCTTAAGACACCCCTGGAAGTTCTTTTTTTTTTTTTTTTGCGGGGAGAATTGCCTTTGGAGCATCTCGCCCATTCTTGAAAGGGTCCGTCTTCTACCAAGGGGGCAGAGAGCCATCCTGGGAAGGGAGGCTTGAATTTTAAGGGAGAGGAGAAAGCATTTTAGAGCCAAGGGCTGTGAGTCAAGTGCGAGCTTATAGTTCTTACTCATAAAGAATTGTTGAATTGTTGTCCCACTTCCTTTTTTTTTTTTTTTTCCAAGAAAGGAGTTTAACACGAACTTTGTGTTTATGAGCATTGCTTAAGCAAGGGGTGAGCTCATCTGTGCTCCCCAGAACAAAATGAGCAAGAGAAAACCAATCCCCCCAGCAATGACACAAGTACCTTTTTTTTTTTCCTGAGCACACAGTTCTCTTCTTGGCAGCCACTGACAGCCCCATGAGCACAGCGCACAGCGACATCTGACTAGCCCCCAGGGCCTCTCTTTTGTGAGCTGCTGCAACATTGCTTCAAACACCCTGCTCCAGGCCAACCTCCCTTGCCACCCAAACAACTCCTCCTGTGACGACCTCTGGCAGGCCGGGAAAGGCAACTTCATGCGAATGTCAGGGTGTGGATCCCCAAGGATCCACTGAGCCCAAACCCCAAATCCTCCTTGGATTTAGGAGTTCTGATGTATTGGTTAAAACAGAAACCAACGTTTTGTCTGTAGTCCAAGGGAGTGCTGTGCCTGGAGAGAGGAGGTGGGCAGTGTGCGGAGTAAGTGTGATACTAATTTATCAAGCGAGAGATAGCCTAGGCCCCTTCACCAGGTCTCCAGGAAGGCAAGGTAAGCTGTTGCTAAGATCCTGCTCGATTTCCCTAAATCAATCTCTTTCCCCTTAAAATATCTCCACTGTAGGTGCTACCATGGGATGAGGCTTTGTGCACAAATAAGAAGGCTATCTCCGAGAATGAGGGTGGCTCAGTGGGTTAAGCCTCTGCCTTCAGCTCAGGTCATGATCTCGTGGTCCTGAGATAGAGCCCCACATCGGGCTCTCTGCTCAGCAGGGAGGCTACTTCCCCCTCTCTCTCTCTGCCTGTGTCTCTGCCTACTTGTGATCTCTTTCTCTGTCAAATAAATAAATAAATAAATCTTAAAAAAAAAAAAAAAAAAGAATGAACATTCAGAAAGCCAGAGTTCAAAGGAGGGGTGTCTGCAGATGAGGGAGAATTCTCCA